>NC_073256.2:65207500-65832500 GCF_029289425.2 Pan paniscus | reverse complement strand
CCCATCAATGATATATTGAATAAAGAAAATGTGGCACATATACACCATGGAATATTATGCAGCCATAAAAAAGAATGAAATCATGTCCTTTGCAGGGACATGGAAGAAGCTGGCAGCCATCATCCTCAGCAAACTAACACGGGAACAGAAAACCAAACACTGCATGTTCTCACTCCTAAGTGGGAGTTCAACAATGAGAACACATGGACACAGGGAGAGGAACAACACACACAGACCTGTCAGAGGGTGGGAGTCTAGGGTAGGGAGAGCATTAGAGCAAATACTTAATGAATGCAAGGCTTAAAACCTAGATGATGGGTTGATAGGTGCAGCAAACAAACCACCATGGGACATGTATACCTATGTAACAAACCTGCACTTTCTGCACATGTATCTTGGAAGTTAAAGTAAAATAGAAAAATAAATAAATAAAATAAAAAACAATAGTGCTATATTATCTTCCATTGTATAATATAGAAAAAAATGAATTCATAGAAATATAAATTAATCGATAAAAGTTTGATGAGGGAAAAGAAAAAAGAATATTTTCCACAATTATTAGTGAACTTTAAAGTAAAAACAAGTGTGATTTTTGTTAATCAATTAACATATATTATTTGCTTATATTGTCTGATAAACATGACCTTAAGCACTTTTCACATATACATTTATGTTTATCATAGCAGTATGGTCTATGTGGGAACTTATTCAGAGAGTTTAAGAAACTGTCAAATGAATCACAACTAGTAAATGGTAGCATCAGGTTTTGACCTAAGCAGTATTTCTTTGGACAAATTTTAACACAACATGTATATTAGTCCATTATCACACTCACTGCTGTAAATAACTGCCTGAGACTGGATACCTTATAAAGAAAAAAGGTTTAATCCATCACAGTTCCATATGGCTGGGGAAGCCTCAGGAAACTTACAATCATGGCAGAAGGCACCTCTTCACAGAGCAGCAGGAAAGAGAATGAGTGCGAGCAGGGGTTATGTCAGATGCTTATAAAACCATCAGATCTCAAGAGACTCAGTCATTATCATGAGAACAGAATGGGGAAACTGCCCCCTTGATTCAATTATCTTCACCTGGTCCTGCCCTTGACGTGTAGGAATTACTACAATTCAAGGTGAGATTTGGGTGGGGATATAGACGCAAGCCATATCAACCTGATTCTATTTTCTAAGCATATTATAAAACACTGTTACCTTATGAAGACATTTGTCATCTTCAGAGGAATCAATGTCAGACAGTGTAACCTTGAATAAGAAGAATCTCAAATTTTTCTTTGTTTTGTTAAAAAAGAACAATCGTAATTTTATATTATAAAAATATTGAGAATCTTCACAGTAATAAGTAATTGTCATTTACAAAGTCAGTAATACTTAAATAACACAAAAAGGATATTTAATACTGAACTAGGAACATTTTAATTTTTTTTCCTCAAAAATATACCAATCCTTATGTTTTTACATTTGGGGCACTAATATATATTGTTTAACCATTAAAAAGGAATCTGAATGATGGAGATATTTCAAGTCAGGAGTAAACTCACTGGGACACATATTAAATTTCCCTTGGCTTGTTTGATAAGAATGGTTTCAGTGGAATGCTGAGTTAAAACCTATTTGTAATAGTTTCAAAGGTGACTAAAATGTGAAGATTTGAAAACATACCATAATTACAACCACTTAGAAGAGATTGAGATTGCAGGAAACAGACATTTCAGGCTGAAGCTACAGAAATAAGTGGAGTTAAAGGAGGAATTTTATTTTTAATTTTAAGATGTAGGCCAGGCACGGTGGCTCACGCCTGTAATCCCAGCACTTTGGGAGGCCAAGGAGGGCAGATCATGAGGTCAGGAGTTGGAGACCAGCCTGACCAACATGGTGAAACCCTGTCTCTACTAAAAATACAAAAACTAGCCAGGTGTGGTGGTGCGCACCTGTAATCCCAGCTATTCAGGAGGCTGAGGCAGGAGAATTGCTTGAATCTGGGCAGCGGAGGTTGCAGTGAGCCGAGATAACACCACTGCAGTCCAGCCTGGGCGACACAGCAAGACTCCATCTCAAAAAAAAAAAAAAAAAAAGATGTAACCATGTTTGTATTCTAATGGAAATAGACAAATAGAGCAGAGAGAGACAAACTGTTGATACTTGAATAAGTAAGATACAATTTCAGGAGCAGAGTCCTTAAGCGGATGGAAAAAAAATGGAATCCAATGTAAAAGTGAACGATTTTTGGCTAAGATGGGAGCATATATATTTCCTTCATAGTAAGAAGGGATATGGGAACAAATGCAGCTACTTTGGTAGATTTTCTTAATAGATAAGTAATTTTTTTCTTAATGCTACTATAGTAGTAAAGTTAAGGCAAGGTTATTAAATACAGCGATAAAGGACATTTGCTGAAAGTTTGGAGAGAAAATAGATATAAATAGCAAATTCAGACAAATGATGACTCATAAGTAAGAGTCATGACTGGACTGAGGTTTGGGGGTCACAAGTTGAAGGCGAATTCATCAACATAGTTGTGTGTTTTCTTTGAGTCATATTTTGCTACTTGGGGAAGCAGATAGAAATTTAGTTTAATTATGGTTAAGATTTTTCCAGATGTGCTGTAGGAAGGAGAGAAAGGCAAAAATGCTGGGAAGGTATGTAAATGGTGATTATACTTATGTATTATGGAATCTAAGTTGTATAAGGATGGAATGAAGCCATAACGTGCTATGGGCACTTGAAGGTAAAGGGTTGAGGACTGGAAGTCTTCAGCTTAGTCTGGAATAGCATAACTAAGGTAAGTGGGCTAAAAAAATGGGATATAGAGTTATAAAACGGAGACTCTGGAGATGGTACAGTCACAGGCAATCATACAGTTTAGGGAATGGGCACCTGCAGACAAATGCACAAATAGCTGAGAGGGAAGCAGCACAGCACTGAAAGCCAGGGTGTGGAATTAATCTTCTGTGTGAATGCGGAAGTGTAAGACTTACAGAAATAGCGCAGAGAAACACTGTTAGTCAAACACTAAAACCTTGAGTAAATGAGCAAGAGTGACCAGGTTGATGTCATCAGTATGCAAATAAGCAATGCAATCTGATGAAATGCCTAGCAAAGGAGCAGTGGTTTATAAGGAAGTGGAGATCAGGAAAAGCAAGGAGGAGCAAGGTAACAGAATGGGTCAGATTAGGCATTACAGTCAGTTGGGGCAAACCGTGAGAGGATGTAATGTAAAGTTGGCCACCACTTGGTATGCGGCATCAGTGACATCATCTTGGGATGGTGTCTCTGAGGATAAAGGGGAGAATAATACATTTATTGGCTCTAGTCTCCAGGTTGTCAGAGATTTGCCTCATGGACAATTAATTCCATAGCATTTGTTGGTGCCTCATCTCAATAGGAAATTTCCAGGCAGAAGAAAAAAGAGGAGTGATATGGGATGCAGGTTTAAGATGAAGAGCTGGTCACTTGTGCTTGCATAAATTTTTTTCAAATTCCAGAAACTTGACCACTGCAGTAGTGGCTGAAGCTGGAAGAAGTGACCAAAACAGATGAAATTAAGAGAATCTGAAGTAGCTTTTAAGAGATGTCTGGTGTACACACACATGCACACACACAGACATGCAAGTGCCAAATCACATTTTTTCTTGAAAAAATGCTTCCTGTTACAAATAGGGCTACTTTTATAACTAATATATTAGGATATCTGTACTCATAAACATAAAACATATTTTATTTAGTAACATGCATCTTGTACCTATTCATCTCTTTCAGCTTATTAATTACATGTTACTCAACTAAAGATTTATTTCTTATAGTGTTTATACCCTGCAATATAAAAATGGTTTAATGTCATGTCATAAAAAATTTTTGGATTAGTTGACAAAAACCTGAAGATACAGTTGTTGATCTGCCATTATCTCACCACCTAACTTTGGAGAAGTGCAATCGGCAATAAAATAACCCACCATATCTATATCAAAGCTGAATGGTGCATTCTCATTTTTAAAAAGGCATAAACTTGACTGTTGTTATTATTATATATGTGTTATTCTTTGCCTCTTCAACCCATAGGCATTTAGACTGGGGTGCTCATGCTGCAAATGACACTCTTCTAAAATAGATCTTCATATTGATCTTGCTTTAGAAAATAATATTATATTCTTAATATGATATCACCACTTGCTCCATTGAGTTCATACATTATATACTGTAACACACAAGTGTAGAATAATTTTGAAAATCTGGCTTGGTTTTTAAATAGCCTAACAATTATTGTATTCTGTCATGACATTTATTTCAAGGGAACTGTTTCTTTGCTTGGTCAATTGGCCCTTCTTGCACTATTGATTTTCTTTCATACTAGAGGAAAATCAATAGCTTTCCTTCTTATTTTTTCTACATATTAAGAAATAATATGCAGCAAAGCCCAAATTGAACTTTTTAAAGAATAAAAGATAATATCACATTTCATAAGCATGTAACTTTCTACATGTTACTATCCATCACTGAGAAATGTTAACAGATTAAATTTTGCTTCATTTTCTCATCATTTTTCTATGCATACTAGCAATTACACAGTTAAAGATAAAAATGAAATCCCTTAAACATTATCACAGTATCCATTATACTAGTGTTATTTTCTTCCTTAAATACTCAAAATAACTTGTTGAAAACATAAATATTGTAAGTACCAGTTAAACCCAATTAAATTTATAAAATGAGAATGTATAGCCCAGAAATAGCACCTGAAAAACTCTGCTGACTGCCCTTCCCCACCTATTCATGGAGGTAGGACTGATGCACGTGCTAACCAAATGGTTACTTTTGGAGAATAAGTTTTTGGAAAGGCAAGAAGCCTGAAATTATATTAAAGCAATTAATAAAACTACAGTCAAGTTTATGATAAACTCCATTAGGAAAATAAAAACAAAGATCAAGTCCAAATATCCAGATTCAGGATCTGAGACACACAAGGTGCAAAGAAATGAGTTTTAAGGATGGGGCATGTGTAAAAGCATAGGACATGAGTCAGATCAAGTTAACTAAAAGTGAGGTCCAGAGCAATCACCACCAACAATGCTGCCCTGGAGAGCACAGTTCAGACAGGGCTGTGTGAAGTGACTAGGAGGGAGAAGTACTCTTGGCAATGGAGTAATGCAAGACTTCTCTTCAAGAGTTCACAGGCCGGGCGCAGTGGCTCATGCCTGTAATCCTAGCACTTAGGGAGGCTGAAACAGGCAGATCACCTGAAGCCAGGAGTTCGAGACCAGACTGGCCAACATGGTGAAACCCCATCTCTACTAAAAATACAAAAAAATTTAGCCAGGCATGGTGGCGTGCATCTGTTAGCCCAGCTACTCAGGAGGCTGAGGCCGGAGAGTTGCTTGAACCTGGGAGGTGGAGGTTGCAGTGAGCCGAGCTTGAGCCATTTTACTCCAGCTTGGGCAACAAGAGTAAAACTCTGTTTAAAAAAAAAAAAAAAAAAAGACTTCACAATCTGATGGGAAACGCAAACAAAATTAATCTAAAATGCTATTATATAGAAAGATAGAAAAGGAATAATTAAGATGGGCCACCTAAAAAAAATGTGTTGAAGTTGGTGGGATTTATGTTTGGGTTTTGTATAATAGGAAGTCTGTTTTCTCCCATTTTCTTTTGCATTTCTTTTCATTGAGGTAAAATTCACATAGAATAAAATTGATTAAAGTATATAACTCAGTGGCATTTAGTAAATTCACAACATTGTGCAAATATTACTTCTATCTAGTTTCAAGACTTTTTATTACTTTCTTTTTTGTATGTATGGTAAGCACACCTAAAGTCTACTCTCTTCAGAAATTTCCAGTATACAGAACAGTATTATGAACTAGAGTCCTCATGCTGTACCACAGATCTCTAGACTAATTCATCCTATATAACTTCAAGTTTGTACTCTTTGATTCCCATCTCTTTATTTCCACACCCTCTCCTCCCAAGTAACTACCATTGCACTCTGTGTTTGTGTGTATTTGACTTAAGATTCCACATATAAGTGAAATAATACAGTATCTGTCTTACTGTTTATGGCTTATTTCACTTAGTGTAATATCCTCCAGGCTCAACAATGTTGTTGCAAATGTCAGCATGTCCTTTTTTAAGACTGAATAGTATTATATTATGTACATATACCATAATTTATTTATCCATTCATCCATCTATGAACAGTTAGGGTTGTTTTAATATCTTGGCTATTGTGAATAATGCTACAATGAAAAGACAAATGCAGATAGTTCTACCAGATGCTGATTTCACCTTCTTTGGGTATATAACCAGCAGTAGGATAGCTGTATCATACAGTAGTTCTGTTTTTAATTTTTTGAGAAAACTCCATGCAGTTTTTCACAATAGCTGTTCCAATTTACATTCTCAGCAGCAGTGCACAAGGGTTTCCTTCCCTCCACACCCTTGCTGACACCTCTTATCTCTTGTCATTTTTATTATAGCCATCTTAACAGATGTAAAGTGATATCTTACTGTGATTTGATTTGCATTTTCCTGATAATTAGTGATGTTGAATGCCTTTGCATATGTTTGGCTATTTGTATGTCTTTCTTCGAAAAACGTCTATTCATATATTTTGCCCTTTTTTAATTAGATTACTTTTTTCCTTTCAAGTTGTGGGAACTGCTTATGTATTTTGTGTATTAATTTCTTATCAGATGTATAGCTTGCAAATATTCTCTCCCAGTCCATAGATTACCTTTTTATTGTGTTGATTATTTCCTTTTCCGTGCAAATGTTTTTTAGTTTAATAACTAATGTTTATGGATTGAAAGTTTTAATATTTTTAAAATGTCAAATACTGCCTAAAGCCATATACAGATTGAATGCAATCTCAGTCAAAATTTCAATGGCATTTTCACAGGAACAGAAAAACATTCTAAAGTTATATGGAACCATGAAAGACTCAAATAACCAATGAGATCTTGAAAGCTGAAAACAGAGTTTGGGGTATCATATTTCCTGATTTCAAATTACATGACAAAGCTACAGTAGTAAGAACAATATGGTACTGGCATAAAAACAGATACATAGACCAATGGAACAGAGTAGAGAGCCCAAAAATCAACCCAAGCATACATGGTCAACTAATTTTGGGAAGGCCACAAAGAAGATACAATGACATTAGGATAACTGGGAATCAGTACTCAAAAGAGTGAAACTGGACTCTTATACAACACACAAAAATCAACTCAAAATAAATTGATGATTTCAATATGAGATCTGAAACAGTAAAATTTGTAAAAGAAAACATGGGGAAAACATTCTTGATATTGGTCTTAGCAATAATTATTTTGAATACGACATTGAAAGCTCAGGCAGCAAAAGTAAAAATAAGCAAGCATGACTACATCAAAATAGGAAACGTTTTAGTAAGGGAAAGTGTGTCTTTTTTGGCAGAGTGTCACACAGAGATAACATCAGGGAGAAAGGTGAGATTATAGGATGAGGCAAATATATATCTCGATATGATAAAGAACAAAAACAACGAACAGAACATGCATAAGAAGGCTGATAGAGCTGATGGTTGTAGAATTCATGGACACCTGGAAGTTCAAGAAGAAAGAAATGGACAACTATAGGTTTGATTTTGCAGATAAATAGAGGAAGATATTGACTAATTAATACTGGGACCTGAGGAAGAGGCTTCATATTGTATCTTCTCTTTATAATTCATTTGTATTAATTAGTATTGTCTATAATGGCCTTTCTCAATTTGTTAATTTCAAAACTAAAGTGTTAGATAACCTCCAACAATTTCCTAAACTATCCCTGTGTGTGTGTGTGTGCGCACGTGTGTGTGAAGAGAGAGACAGAAAGTGACAGAAAAAAAAAAGAGAGAGAGGAGGAAGAGACCAGAAGAAGAAAAAGAGGAATGGAAAGAGGGAGAGGTAGAGGAAGGAGAAGACAGCAGTGGCAAAAAAGAGAATGCCAAATGGTTTTGCCACATTGGAAAACAGCTTTGCAATTCCCTACAGAGCTTACCACTTGATGCAGCAGTTATGCTACTAAGCATTACCAATGGATTTGAAAGCTTATGTAAGGTCTGAATATTTTTATTGCAGCTGTATTTGTAACTGCCTTCAGAAGATGAATGAATAAATAAATCGGAGTATACCACAGAATGCCATATTTTTAGGAAAAAAATCAGCTATCAAACCTCCAAGAGACATAGACGAATCTAAAATGCATTTTGTTAAGTGAAGGAAGCCATTCTGAAAGGCTGTCTACTGTAGGATTCCAATTATGTGACAACTGAGAAAAGGCAAAACGGTAGAGACAGTGAAAAGATCAGTGGTTTCCAGGGGTTCAGGAATGAGGAGAGTTAAATAAGAGAAGCGTAGGGGATATTTTTGGGTGGTGAAACTCCTCTCTGTGACACTGTAATGATGGTTCCATGATATGCATTTGTCAAGACCCATAGAACACTGCAACACAAAGCACTCATTTGAATGTAGGCAAATTAAAACAAACAAGTGTTAAAGAGGTCAAAGCGTTCAATTAAGTGTGGGGCTGTGTATGCAGGGGCCTTATAAGGCTAAGTAAGTCTTTGTTTCCATGAAGCCCGCCCACTCCTGTTTCACTTGTCAACGTTTGCCTCTTAACATTTGCCTCTGTGCTTTTTGCTGGCTGTAACCAGCCTCTCTGAGCAAACCAGGGTCTCTGTGTGTCCCACGGGGTTGGAGCAGACACTGTACAGCTGTGACTCCTCCTCCGTGGGAATAGTTGAGGTTGAAGTGAAGATTGGCTTTTGCATCCAGGACAGAGGGAGGCAAGCAGGGATGTTCGGGAATGAGGCACTGACTGCAGCTGACACAAGGTAACCATGGGGTAGTGAGAGCCATCACTAGGGGTAATCCAGCCTGAAGGCAAGGAAGACCCCTGAAATTTGGAAAGAAGGCAGGACTGAGCAGATGTGGGAAGTCATATGAACAAGAGGGCCCCACACTCTCAGGGAGACACTACCTCTCTCCACCATTTCAGCTGCCATGCTCCAGAGTTTCTGTAATTCTGTTCTGCAGCTTTGATACTGTAAGCAGCATTTAACACAACAAGATTTATGAGAATAATTTTTGAGACTTTTTTGCTTTTCCCTGTATTACCACAGTTGTCTGATGGTGACCTAAAGATTTTCTTGTGACTCTACTTCACAGACAAACACAAATACAGGCCCACACTTTTAGTCCTGAGAGGCTGCCAATGGCCTTTACCTGCATGGCACAGTCCCACCTTCTCTTGACTGAACAGGGGGAGATGGAATCACCAAGACTAAAGCAGCCTAGATTAATCTGCCCATGAGGGAAAGCAATACCAAGAACTTGAGAACTTCCAGAAGTCCCTTCATACCTACTAGGGTAGACAATACGAACAATAAAAGGGACTATTTTTAAGTGTAGCTAGGCTTTTCTCAACTAAGAGAGTCTTTGAAATGAACAAACTGGAGCTACAGAAATGTTCCCTTCAGTTGATCAATTTTTCTGAAATGTTCATTTGGACCTTATACATTGTGGTACACCAATTAATCCTGAGATCACAAGGAGAAACTACCGTTTCTTCCCTGTCATACAACTTTCCTGGAAACATAAAACAAGGAAACAAATGCAAGTCACTCTTTTTTTTCCAGTCTAGGGGAACCTCACTGCTATTAGTGCCCTAGCTGAGGACTTTACCTGCCTTCCCTACATGAAGCTTTTGAAGTCAGATCTGGGAAACAAGAGAAATAGGCAGTGGGTCCCAGTCAGAACGAATTCAGAAACTTGCCCAGGATATGAAGTCAGTACTGGGCTGAATGCTAAGCTTGCTTGCATTTGGTCAATTTGTCATTTTATCTGTGACAGACAACACTAGAAATAGAGATGATTTCCAAGTGAAGCCAATGATTCTTCAATCAAAAAACTGTCTGAGAGTACTGGGAATTTGAACAATGATTCTGGTGGTACATGGGGCAATAGAAGTTGCATCCTGTCAGCAGCTGCAACTTGTGACACAGAGAGGGGCAGGCCACAGCAGAAGGACCAATTGCAGTCAAGGGCAGAGGCCTCAGACATCCACAAAGCACACAAAAGCAGCAATAGCAAAAAAAAAACTATGTATTAAAATGTTAAGTGTTTTATTATAATACTCTTGTTTCAGTAATTTAAAAATGCCCAGGAAGCCTGGGGCCACCTCTAGCCAGGCAGAGAGGGCAGCAAACACAAAGGGGCAGGTACCCAGTTGTGACAGCTGAGGACACCCAGGCTCTCAGGGTTCCTCATGCTCCTAGGGCTATTTTCAATTCCAATGTGAAGCCAGCCTAGCTTTAAATGTGGGCAAATATGAGCATGAATTAAACATGAAGAGGCAAAGAGATATATTTAAGAAGAAAGAGGACGGCTTGAAATGCATCCTGCCATATTTTTTAAAAAATAACAAAATATTAACTACTTTTCAGGATTGTCAGAAGAAGGTGGCTTGAGGATGAGAACAGCCGCCCTCAAGTGAATTTCCATTATTTTCCTTACAACTGCCTTTCTCCATTTCTTCATGTATAACCTGTACTCTTATTGGGCTTTAGTCAGGATTTACTGTGCATGATACTTTGAAGCCTTTGCACAATGGTAGTGTGAAAGCATGCAGAGCAGCCCCTGACACTGGGAAATTCTAAGAAGGGAATAAATGACCCCCTCTTGCACAGCAACAGCTTGGCCACTGATGGCTAGCCCAGAATAATTCTGGAAGTTTCAGCTTCCATCCTTTGCTCTCTGTCCCCTTCAATTGATTCTTCCACAAGTGCTTCCAAATTAAGGATTGAGAAACCAAGGAATCACAGGAGAAATATGAATATCCATTTAGTCTGGAGGTTTGGGGAATGGGAATGGATTTAGAAGAAATGAAGGCAGTGACAGAGCAGCCAAGTTCTAGATCACTCGCTGCTGCTTCGGTGTGGCGATTCCTCAGGGATCTAGAACTAGAAATACCATTTGACCCAGCCATCCCATTACTGGTTATATACCCAAAGGACTATAAATCATGCTGCTATAAAGACACATGCACACGTATGTTTATTGCGGCACTATTCACGATAGCAAAGACTTGGAACCAACCCAAATGTCCAACAATGATAGACTGGATTAAGAAAATGTGGCAAATATACACCATGGAATACTATGCAGCCATAAAAAATGATGAGTTCATGTCCTTTGTAGGGACATGGATGAAGATGGAAACCATCATTCTCAGCAAACTATCGCAAAGACAAAAAAAACAAACACCGCATGTTCTCACTCATAGGTGGAAACTGAACAATGAGAACACATGGACACAGGAAGGAGAACATCACACACCGGGGACTGTTGTGGGGTGGGGGGAGGGGGGAGGGATAGCATTACGAGATATACCTAATGCTAAATGATGAGTTAATGGGTGCAGCACACCAACATGGCACATGTATACATATGTAACAAACCTGCACGTTGTGCACATGTACCCTAAAACTTAAAGTATAAAAATAAAAAAATTTTAAAAATGCTTCTTTTTTCCTCTTTTATCTGTTGGACTCCCCTATGAGATTTTATTTGAAGTACATATTTAACTAAGAAAAAAGGTCTAGCAATGAAAAATAACTTGAAAACATTGGGTATATAATGGCATTTATAATGCATTAGAAAGGGTTATTTTTGCTTTGGGGAAAATGTGCTTCGGAAATTTCTGAGTTTACATGAATGATGAAAATACATTGTTTAATTTAAAGGTAACTGTTTAACACTTTTACACTGTTGGTGGAAGTGTAAATTAGTTCAACCATTGTGGAAGACAGTGTGGTGATTCCTCAAGGATCTAGAACCAGAAATACCATTTGACCCAGCAATCCCATTACTGGGTATATACCCAAAGGATTAGGAATCATTCTGCTATAAAGACACATGCCCACGTATGTCTACTGCAGCACTATTCACAATAGCAAAGACTTGGAACCAACCCAAATATCCATCAATGGTAGACTGCATAAAGAAAATGTGGTACATGTACATCATGGAATACTATGCAGGCATAAAAAAAGAATGAGTTCATGTCCTTTGCAGGGACGTGGATGAAGCTGGAAGTCATCATTCTCAACACTCTAACACAAGAACAGAAAACCAAACACCGCATGTTCTCATGTGTAAGTGGGAGCTCAATAACAAGAACACATGGACACAGGGAGGGGAACATCACACACCAGGGCCTGTTGGGAGTTGGGGCCAAGGGGACGGAGAGCATTAGGACAAATACCTACTGCATGCAGGGCTTAAAACCTAGATGATGGGTTGTTAGGTGCAACAAACCACCATGGCACATGTATACCTATGTAACAAACATGCATGTTCTGCACATGTATCCCAGAACTTAAGGTAAAATTTTTTAAAAAGATAATTGTTTAAAAAATCTACCTGAATAATTTGAGGATCAGATTGGGTGAGGGAAATCAATCTATTAGCAACCCATCCATGACAAGAAACAGCACAATGTGGCTTCCATGTCTAACAGAATAGGTAGCAAACAGGACAACTTTGAGGCCTAATTGCTTAATCCTCAGTGCCTCAGAACTTGCCATAGTCCTTGAAAACCCAGCCTAGAAATCTCTTTAATAGGCAATCTGCATGGCTACATAAAGTTATAAAGTTTCATGGTTTTTATAACACATGATACACTCAAAGAATCTTGCCACTTCTACACTACATTTAAGTATAATTGAGTACATAAATAAGCACCCAGTATACTTTTCAGTACTGGCACTCATTGAAACCCAACATATATCAGTGAGTTTGATGAATCTTACTAAAGCCGTACTACAAGTCCTTGGACTGTAAGGACATAAGCTATCAAAAATACTGTGACAGCTTATTATAAAAATAGATTTAGTGACTTCAATCCTAACCTTTTCTAGCCATGTTCACCTCCTTCCAACAAATAGTGTATGATTCCTTCCTAAAGTAACACTTATTCTACTACAAGGTCATTGATCCACCTGCATCACCCATGCTGACTCACACTCCCTTCCTGAAGGAATTTGATTCATTGTACTAATTTCACCTCATTCACTCCTTCCTCTGAACAAACAAAAGAGAACGTGACAGTTCATAATCACTCTGCCAAGCATCGCAACCCACTCCCCATTGTTGAGTGTCTGCCCTTCTCAGAAAATCGCAGCTCACTGAAATGTGTAACTCCAGTTACCATCTTCATGAAGAGACACAGATCCCTCACCTAATAAAGGGTATTTTTGAAAAACTAAATGATTTTTCTCATTCCTATAAATAGTGCTTATTAAAGAAACAACACAAATTCAACATAGCTGTTTAAATAAACATTGTGGAAAGACACACCAAAATGCTGTGTAACTACAACTAAACATGGAGATACGTTCTGAATATTTCTACTCCTTCCATAACAAGAGGTTTTTTTTTTTTTTTGTCATTTTTCAAGAACAGAGAAAGAGGCTTCAAAACGATTAATATCAAAGAAAACAATTGTCTCTTAGAAGTGTAGACTAATACAGTTGATTTTTTCCACTAATTTACACATGATACGTTATTGCAAAGTAATGGTCTTACTTGAATTTAGGTACAGCAATATTTTTCTTTTGCTGGGGTCACTTCTCGGGCAATCTCAACATTCTGCAGAGCAGTCTAGATGCAGAAATAAAAAAAATAAGTCCTATGAGCATTCAAAAATAGAAGTGATGAAATCTACACACTGAAATGTATCTACTTTACCCATGAGGAAGACAAGACTGCTATTTACACTCAAATCATACACAATTTTCCACACTTTCTTGTCAATTTCTAGGAATAGCTCAAATCCCTGTAAATTATCTAGAGACCAAATGAGGTAATATTTTCCAAATGACTAATGCCACAAGATTAAGTTCTGTAGAACACACTTTGGGGAAATTGACTTCAAAAGGAGTACCAGAGGATATATCATTTGCCAGTAGGTAGACTTGGATCTAAATTTAGAATCAGACTCCAAGTTTAAATTAGTGATAATATTTAAAAGCATTCATTGTGAGGAATAGTCTATTGATTTAATGCCAAGAAGTGATTACTTCTTTATGAGACTTAGCTGTTAACTCAGTTTTCTGGTGGTGGGGGGCAGGCTGACCTCTTAAAACATACTGTAATTGAAGACTTGAGCAACAGATTGCTAATTTTAGAGGCTAGAGTGGTGCTTCTGCCTTTGTCATTTAGTTTTTAAAGATCCCGTTTATGTTACTTGGCCCCTCATGAACTCAACTGTAGTTTTGAAAATACTATAATCAATGATAGGCAGGTGAGATGCCTATATTTAATAGAGCAGTGGTTATCAGAAGTCTCAAGGGGATGAAGCTGGCTCCATAAGCATTGCTTCTGTAGCTTATTGAAAATAATATTTATAACTGAGGAGATAGAGTTCAATTCTGAATCTGAATCAGATTCATATAGAGGCCTATAAATATGCATTTTTAAGAAGCTCCCTCAAAACCTGAAGCACAGCTAAGTCGAGAACCCTTAACCAGAATAAATCTTGTGAGATGTGCTAGGAATAATTCTTGGATGGTGTGATGGTTAACACTCAGTGTCAACTTAATTGGATTGAAGGACGCAAAGTATTGAACCTGGGTGTGTCTGTGAGAGTGTTGCCAAAGTAGATTAACATTTGAGTCAGTGGGCTGGGGAAGGCAAACCCACCCTTAATCTGGATGGGAACAATCTAATCAGCTGCCAGCTTTGCCAGGATATAAAGCAGGCAGAAAACCATGAAAAGACTAGACTGGCTTAGCATCCCAGCCTACATATTTCTCCTGTGCTGGATGCTTCCTGCCCTTGAACATCAGACTCCAAGTTCTTCAGCTTTGGGACTCAAACTGGTTTCTTTGCTCCTCAGTTGGCAGGCAGCCTATTGTGGGGCACTGTGATTGTGTGAGTTAATAATACTTAATAAACTCCCATTATATATATGTAAAAGGAAATATATATATATATATATATATATATATATATATATATATATATTTCCTATTAGTCCTGTCCCTCTAGAGAACCCTGACTAATACAGATGGCCCCCAGATTCTTGCCCCTGAAATGCCTCTTGGCTGTGGACTGGACTTGTGGCAGTTGTGGATTTCACTCCTGTTCTAAGATTCCATCGGATGACAAAGGTGGAAGGATTTTGTAGCTGTCATCTCCCAAATCAGTCAATTTTGAATTAATCAGTTTGAAGGAGATTAAATGGGTGGCCATACTTGATCAATCAGGTGGGAGCTCCTACAAAGGGTCAGAGGATCAAGCTGGGACAGATCCTCCTGTGCCTTTGGAAGAGGGAAGCTGCCCTGTGGAGATGGTTGCATGCCCAAGTCCTCCAGGAGGTGGCCATTAGGAACCCAGAGCAGCCCTTGGCCAGCATGCGGCAAGAATGTGGGGACCTCAGTCCTAGAAATGCAAAGAACTGGATTTTGCCACAAACCTAAACAAGCTTGGTAGAACCCCCGTGTTCCAGATGCAAACACAGCCTGGATGACACTACAATTGTAGCATTGTGAGACTGCATAGAATCAATCTGGATATGTCATGCCTGCACTTCTGACTATGGAAACTATGAGGAAACAAAAGAGTACTATTTTAAATGACTAAGTTTGCTACATGTTTTTATGCAGCAATAGATAACCAATGCACGAGATAAATCTTATGCCTCACTCTATTATTACTGTATCCCCACATATGTCATACATGTGATTCCAGATTTGTTTTTAATTTACATGATAAGGAGTTCAGAATTAGATGTTGTGTCAAAATAATGTTAATTGCACTGGAATCATTATCATATCTTTTAAGTTTTTTCACAGGTTGTTTCCTTAGTTATTTTATGTGAAATAATTTTAGACTAATCTGATTTTCTCCATTTATTTATTTTTTTATATAGATGTATTTGTGGGTTTTATTTATGAAATAATAAATATACATTAAGCCTCTTGAATTAAAAAAAAGTAACCTTGTTCCAAAGGACCAATGTTGAGGTGTGAAAGTAGGAACATTACTTAAAGAACAACATGCTGTCGTCACTGAGGCTGGTTCGCTCCTGGTCTCTATAGCCACAGAGGTGAGCGGACATTAGAACTAGAACACAATGTCCAAAGCACCACTCTCACAGCCCCAGGTGCAAATATGAAGAGCAAAAAGGGAAAGGAAGTTCAATGGCTAGATGAGTCTTCTGTTTACATATTTACCACCCTCATTTCCACGATTACCCATTTATTTTTACTTCATTATTATTATTTTACACATGGGGTCTCACTCTGTCATCAAGAATAGAGTGCAGTGGGTGAACACTCAGTGCATAACTCACTGCAGCCTCTAACTCCTTGGCTCCAGTGATCCTCCTGCCTCAACCACCCAAGTAGCTGGGATTACAAGTGCAAGCCACTACACTCAGCTCCTAGTTGGGACCTCTGCAAAGGCTTTAACTTAACACTGTGAGGGAAATGAAGAAATCAAATAAAAACTACAAACCAAAACACAGACAGTCCAAAGAAGAGTTCACTACAGCTAATGAAGTAAATAAAAATCTAAAAATGGTAGGTTAATCAATGTATTACTTAACAAGGAACTAGAATAACGGAGGGATTTTAAGTTTCTATCCAACTGGAATATGTGAGGCAAATAAGAAATACCAGGGCTCTTGCCACCATGTCCTTCCCAGTTCTGAGCTCCCTAAGAGTGGGCTGCCTTCTCCCTCCCTTTCTAGGTCTTTATACATTTTTCTCTATGTGATGTCCAAGATATTAAGTTGCATTTAAGTGGGAGGAAGAATCAGAATTGCTCCTACTCCAGTTTTCTCAGAAGCAGAAGTCGAACTTCATTTTTGACTTAGGAATTTAACTGGAAAATTTAAGTGTGAAATATGAGTATACATGTGAGTTTTAAAAATACACTATTGATGTCAGTTATTCAAAGTCTTTTAATATAGATACAACCATACCATCTGTGTGCCCTATGATGTCTTTTTGTGAAATAAATTATTATTCACTGAAATTATTCATTGAAATTATTGTTCATTGAAAACCCTGAAACACAAATATCACTGAGGAAAACAAATCAACCACAAATGACAAAGATGGAAAAGTTACAGAAAGAAAATAAGTGTTTTAAAATACTCCTCATCTATATAAAAATGTGAAACAATCACTCTGCCTGGCATATTATTTAATAAGTTAAATATCTTAGTTGTGATGGAAGTTTCACAGAAATATACATATGATAAAATGACTTATACATAAAAACGAGTGCACGTGTAACCGAATAACTCTGTGGGTTGTACCAAGGTCAGTTTCCTGCTTTTCATAATCAGGTACTGCAGTTATGCAAGATGTTAAATTTGGGAGAAGTTGGGTGAAGTGTACACTGGATCTCTCTGTAGATTTCTTTGCAACTTCCTAGAAATTATGACTAATTAAAATCTTAAAAGTTTCTTAAAAAGTAAAGGAAATATTGAATATAACTCCAACTCGTATTATCTCTTAAAGGAAAATAGAATAAAATACAAATATAGTAAAAACCATGTGTACTACAGTTGTCATGCTCCACTTCTTATATTGGGTAATAGATTCACAGATTCTTTTGGTATTAATATGCTTTATAACATATATATATACATATATATATACACATGCATATACATGTATACACACACAGATGTGTTAAGGTTTTGTCTTTGTCAACTATTACACTAAAGTAAAACAAGAAAAATGCATCTTATACTGTATACTCTGTTTATGTGTTTGTGTGTGCATATCTTCAGATGAGAGGTACATATTTTCTTTCCTTTACTATTAGAGAAAAAAACAAATTGTTACTTAATGGCAGTAATATAAGGAATGGAATGACTTGGTCTTAATAGTAAATCTACAATTTGTGGCCTTATTTACATTTGATTGTCTTTATGTTAACAATGTAAACTGGTTTGTGTTTGTATGAAGTATGTAGCAATAAAATTAATAGTTGGGAATTATAATTTTTCACAAATATGGTCCTTCTTAAAGATGTGTAGATTTTTTTCAGGAAGTTGGGAAATATTAAACATTTTAGAAAAAGATTATTAATGATTTAACTTGCTTAAGTGTTATTATACAAATTAAAGGAATTGTAATTAAATTATATTTTTACATTTCAATAAGAGAAATAAAGCACAAGAAGTAGCCACATAACATCAAATTATAAGTTAAAATTTAGATTCCTTCATTAAGTAATCATGTATTTTAAAATAATACTTATCTAAGGTAATTTTTAAATTATTAGAAAAAATCATAATGATATGCAAACTAATTAATGGCTTTCTAAATCTCTCTCAAAATAATACTTGAGTGAAACAAATTTACTTTATTTTTTCTTTTTTTCTTCACTTTTTTTTTTTTTTTTTTGAGATAGAATCTTGCAAACTTGCCCAGCCTGGGGTCCACTGGTGTGATCATGACTCACTGCAACCTCGAATTGCCAGGCTGACAGGATCCTCCCATCTCAGCTTCCTGAATAGCTGGGACTACAGGCGCATGCCACCATGTCTGGCCAATTTTTGTATTTTGTATTTTTTTTTTTTTCGTAGCGATGAGGTTTTGTTCTGTTGCTCAGGCTGGCCTCAAACTCGTGGGCTCAAGCAATCTGCCTGCCAAGGCCTCACAAAGTGCTGGGATTATAGGCATGAGCTACCGCACTTGGCCAAATATATTTTCTTATCAGGACCATTACATATAATCACGGTCCAGAGAGGTCAATGTGATTTGAAGGAATGTGATATGAAAGGTTTTACATACACAAGATTCAATACCTGAGTGACATATACGAAAAGTTGGTTTAGAAACAGACTCCTTTGCTTTCCTTATTTCAAAGATATTTTTATTTAGCATAATTGGATGACATTTAAGTTACAATGCGACTTTAGGTTCAACTAGTAATGCCCATTGGTTATATGACAAATGTATGTATCAACATATATCTCGATCTTTTTAGGAACCACTAAGGTTTTCCAATCCAGGGTTTCTGTTACTATCTGAAAATTATAGTTGTAAATCACTGAAGAAGGAAAATAAAAATGGCATGGCCATAGTGGCAGCAATTTTCAAGCAGATAATATGCAGAACATGGTCGATGAGTGTCCGTGGCTGAAGATGACGTAAATTTAATTGCTTCACTTAAATTAAGCAATATTAAGTCAATTGTACTCTTTCCAGATACAAAAGCTCTATCTGGAGATGAGTACAAGGATGAACAAACTCTACAGCAAACATCAGTATACAGGACACAAAATAATTTTTGGATACGTTTTGACATTTTCCTGATTCTTGCTTGAATAAATCACTACCTGCAAAAATGATTTCTGTACATCCAAACATCAGTTTGCTAAAGCCTCATCTCTGTCACTGACTGCACTGTGATATAGAAAATTAATCTTTTCTCACTCTGACAACTTGCTGGAGCAAGGTGAATGGGAATCTCTGGCTGGGGATGGAGACTAAACGTTAAGTTAAATTGACCTCACTTAATTAAATCGAGCAATATGAAGCTAATTGCTCTCTTTTCAGTAAGCAAAGCTATGCCTGTGAAGCTCATCAAAGCAGAACTCAACACTGTTCTATCCAAAATAGTATAAACACCTGACACCTAATTCAACATTTTTTGTGTGTGTGTGTGGGAGATGAAAGATTATTTTTCCTGCTGGGGAGGGGGAAGCATAGTTTCTATGAGTTAGAGTCACTATTGTCTTAATTTATGACATACATAAAATAAGCTAAAAGCAAATTTAAAAACCTATAAATAAGGGATGACTCATTCTTTGACAAAAATGCTAGAGTAATATTCAGAAGAATGAACTTTATCTTCTGATGTTGTATAGCCATACCATTTAATAAAGCCAAGGAGCATAATAAGTATTTAACAGTAGAATTCATAGTTGGAGATAATATTTTTTCCAAAGAGTTTCCCAACTGTTAACATAAGAGTTGCATATTTTGAAGAGTTACTTCTATTTACACATTCACTACATATTTGAGTGCATATTAGGGACCTTGCGCTCTTCTAGGGTCTGTGAATGTAGCAGGGAAAGAAAACAAGGCACAAATAAATAAGTGAAATTTATATTATGACATGTAATATGTTGTATGCACAAAAAGAGTTGCAACCAAATATCCCCTAGTAATTTAAAATGTGTTCACTAAAAATTATCTACTTAACAACCTATCTAATTTTAAATATCTTTTGATTTTGCAGAACAAAACTATCATTTCAGTCAGATTGCCTGATAGAGCTTTAAATGAATAAGTACCAGTAAACAAGGTTTGCTTTGTTATCCACTGTTCATGCTTGTCAATGGAGAATTGCCAGTTCTCTGGAAAAAAGCAATCCCCTTTCAGAATTTGGTACTGGAACAGAACATGTTCATACGCAAAGTTCTTTGTAACTGTGCATCACGCTGTACCAGCCATGGCAAAGCATCTGAATAGCAGCAGAGTAATGTTCTATTCTCCTTGACCATTTCAGACAAGCATTGTGAAAAATTAGCTTTCTGTTCATTTTTACTTCTGACCATAGTTTAAGCATATTCAGCAAGCCCGTGATGATAAATAGCAAAAAAAAAAAAAAAAAAAAAGAAATTGTGTCTTTCTATCAAAGTCTCTGAGATCAATGGGAACATTAAAATGGAAGAGAGATAAGAGGAAAAAGCAAATACAAGAGGTAGATCAAACCCATAGATTTCAGTCTGTCAGTTCAATAATTTGCAGTGCTAAAGGCAGCAATTGTAAAGATGTAGTCATTATCTTGAAAAGGTAGGATCCAACAAGTGATATTTTTGAATTCTTAAACTTGTCATGTTCCATTTAGAATTTTAAACTACAGTCTAAATAATCTTCTATTATAAAAGCAAATCAATTTTACTAAAAAAATTCATGGGCCGAGTGTGGTGGCTCACGCCTGTAATCCCAGCACTTTGGGAGGTGGAGGTGGCAGACCCCGAGGTCAGGAGATCGAGACAATCCTGGCCAACATGGCGAAATACTGTTGTGTATTAAAATACACAAATTGGCCGGGTGTGGTGGCGGGCACCTGTAGTCCCAGCTACTTGGGAGGCTGAGGCAGGAGAATCACTTGAACCCAGGAGGTGGAGGTTGCAGTGACCCGAGATCTCGCCACTGCACTCCCACCTGGCGCCAGAGCAAGACTCCGTCTAAAAAAAAAAAAAGAAAATTCCTGAAGAGAAATTTGTAATACTTAGTTTGTCTATTAAAAAAAAAAAACTTGGAATTCTAACTGGAAGACATAAATTTTGGAAAAATTATATTTTGGAATACTCGGAAGCAACAGTAAAAGCGACACAGAAAAGTCGTCTTCTAATCAATAGGTTATAGGTTACGGTTGAGAAGACATTTTTCAAAATTTAAAACTAGAGAATATGGGATTTAGTTTCTGTGGGTGAAACGAGTCTGTCTCACTAAACGGCGGTGGAATAACTGGCTGAGTTGAGGAGAGTTGCTTTCTTCCCAGTTGATAGAATCTACAGAGAGACCAGAAAGGGCCTCCCTGGAGGGTGAAGGGAGAGGCCTCTCTTCTGAAGAGTGAACTGGGACCTAGCCAGTTGCTTATGGAAGCAGGTAGTTAGCAACTCTATGGGAAAAGACTGGAACCATGAATCCTGGAAGCAGCCACATGACACCAGATGCCATCCCCTTCTGTTTGCCCTAAGCCATTAGAAAGGCTTCCTAAGGATTTCATGGTGATCTCGGCTGTGCCTTGCTATAGAATATGTGAGAAAGTTTCTGGGTCCAGGCTCCCATGAGGCAGTAAGAGGAGCATGCTCTGAAGCTGGGATAGCCGGGGCATGTTTACCTCCAGGAACAGCAGTGGGAGCAGATGGCAGGAGCAGAACACATCATTGCATAATCATGAGGAATGGCCAGGCTGATGTCAATCAGGACAGAGGACTCAGCTTCACACATGTGACGTAAATACCCCTTCCTATCCTGATGTCCTAGATTAGATAGCACCTCAACGGGAGATCCAGCGGGCTAACGAAGGGAAGCATGATGGAGGATGAAGTTCTGCTAGGGACTGGTGCTTTCTTTCTTTCTTTTTTCTTTTTTTTTTTTTTTTTGAGACAGAGTCTTGCTGTCGCCCAGGCTGGAGTGCAGTGGCACGAACTCGGCTCACTGCAAGCTCCGCCTCCCGGGTTCATGCCGTTCTCCTGCCTCAGCCTCCCAAGTAGCTGGAACTACAGGCACCCGCCTCCACGTCTGGCTAATTTTTTGTATTTTTAGTAGAGACGGGGTTTCACCATGTTAGCCAGGACGGTCTCCATCTCCTGACCTCGTGATACGCCCGCCTCGACCTCCCAAAGTGCTGGGATTACAGGCATGAGCCACCAGGCACGGCCGGTGCTTTCTTATAGCCAGCAGGCTGCAGGGTTCACTCTGGGCAGCCTCAATTCCCATTGGCTTTGTGACACTATTTTCCTGCTCTCAGGTTATTCACAGAGCTGCTTTGACAAGAACCAGGGTGACTAATTGTATCTCAATTCCTTATTTTGTCCTGCCAAGCAAGTGGCAGTCAAGTCAAGCTCTCCACCTTCCCTGACACTGTACAATTCAATTCAACCACAAATCACACAGCATTTCTTCTCCCTCTTGCTCTTCCTCCTCCTTCTTCTCTTTCTCTTTCCCTAAATATCATTCCCCTCTCTTTCATTCTTCTAAAAGCAGTTTAGGCCAGGTTGTGAAGGATTTTGAATGCTTGTCTAAGATTATATGCTTTATTAATGCAAAATAGGGAATGAATTGTGTTTTTTTAAAGACAATTATCTCTTAACCTAATTTGTGGTCTTTCCTTTCGCCCCTTAAATATTGCTGCTATCCAGGATGTTTTGATTGGGTGACATTTTTTTTCTTTTTCTTTTTTTTTCTGATTCTTCCATACCTTTTTTGTGGGAATGCTTCCCTCACTAGACAAGGGCTTTCAAATCTATACTTACCTCATGCACTCAAGGGCCAATCACTGATTCTATCTCTAGGCCAGAGATTTCTCTGAACTCCAGATGCACATACAGAACACACAACAGATACACCACACACAACACATGCACCACACACTATCAGGTCCTCTTGGAAAGTCCCTAGAATCAGCACATGGACACTGAAAGTTAGCCTTTCCCTACGAAAACATGCCTGTCTTTCCATGTAATCTATTAATTGTGACATCACAACTCTCATGCCCCAAGCCATGAAACTGAACTTCATATTTGATTTCTTCCTTCACTTTGGCCCTATATAATCAATGGGTCAAGTTCTACTAAAATCTCCAAATAATTTCCCAACTGTGTACTTTCGTTAAGTCTTTCTACCTCATTTAGCTTATCCTGTTATTTTTCCTTGCTTAGATTTCCATAATCATGAAAAACTGATCATATAGTGTTCCATATAAAATCCCTGATTTGTTCTATGCGCTGCTGCTGAAGTCATCTTTTTGAAACATAAAATTTCAACTTATGTGATCATGTGATTCGTCAACAATAAGTTCTTTCATGGATCATCATCATCTTCAGGACACAATCAGTATCATTTAGAATAATATTCACTGTCCTTAATGATCTATCTATAAGTCTTGACATTAAAATATCATCTCCTCTATTTTACTATTCCAAAGTCATTGCCATTCTCTAAATATGAAATCCTCTCTTTGCAGCAGTGGTCCCTCTCATTGGCGGCTGTGTCTGCCTGAACTCCCCTTTCCCCACACTTCTCAGACTCCTATCCTTCTTCCAGGCTTGTGTCCAGTTGTTTTCAAAACTCCTCCAAAAAATATTCTCTACAGTCTATGTCCTATGCCCAAGTTCTGTGCTCCCAAAAAAGTACTACAGCTATTCCATGCTTCTGCAAGAGCCCTGTGAGTATCAAATAAGCTGATACAAGTATGAGTATGACTTCAGGTTCAAAATCTGTAGGATACATTATAAGGCAATAATTAGCTGTGCATAGTGTTTCTAAGGGAGATTTCAGAAATACATTATGACTCAGAGAGATCACAAATCACATGCCTTGTTATTCAGGGAAATTTACTAATACACTATGTTATTTTATTTACATTTCATTCACAATAAATGTAAATCTTAGAAGCTATCCTAGTTGTGATATAAAATGAAAGCACAAAAAAGCAAAAGAATGTCCATGCTTCTAAGTGATGAGGACTAATCTTAAGCAATCCATACGACCCTTTAAGAAAACTGAGAGGGTTTTTTTCTTGGAAAGAGGTAATTGTTTCAAAGCAATAGCATTTTCCCTTTCAAATTCATCTCAAAAGTCAACAAAAGGTTGCCAGTTACCATTAGAAGAGATATTGTTTATATCATCCCTTTAACACAAAAATTTCAGATATTATTGAAAGTCAATTTGCTGTAACAACGTTTATGTGTCAGAAATTGAATTCAATTCCATAAGGGCTCCAGGTGAGTATTATCTAGAAATAGTTCTTCCAACCCTAAAGATTAGTAAATTTTTCTCAGAAGATGAGACACAAACTGCATAGAAAATTAAGTGCAATGCCCAAGAGCATGTCCTCCTTTTATTAGAAAAACCAACAAACACATTACTCAATATGTTGTCCTGCATAAATATCAAACATGCAGAGTTTGCTACTGTTTTATTGTTCTGAATTAAAATTGCTCCCAGTTTAAGTCTACCAGGTAAGGGCCCAACTTAGGTAATTGGGTATATTTTTCAGTAGGAGAGGGAGCTGCAGGTGGATTCTGAAGAACTTGGTTTAATTTCTTCAGCTGCTTTGCTGGTGGTACTCCAGAACAAGATAATTAAGGTTTTTGAACTGTGATTCCTTGTCATATATAATGGAACCTGTAAGACCAGTGGGACCAAATGAATAAGGGTAGAATGGAAGGATGCCTGTGAACATGCCATAGAAACACTAGGCTCAGGTACTGAATAAAATTGCTGAGAGAGTCAAATACTCAAGTACACATGTATGGCTTTTAGTTTCATTGAAGCTGCAAAACAATGACTACTATTTTATTTCCTTTTTTGATACACATGTCAAATAGTGAAAATATTCTCTATATAAACATGATAAAATAGTAAAGACTCACATTTTGCTTTTTCCGTTGACCAAAATCTCATTGAGATTATAGTAAAGAGACTAGAAAAACACAAATTAATAATTACAAAGAACAGCGGGGGACACAACAATGTTTTGGAAGTTTAAAATCAGATGGGTGATGAGTAACTTGCTTAGAAGCCTAATGCCTAAACCTGTCCTAAGCCAACAGTAGGCAAATAATAGGAATAAGATAATTTATATTGCAGAAATTTGGTAAAACCAGGAAACGTAAAATCTAGATGTTTGAAAGTATTGCCTCAAGTGGACAGAAAATAAGACTGGTTTATAGCATACCTAAAGAGTTTAGTAACAAACTCATAGAACATAACTGCAACAAATTACAAGTGAAAAAAAAAAGGAATATTTAAAATAGTCAAAAACCTTCTAAAAGTCAATAAAGAAAAAAGTCAAATAATCCAATATAAACATGGAGCCAAGACAGGAACAAGCATTTTAGAAGAGAAAAAACCCAAACAGCCAGTCATCAAAAAGCACTCAATGCCCACTAGTTACCAGGCAAAGGCACATTCCGTTCACAACACGTTATTCAACCATCAAATTAGAAACAAACGCAGACAATAAATGCTTGAGACTAAGAGGAGCAACTGGTTTGTAAACTCTAGTAAGAACATAAATTTGTAAAATAATTGTGGAAAATAGTCTAGTATTATTTATTAAAGTTAAAGGTGTCCATATCCAAGGTCTCAGCGATTCTGTCACCAGATATATATCCTTAAAAAACAAAAATCCTCTTACACATGTGCATCAAGGCCTACCAGAATGTCTGTTCACCAAAGCATCTTTATCATAGCAAAAAATTGAATCAATTAAAAGTTATGTTAATGTAATAAGGAATAGAGAAACAAATTATGCAGTATTACTGCAATGGAAGGTTGATTACAACAGAAAAAAACAATGAACTCCAGCTACATAAATCAACATGGAAAAATAGGAAAATGTCTGTAGGTATTCAATAATTGCATAGTTGAAAATTAACAAACTTTGACTTCTTATTTTGCATTTAAAATTGTTTTTATTAAATTGAAGCTAATACTATTACCCTGTTATTCTAAATAGAAGTCCTGTGTGTGCTCCATGATCATAGGCATAGCATTCACTGAGTATAGTCAATCCCTGGGGACTCTGCCCAATGCTCTCTGATGGCCATCTTCCTATACTTAAAAAGTATTGAGAACCCACCCAAGAAGCTACTTTGTACATGGGTACAATTGTTTTTTATTTCCTAAAAGACAGGCTAAAAATAAGACTACATATGTGAAAGATGAATAGATTTCATATAAATTCAAGAATTTTCTAAAATTCCAGCCATGTGACATTAAAATATCAAGAAAGCTTTGGATATCATGGATCTACCATAATCTGAACCTGATAATGGGAAGAGAACCCTTTACTGCTTAGTATAAGAAATGAACCAAAAGTGCCTATCTTGATGTCCAAATGGACCAGGTCTCCCAAACTAAGATGATCATGGAATTTGCCACCCAAACAATGTCACTTGGGAGAGTGATAGGAAGAGGTATTAATAATTTGCCAGGACAGTTGACATAAGCCAGGAATGCCCTGGGAAAAGAAAATATACATTTAACTTATCCAAAACTAACAACCACTTATTGCTTTTATCTGTCAATGAACATTTCTTTAGAAATTTTTGAAAAAGTTAACTTCTGTCTAGCTTTGGTAACTACTTTTATAACATTCTCGATTCTATGGATTTCTTTATGTTCATTTCTATGAATGTGCAAGACAGGAAAGGTCTCAGTGCTGTAAACAAAACACCAGTAGCAATCTCAAGAAGGTGTAAATTGTTTTGTTTCCTTGGCTGAATTCCTGAATTTTACCTCCATTTTAATGATTTATAATGAAAAGTCTTAAATATCACATTTTTATTTTGTCATCCAATAATACCTTATCTGCAAGCTCGGGGAAATTCCATAATTTAAAATTTTCTTAAAGGCTTTTGCTGCTCTAATATTTAACCTCCTTCCTTTTTTGATAAGAAAATAATAATGATGCGAAGAATAAGTTTTTAATTGTGTGTTGAATAATACGTATTTTGTGTATACTAATATGTATTTTTATAATCAGATTTACCTTGAAGAATTATCAAGTAATCATTAAATGTAAGTGTTTATTGGGGGAACAATTTAAACAAAATAAAATACTCATATATGAAAGACACAGTTTGATGAGTTTTAGCAAACCTATATCGCTTTGTAACCACTCCTCTGATCAAGATACAGAACATTTCTATAGCACTCAGGCACAGTCACTCTTCTGATTTTCATCATCATAGATTAATTTACCTAGAAAGCAAACAAATGAAATACTACCGCAGCTATGCATCTAAATATCTATATACAGACATATGGAAGTGTCCATACATCTATAGATATCGATATCTATTTTTGTCTAGTCTTCCTTGTTTGAGATTCATCTCTGTTTTTTCATCTATTGGTATTCCATTCTTTGTATTGCTGAGTAGCAATCATTGCATAAATATAAAACCATTTGCTTATCTATTCATTTGATCATGAGAATTTTGTGCAGTTTCAATTTAGATATGAAAAACTGCTATGAACACTTGATTTTATTCCTCTTGGAAATGGAAGCACTGTACCATTTTACATTTCACACAGTGCTTGTGAGTTCAGTTGCTCAACATCCTTAACAACACTTGGTATTGCCAGTCTTTCTCCTTTTAGTTATTCTAGTGGGTGTGACGTGGTAGCCCAAGATGGTTTAATTTCCACTTACTTGATTAATAATGATGTCAGCGCCTTTTCATGTACTTATTCACAATTTGTACATCTTCTTTAGTGGCATGCCTGGGTGCTTGATCAGAACACTTGCCCATTTTTAATGGGCTGATTTGTCTTTTTAGCAATGATTTTTATTATTCTTGATACATCTTGTCCATGGGCACAACTAGGAAATACATGCACATATCCCAACCTATATTTTAGGTTATATATTAAACTGTATACAGTAATACATATATAACTATATATATATACAGATGCACATTATATATATCAGCCATATATTGATCAGTGCATATATTGATTTTTGTATTTTGAAGTAATCTTAGATTTCTAGGCTAAATCTATGTGGCCAACGTGTGTTATCCTTTTATGTATTGCTGAATGAGATCTGACAATATTTCACAAAAGATTTTAGCATCCGTGATCATAAGCGTTATAGGTCCGTAATTTTAATACATTTTCATTCTGCTATTGCACTTGACAATATTGGATTCAGGGCCATACTGATTTCGTACAACAAATTGGGAATGTTTCCTCTCCTTGTATTTTGTGAAAGAGTTTGTGTAAGTTTTGTATAATTGTTTCCTGAGTTTTAGTAGAGTTGACTAATGAAGCCAACTGTACCTGGGGGTGTTTTGTGTATAGGGGCAAAGGATGAAGTCTTAAGTCTCAATTTCATTTATTTAAACAAAATAAGGCTATTCAGATTTCCTCTTTTTGTATTAGTCTTAGAAGATTCTATTTTTCAATAAAAGTTTTCATTTCATTTCATTTCCCCTTTTTTCTTTACTGAATAGTGTTTATTTTTTTTCCTTTTTACACTTCTATATATGTAGTATTCATGGTGTTGCTCTGACAAATTGTGATTTTTCTGTTTATTTTCTTTTACAATTCTAACTAAAGATGTATTTGTTTTATTCATCATTTCAAACAACTTTTGTCTTTATTATTTCTATCTTATGTTTGTTTTCTGTTACCTTTATTATTTGTTTTCTTCAACTTACCTTGAATTACATTAAATCTTTCTTCAGATGGCCCTATAGAGTGAAAGGTGATGTTTTTATCATAAACCTTTTATTCTTTCTAATATAAAAAATTAAGGCTATACATTTCCCTCTAAGCTTCATCTTACAAATGTTTATTATCTTTAAATTATCTATAGTTTCTCATTTATTTTGTGGTTTCCTGTGCATAGCTTAATTTACAAATATTTGGGAATTTCTAAACATTATAGAATATTTTATCTCTTATTTAATTCTGTAGTGTCATAACTTAAAATTTTTTGCCTAGCCAAAGGTCACAAATATTTTCTTCCATTTTTTTTCTATAACTGTTGTGGTTTTAACTTTTACATTAGTTCTCTAATACACTTTTAGCTAATTTTTGAATTGTTGATTGAGATTATTTTTGTTTACTGTGGATATCAAATTGTTCTACTACCAGCTGTTTTTAGATAATCCTTTTCTTAATGAATTGCCTTTGCAACTTAGATGAAAACCAACTGATCATGTGAACCTGGGTCTAATTTTGTACTCTCTATCCTTTTCTTATGATCTCTCTGTGTATTTTTACAACAGGACCATACTGCCTGTAATCAAGGTAGTTTTATTTTGAGCTTTCAAATGCAGCAGCACTACAACTTTGTTTCAAGCATGGTGGCAAATTTGGTCTCTATTAATTGATCTCAAGTAAAAGAAAAATCTAATTCTTTCACAAGCTATTTTAAAATTATTTCAATTGAATTTTTACTTTGAAATAATTTCATAGAAAAAAGTTGTAAGTATAGTACACAGAATTACTCTATAACCTACACCCATTTTATTCTAAGTGTAACAAATTACATAACCATTAACAGGTTAACATTGCCACATTGCCATGAACTGAACTATAGGCTTTATATTCAGACTTTACCTTTTTTCCACTAATGTCTTCTTTCACTGCAGGATTTCATCCAACACGCCACATTTCATTTAGTCATCATGTTTTCTTGGTCACTTCCAATCGATGGCATTTTGTTCAGGTGTTTTGTTTTCTATGACCTTGATAGTTGTGATCAGTATAGGCCAGGTGATTTATAGACGGTCGCAATTTTGGTTAGTTCAATGCTTCCCCATGGTTAGACTAGGTTTAAAGATTTTTGTGAAGAATATCACAGAGATGAGCATCTTTCTTATTTCATTATTTGAGGAATGACAGGACTTATTTCTGGTAACATATACCTTGCCCTCTTGGTTACAGTGGCGTCTGCTGGGTTTCTCTATTCTAAAGTTACTAAGACAGGTGATTTCTGCACTTCCAACTGAGGTACCCAGTTCATCTCACTGGGGCACGTTGGACAGTGGGGGTAGGACAGTGGATGTAGCCCACCGAGTGTGAGCCGAAGCAGGGTGAGGCATTGCCTTACCCAGGAAGTGCAAGGGGTCAGGGAATTCCCTTTCCTAGCCAAGGGAAGGGGTGACAGACAGTACCTGGAAAATTGGGTCACTCCCACCCTAATACTGCACTTTTCCAAGGGTCTTAGCAAACGGCACACCAGGAGATTATATCCCATGCATGGCTTGGGGGTCCCACACCCACGGAGGGGTACCGGGCTGTATGAGGTGTCAGTCTGCCCCTACTGGTAGCACAGCAGTCTGACATCAAACTGCAAGGCAGCAGCGAGGCTGGGGGAGGGGTGCCCACCATTGCTGAGGCTTGAGTAGGTAAATAAAGCAGCCTGGAAGCTCAAACTGGGTGGAGCCAACCTCAGCTCAAGGAGGCCTGCATGCCTCTGTAGACTCCACCTCTGGAGGCAGGGCATAGCCCAACAAAAGGCAGCAAAAACCTCTGCAGACTTAAATGTTCATGTCTGACAGCTTCGAAGAGAGTAGTGGTTCTCCCAGCAGGAGTTTGATATCTGAGAACAGACAGACTGCCTCCTCAAGTGGGTCCCTGACTCCCAAGTAGCCTAACTGGGAGGCACCCCCCAGTAGGGGGCAGACTGACACCTCATACAGCTGGGTACCCATCTGAGACGAAGCTTCCAGAGGAACGATCTGGCAGCAACATTTGCTGTTCAGCAATATTCGCTGTTCTGCAGCCTCCGCTGCTGATACCCAGGCAAACAGGGTCTGGAGTGGACCTCCAGCAAACTCCAGCAGACCTGCAGCTGAGGGTCCTGACTGGTAGAAGGAAAACTAACAAACAGAAAGGACATCTGCACCAAAACCCCCATCTGTACATCACCATCATCAAAGACCAAAGGTAAATAAAACCACAAAGATGGGGAAAAAACAGAGCAGAAAAGCTGAAAATTCTAAAAATCAGAGTACCTCTCCCCCTCCAAAGGAACACAGCTCCTCGCCAGCAGTGGAACAAAACTGGAGAGAGAATGACGCTGATGAGTTGAGAGAATACTTCAGACAATCAAACTTCTCTGAGCTAACGGAGGAAGTTTGAACCCAATGCAAGGAAGCTAAAAACCTTGAAAAAAGAATAGACAAATGGCTAACTAGAATAACCAGTGTAGAGAAGTCCTTAAATGACCTGATGGAGCTGAAAACCGTGGCACAAGAACTACTTGATGCATGCACAAGCTTCAGTAGCCAATTCGATCAAGTGGAAGAAAGGGTATCAGTGATTGAAGATCGAATGAATAAAATGAAGTGAGAAGAGAAGTTTAGAGAAAAAAGAGTAAAAAGAAACGAACAAGGCCTCCAAGAAATATGGTACTATGTGAAAAGACCAAATCTACGTCTGATTGGTGTACCTGAAAGTGACAGGGAGAATAGAACCAAGTTGGAAAACACTCCTCATGATATTATCCAGGAGAACTTCCCCAACCTAGCAAGGCAGGCCAACGTTCAAATTCAGGAAATACAGAAAACACCACAAAGATACTCCTCGAGAAGAGCAACTCCAAGACACATAATTGTCAGATTCACCAAAGTTGAAATGAAGGAAAAAATGTTAAGGGCAGCCAGAGAGAAAAGTCTGGTTACTCACAAAGGGAAACCCATCAGACTAACAGCTGATCTCTCGGCAGAAACTACAAGCCAGAAGAGAGTGGGGGCCAATATTCAACATTCTTAAAGAAAATAATTTTCAACCCAGAATTTCATATCCAGTCAAATTAAGTTTCATAAGTGGAGGAGAAATAAAATCCTTTACAGACAAGCAAATTCTGAGAGATTTTCTCACCACCAGGCCTGCCCTAAAAGAGCTCCTGAAGGAAGCACTAAACATAGAAAGGAACAACCAGTACCAGCCACTGCAAAACCATTCCAAATTGTAAAGACCATTGATGCTAGGAAGAAACTGAATCAATTAATGAGCAAAATAACCAGCTAACATATAATGACAGGATCAAATTCACACATAACAATATTAACCTTAAATGTAAATGGGCAAAATGCTCCAATTAAAAGACACAGACTGGCAAATTGGATAAAGAGTCAAGACCCATCAGTGTGCTGTATTCAGGAGACCCATCTCACGTGCAGAGACACACATAGGCTCAAAATAAAGAGATGGAGGAAGATCTACCAAGCAAATGGAAAAAAAAAAATGGCAGGGGTTTGCAATCCTAGTCTCTGATAAAACAGACTTTAAACCAACAAAGATCAAAAGAGACAAAGAAGGCCATTACATAATGGTAAAGGGAGAAATTCGACAAGAAGAGCTATCTTAAATATATATGCACCCAATACAGGAGCACCCAGATTCATAAAGCAAGTCCTTAGAGACCTAAAAAGAGACTTAGACTCCCACACAATAATAATGGGAGACTTTAACACCCCACTGTCAACATTAGACAGATCAATGAGACAGAAAGTTAACAAGGATATCCAGGAATTGAACTCAGCTCGGCACCAAGCTGACCTAATAGATATCTATGGAACTCTCCACCCCAAATCAACAGAATATACATTCTTCTCAGCACTGCATTGCACTTATTCCAAAATTGACCACATAGTTGGAAGTAAAGCACTCCTCAGCAAATGTAAAAGAACAGAAATTACAACAAGCTCTCCCTCAGACCACAGTGCAATCAAACTAGAACTCAGGATTAAGAAACTCACTCAAAACCAATCAACTACATGGAAACTGAACAACCTGCTCATGAATGACTACTGGGTACACAATGAAATGAAGGCAGAAATAAAGATGTTCTTTGAAACCAAAGAGAACAAAGACAAAACATACCAGAATCTCTGGGACACATTTAAACCAGTGTGTAGAGGGAAATTTATAGCACTAAATGCCCACAGGAGAAAGCAGGAAAGATCTAAAATTGACACCCTAACATCACAATTAAAAGAACTAGAGAAGCAAGAGGAAACACATTCAAAAGCTAGCAGAGGGCAAGAAATGACTAAGATCAGAGAACTGAAGAAGATAGAGACACAAAAAAGCCTTTGAAAAAATCAGTGAAACCGGGAGCTGGTTTTTTGAAAAGATCAACAAAATTGATAGATCACCAGCAAGACTAATAAAGAATAAATGAAAGAAGAATAAAATAAACCCAATAAAAAATGATAAAGGGGATATCACCACCAATCCCACAGAAATACAAACTACCATAAGAGAACACTATAAACACCTCTACACAAACAAACTAGAAAATCTAGAAGAAATGGATAAATTCCTGGACACATACACTGTCCCAAGACTAAGCCAGGAAGAAGTTGAATCCCTGAATAGACCAATAACAGGCTCTGAAATTGAGGAAATAATTAATAGTCTACCAACCATAAAAAGTCCAGAACCAGGCAGATTCACAGCCGAATTCTACCAGAGATAACAAGGAGGAGCTGGTACCATTCCTTCTGAAACTATCCCAATCAATAGAAAAAGAGGGAATCCTCCCTAACTCATTTTATGAGGCCAGCATCATCCTGATACCAAAGCCTGGCAGAGACACAACAAAAAAAGAGAATTTTAGACCAATATCCCTGATGAACATCGATGCAAAAATCCTCAATAAAATACTGACAAACCGAATCCAGCAGCACATCAAAAAGGTTATCCACCATGATCAAGTGGGCTTCATCCCTGGGATGCAAGGCTGGTTCAACATACAGGCTGGTTCAACATACACAAATCAATAAATGTAATCCATCATATAAACAGAACCAAAGACAAAAACCACATGATTATCTCAATAGATGCAGAAAAGGCCTTCGACAAAATTCAACAACCCTTCATGCTAAAAACTCTCAATAAATTAGGTATTGATGAGACGTATCTCAAAATAATAAGAGCTATTTATGACAATCCCACAGCCAATATCATACTGAAAGGGCAAAAACTGGAAGCATTCCCTTTGAAAACTGGCACAAGACAGGGATGCCCTCTCTCACCACTCCTATTCAACATAGTGTTGGAAGTTCTGGCCAGGGCAATCAGGAAGGAGAAAGAAATAAAGGGTATTCAATTAGGAAAAGAGGAAGTCAAATTGTCCCTGTTTGCAGATGACATGATTGTATATTTAGAAAACCCCACCGTCTCAGCCCAAAATCTCCTTAAGCTGATAAGCAAATTCAGCAAAGTCTCAGGATACAAAATCAATGTGCAAAAATAACAAGCATTCTTATACACCAATAACAGACAAACAGAGAACCAAATCCTGAGTGAACACCCCTTCACAATTGCTTCAAAGAGAATAAAATACCTAGGAATCCAACTTACAAGGGATGTGAAGGACCTCTTCAAGGAGAACTACAAACCACTGCTTAATGAAAAAAAGAGGATACAAACAAACGGAAGAACATTCCATGGTCATGGATAGGAAAAATCAATATCGTGAAAATGGCCATACTGCCCAAGGTAATTTATAGATTCAATGCCATCCCCATCAAGCTACCAATGACTTTCTTCACAGAATTGGAAAAAAACTACTTTAAAGTTCATATGGAACCAAAAAAGAACCCGCATTGCCAAGACAATCCTAAGCCAAAAGAACAAAGCTGGAGGCATCACGATACCTGACTTCAAACTATACTGCAAGGCTACAGTGACCAAAACAGCAATGGTACTGGTACCAAAACAGAGATATAGACCAATGGAACAGAACAGAGCCCTCAGAAATAATGCCACACATCTACAACCAACTGATCTTTGACAACCCTGACAAAAACAAGAAATGGGGAAAGGATTCCCTATTTAACAAATGGTGCTGGGAAAACTGGCTAGCCATATGAAGAAAGCTGAAACTGGATCCCTTCCTTACACCTTATACAAAAATTAATTCAAGATGGATTGGAGACTTAAATGTTAGACCTGAAATCATAAAAACCCTAGAAGAAAACCTAGCCAATACTATTCAGGACATAGGCATGGGCAAGGACTTCATGTCTAAAACAACAAAAGCAATGGCAACAAAAGCCAAAATTGACAAATGGGATCTAATAAAACTAAAGAGCTTCTGCACAGCAAAAGAAACTGCCATCAGGGTGAACAGGCAACCTACAGAATGGGAGAAAATTTTTGCAATCTACTCATCTGGCAAAGTGCTAATATCCAGAATCTACAAAGAACTCAAACAAATTTACGAGAAAAAAACAAACAACCCCATCAAAAAGTGGGCGAAGGATATTAACAGACACTTCTCAAAAGAAGACATTTATGCAGCCAACAGACACATGAAAAAATGCTCATCATCACTGGCCATCAGAGAAATCAAATCTCCAATGAGATACCATCTCACACCAGTTAGAATGGTGATCATAAAGAGTCAGGAAACTACAGGTGCTGGAGAGGATGTGGAGAAATAGGAATATTTTTACACTGTTGGTGGGACTGTAAACTAGTTCCACCATTCAACAATTGTGGAAGACAGTGTGGAGATTCCTCAATGATCTAGAACTAGAAATACCATTTGACCCAGCCATCCCATTACTGGGTATATCCCCAAAGGATTATAAATCATGCTGCTATCAAGGCACATGCACACGTATGTTTATTGCAGCACTATTCACAATAGCAAAGACTTGGAACCAACCCAAATGTGCATCAATGATAGACTGGATTAAGAAAATGTGGCACATATAGACCATGGAATACTATGCAGCCATAAAAATGATGAGTTCATGTCCTTTGTATGGACATGGATGAAGCTGCAAACCATCATTCTCAGCCAACTATCACAAGAACAAAAAACCAAATACCGCATGTTCTCATTCATAGGTGGGAATTGAACAATGAGAACACTTGGACACAGGAAGGGGAACATCACACACTGGGGCCTGTTCTGGGTTGGGGGGAGGGAAATCATTAGGAGATATATGTAATGTAAATGATGAGTTAATGGGTGCAGCACACCAACATGGCATATGTATACATATGTAACAAACCTGCACGTTGTGCACATGTACCCTAGAACTTAAAGTAATAACAAAATTAATAAACAAATAAAAAATAAAGTTACTATTTCTCACTTCATGTACTTTATTCTTTGAAAGTGAGTCTCTAAGTCCAACCTACACTCAAAAGTAGTGATATTAAGCTCCACTTCTTGAAAGGAGGTATATCAACATATATTATTCTGAATTCCTCTGCAAGGAAGATTCCCCTGTGCCATATATTTATATTCATAATCATTTTTATACCAGTATGAATTCATATTCATGTATGTTTATTTTATATTTAATATTGTGTCTATAGATATATACATATACCTTATATAGGATATATATCTATGTATACACACACACGCTATGTTACGCATATTTTTGCTCAAATTGTACAAACTTTGGCTGTTGTGAGTTCTTTCAGATTGGGTCCCATGTCCTTCTGATATAACCTGATCTTTATTTAACTTCTATTTTTGCCAGTATTCTACTTTCTAGCATTATAATATGCATTATGCTTATCCTCTATTTTCCCTGTCTCAAGTAGAGAATCAGCCATTTTTCCAGGAAATCCTGGTTCATTTCATTAGAGAGTAATATTTAGAAACTGAGGCATGGCACATGCAGTGTGTTTATGGTTACTGGAATTACAGTGCTTCTAGATCCCATGCATGTGCACAGCTAGGCAATACATGCATGTATCCCAACCTGCATCTCATATAATTTATGTATCTGTCTGTATTTGTTATTGAATTAAATAAGTTCATAATACCTCCAGATGTAATCCAGAACTATGAGCTTCAAAGTCAATCCCCACCATCCCTCCTGGCTTATTCCTCTGACAGAAAAAATGCTGAATCAATTTGGTCAAGGTGGCATCTGCAAGGTTTATCTACTCCAAAGTCACTCTTTAGAGTAACCCATTACCTATATTTTATTACTTATTTGTCAAACCCTAGTGTATTTGTAAAGTGGTTTCAAAATTTCTAACCTCCATTTCTGTAAAAAACAAGTTTTCCAAATAAGGTACAGTGATTAATTCTTTAATTCTATAATTCTTTTGTCTTTAGCTTACTTTACAGTTACCAGTCAAAACAGTTATTTTTCTGATGTTTCTCAAGTCAGCTCCAATTTTTCCCTCACCACCTTCAGTGAAGTTTGTTATACATTTATAATATAGTTTGATTCATTTTTCACAGTCTGCATTCCATTCTGACATGCCCTGATGTCCTGGTTGATTTTTCTTAAATGACCTGTTTTCAAATTTACTAGATGACTCTTGACAAATGCATAGAGTCATGTATCTACCACCCAAGTATCATGCAGAAGAATTTTATCACTTTCAAAGTTCCCTGTATCCTTGTCACATTCAATCACTCCTGCCTTTGGTTTTAAATACAACATCAACAGGATATATGGTAAAAAAAAAATTAAAAATTGGACTTAATTAAAATGTAAACTTTTGCTCTGTGAAACACATTGTTAAGAGAATAAGAAGACAGCCATATAGTGAGAGAAAATATTTGCAAATCATATATGTGATAAAGAATTTATATCCAGAATGTATAAAAAAATCTTAAAACTCAACAAGAAAAAAAAAAGAACAAAAAATCATCACAAGACTTTTAACAGACACTTAACCATAGAAGACATATTAATGGCAAATAATAATATAAATAAATCTAAATTTAAACTACATTGAAAGCCCACTACATAATTTTTAGAATGTCTAAAATTAAACAAAACTCATACAATATCAATGGCTGGTGAGGATCGGGAGGCACAGGAATCCTCACACATTGACAATTGGTTGCAATATGACATAGCCACTCTGGATGACAGTTTGGCAGTTTTATAGATAAGTAAGCCTGCCTTACCTTTCAACCTAGAATTCCCACTTTGTTTTGTTTGTTTGTTTGTTTGTGTGTTTTTGTTTTTAGACTGAGTTTCACTCTTGTTGCCCAGGCTGGAGTGCAATGGCGTGATCTTGGCTCACTGCAACCTCCCCCTCCCAGGTACCAGCGATTCTCCTGTCTCAGCCTCCCAAGTAGCTTGGATTAAAGGCATGCGCCACCACGCCTGGCTAATTTTTTTGTATTTAGTAGAGACGGGGTTTCACCATGTTGGTCAGGCTGGTCGCGAACTCCTGACCTCAGGTGATCCACCCGCCTCGGCCTCCCAAAGTGCTGGGATTACAGGCATGAGCCACCACACCTGGCCAAGCATTCCCACTTTTAAGCATTTACCCAAGTAACTTGAAAGCATGTTCACACACATACAAACACACACAAAACACACACACACACAAATGGGATACTCTTTAGTTGAAATATTTCCTTATCCTCATACAAAATAACATTAAGTATAGGCATTTTATTTTTCTAATTTTCTTTCCAAAGTGCCTTAATAAGTTTAACAAAATCATTTATCTATATTTAGCTATATTTCTACAAGTTTCCACCTAACATTCTTTTTTATTATTATTATTATACTTTAAGTTCTAGGGTACATGATACAAAGATAGTTCAAGTCATCTATATATTTTTATTAGAATTTGAATATGCTATATTATTTCCCCTTTAAATGTATTTGAATTTTATTATTCATAGATATCTAATTATTCAAAAATATATATCTAATTTTAAATTATTTAAATATGTAAACTGCTACTTTCTAAAATAGATGAACATAAAAATAAAAAGTGCATTTGACAATAAGGAAATTTGTTATTTTGGAACAATCAGTTCTGCTTTCCCTAAACTTTGTCGGGTGAGAAAAATATTTCAGTTTGTGTTATTAATCCCTGAAGCAGAGTATGTCAGCATGAGTTTCTCAACACCGCCCCAACTGCCATGACTTTTTCTGTAAGACAGTAAATGCAGTCAGGCTTCATCCCTAGAGTTTCATCTTGAGTAAGTCTACAAAAGGGCCCAAAATTCACATTAGTAGGCTTCTTCTTTGACTATGATCTGCAACCAGGAGTTACTTCATTAGTTTCACATCAATTTTTTTGAATAATAAATAGTTATGTATGAATTAGTCTAAAAGTAAATATTAAAATATCAAAAATACAGAGCTATTTCCTCTGCAAAGAAGCAAGCAAATAAAACTGAGTCTATAATTCCATCTGGCTATATATATTTGTATATAGATTTTTCATATTTATCTGTTTCAAGACTTATTTTAAAATGTATCTATAGTCATTGTCTCCACTAACACTCGATGAAGAGTCTCCTCAATCCCTCAATCCATTCCAATGAGGCTCCCCCTTTTCTCCTAACACTGCTGTCCTCCAGGTGGCCAGGGCTCTGCCACTGTCACTCCTGGCATCCTCCCTATGGTTGGCATTGCCATCATTCCTGAAGCACTGAGTCCTCTCGGCGTGGAGGGCACCACATGTGACTGGCGTTCCTACCTCATTTGGTGTTCCTTCTCATCTCCTTTTGTAATTGTTTTCTGTCATCCTGACCCCCAAAGCCCAGAGCACTGCAGGCAGCTCAAGTCCTGCTCTCTTTCCTGATCTTTATTCAAGATTACCAAGACTGCTGACCTGACAATGCTACTAGAAGTTTTCATAAGTGTCTCAAACCCAGCATAAAAATACAACTATTGATCCCTTTCCTTTACAACTATTGATCCCTTTCCTTTATATAAAAAATCTCTGTGTACCTATATATGTGAGTAGAACGTTTATCCACCCACTGCTCAACTCCCAATCTATAGCCGCTCCTCCTGCCCACTCAGTTGCCTGCCACTCATTCTTACCTGTTGGTCCCTGCAGTGCAAATGGAAGCATATGATTCACTCCATCCCCATTCCTGAAGAAGCTTCCTAAATGATCCCCAGTCCTATTTTTGAGCCCTCCAATTCACCCTACAGTGCTAAAGGCATGAAACATATAAAATTCTCACCCTTCACTTACAGCACCTTAAAGGACTTGGTCCCTGTATAACCCATGGAAATTCTTCCTGAAAATCTGTATGCAGCTGGCTCCTCCTCATTGTAATATCTCCTGCTCAGAGGAGCCCATCCTTCATGACCTCACCTAGGTATGCTGGACCTCATACTCACCACTATCATTTCACCCTTAGGTTATTCTGTCCTATCAAAATCAACACTATCTGGAACTATTGTCTCCATTTTTATGTTTCCTTCCTGATTGATTTCTCCATCTGCCTTCCATCTGTGGCCCGAACATACAATGCATTCTAAGTAATTTGTCTAAAAAGTAGGTCATTTAATCATTAAGATGGTTTCGTATAGCATATCTTGAAGTAGTGTTTTTCAAAGTTATTTTTTTAAGTAGGCATTTCATTCAATCGGATGAAATTTTCTAGGCTAAAGATTCTAGCCAGGATGTTGGAAGTGAATGTGTGTGACTGCATCTGTGTGTCAGTGCTTCTGATGAAATGTGTCATCACTCTGGTCCTGCTCTCCAGGATTCATGGACTCAAATCCATACCGAGGTTGATGGAAGGCTTCTGGTGACATGTTCTTGTTATGCTTCTCAGCTACCTCATGTTAAAAGGAATTTTAATTTTTAATACTGATTAAGGTATATGATGTAACTTTTAATAAGCAGCAGAGTGTAGCTGTATTCCAAGTTTTGACCTAGGAAGTCAGTCTTAATATCTTACTCCCCATTATCAACTAAATACAAGGCATCTTTAATGGAGGTTGTACTCAGGAATATGTGACATATCCATTATACTAAAATACACTCTAAAATTAAACCAGACCAACAGAGGTATGCGCCCAAACAGTAACATATTGGTTCTTTCTAAATTGCTTGTACAGACTGCTTGCTAAGTGATTCTTATCAAACTTGCATCTGAGCAAATGTTATGCATATGTATGTTTAAAAGTACGAGACTATCTGGCACAGTTTGGTGGAAAAGAGTATCCATAGACACTTGAAAAGTGATGTTTCTAATATGAATAAGTCTTTAATACACAGAAGCAATTTCTGCTACACCAGTTACTATTTGTCACCCTAGTTAGGAAATATTTTCTAGAGTCATCCCTTCCACTGCTACAATGTAATTGTATTCCCCATTTCCATTCAGTATTTTAATGCCAAGGGTGGATAAGGAACAAACACAACTTTTTTCTCAATAAAAATTTAGTAGTACAAAATATAGCAAGGCAAAACTTGAAAACTAGACAGGAAATTTCACCTCAGACAGAAAGTGATATTATTATGAGTATTGGAAATCAGAAACATGTACAAATGTCCCACTAGAACATTTCCCACATGGAACGTTCTGTCAGGTCGACGCAGCATGGCCATATAATGTAATTGTTCTGGGTAATGGGAGACACTATGGACTTGATTTATTTTTTATTTTAATTAATTAATTTATTTATTTATTTTGAGATGGAGTCTCGCTCTGGCCCCCAGGCTGGAGTGCAGTGGAGTGATCGCGACTATTTGCAACATCCGTCTCCTGGGTTCAGGCGATTCTCATGTCTCAGCCTCCCGAGTAGCTGGGACTACAGGTGCCCGCCACCAGGCCCGGCTACTTTTTTTGTATTTTTAGTAAAGATGGGGTTTCACTATGTTGGCCAGGCTGGTTTCAAACTCCTGACCTCAGGTGATCCACCCGCCTTGGCCTCCCAAAGTGTTGGGATTACAGGTGTAAGCCACCACACTGGTCATGGACTTTATTTTTAATTTGTCTTGCTTTTGCAAAATTTCAGTGAGAGGTTTTAACATGATGAAATACATCCATCAATCTGTATTCATATGCTTGTAATACTTGTATAAAGTAAAAATGCAAGCCATTAGAAAATTTTACTTCATTTACCATCAGCTTCTTTAACAAAACCTTATCTCTTCCTGAATAAACCTAACTACAATGTTATCAACATTCATTTTACTTCTGGTTACCTTTTCTTAAAAAATAAATAAATTATCTCACTTAACCAACTATTTAATTCATTCAACCCAAATATATATATATATATATCTTTTTAATTGCAGGTTTGTGTTAAAAAGTAAAAACCAAAATTTTTATGTTTGCTATGAAATTCCTTGTGAATTCTTCTTCAAGCTCCTACTCTCTTCCTCACTTTTCTTTGTTTATAGCTCCTCTGTTATAAACTTTATGTCCTTGTATTATAAATCATATTATATCCTTCATCTTAACTGTAGTCTGGGTTTCTGTAGAAAAGATACAGAGGAATTCATTCTTGTGTTCCCATATCTTGTAAAATGCCTATCATGTGGAAAGTGTTTAAGAAATGTATGTTTTCGGGCTAAATAACTTTAAAAATGTTTAGATAACAATATTACAGCCATACTATAAAATACTATGAAGCCATAAGAAACAATTAGGTAAACATACAAACATACACAATTATAGCGACCCAGAAAGAAATGTCATAACATTTAAAGATAAAAAGCAAGTTATAGAAAAATAGAGTGTGAGCTGATTTTGCAATAATAGGTGTCAATATAAATAATTTGTATCTATGTGTGAGTGTGTGTGTAATAGTTATATGCCATTGTAAAGGATGACAAATAACGAAACACACATATATATGCCCAGCTTTTATTTTCTTTTTTCAATATTAGTAAATTATAAATATACATAATTATGCATTATGAAACCTTAACTGAATCTTTATCATGAGATATGTTATTGGTTCCTTGTGGTCCTCTAATTCTTTCTCTGTAGATCTATCTAGTAGAACATTTATACAACATGCTGTAAGGCATTAAACTTGCATTTTCACCCTCCACTAAATTAAGAATTCTCTAAGGTGGATTTCATGTCATTTTGTTGTTGTCATTGCTGTGTATCTTAATGATCACATAGTAACTAATGTGTTTCAGATACTCAAAATGTTACATTTTAAATGGATAAATAATTATATGGAAGCTTAATTAGCTAACCTTCCTAACACATGTCCGTTTTTGCACATATTCATATCTCTCATTGCAAGCTTTTAGGTAGGTTTGAACCATTAGTAGTCACAATTTTTGTTTATTAGTCATTAGGAAAATGCTAATTAAACCCAAGATGTGGAACAATTGCACACCTACTAGAATTCTGGAAATTAAAAACAAAAGTGAAACAAATGAAAAAATGCAGACTAAGGGTTGGCAAGGATGAAGAGCTGAAGCTCTTATAGGTTGCTGGTGGGCATTCAGAGGTATCTTATGAAGTTTAACATGCACTTACCATCTGATCTAGCAATCCTGCACTTACTATCTGATCTAGCAATCCTGTTCCCTTATATTTAAGTAAGAAAGTTGAAAAGAGACATTCATAGGAAGACCTGCCTAAAACGTGAACAGCAGGCTAATTCATAATCAGCAAAACCTGGAGACTCCATGTATCTTTCAAGTGATCACTGAAGAAACACATTTTCATGCATTCTTACAGAGTTTCTGTTCCAGTGGGTCTGGTGTGGGCCAAATAATTTGAATTTCTATCAAGTTTCCAGGGGATGTTAAAGCCGTTGCTTTGGAAACCAGACAATGAGCACACTGATTTAGAATATAATTAGTAAAGAGCTTAGATGGTTGCTCCCTCAACCTACTTCTTTATAATGGAACCAATGTATACAAGTATTTGTACAATGATGTGTGAGGTGAGATGAAAACGATCTCCCTGTTTCCAAAATGACCATATTTTAAAGATGATCCAGAAAGATCCTCCCATAAAGAAGGAATGAAGATAGATATGTCAAAATATGAACTTAATGCTTTAAGCATTTAAAATGAAAGACAAGTGAGGTTGGCACTTGGTCTCTGCAAGCCAAGGGGGAGTTTGTATTATGTATGTGCACACACACTCAAAAACACACTCACACCCACCCATCCACATTCAGACTCACATCCACATGCTATAAACATTCACACATACACACTAACATGAACATTCTCATACATACACAGTTTCTCACACTCATACCCACACTCACCACACCACATAAAATACACACACATTCTCACAAACACACACACTCTTACACCCACATACACATACATAAGGCATATACACACCGTACATACACACTCTCTTTCAGACACACACATGTTCAAGATGAACCAGAATGGGAAATCTGGCTGAGAAAGGAAGCATCACCTTTAGCAGTTCATTAGGCTCAGAAGAAGACTGAACATGGATACAACTGGAAAGATGCAATGCCATGTGTGACAATGTGGGATCCTTCCAGAAACCCTTCTCAACTACAATAACAATAGTGGAATCAGTTGATCCCTCTTTAAATGTTAGATTTCTGTCTCACACTTCTTGATTTCCAGCATCACACAGAACAAAGATTTGCCTCATCAGTGCTTATTGGTTGATTGATTATTTTTTATCAACTAAACTGGGACCTTATAGAACATTATATTATCTTCATGACATTGCAAGTTTCGCGACCATTTACTCCAGCACTTATTTTAATTTTTGCATTGTTTTCTTTGCAATATAAAACAGAAACACAAAGCTCGCTAGTGACATGTGAAAAGCTTCAGACATCAACTGAATTTGGCAAGACTATTCTAAACTGAACTACATTACTGAGCTATCTGAGTTTACTCATCACTAAGAGTCATTGTGAATCTTTCTGCAAATGTTCTCATCTCCTTTAAATTCCAGTGACTCACTCTTGGCTCTGGGGCTTTGCAATCTTGCCAGGTATCTGGGGAATGTGCACAGTGGGCACATGAAAGATAATTAGCTGTTTCTTCAAATGACCCAACCGTGGAGTGCATTAAGATAATTCTAGAGTCCCATAAATGTAGAGGGCTCTTTCTTCTTCTCCTTGCTCAATCTCCAAGAGTAGCGCATACTATAACACATCAAATGATGTGTCTTTCTAGTCTGTTAAGTTTTCACTGATGGACTTTTAATAAAATAGTTGGAGTCATTTTAGCATATATTTGGGGGTTTTAACTAAGTTGAATGTTGGCAGACATGACACAGGCATTCTGTTTTCTAGGTTAATGACACCTTCTTACATATTGCAGCTCTTCTGGGAGTGCTAGTCAACATGGGTTAAAGCCTAAAAGCTTACACTCTTATACTACATCCATATTTAGGGTTTACTTAAGCAAATAAGTCATATTTAGAAATTATGCATACAAATGTCCACAGCAATTTTAGAGTAAAAAATTGCATGTTCAAATATAAATGATTGGTTACATAAATTGTGATATGTACATTCAGTACAATATTTTGCTGCGATTCAAAATGTTTTTTAAAATGTTGATAACATAATTTCCCCTGCTATATGCCAAAAGTCAGAATTCATTGTAATCTGAACTATAGGAACATAAATACCCACAGATATACACAAATGTACATAAATATATGCAAATATATGTACACAAAAATCTACACAAATGTAAGCAAATATACACATTACAAATGGATTCATACATCAAAATGGTAACAGCATTTGTGTGTAGCAGGATCACAGGTGGCTTTTATTTCCCACTGTTTTTCTGTTATTTCTAAACTTTTAGACTTTAGTTCAGTAATTTTATTGTCAAATAAACAAAATTTAAATTTTAAAAAGTCAGTATGATACACTGTATATCATATAAATATAACTTATAGTTTTTATTTGCTTAGGAAAATGTGCAATAATCCTACCCACTTTTATGAATTTCAATATCTTACCCAAGGATTTTTCTGTTTAAAATAGATAACTATTTTATTAGGAAAAAACACAACTGCCTGCAAATGGCACTCACCAGGCAGTATGAACTGCATGTCCTTCGGTGCTTTGAAGGTGCATGAGTCTTTCAAGGAATTATTATTATTATTATTATTATTGTTGTTGTTGTTGTTGTTGAGACAGAGTTTCACTCTTGTTGCCCAGGCTGGAGTGCAATGGAACCATCTCAGCTCAGTGCAACCTCCACCTCCCAGGTTCAAGCAATTCTCCTGCCTCAGCCTCCTGAGTAGCTGGGATTACAGGGGCGTGCCACCATGCCTGGCTAATTTTTTATTTATTTTTTATTAGTAGAGATGGAGTTTCACCATATTGGCCAGGCTGGTGTTGAACTCCTGACCTCGGTTGATCCACCCGCTTCGGCCTCCCAAAGTGCTGGGGTTATAGGTGTGAGCCACCACGTCCAGCCAGAACTCTTATTATTAAGGTTGGTATATTTTCAGTGGCATCATGCTGAATTATTTCAATTGCTGTTTTTTTTTCTGAACAGACCTTTTCAGTGCTTTCGTCATCCGTGGAAAACATATGTGTGAATTTCAGGGGTTGAGAGGCAGTGTCTTGCCGTGACGTCGTTATTCCAGACTGTTAAAGTCCTCACACTAATGTCATTTTTAAGGTTATTATGAAGTTACAATTACCAGCATCTGTTAAAAAACTTATTCCTCCACTAGATAGGTTTCTTAGCTTTAGACAACAGAATGGAATTCAAGCAGAAAATTTATTGATAAGAAAGATATTGGCTTGATCCCATAATTAATGGAAAGGCTGAAGAATTGGACTCAGGACACAGAGACTAGCCCAGGAGATGAGGCATGGCTGACATGCTAACATGGGAATCCTGTCTTGAGGAGTCACTCCAAGAGGAGTCACCATTGGTCACTCACTGTGGCCCCAGCTGCTGCATCTCTGGACAGTCGCCTCCAAGCTGAGCTCGTCCATCCTCAGTGTCCAGTGCAATCTCTGTGTTGATGCTGCCTCAGGACAGGAAGCTGCCTCCTGCCTGGACGTCTCCTGGAATCTTCCCCACAGATCTGGTGGTTTACTCTGTGTCACTTCCTCATGCCCTTGCCAGGTCTGACCTTAGAATGGAAGCCTCCCCATCCGCTCTAGGTGAAATAGCACACTGTCCCTCTGTCGCCTTCTTGCTGCTTTGCTTATTTATTCTCGGGAATACTTATTGCCTTCTAACATACTATCTATGTACACATTTACTTAATGAGTGACTGTCCTCCACTGAAAGATAAACTCTTCAAGCAAAGTCTTGGTTTTGTTTGCTCCAGGTTCCCACACCTACTGAAACATAGCAAGCACCATATAAACCATTGCTGAATGAAAGATGGAAAGTTGACTACAGGCAGTGAGAGCTGTGGTCAGGAGATGAGATTGGTCCAATGAGATGGGGGACTCAGAGCGTCCCATCAGCAGGACGATGAAGATGAATGGGCAGATTAAAAGCACTGTTCTGTGTTATGCACTCTTTTAAATTTTTCACTATACTAATTCAGGAGCCTTCTAGCTCATCTTCTCACTTTCAAATCTCACCAAATACACTCCATCTTTCACACTGCATGGGAGGATGTTTAAATACAGTATGTTAACACCGGACATGAGATAATGTTTGTATTTCTTAGAGTGTCTTTGTGGCAACTACTCGGCTGAAAATGAAGTAATTCTGAAGCAGGTATTTTTCCCCTAAATGTGTTGTGGTGTTTTGGGATGCTCTCCGTATATCTTTTCCAGAGAGTACCACAGGGCCCCAAATGTTTTATGCTCTGTTCTGCTTGATGAAAACCTACTGTTTTTCAACAGAAAGTTAAAATGTGTTGGTTTTAAAGAGTCTCCTGACCTCTTCCTCATTTTAGTAGCATGGACCACAAGTTACCATGGGTCCCAACCCTGACCCCTGTATGTACTCTGTCAGAGTCCCTGTGAGTTGCCAGGGGGCTAATAGGCCTGTAGGTCTGTTTCACATGATGTCCTTGTACACAAGGTAAGTCATAGTCATCTCTGTGCCCCCTGCAGCTCAGGCATAAAATAACATTCACCAGGTATTAAATTGATGCTTCAGGAAGGAAATGGAAGCTCAGGTGTGGAACTCAATGAGAAGGGTTGTGAGGGAGACAGGAAGGAAAATGGGGGAGAAGAGACAAAAAAAATGAGAGATGAGTGAGGGAGACTAGCTGGATTTTTGTGGAGTTTATGAAATAATCCTCACAGAAGATGTAGATTATAAAGCAGAGGAAGTTTCTATTCTTTATAGAAAAGATACTATGAATCGCCAAACTGCTTTTCATAGTGGCTGAACTAATTTACACTACCACCAACAGTGTATAGCTTTCCAAGGAGGAGCCCTAACATTGTCAGAGTTGGTAAGAAAAGAAGCATCACATATGTGATAAAGGAGTTAGGTCAGAGAGTTAGAAAAGAAATAAAGATTGCTAAGGGTAGTGGTATCTATGGTTAAAGAGATTTTTTTTAATTAAAAGATTAAAAAAAGATTCTAATTGAAAGATCTAGAAATTAATTATTGCATTTTGTAATTTAAAGATAATTAGTGACTTTGAGATTCCTTTTTTTTTTTTTTTTTTTTTTTTGAGACAGAGTCTCACTCTGTCACCCAGGCTGGAGTGCAGTGGCATGATCTCAGCTTACTGCAACCTCCGCCTCCTGGGTTCAAGTGATTCTCCTTCCTCAGCCTCCTGAGTAGCTTGGATTACAAGTGTGCGCCACCACGCCTGGCTAATTTTTGTATTTTTAGTAGAGACGGGATTTCACCATGTTGGTCAGGCTGGTCTTGGCCTCCCAAAGTGCTGGGATTACAGGCGTGAGCCTGTACCATGCCTGGCCTCAAGATTCCTATAATTTTAATACAATGTAAAGAATCTTTTTTCCAAGGGTTCCACATTTTCTATTATATTTTTTCTCTGTCTAAACAGGAATATTATGAAGAAAGTCTTAGAGTCCTTGGATTGGGTTTTGCCTATCTCCTGAATGTTGATGATTTTCATACCTATTCATTTCATTCCTATTTATTCTGAATTTAAGTTCTGCCATTTCAGCCATTTCAGCCATTTCAGCCTGGTTAAGAACACTTGCTGGGGAACTAGTGTGATCATTTGGAGGTAAGATGACTCTCTGGCTTTTTAAGTTGCCTGAGTTCTTGCCCTGGTTCTTTCTCATCTGTATGGGCTGATGTTCCTTCAATCTTTGAAGTTGCTGTCCTGTGGATGGGGTTTTTTTTCCTTTTATCTTCTTTGATGCCCTTGAAAGTTTGATTATGGTATAAGGTGGGCTTGGCCCACTGGCTTTGATTCTAATCCACTCCTGGGTCTTGTAGGGGTCTGCTCTGAGTGCTATCTCTGTAACCTTGTTTATTTTTTTTTTTTTTGGATATTCTGATCCATGGAGCTCCCTTAGGCAGAGGCAACAGTTGGCAGACAAGCCATACCCTTGCTGTGTTGGCCCTTATCTGCTGTCTGTGGGCTTTTCAGGGAAACACAAGGTCACACCTGCCTGCAGACTTCAGGCAGAAGCAGAACCACTGTGCTGGAAGCTCTAGCAAGTGTAACTCATCTAGCTACAAGAGGTGGGGGTGGGTGGGGTTGCCTGTTCTGATGACCATCTGGGTGCTTCCCAGGACAACAGGGGGCTGTGGCCACAGGCCAAGTTCACACAGATGCAGGATGGCTGGGTTGGAAGTTATAGCAGGCATTGCCCACCTGGCTATCAGTAGCAGGTGTGGGTGGGGTCACGTGCCCTGCTATTCAGGTGTTTCTCAGGACAAAAGGAGTCTGTGCCCTTTAGCTGAATTCACACAAAAGCAAGACCACTAAATGCTCAACATCACTGATCACTAGAGAAAAACAAATCAAAACCACAAAGGGATACCATCTCACACCAGTCAGAATGGCTATTTCTGAAAGGTCAAAACATAACAGATGCTGGTGTGGCTGCAGATAAAAGGGAAAGCTTATATGCTGTTGTGGGAAACTAATTCATCCACCATGGAAAGCAGTTTGGCAATTTCTCGAAGAACTCAAAGCAGAACTACCATTTGGCCCAGCATTCCAATACTGGGCATATTCCCCCCCAAAATATAAATTACTCTACCATAGAGACACATGCACACATAAGTTCATCGCAGTACTATTTACAATAGCAAAGCCATGAAATCAACCTAAATATCCATGAATAGTTGGTCTTATTAAAGAAAATGTGGTACATATAGACCGTGAAATACCATGCAGCCATAAAAAAGGAACCAGATCATGTCCTTTGCAGCAACATGGATGAAGCTGGAGGCCATTATCCTAATCAAACTAACACAGGGGCAGGAAACTAAATACAACATGTTTTCACTTATAACTGGGAGCTAAACGTTGAGTACACATGGACACAAAGAAGAGAACAACAGATGGTGGGACCTACTTGAGGGAGGAGGTTGAAAGGAGGGTGAGGATTAAAAAACTACCTATCAGCTACTATGTTCATTACCTGGGAGACAAAACAATCTGCACACCAAACCCCTGCAACATGCAGTTTACCTAAATATAGTAAACTAAACTAAAAACTAAATTTAAAAAATTAAACATACAAACAAAAATTTCAGATAAACTGAGAGATAACAAGGACAGAAGAGATGCAGCATAAATATTCCACTGCTACTGAAAAATAAAGTTTTTAAAAGCAGAGAAATAAAATTCATTGAATTTTTTTTTAAAAACAAAAGTCCCCCAAAATCATGAAAGACCTTGTAAAGGTTAAGGAGAAAATATCATGTATCCACAAGCTGATATAAACAAGAATTAAATAGTTCTTGCTTCCTACTGATCACTTTAATATCCACTACATATTAATGGTAGCTATCAACAATATTCTCTGCTGCTAAACACACAAATAGAAATAATAACAATTCAAATAATGACAAATGTTTACCAGAATAAACATAAATATAAAAGAAGACTACAGTTCTTCAGTTTCATTCCTTTATGTAATATTTTACTTTTTGATTTGTCTTTGTATTTATTACCACATGATGGAATGTTAAGAATGTTCAGGATTTTGATTTAGAGTCCGATTCAAGTATTCACATAGGATAAAACACAGGCGAACTTCATTCAGAAAGCTTTGAGAACAGTATTGGTAAGGGGATGAATAGCCGTGAAGATCAATTGACTTTTCATGCCTTTTCTTGTTGACAGGGAGTAGGGCTTTGAAAGAGCTTGGCTCTTCTCAGACTGCAGCACGCAGCCGTGCAGAAAAGGGAATCTGAGTCTCACAGAGATGTTCATTTCCAGGCCTACTACCGGGTTCACATAATTGAACCTGTGGAGCTATTTCCCACTGGGATCACAGAAAACAACCCAATCCAGGATCAGTTCTATGCTACAGTTTCTATTTATTTGACCCTTTTTTTCATTGTAAATACATAAAAGAGGACTGAAAATTACTTTATAACCACTGGAAGAATATCATCAAAGCTGGATCATTTTTGATAGTAAGTTGGGATCATTCTAGTCTCCTGTCCAAAGTGAACACTTCTATCTGTGCTCTGAATCTCAATTCTTCCTGAGATCACGTTCCATGAGTGATTCAAGTATGCCCCCTCTTCTATCTATAACCGCTCAACTATTTTTTCTCCTAAAGTACATACTCACACCTCAGCGTCTCTCATTTTTAAAAGTTAAGAAAAAGGAATGTACCCTACTAACCATACATTCCCTCTAATTACTATTCTATCTTTCCCTGTCATCACAGAAAAGATTCTTAAAATTGTTGTTTATACTTGCTGATTACATTTCTACCATATTCTATTTAAAAAAAGCTTCCCCATAAGCCAGGAAAAGCCTGCTTGCCAAATCCAGTGTACTTATGTCAGTGCTTCCCTTGCCTAACAGCTCTGTGACAACTTGGTTCAGCAATTGCATTCCCTCTCTTTTTATTTTATCTTACATTGATTGTAAGCCTCATTTGGAAAGCTCCTCTCCCTGTGCTCTTTTCATAGGCATTGGCGATCTCCAGCTTCCATTCCCCTTTACACTTATTAACCATGCAGATTTGTTCACCTGGGTGACTTTTTAACTTTCAGTGCTCTTGCTATAACCTATGCTATGATAATGGCTGGAATTGCCTCGCATGTTCTCATCAATTCAAGGATCTCTTCCTTTCTGACAGCAACACTGATATTAACCCACCACCACCAACACTGATACTAACCCACCACCATAGATTGAGTTCCATGAAAGGCATATTATGTACTGAATCTTGGCAGCCCCTACCCCAATAGCCCTTTTTATATATTGGCCTTAACTAATATACTCAACAATATAGAAAATTTAAGCACAGCCTCCCAGCGGTTGTCTTGCTAAGCATCCCAGGCTGGACTAGCTGTCCTTTTCTCTGCTTCCATGACTTCTTTTGTTAATTACATTGAAGTTTCTTATTATGAATTAGACTGTGTCTTTCAAAAAGACATGTTGAAGTTTTAACCCATAGTACCACAGAATGTAAACTCATTTGGAAAAGGGAGCTATTGCAGGTGTAAATGGTTAAAATAAAGTCATACTGGAGTAGGGTGGGCCCTGAATCCAACATGACTTATATTCTTTAAAGAAGAGAAGAGACACACAATGAGGATGCCATGTGCCAGTGGAGGCAGAGACTGGGGTGACACAGCTGCAAGCTTAGACCTGTCAAAGATGGATGGCCACCAGAGGAAGCTGGGAAAGGACCAGGAGGCAGCTTCCACCCAGAGTCTCAGAGGGGGCATGGCTCTGCTGACTCCCTGATGTTGGATTTCTAGCCTCAAGAACTTTGAGAGAATAAATGTCTCTTAAGCCACTCAGTTTATGGCAGCCCTAGGGAGCCAATACATATGTTAGTACCAGAAGGAAGGGAGCTGACATACAGATAGCTAAAAATGTGGAAGTGGCTTTGGAATTGGGTAAAAGACAGAAGCTGAGAGAATTTTGAGATGCTTAATAGAAAAAGCCTAGATTGTCTTGACAAGGCTGATGTTAGAAATATGGACATTAACAGTGCTCCTGTTGAGGCCTTATGGAGAAATGACAAGCATATTATTGGACAGTGGAGGAAAGGAAGGAAAGGCAATACTTGGTATAAAGTGTCAGAGAATGTGGGTGAATCGTGTTCTAGAATTGAGTGAAAAGTAGAACTTGTAAGTCATAAACGTGAACATTTAGCTGAGGATATTTCCAAGCAAAGCACAGAAGGTGCAGACTGGCTCGTCCTTGCTTCTTATAGTAAAATGTGAGAAAAAGAGATAAAGTGAGGAATTAACAGTGAAGCAAAAAGGAATCAGTACTTGTTGATATGGAAAATCCCTAGGGTACTAAGATACTATGTCCTGGAGACGGGGTCAAGGATGAAACTAGACAGCTGTTTTTAATGAGATTTTATGTGTAACTTGTGGATCCAGTCCACAAACCTTTCAGCAGAAGCCAGGGATAGAGATACAGTTATCCAGGAATGATCTGTGGGGCACAATTCTTGTCTTATGGCTTGGATCCCTGTGAATTATCCAGGAAACTGATAAGGCTTTCGAGAATTTTATACCAGCAGAGACACTGTCAGTTTAGACTGAAAGAGACAGAGATGGGACAAAATGAAGGAAAAATTCTAGGTTATAAAAATGGGTGCAGAGTCACTGTCCAATGGGACCTACTTGGGCCAAGAGAGTGAGGACTTTTGCCACAGAAGGCCCAGAGGACAGATTTTCAAGATACAGAGAATTAGTAGTAGTCCTTGAAACCTAATAGAATTTTGCCTGTTGGATTTCAGACTTTCCTGGGACCTGTAATTCCTTTTTTCTTCCAGTTTCTCCCTTTGGAATGAGAATGTCTATATTCTGCCTGTCTCAGTCTAATTATTGTAACTTGGAAGCAGATAACTTGTTTGGTGTTTTCACAGGTCCACAGGTGGAGAGGTTTTGTCACAGGATCTATTGTACCCTGAATCTCACCCATAAATAATTTAAATGATAAAATTTAGGATGTTTCAATTTGATGATATGTAGATAAGATTTCAGACTTAGAGTTGATGCTGCAATGGTTACTTTGGGGATGTTGGGATATGGTGAATATATTTTAATGATGATTAAAAAATTACATGACTTTTTTTACAGAAATAGAGAAGGTAATTCTAAGACTTTTATGGAATGACAATAGACCCATAAATAGCAAAAGCAATTTTGAGCAAGAATAACAAAGCTAGAGGCATCACATTTTGATTTCAAATTATATTACAAAGCTGCAGTAATCAAAACAGTATAGTACCAGCATAGAAACAGAAAAATAGACTGATGGAATGAAATAGAAAACCCAGAAATAAGCACATGCATGTGTGGCCAACTAATCTCCAACAGGTATATAACACGGTGCTCAACATCACTAATTATCAGAGAAATGCAAATCCAAACCACAGTAAGATATCATCTCATATGTTTGAATGGCTATATATAAAGGTAACAAGTGTTGGGAAGGATGTGAAGAGAGGGACATCCTTGTTGGTGGGAAATGTAAATTGGTACAATCATTTAAATAAAGCAGAATGGAGATTCCTCAAAAAATTAAATATGGAACTACCATATGATCCAGCAATCCCACTTCTGAGTATATATCCACAAAATAAAATAAAATCACTATTTTGAGGAGATAATCATACTCCCATGTTCACTGAGGCATTATTCACAATAGCCAAGATATGAAAACAACCTAGACAACTAACAACAAATAAATAGACAAAGAAAATGTCGTGTGTGTATGTACACATATGTACAATGGAATATTATTCGGCCTTAATACACAAGTAAATCCTGTCACTTGCAGCAACACCCATGAACCTGAAGGACATTCTGCTGAGTGAAATAAACCAGACACAGAAAAAAAATACTGCATGATTTCACATATATGTGGAATGCATACATATAACAAAACCTAATGTTGTACACCTTGAATATATACAATTTTTATTTTTCAATTATACTTCCAAAAAAGCTGCAAAAAAATTCAAGAAATAATCGAGTGCCCACTTTGATTACTCCAGGTCAAAATATAAGGCTTACTGAAACAGTTCTTTGTGAATGCTTTCCTGATGGCATTTGCTAGCCTTCACACTGAAAGCAAACACTGTCATAAATGTGTTGATTTATAATACACATATTTTACATTATTTGAAACTTTCACTGTCTATATCCACTGGAAGCTCATTTTTTATGTTCTGTTTTTCTCTGTGTTTTTCATACCCTCTTTTTGAAATTAAACATGCTGTTTTTATTCTAATTTGCTCCTTCCTATGGTCTAGATTATTTTTATACCTTGCTGGTGTTAAATTTAGAAGACATTCTAAAATTCAAGTTTACAGTTAATGAATATCTTTGTAATCTTTCTAAACAGAACAAAGAGCTCAAATGTTACTTGAAACCATTATTTCCCATCCTAAATGATACTGTTGTCCAATAATCTGGAGCTCCCATACTTTCTTACTCTTCAAATTTGCTTCTGTTTTATGTAGTCAGTGTTTATTTATATTTACCCAAATGTTTAATAATTTTTTGCTCAGTATAAATTTTTGATTCTCAGACTTCCCTTGCAAGATCCTTTATCTTCTTCCTCAAGTACATCTTTCAGAAATGCATTTATTGAGCATCTTTTAACGCAAATTTCAAAGGTTTTGTAAAACAAAAATTCTTTCTAATTTTATAAGTAAAAGTGGTGAACGCAGGAAAGGCAAGGTGGCATTTGCATTCTTTTAGCATTGTGAAAGTGTTATATTTTGCTCCTGGTTTCCATTATCATGATAGTAAAATATATAACCTTTTCTCTCTGACTACTTAAACACTTTTCAATTTCCCTTTGGCATTTTGGAATCCACTACAAAATCAGCTATATATTACATTTCTTTGTATTTCTCTTTCTTGATATTTGTGCCTCCTAGATTTGTAGATTTTTGTGTTTCCTCACTTATGAAAAATCTGTAAAATAGTTGTCTCTCATTCTCACTATTCTCTTTCTGAAACTCCAATTAGCTTTGTGTGAGAGCCTACCATTTTGCTTTCTTTGACTCTTATCTTAGTTTCAATTTCTATCTTTTCAGTTCTATATTCAGGATAACTTATTTTGTTATATTTTATAGCTGTAACTACAGATATGTCCTTCTTGGGCTATGGCAATCTAATAATTCTCCTTAGAGTTTTAAACTTAGAGTTTTAACTTAGAGAATATTTCCAAAGCATTCCACTTGTTTCTTTTTCACATTCACATGAACATTTTTTCCGTAGTGATACTGTACAGAATTTCCACTTGAATTTTATGTCCTTAAGTATATTAACTCTTTGTATGAAATTCTGGTAACTTAAAATTACTTTGGTCAAGGTGCAGTGGCTCACGCCTGTGGACTCAGTACTTTGGGAGGTGGAGGCAAGAGGATTGTTTGAGATCAGGGGTCGGAGACTAGTCTGGGAAGCACAGCAAGATCCTCAACAACAACAACAAAAAGTAATAAAATGGAATTACTCTGTATTTAGTCTTATTATGAGCTTTGAAAAAAGAAGGCTTTTTCCTGCTGTTTTTGCAATTGTTGACTATGAGATTGAAGTCATGTTTGGTTGTTCTTAACCTTGAGGAACCTATAATGTGTGATAGGAGGATGGTTTCTCCATAACACAATTGGGAGAAGTTTCAAGTCTGAGCCATTTGTCCACCAAGGCAGTATGAATCCAAACCCACAGATCCTGTGAGGGCAACTCTGTAGGTAAAATTGTTACCCATAGTAGCTTGTGCTTTGCTGACAACTCAGGCCAAGACAGTGAGAATCAAGTTTTCAACTTCTGTAGGAAGACTGATGTTTTTTATGAATTATATTTGGGGTCCTCTGCGGGTGCTGGCTTTAAACTAAAAAGTTTCAGTTCCCATTTATTGAGGGCCTCTCCTTCTGCATTCTACCTGGACGTAGAAACTAAGGTTTCCTTCTGGATGCTATGAAGCCTTGAAACAAAACCCTCAACCACTCTTTTCCCTTCTATGCCATATGCGATGCTCTGAATGATCAGGCAGCCTGTGTGCTAAACTAACCTTTTAAAGTATAAACAATAATACAAAAGACCTTTAATATAATTTATTCATTCTTATGCCTTTAGTATCTAGTGTAGTGCTTGGCACATAGTAGGCACTCAATAAATATTTGTTGCCTAAATAAATCAGTTTAATGCTATCAGTTAAAATATATGCAATTTTAGAGAATACAGTTGTCTGTCATCAATTTTATCTTCATCAAATGATGTTCTGACTCTCGCTACTGGTCATGTCAATTCTAAGTCACGTTGGATTTCAAAGTAATTTCATGATCTGAAATTTCATTTCTGACTGACATAGCCATGAATGTATAGCCCAAAATCACTAAAATGACACTTAAATGAAATTTGTATGTCCAAATTATGAGTATATATTGATACAAAGTTCAAATTGTGTGTTCTTTAAATAATGGGGTGAGCATATAAATAATTTTCTATTCAAACATTTTTGTAATTATAATTAGAACTAACATTTATGAAACTAACTGCAAGCTGAGAATTGGGGTAAGAACTTAAGTTAACCTACTTTTCAACACTCCATGAAGCTGGTTCAATTATTTTTTTCTATTTTAAAGTGGGAGAAACAATTACCAACAAAAAGCTCAACTTGTTCAAAGTCATCCCACTTTTAAGTCATGGTATTGGAATTTGAACCTAGGATGAAGTATTGGGAACAATATATGCTTTATTTATCTGGACATTTGTGTAGGAATTTTTGAAAGAATGTAAGTACTTATTACTGCTTTTAGAACCTACAAATTTTAGCATCTTTGCTATGGGCATGAATGCTTTTTAAATTGCTTTTACTGTATAAAGTAATATTGCTTTTAAATTTCTACAGACTCTTTCTATACACTCTGTCTAGCTAAAGACAAGAACCATTGTTACAAGTGAGACACTCAAAAAGAGCAAAGTATTTCTTTGCTTATCTCTTAATCACAAACATCATTTTATTTAATTTATGCTTGGACTATGTCTCTATTTTCATTCCCGTTCACCATCAGTAATGGAGGGAGATAGAATTAAAACATCAGTACCGATCTTGGGATAAGCAAGTAGTTTCTCTGTACAGAATCTTTCTTTTTCCAATATATTTGTGAATTGTGATTCCTCAGTGGAGAGTAATTAGAGTGCTACATTAGAAACTAATATGCAGTGCTACTAAGTTTCAATGATTTAAAGTTTGACTCTTCCCATTTCTTTTCAGTAAAAGACATTATTTTAGACTCTCTCCCCAATCTAATAACCAGTTTTGCATGATAACGATACACATAAATTTAAAAGCCACCTATTGAATACAGAAGTGATATTAGAAGGCGTGTTTAATGCAGTGGTGTGTGGCTGCTCAGAGGCAGACACAGTCAGAAAAACAAAACAATTGGACTTGCAAAGCAGATTGAATGGTAAACCAATGAAAATAAATGAAGATAACATTTATTTTACTGAAGGAAATATGTTCTAATTGTATACTTTTGGTCAGAGAGTTTGTAGGTTGAGATAACTTTGGAAATATATCCTGTTGGGAAATTCTGGAATGAAGCCTTATTAAAAATTATTCTAGCAAGAAGAGTGACAGAAAACTGAATAAATGTCTTAAATGTTTCTATCTGTGCAAAGCCGGTCTAGACCAGGAGGCTTCTCTGCAGTTATTACTGGACAATTGCCAGGCCTTGAGGCAGTTGGCTCTAAAAGGATTCCAGCTCTGAGAAAGCCCTTGAGACTTCTGTTCCAGTCCCTCTACCCACTGGGCGGTGGGCCAGAATAACCATTTTGATGAAAAGGACCTAAAAAGAGCACCTGTTGTAACTGAACCCAATGCTTAAGTCATTCAAGATGATTAAATCTGATGCACTGTTTTTACTATTGCTAAGTAAGTCCATACCTTCATTATGACCTCATATTCCCTCTAGTACTCCTAAGATGTATTTTAATGCAATGTTGGTACCACTTAATTACTACTAAAAGTCACAGTAAATGGCTTCCAAAGTGCCTCTATCGTATAGGCCTCATGTGTCGGTCTGAAGAGTGGACCTCAGCCTCAGCTCCTAGCTCTGCATCAGCAAATTTCTCCTCCGCCTTCACTCAGGAATCCTTTACTTTCTGTTTTAAAGAATCCGTAGGACACATCACAATTTCTGATATTATACCTAACATTTTTCTGTCTTCACCATTCCATTGTCCTTATTTACCAGGAGACTTTATATTTTTATCCCTGACTGCGGAGGTTCTTAACCATTTTAACTTCCATGACCCCAGATATAACTGTGATGTATGTAAAAGCATGCTGCCTCCAAGATTGTATGCTCCTGAGGAAAAAGCTTGTACCTCTCCACTTTGTGGAACCTGGTACTCACCTTCACTACCACTTTGTGGAGCCTGGTACTCACCTTCACTACAGACTTGGACCTTTACTGGCCCATATAGCTCATGGGCTTCTTTTGTTTTTGTCTGCCTTTCTGTCTAACCTGGATACTATTGTCACCTGTTCCAGAAGTTTCTCCACTGGTAATGCTGACTCACACACCTTCCCCTACAATATGATCTTGACAAATCACCAACATTGGGATCTGTGTTTTTTATATATATATATAATATATATATATAAAATATATATATAATATATATGAAACATATATAAACATATATAAATTTATATATAAAACACATATATAAATGTATATATGTTTTATATATAAAACACAGGTCCCAATGTTGGTGATTATAAATCTCTATCTTCTCAAGTTTATGCATATCTTTTTTTCATCAATACTACACTTTTGAAAAAAATGCACACTAATTTCTCACAATTGTTCCATTATTTACTATGTTATTTTAATCAATTTTATGTACATTACAATAAAACATTCTGAAAAAGCTTATTTTCCTTGCATTCAAACCTATTTCTTCTCCTGTATCAGTTATGGATGTGAATAGTCTCATAAAACTATACAGCCTGGCACAACCAACTAAAAATAGGCAGTCTGAGTCCAAAGGCCTGGTTTGAGATTCTTATTAATTTAGTCACGTGGCTCTTTCAAAACTTAACATCACCGTTTTCATTACTGAGTCATGCAGATAAATGGAGTCCCTGAATTTCCCTGGCCTCTATGACTCCTTTTCACTTCACCTTTCTCAGTGTGCGGCCACTTGTCCTCAGGTGTCGTGACCCAAGAAGGGTGCTGCAGAACCAGCCATTGTGTACTCATGCATAAAGTTCAAAGCATGGCAGGAAAAGTTCACCTACACAACCAGAGACAGCTCTTCTTATGTTGCTTTCTCTATGAAATATTCCAGAATTCCACCAACAGTAATATGCCTCTGACCTTGCACAGACTCTACACATAGCATTCCATATGCAGGCACTTAGCATGCCCTCTGAGGAGCACTGAGCACACTGTATGATGGGCACATAGCATGCCATACGATCAGCATTTTCTTTAGCACAGCATATGATTGCCACCTAGCACATCTTAATACAGCAATGTAACACACCATATACTAAGCACTTAGGAAACAAGTCACTGTACAATGACACCTTTGTATCACAGCAGATCTGAGCCCCAAGAAAGGAAGTGTGCATCTTTTCCTTCTATCCACAGAGCTCGCACCGTTCTTAGGACATAGTGTGAATTCAGTAGTAGAGTATTTATTACAATGGCTGCCTTAGTATATAAAAATTACATTTTATGTGTTTATTAAAAAAATCATGTTCTAATACTACATATTTAAACTTACTAGGCATTACTTAAATATATATTTGAGAGATTTCCATGTGACACACTCATAAATAAAGAAAACCTAATGTCTATTTAAAGAAACAAACAAAAATGGTATTGGACAAAATTAACCATCTTCTTCAATTTAGCTAATGCATTTTTAAAATAATAACTACTACATTATCTTGATACTGTTTACAGGAAAGAAAAACAAGTGTTGATTATAGTTATATTTAGAATTTCACCTGTAATTGCTTTAAATAATGGCTTATATTCTTAGCTGGGATTTAATTTCACATTTAGAGGAGCCATTGACTACTGAGTTCCTGATGTTAAAAATGCATATGCTCACTTTCCTAGTCCACCTGCTACCCAAACCAACCTCTGTAATTGCTTTGTATTCACATAATCTTTTTACAGAACTCTGGACTAAAGCCAAATGTGCCTTTCAATAATCAGCAGCTGGACTCTTGTATAGTGATAGCAGAAATCTCAGTGCTTTCAGGCATGGCTTTATCCATAGATAAGTAACTATCTTATAGTAACATTTATGAGAGGGTATACCATGAAAATAAGATAACATATGTTCAGTGCAAGTAACTGCATGCCCACAAGAATTTGTAATCCAGTTACAAACCCTTTAACACAACAAATATTTCAAAATTCTATGGAGTATTTAATCCCACTCTCATACTGTCTTTTGCTTAACACTCAAATTTTAGCAACAAGCTTCAGTTACTAGGGCCAATTTCTTTAGGAATTTGGCAACAATTTTCTTCCTCACTGCCTAGCACAAGCGGAAGCAGGGAAAGCCCTTGGAGGTAACTTGGCATGGGAACAGGATCATTTTCTGTCTTATTCACCAATAATTTGAAGCTATATCAATAATTTATAAGCAGAGGATTAAAAGTAAGGCTTCAAGTCCATTTCATTCATGTAATTAGGACCGTATTGCTATTCAGCATCTTATATTTAGAGGTCAGCTTTATTAATATGCAACGTTAATTTTTTGAAAGATAACATTTATACTTTAGAAGTATCAGACAAATACTATTTTACACAGTCTATTAAAAAATTTCTGAAAAATGATTCATTACATCTATCCTTTAGCAGCAATACTATTCACATGTTAAGAAGGTGTTTTAGTTTGCTAGGCCTACTATAAAACAGTAGCAGATACTGGGTGACTTAAACAACTGAAATTTGTTTTCTCGACATTCTAGAGGCTGGAACTCTGAGGCTGATGTATCAGCGGGTTGGTTTCTCCCAAAGCCTTTCTCACGGGCTTGCAAATGGCCATTTTCTCCCGGTGTCTTCACATGGTCTTCTCTGTGAGTCTGCCTCTGTCCTAACCTCCTCTTTTAATAAGGACACAAGGCATATTGGATTAGGGACCATCCTAATGGCCTCGTTTTAATTTAGTTAGCTCTTCCAAGACACCATCTCCAAGTACAGATTCTGAGGTACCGGAAGTTAAGAATTTAACATATTAATCTGAGGGAGACACAGTTCAGATCCTGACTGAAGGATTTTGTTGTTTTAGTTGTTGTTCTAATAGTTAAGAAAAAGACACTGAAAACCCTATATTATTTATATTCAGTTTTGTTAAAAGCAAAGTCACCTTGGGAAATGGGATGTCTATGTTTGACTCCAAGCCCTGCCACTTACTACCTGTATGGCCTTGGGCACATCACTTAAGAAAGCAAAGATGTGTTGGCTTGTGTGCATTTTTAGCTGCTACCTGTAGGTTACACAGCTATTTGTCACACAGGACTGCTATGCTTGAAGATGTCCCTTCTTTTGGCCTCTGCAATGTCACCCTTTCCCAGTAGGAAAAACAAAACAAAAGAATCTGTGCTTTGCATATACATGAAGGCCAGATTTTATTCTGAAAGAGGGTTTTTGTTTGGAAATTATGAGAATTAATGACATATAATAGGCATCTCTTAGCAAATTGATATTTCATCTTTTATAATGCATATAAGAAAAAAACCATACTCTTGCTTTCTTAATGTAAAGATGTTCTAAATGCCTGATCTCTTTATATTTTTGGCAGCAGTGAATAAAACTATATTTTAGCTGAGTGTAACTGAATCATTTGCTTGCTCTTGTGCAACTGGTTTATCTACCGATCATTAGGAATTCACATAAGACCTGTGCAGTATTCTCCATTCTCCTTTCAGGAACACTGAAACCAGCAAAAGCATTCATTTTCTCAAATTAACTGTCTGGCAGTTTAAATATCTATGCTTTTATGCACCGATGTAATTGTGTGTTGGAGCACTGAGCGGTACAATAATTACCATCAGCCACTAGTCTGTATTTATGTACACTCTGCAATGCTTCAATAAAAACTGACAAATCAGGTTTGAGGTGAGTCTTAGGACTTTGCAGAGGTATGTGGAGTATGAAATCTTAGATGTCTCAAATGCATCTAAGATTTTGTACTCTGGTGACTTACTCTCACCTGCAGTATTGATGATCTGGTCTGCCACGGGCTTCCGCTTAGTTTCCGAATCTGTCACAATATGCTAGAAGTTATGAGCCCCCTGAATCCACAGAGTGTTTGTGTTTAGCACATAAAAGCCTCTATGTAAATATTTGTTAAATAAATGTATTTCCATTCCCATTTTATATGCAAAGCAATTAGGTTTTTCCCTCTATTGGTTTGGTGCATTCTTCCTGTGAGAGCTCATACAATTTGGTTTTCTATGAGGAGAACTACTGTTAGGGTATTTTAGCTGGTATATCTCTTGAATTTCTTCTCTGTGCTACTCCTATCCTCCTTCAACTCATCATCAGTTATTTTAAATGCATCCTCTTGTCCCCATTACCATCCTCCTGCCTCTATTGAAGTCACAGTGCCTCCTTGTGCTGCCAACCATCTTCCCACTGCTCCTGAGCTACCGCCTCACCTCCTTTAATTAGTTATTGACATTGCAGCCCAAATGCTCTTTCTAAAATATGAGCTACGAGCCTCAATGTCATCCTCCTCCTCAACATTCTTCAGGCTCTAATAGCCTTGAAGATGAGGTCCAAAGGGCTGAGTGCAGTCACAGCTTTTTTTTGACCTACTTCTTGTGCAGTGCTCAGCCTGCCCTCTTCCTGCATTCCAGGCCTCGCAAATCTACTGTAACTCCTGAAAGGGACCTCACTCCCTCACCTTCATTACCTCTCCCAGCTGCACCCCCTCTCCAAGTGCATAAGAAAAGTGAAGTCTTCTGCTGGGAATAAGGGAGTGGTTATTTACCCATTTTACTATTTGCTTTGCAAAATGAGGTAAGGCACAAGTTACCAAGGATGCCTTGAATATTTTTACATTTATTCAAAGGCAGCATGGCCTACAGAGGCTGAGAAACACTATCCCACACAACCATGGGCACAACTTACAAGGTGTGTGTGTATCTGTGTGGCAGAGGACACTGGGGTCCCTAAACCAAGGCAGGGGGCATCGAGGGTTGGACATGGTGCTGAGGAGCAGGTGAGAGGCCAGCACAGGCAAGCCAGCCTAAAAACAATTTCACTTGGGTTTTTTCCCAGTCCCAGAATTTTTACCACCAAAATGCACTATTACTAAAAATTTTCCTATCCAGAAAACTTAAGATTTGTATTTAAAGTATATATTATTGCCTTATTGCATTTATTCTCTTCTCCAATTTAGTTTCAAGCTTAAACATTGCATTATTTCACCCAGGCTGGAGTGCAGTGGTGCTATCATAACTCAATGAGGCCTTGAAGTCCTGGGCTCCAACAATCCTCCAACCTTAGCCTCCCGAGTAACTGGGACTGCAGGTGTGAGCCACGAAGTTTGGCTTATTTTCATGATTTAAAATTCATTCTATTTTTTTGGTACAGTTGTAACACATTGGTTTAAATCCTCAACAAATTCTCCTTCTCTGTCACTAGTTTCAGTTTCTAATTATTCTAAAATACTGGCACAATACCACTAAAGTTAGTTTGTATTAATACTTATTTGAGTGAATCATGTTACTTCTCACCTAACAGACTCTATAATCTTCCAAAGCACATCAACATTTTTTCTAGCAGGTACCTGTAACATTATTTTTGTTTTTGTACATAAAATTTTGTATGTGCTGATAAATATCTGAGGTTAAACATTCCAGAATGTACAGGGTTTCTGAGCAGTGCATATAGAACTAGGTAGGAACACCAGAACTCCAAGAGGCCTTTGAGCCCATCTAGTTAAAAGTGCTTTGTTTTACAGATATGGAAGCCAAAACTCAGAAATTTTAACTTGTCTAAGTTCACAGAAATAGCCAAGTCAGAGGCCAAAATTAGTCTTCAATCATCCAGTTCAATAGATTTTAACTCTGACAATGCTGTTGTTATATTCAGAGGCACTTACGTATAAAAAATAATGGTCTTGAGAGACTATTTTTGTGTGTATGGCAAGTGTGCATTTATTTTCAATACTAATGAAGACATTTTAATATTATTAAATAAAAATAAATCTAATAAATAAATATTTTCCTTTCAGTGTCTTGATATGATAATGAAATATGGGGAGCAAAAGCAGCTCAGTGTTTCCTATAAGTCAGATTGTCCTATGATACGTTTATGCGAAGTTATGGCAACCAGACATGTAGAGAGGATCGGTTGTCCTGCAATACCGCACTCATTCCACGGCTACATGACTTGTTCGTTTAATATCTACCATATAATTTCTCTACCAGTTTCTTACAAATTAAGAACTTGGTACATAATTTTTGATTAAGTGAAATATAAGACCCAAAAATAAAAACAGAATGTGGACATTAAAATGTGATCACCTAAAAATTGTGGGTTCAGGAGAAGAAACCTCATTGCAATACTATTAGCAGCGTTGGTGGTGATAACAGCGGTAATAGTGGTGGTGAGGTTGGTAGTGACAGAGGTGATGGTAGTATAAAGATGGCAGTAATAATGAGTAGTAGTTGTGGTGGTAGTAGTGGTACAAATAGTGGTAGTAATAGTTATCATGATAGCAGTATTGGTGATGGCAGTATTGGTGATTGAAGTAATGTTGGATAGTGTTAGTGGCAGTAGTAATGGTAGTAATAGTTAATAGTTTCAGTAGGGTGGTGGTGGTAGTAGTAGTACTAGTAGGGATAATAGTAGTTATGGTAGTGGTGGTGGTGGTGATGGTAGTAATATTGGTAGTATTAGTGGCAGTAGTCGTGATCGTAGTAACACTGGTAGTTTCAGTAGTGGTGGTGGTAGTGATGATAGTAGTGACAGTAATAGCTAGTAATAGCTAGTATACTAAGAGCTAACTTTTTCTTAAGTGTTTTCTAAGGGTCAGGCATTATTCAGAGTGCTTACAAGTATTAATTCATTAATTGTTTCCTTACAATAACCCAAAAAGGTAGTTACTACTACTATTAACGTTTTTGCTAGAGGGGGAGAAAACAAAAATAACAAGACAGATGTTATGCAATGTGTCCAAGGTAAATGGCAAAGCTACATTTTTAACTCAGGAAGACTGGTTTCATCTTCATCTTCTACTGTGCTTCTCAAGGCAAGAAACTAAATTATCATGAACAAAACTGATGATAAGTAATTGTTAATAAAGAATGAGGGATATTTTTATAATCTTAGCAATTCTGAATCCAATTCAAAGAAGTATGTAATGCATATCCTGAGTATTGCACTTTCCTGTAACAGCAAGCATGCTTGTATTATTCTAGTGTAGTAATTCTGGCTCCTAAATTTACTAGATATGAGTTTTTGAACAACTTCTTTAATTTCCCTATGCCTCAGTTTCTCATCTGATAGGGGTATAGTAATTGTCCTTACATTGTAAAATTACAAACTGAATCAATACAAGGGTTTTGATAAAAAATAATAGCTAGCTAGCTCAATGCTAGCTATTATTATCTGTTTACCTATTATCTCATCTAATTTTCATAATAATGTAAAAATTATCACAATTTATATAATTAATTAATTAATTAATTAGTTGTAATTAGTTGAACCAGGATTTGTTGAATTACTATTTCTTTAACACTTAAATTCCATGTCCTTGCCATCACATCATTTTGTTTCTTGGTGAATTGCAACATAACTTTTCTTGGGTCGAGTGTGTTCAGCTGCATGCCAGCCTCACTCCCCTACAGGAATCCTGGGAACAAGCCTCAGCCATAGGACTCCTCTGAGCACAAGTTGCCTCTGAAGGTACTTGATTAATCCAAGGAGGCCATTTCCCGGCCATGTCAACCAGAGTGTGTTCCTGAAATTGTTTAAATGGCCACTGAAAAGAGAATTAGCCTTCTCTCTGTGGTGGCAGTGATCAGTGATAAAATATAAAAGTGGGCACTTCGCTGGCTATATAATTTTTTACCATATAGAGAAAGGCAGTGAGAGAAAGAAGAGGGCACATTGAAAAAAGAAAATCAGAAATAGTTAACATAAAATTACTTCCAGAGGTGTTTTGTTTGTTTGTTTGTTTTGCTTCCTTGTGGTTTCTGAGCACCAGCTGTGTGCCTCCACCACAGCAGTTTGGAGGGCCAAAGCTTCATTAGTTTCTGTGAGCCAGTGCATCCTGCCGTATTTTCTTGAGGTAGTTAGAAGTAGAATTTCATCACTCAAGCAGAAAACAGGCATCTATCTCTGCTAAGTCTAATACAAAGAAGTTCTAGATCCCATTACCTCCAAGTCTTTTAATTTAAAGAAATTAATTTTTGGATTCTGACTGAGCATGGTTTTAATATTAATCTATATATAATTCTTTAGAATGATAAAAAGCTGGTAATTTTGTTATTTGAAAAACAATGTGGAATTTAAGAATACACTTTAATTTTATAAACTATAAAGGAAAAATAAAAGAAAATAATACTTTGTTTTCAACTCATAGGCTCTTGATTTTTCTTTCAAAATTCTCAGGATTCTTTGGGGTCCACAGGGAATGGAGAGAAGAGCTGAGCCTTTCGGTGAACTCCTCACATGATTGGCTTGGCCACGTGTTAGCTATGTGTCCAGAGTCAATAACTAACATCCTCTTTGCTTCTATTTCCTTATATGTAAAGTAGAGCTGATGATATTATCTACCTCATAGGGACACTCAAAGATTGTGTGAGTAATCTACATATGTAAAATGTGTAAAGCACTGAGAACAACACTTAGCAGTTAATAAATCTTAGTTCATTTTCTTATCATTTCCTAACCTATTTATTTGAAATAAAATATTGAAAATCATGGTACATGTAATTTTTTTTTTTAAATCTGAAGGGGAAAAATGAACTGTTGCTTCTTGGAGTTGTAGTGTCTTCTCCAGTCATGAAGCATGGTTTCTACTCTTTGGGTTGAAGCCTGTTGAGAATGGACTCTTAGTGGGTCAAACACTTGCAATGCCTTAACAACTAGGAAATTTAAGGTTAATAAACAAATCATATTCCCAAGTGGCTGGTATGCAGCCTTATTTTTTATTATCAAATAGATTGTTCATAAATCATACATTTGGAAAATAGAGAAGCAAGTATGTGCTTTCTGTAAAATGCAACCTAAGAACAGGAGGGTGCTCAGTCTTCTGCAGTGGTCAGCATCTTTCCCTTCCCCAGGGCCAACTTCACATAGCTTTTACCAGGTTACAGGGAACTCAGCACACTTCAGCTCTGCTAGTCACAAATCTCACCACACTAATTAGATTGTGAAGCAAAACCAAACATAACCTAACTTCAGACCTAATATTAATATTAAAGAAGAAAATATAAATGAATAGAGGAAATGTTGGCTTCCTCCTAGTTCCTGGGACTTTTCAGTTGCTAGTACATGCTTATCTACAGTCTAGTGGTAACAGAGAGAATAAGTAAACTCGGTGACCAGGAGAGAGACTTCGCTACTCACTGAAATATAGTGAGAGCTAATTCTGTGATTAAAAAATCACTTAAAAATAAATAAATTGTAAGACTCAGACAGCAATGGAGCGAAAACAATTTTGCTGAGAGGCATGAGGACTGGTGCCATGCCCTACCTTCCTCCTCCATGATTATTGATCAGCTTTATCTGAAATATTGGCATTTCCCTGTGTGTGAATTAGACCCTAAACATTTTATGTTCTTTATAAGAAAAAGAAAAACATATTGTATACTGATGTCAGGAATCAATCTTAGATAAGGACAATTCTTTCTTGTTTATTTTTCCAGAATGTGAAGAATCACACGCATTTTGATCGTACTGGATAAACAAGCGTAGCCTGTTTATTTTTTGATATGCTGGACTCTAAAATTATAGTAAATTACATCTGTTCTTAAGTGCTTTTTTACAGCATGACAAGTCCAAATTGTGTGCACACACTCTGGAAAAGATGTCTAAAAGGCATTTGAACATTTTCAGGCATATGTAAAACAAAGACAAATGATGATTCACATTCAGCTGAGTGATTAGAACTTTTTCAAGCAGAAAGAACGGAATATATTAGTTCCAGTATTATTAAAGTTGTCTTAAAATGTAAACCATGATGTTAAAATTATCAAATATAATCTTCGTCATGTTGTTTCATGCCTCATTCTCCACTGAGAAAATGAGTCCCAGCATTAAAAAATCTAAGTACTCAGAAGCTTTGGTATTCTGTAAGTTAAATATAAAGTTTTCCACTTAACTTAAAATGCCAGGATGTTTTTTGACTCCTTTGCAGTTCTGAAGGTCATTCTGCTGATGCCATGGTCAGGTAGAGTCATAAGTAAATTTGCAGAGTGAATAGCATAGAGCTCAGAAGTTATTGGAATATGGTTTCTGCATCAACAGGCAAATAGGAGCAGCAGCCCCTGCACTCCTCAAGCAAAATGCTCATGGAAAATGAGTCTAAAATAAACATTTCTGGCACACCAACAACCTAACCTGACTAACAAGAGAAAGAAATAGGCCAGGTTTTAAAATTATAAAACTTCACGTAGGCCTGCATCCAATGGGCATGCTTTGTGCATATGAAGAAGGTGTATATTCAAAATTCTTATAAATGCACGAATACGAATTAGGTACGCAATGACTGAGGATGGAGAAGTGGGTGAGAATTTTATCTTATGTGGTTTTAAAGTCCATTCCAACACAGAGTCAAGGATTCTTAAAAATTATAAGCAACGTAAATCAAAGGGTGGGTAAAAATAATAGAAATAAAAGACCTAAGAGTGGAGTTGGGGAAAAGCCAGTGCTGAGAAAAATCAAGAAAGAAATTTTACGCTGAAATTGATTTTGGAGTAAAATCCTACTTCACAGAATCATTGTAAGTATTACATTAAGTAGGAAAAAAAAGGCATTTGGAAAGTGTTTAATGCTAGATGGTGTTAGTTATAATGGTTCAGGGCATGGGGTCTGGAATCCGACACCCTAAATTTGACCACTTAATAACAATTTAACTGTTGGAAGTCACTGATGTCTGCCCATAGCGTATTTTCTTTTATGTAACCTGGAAATAAAAATGGTGCATATTTTATAAAGAATTAAATAAAAAGACATATGAAAGATCTTCAAAAAGTGCCTTGAGCATAACAAACACTCAAGTTACGCTCATGGTGCTGCGACTGTGTGTATGATGCTGGGGAGGGCTGCTTCAGCTGCACAGTGGCAAACCTGACACGACCTTGGGACTGCTGTAGTGTACGACTGACATTTTATTTACTTTAAAACAAAATTCTCTCCACTGGGGGTTGGGTGGGGGGTGGGTGGTACTTTTCAATGAATGATGAAGGAGTAGTTGGACATTTATAAGCAAAATAAAATAAGTCTTAAGCTAAACGTCATACCTTGCACAAAAATGATCTCTAAATGGGTCATTGACTTAATGTAATGTAAACAATAAAATGCAATGTAAACAATAAAGTTCTAGACACACACACAGAGCACGACAATTTCCTTCCACCTCTCAACACTCATTTGTCATCACTTGTCTCCTTAACTGCAGAGTATCATAGCAACTTTCCTACAAAGGCCTTCAGCCATCTCGTTTTTTTTTTTTTTTTTTTTTTTTTTTTTTTTTTTTTTTTGAGACAGAGTCTCGCTCTGTCACCCAGGCTGGAGTGCAATGGCAAGATATTGGCTCATTGCAAACTCTGCCTCCAGGGTTCCAGCAATTCTCCCACCTAGCCACCCCAGTAGCTGAGATTACAGGCACCAGACATGATGCTCGGCTAATTTTTGTATTTTTGTAGAGACGGGGTTTCACCATGTTAGCCAGGCTGATCTTGAACTCCTGACCTCAGGTGATCCACCCACCTCGGCCTCCCAAAGTGCTGGGATTACAGGCATGAGCCACGGCACCTGGCCAACCATCTTAACCCTCTCACTCACACTGTAAAACCTCATCCTTAGTAGAATTTAATCACCATTCTCTCCAGTCTTAACACCTGAATTTTGCAAGACAATATCAGAAAGTAAGCTGACTGGTTGCACTTCTTTAAATCCATGACCTCAGACATGGACTTTCATTATAAACCCAATACATTTCCAATTAAATTTACTTTCTAAAGTATTTATTTTTTCATGTTTTCATTTTTCATGGCAAATCTATTCTTGAATTTTAACATATTTAATTGACAAGTACATGTCATATATATTCAAGGTGTCCAACATGATGATTTGATATATGCAAACATTGTGTTATAATAATCACAATCAAACTAATTGCTACACTGCTCCTGCTGTACATTACATCCCCCAGAACTTGTTCATATTTTTTTTTTCTTTTTTAGAGATGGAGTCTCACTCTGTCACCAGGCTGTAGTGCATTGGCACGATCTCGGCTCATTGCAACCTCTGCCTCCTGGGTTCAAGTGATTCTCCTGCCTCAGCCTCCAGAGTAGATGGGACTACAGGCGTGCACATCTACACCCAGCTAATTTTTATATTTTTAGTAGAGACGGAGTTTCACCATGCTGGCCAGGATGGTCTCAGTCTCTTGACCTCGTGATCCACCTGCCTGGGCCTCCCAAAGTGCTAGGATTACAGGTGTGAGCCACTGCGCCCGGCTTTGTTCATCTTAAAACTGAAACTTTATACCCTTTGGCCAACATTTCCCCAGTTTCCTTTCCCTCAGTCTCAGGCCAACTACCTTCTGACATGCTGCTTCTATGGGTTTGACTTTTTAAAATTTCTCAAATAAGTGATATCGTACAGCATTTGTTTTTCTCAATCAGGTTTATTTCATTTAGCACAATGTCCTCCAGGTTCATCCATATTGTCACAAATAGCAGGATTTCCTTCTTTTTAAGAAGTTATTGCATGTTTGTCACTATTAGCAATGAGATACATTCTTTTACTGCTTATTACTAATATAAAGAGAATCTACTGGTTTTAAGTATTTATTTTTTAGATAATTATCTTATCAAATTGTCTAAAATAATTCCAACTGCTTTTTAGTTGCACCTTTGATTTTCTAGGCATGCAATAATATAAATCAAAGTAAATGAGTGTCTCTTATGCGATATAGTATTATTCACATTATTTGTGGGTGAATTGTTAGTTATTATGTCGAATATTCTCAATCTATTCCTAGATTATTAGTCTTTAAAAGCAGTAAAGATCACATAATTTTGTCAAACGTCGTTTTGTGATTAGATTTTTTCTATGATAATTTATGTGAAGTTGAGACATCCATGCATATTTATTTATTTATTTATTTATTTATTTTTATTATACTTTAAGTTCTAGGGTACATGTGCACAACGTGCAGGTTTGTTACATATGTATATACATGTGCCATGTTGGTGTGCTGCACCCATTAACTAATCATTTAAAATTCAACAGTCCTTCAGGCTAAAAACTCTAAATAAATTAGGTATTGATGGAACATATCTCAAAATAATAGAAGCTATTTATGACAAACCCCAGCCAATTGCATACTGAATGGGCAAAAACTGGAAGCATTCCCTTTGAAAACTGGCACAAGACAGGGATGCCCTCTCTCACCACTCCTATTCAACATAGTGTTGGAAGTTCTGGCCAGGGCAATCAGGCAGGAGAAAGAAATAAAGGGTATTCAATTAGGAAAAAAGGAAGTCAAATTGTCCCTGTTTGCAGATGACATGATTGTATATCTAGAAAACCCCATTGTCTCAGCCCAAAATCTCCTTAAGCTGATAAGCAACTTCAGCAAAGTCTCAGGATACAAAATCAATGTACAAAAATCACAAGCATTCTTATAAACCAATAAAAGACAGAGAGCCAAATCATGAGTGAACTCCCATTCACAATTGCTTCAAAGAGAATAAAATACCTAGGAATCCAACTTACAAGGGATGTGAAGGACCTCTTCAAGGAGAACTACAGACCACTGCTCAACAAAATAAAAGCAGACACAAACAAATGGAAGAATATTCCATGCTCATGGATAGGAAGAATCAATATCCTGAAAATGGCCATACTGCCCAAGGTAATTTATACATTCAATGCCATCCCCATCAAGCTAGCAATGACTTTCTTCACAGAATTGGAAAAAAACTACTTTAAAATTCATATGGAACCAAAAAAGAGCCCACATTGCCAAGTCAAAATCAATCCTAAGCCAAAAGAACAAAGCTGGAGGCATCACGCTACCTGACTTCAAACTATACTACAGGGCTGCAGTAACCAAAACAGCACGGTACTGGTACCGAAACAGAGATATAGACCAATGGAACAGAATAGAGCCCTCAGAAATAATACCCCACATTTACAACTATCTGATCTTTGACAAACCTGACAAAAACAAGAAATGGGGAAAGGATTCCCTATTTAACATCCATGCATATTTAGAATTAAATATTTGGGCCAGATGCAGTGGCTCATGCCTGTAATCCCAGCACTTTAGGAGGCCGAAGCAGGTGGATCACTTGAGACCAGCCTGGCCAACATGGCGAAACCCCATCTCTACTAAAAATACAAAAATTAGCCAAGTGTGGTGGAAAGGGCCTGTAATCCCAGCTACTCGGAAGTCTGAGGCAGAAGACTCACTTGAACCTGGGAGATAGAGGTTGCAGTGAGCTGAGATTGTGCCACTGCACTCCAGCCTGGGTGACAGAGCAAGACTCTGTCTCAAAAAAAAAAAAAAAAAAAAAAGAACTAAATACTTGTGTATGCTGCATAACTGTTTTGATATACCTCTTGATTTTATTAACTAGTTTTTTAATTAAGGTTTTTACACCTGCATTCTTAGATCCAATTGCTGTGTTGCTTCAGTTTATGCTATCATATGAACCTTCAAATCAGAAGGTTATCTTTATTCTTTTTTCTCTATTTTAATATGTTTAGTGTAAAGTCATCCATGTATGCCTGAAATCATACCTACCTGGTTTCCTACATTATTCTTTTGGTATGACTTTAGATTTAATTAACTAAAATTATAATTAGGGTGATTACATCTATGTTCTTAACGCAAATTTAGTTTTAGTCATATCTTAATAATATTCTGAAATAAAATATATGCCAACTATCTTTTCTGTGATCTCAAATTCTTTGGATGATGAAAAAAATCATGTGTTTTCTGAAGATTAACACTTGTCTTTTCTATCAGACCATTTTTCCAGTACTACTACATTTTCAAGTTTGATAAAATATAATTTTCTTAAAATAATTCATTCGCCTTTTCAGATTTATGCCATAAAGTTACTTATATTGTGGCTATTTGTTTGGCCTAAAGTATTATTTTTGTTATATCTTCCTTTTTGAGTTTTTTAACTCTGAAAGTGGAAACTTTCTTTTTTCCATAGTCCCTTTTTTCTTCTGATTCTTTCTTTTCCTTACTTTCCATTTCAACTCCTGTTATTTGGCCACAGAGTTATTCTCCATGTCCCATTTGTCACTCATAATTTCAGTTTCCTAGGATTTTGCTTGGAGCTGAGATATATGCCCTCCACTGGGCCTTGGTAAACACTGATGCAGTTCCACTTGTAGTAATCATTTTCTCTCTTTAATAAGAGTTTTAATGGAGGGGTATATTGCTCTTCTTGCGCTGCCATAATAAAATATCATAGACTTGGTGGCTTAAACAACAGAAACTTATTTTCTCATATTTCTGGAGGCTGGAAGCCTAAACTCGTTTCTAGCAGTTGGATTTCTGGTGAGGGCTCTCTTCCTCCCTTCTCACTGTGACCTCACATGGTTTTCTTCTGTAGGTGCAAGAAGAATGAGAAGAAGAGGGAAAGAGAGAGAGAGAGAAAGAGACAGAGAGAGGATATACTTTCTGGTGCCTCTTCATATAAGGACACTATTCATATTCAATTAAGACCCCCACCTTATGATGTCCTTCAACCTTAACTACCTCCTTAGAGTCCCCCATCTCCAAATACCATTATATTGGGGGGGTAGAGCTTCAACATATGAGTTTTGGGGAGAGACAATTTAGTCCATAGCAGGAAAGTACAGTAGGTGACCTCAGGAAGCAAGTGTGAGGGAGCTAGGAGAGTAAGGCAATGACAACAAAAATACACTAACACTCATAGGCATTGATGTTGCAATGAATAGAGTTGAAAATCTTCCTGGGATCTGGATAATCATAATGAATTCCTCCTCAGAAAATCTGTCTAAACCAGAAGTCATAACACTACAACTTGCAGGTAGAGTTGAAAGTTAAATAAATGATACATGGTTAAGTTTGAATTTCATAGAAATAACAAATAATTGTTTAGGACATACCTAGATTAAAGAAGTTAATTGTTATTTGAAATTCCAATGTAAGCATCCTATATTTTTATATGCTAAATATGGCAACCCTCCCCATTGGCCCAATTTAGCCAGGGGCCAATTTTTGTACATAAAATTTTAATTGGAACATGACCACATTCATTCACTTTTGTATTGTCTATGGCTGTTTTTGCATTACAGTAGTATTATTGAGTAGTAACTGCAAGACAGTGTGACCAGAAAATGCTAAAATGTGTACTAAATATATTTACCAAAAAATATACTAAATATGTTTACCTGGATTTAAAGGACAAAAAGCTTCATCTCGAGCAGTTGGTGTTGGTTCCTAAAGCTTTAGCCCCTTGCTCTTCCAGGCTTTGTGCATCTGCAGGAGTGCTAAGAGGGTTCAGGGTTATAGAGACCAAAAGCTGAAAGACAAATGGCTTGTCTGAGCTCAGAAAGACTAACTACTACAGTTGCAAATGAAATCACAAGTGTTGCTCACCAAGGATGCCTGAGCCTTCCAGGAAGGCTGATGATGGTCACTGATGAGAGTCCTGCCTGCACCTGTGTTAGAGTAGGCTGATAGCCAGACATGAGCAGAAGGGGGAGCCCCTGAGAAAAGGGAGGGCTGGAAAATCTCACACCCCAGAGACCACTCAAAGCATCCATGCTAGATATGAGGAGAGAGGAGGGAAAACACCTAGATGGAAAGCAATGTCCCTTATGACTTGCAGTAATCCCTCACTCTGCAGTTAACCTGTCAGAATGTCACTAGATGCATGCTGATAAGGGAAGAGGGCAGAGGAGAAATCCCTAAGAGATACGCAGGAGCAGTAAGTACAGGTTTAACCACTACACAACCTTCCTGGAGTGAAAAACACAGCCATTAGGTAGAATTCATATCCAATTCCTGGTTTGCACATGCATATCAACAGAGAGTAAGAGAGAATTCCACAAGCCTGGGCAGAAACTAGATGGGGAAAGGTGGGTACTTAAGACAGAAGTGGGAAAACTAGAGAAAGAAAAAGGTGGTGACTTAAGACAAAGGTGGGAACTTCCAGAACAATCCAACATTATAAAAAGCCCATGCAGACTCTCAGGGCTGTTGCCGGCACACTGGCTTTCAGTAGCCCACTCTGCCTCACCTTTCAGAGTATCCTGTCTCTCTATGTAAACTCTCTGTTCTCAATTTCCCTTCAATAGGGCTCACTGATATCTTTGAATTGTCACTTAGTAGAAATCTGTCTCCCAAGTAAGACCAAGAACCGAGGATCTCCCCCTTCCTGGTAACACCTGGACTTCCTGTTGAATGAGACCACTCAATGGCTCAGTTATTTAAGGAATTATAGTAGGGTATTCTATTCATTAAGTTTGAGAACAATTCTAACCAATATCATATGAACATTTGCTAAATGCTGCAGAACATAATTTGAGAACTCTTGATCTAACTAGAAAATTGGTGCAGTTTTACCAATTTTTCCCACTATGATTCCTCCATGTTTTATACTCTCCATTGAGGCGCTGGACTTAGACTCCTGGCATGTTTTTGGTAATGTGATTTTCTACAGGATGACAGAACTTAAGATTGAAGAAACTTGAAAGTGAATATGAATTGCATCTGCTAAAAAATTCTCATGAATTAGGTATTAATTGTATCCTTGTACATTTAAATATTTGCGTATTTATGTCAGTGGACAAGAGAGTCAGGCTGTCCTGTCTTTTGGTAAGAAAGATAGTCAAAGTTCAAGGGAGAGATCTTTCTTTTGATTCCTGTGGTATGCCATGAATTGGCTTCCTATGAATTTCCAGAAAAGGAATGTGGGATGCTCCATACCCAGGAGTGGAAAGTGTCTCTGTTGTCAATGGAAATGGTGGTGCCCCACAGGGCTGGACCCAGAAATCAGAGTAGAGTCCCTTTATATTCAATAATGGAATTTCCTTAAGTCAATTATGCTTCCTACTCCCTGCCTACCCGCCTTTTCCACCTAGACTATATACATACACAGAAGTGATGCTAAGATTGCTCCAGACAGGGTCATCTCACATCTGCAAATTCCTGGGTCTCTGGCCTCTTCAAAGTTTCCTTCAGACTCCAAAAGTAGACCACAGTTGTTTCAGTGTAAGGTTCCTTGAGCAATGTATTGGATATACTCAAAATCAAGCAAATTTATTCAGGCCACTGTATGACTAAAATCCCCCCACAAATAACTCAGCAAAGGAGCTGGACATAGTAGGATTTTAACAAAGCTTCTATAAATGGAACAAAAGCATATAAAATATTTTAGGTTCAAGAAAATCACAAAGAAAGAAGATACTAAATCATTTTTGTTGTTATTGTTTTATTCAGTTGTAAATTTTACCGAAAGTTTTGTGGGGGTTTTTCCCTTCATGAATGTTTTGTTACAAAATAAATCTTGCTTTTTGTACAGTATCATCTTTATAGCATTGAAAATACGTTTACCACCTTCTTCACTCTCAATATTGTTTTTTACACAATATCAAATTCAATCCCAGTTCCATGTGAAATTATTGCAAAGAATGGCAAATATAAATTATTCTTACAACACTAGCCTTTGACCTGCCTTCTGAAATACCAGAACATAAACTGTCTTGTACTTTGTAACATCTCTTCATTCCCCTAACAGCAACTTGATTTTACTCAGCATGTCAAGTCTAATAACAGTATTCTGTTCATTTGTTGCTGTTATTTTCAAAATAAAATAATTGCTCTATCTTTCTTCAATGCCTCTTGAACAGAGTTCTATTTAGTTAGTAAATGATGCTGGCCTAATTATTTAAAGAGAGAAAACTATGCAAGGTAGAATTTGTGTGACCCACGTTGGTGGCTACCTCATCAAAACTCGGAATCTTTCTTGTTGCCAGTAAAAGACCTACACAGGTAGAATGTGATCAATGAAATGGACACTGACTCATCATTCAAAATATAGCTTGGGGAAATGCTCACGGCAAAGGCAAGGAAACTAACGCTTATCAAAAAATTATGTGATGTTAACACAAAATATTTTACACATTTTCTCATTTCATTCTTACAACACTTAATGATTCGTTCTTGTTAAAAATCTTGATTTCTAGCCAGGCATGGTGGTTCATGCTTGTAATCCCAGCACTTTGGGCGGCTTAGGTGGGCAGATCACTTGAGGTCAGGAGTTCGAGACCAACCTGGCCAACATGGTAAAACCCCGTCTCTACTAAAAATATGAAAATTAGCTGGGCATGTTTGCAGGTGCCTGTAATCCCAGCTACTTAGGAGGCTAAGGCAGGAGAATTGCTTGAACCTAGGAAGCAGAGGTTTCAGTGAGCCAAGATCGTGCCACTCCACTCCAGCCCGGCCAACAAAACAAAACAAAAAAAACAAAAAAACAAAAAACCTTGATTCCGCATTTATGTTATTTTAACCTTTAAAATAATGTTTGAGGTAAGTTACTCCTAAACTTTTTTAAAAAGTGAATGCAATTAATTCTAGTTATTAAATATAACATAATTAAAGAAGTATTTAAAGACAACTTACTTTATAAAATTGACCTTTAAATATCATACATGCGTGAGAATCTTTCAATCTATTTTCTTTTATCTATCTATCTACATATCTATCTGTCTATGTTGCCAATATTCCATCCAGAATGCTAATAAAGGATGGGGAAAAGGTCCATACCTTGTTCTTTCATGTTGCCCAAGTTACACTTTGTTTTGGCAACTTAGGATAGTCTTGAGAATTTATAAAAGGTAAAGATATTTAGAAGATGAAAATATAAAAGGGCATTCAAGAAAACTTACTTTAGTGGACATTAACTGCATTCCCTTCCTTGAGAATAAAATTTTACATTCTGTAATTCTTTTAATTTAGACTGGAAAGTCTCTTAATTGTCTTGCTGGGCACCCTGGAGCTTCAGTTGCTCATTACCAGCAGGCAACATATTTCCTATGTGTTCTGCTCTTGCCAATCATAAAACTTTAATTTAGGAACAAAGAGTTAATCAGCTCTGTTTGTCTCCAAACCTGTTTATGGCAGTATGAATTGCTATTGTGATTATATAATGATTTTCAGATATACATATTATTGAAATTCCTTGCTAAAATATAGAATTGAGTCTATACAATCTGTGAATATTTGGGTGGACATAATAAAGGTGAGTTGTCAAACACAATGTTATCAAAGTTAAAGTAAGTCAATCAGAAAAGTTTGCCAAACTCATGAGAATGCAAGAAGGATTCTGCATTCATATCACATAAAGAAAACTAAAAACAGAAACACACGATCATCTCAAGAGATGCAGAAAATACTTTTGATAGAATTCAACATCCTTCATGTTAAAAATCCTCAACAAACTAGGCATTGAAGGAAAGTACCTCAAAATGAGAAGAGCCATCTCTGACAAATCTGCAGTCAATATCATTGAATGAGCAAAAGCTGGAGTCACTGCTCTTGAGAACTGGAACAAGATGAGGATGGCCAACCCTCACTATTCCTATTCAACATAGTACTGTGAAATGGTTAGTTCTGTGTCCCCACCCAAATCTCATGTTGAATTATAATTCCCAATTTTGGGAGAGGGACTTGGTGGGAAGTGATTGGATCATGGAGGTGGATTTCCCCCATGTTATTCTCATGATAGTGAGTGAGTTCTCATGAGATCTGATTATTTAAAAGTGTGTGACAATTCCTCTCCTTGCTCTCCTCCCTCTATGTGAAGAAAATTCTTACTTCCCCTTCTCCTTCCACCATGATTGTAAGTTTCCTTAGGCCTCCCATTCATGCTTCCTGTTAAGCCTGCAGAACTGTTAGTCAATTAAATTCTTTTCTTCATAAATTAACCAGTCCCAGGTAGTTCTTTATAGCAGTGTACGAATAGACTAACACATAATGGAAGTCCTAGCTAAAGCAATCAGGCAAGAGAAAGAAATAAAAGGCATCAAAATAGGAAGAGAATAAGTCAAACTATTTTAGTTTGCAGATGATATGATTCTATACCTAGAAAACCCCACAGTCATTACCCAAAAGCTTCCAGATCTGATAAACAACTTTGTCAAAGTTTCAGGATACAAAATCAATGTATAAAAATCAGTAGGATTTCTATATGCCAGTAATGTCCAAGCTGAAAGCCAAATTCAGAATGAAATCTCACTCACAATAGTCACAAAAATAATAAAATACCTAGGAATACAGCTAACCAGGAAAGCGAAAGATCTCTACAATGAGATTTACAAAACACTGCTGAAAGAAATCAGAGACATCACAACTAGAAAAATATCCCATGCTCATGAATAGGAAGAATTGATGCTGTCAAAATGGCCATACTGCACAAAGCAATTTACAGATTAAATACTATTCCTACTAAAATTCCAATAACTTTCTTCACAGAATTAGAAAAAAATTATTTGAAGACAAACAAGAGCCCAAAGAGCCAAAACAATAATAAGCAAAAAAAAAAAAAAAAAAAAAAAAAAGCTGAAGACATCATGTTACTCAAATTCAAACTATACTTCAAGGCTACAATAACCAAAAGAGCATGGTACTGGTACAAAATAGAAACACAAACCAATGGAATAGAATGGAGAGTGCAGAAATAAAACTACACACCTACAACCATCTGATTTCAACAAAGTCAAAAAAACAAGCAATGGGAAAAGAACTTCCTATTCAATAAATGATGCTGAAATAACAGGCTGCCCATATGCAGAAGATAGGAGCTGGACTCCTTCCTTACGCCATATACATAAATCGACTCAAGAGGGACTAAAGACTTCAATGTAAAACTTAAAACTATAAAAGCCCTGGAATGTAACCTAGGAATGGATGTAGGATATGGCAAAGATTTCAAGATGCAGATGCCAAAAGTAACTACAACAAAAACAAAAATTGACAAATATGACCTAATTAAATTAAAAGGCTACTGCAGAGCAAAAGAAACCATCAACAGAGTAAATAGACAACCTACAGAATGGAAGAAAATATTTGCAAATTCTGCATCCAACAACAGTCTAATATGCATAATCTATGAGGAAACTAATCACAACAACAAGTGAAAAACAAACAACCCCATTGAGAAGTGGACAGAGAGAATGAACAGACTTTTCTCAAAACAAGACATACACATGGCCAAAAGCGAAATGAAGGCAGAAATAAAGATGTTCTTTGAAACCAACAAGAACAAAGACACAACATACCAGAATCTCTGGGACACATTCAAAGCAGTGTGTAGAGGGAAATTTATAGCACTAAATGCCCACAACAGAAAGCAGGAAAGATCCAAAATTGACACTGTAACATCACAACGAAAAGAACTAGAAAAGCAAGAGCAAACACATTCAAAAGCTATCAGACGGCGAAAAATAACTAAAATCAGAGCAGAACTGAAGGAAATAGAGACACAAAAAAACGCTTCAAAAAATTAATGAATCCAGGAGCTGGTTTTTTGAAAGGATCAACAAAATTGATAGACCGCTAGCAAGACTAATAAAGAAGAAAAGAGAGAAGAATAAAATAGACGCAATAAAAAATGATAAAGGGGATATCAGCACCGATCCCACAGAAATACAAACTACCATCAGAGAATACTTCAAACACCTCTATGCAAATAAACTAGAAAATCTAGAAGAAATGGATAAACTCCTCGACACATACACCATCCCAAGACTAAAGCAGGAAGAAGTTGAATCTCTGAATAGACTAATAACCGGCTCTGAAATTGTGGCAATAATCAATAGCTTACCAACCAAAAAGAGTCCAAGACCAGATGGATTCACAGCTGAATTCTACCTGAGGTACAAGTAGGAACTGTTACCATTCCTTCTGAAACTATTCCAATCAATAGAAAAAGGGGGAATCCTCCCTAACTCATTTTATGAGGCCAGCATCATCCTGATACCAAAGCTGGGCAGAGACACAACCAAAAAAGAGAATTTTAGACCGATATCCCTGATGAACATTGATGCAAAAATCCTCAATAAAATACTGGCAAACCAAATCCAGCAGCACATCAAAAAGCTTATCCACCATGATCAAGTGGGCTTCATCCCTGGGATGCAAGGCTGGTTCAATATATGCAAATCAAGAAATGTAATCCAACATATAAACAGAACCAAAGACAAAAACCACATGATTATCTCAATAGATGCAGAAAAAGCCTTTGACAAAATTCAACAACTCTTCATGCTAAAAACTCTCAATAAATTAGGTATTGATGGGACATATCTCAAAATAATAAGAGCTATCTATGACAAACCCACAGCCAATATCATTCTGAATGGGCAAAAACTGGAAGCATTCCCTTTGAAAACTGGCACAAGACAGGGATGCCCTCTCTCACCACTCCTATTCAACATAGTGTTGGAAGTTCTGGCCAGGGCAATTAGGCAGGAGAAGGAAATAAAGTTTATTCGACTACGAAAAGAGGAAGTCAAATTGTCCCTGTTTGCAGATGACATGATTGTATATCTAGAAAACCCCATTGTCTCAGCCCAAAATCTCCTTAAGCTGATAAGCAACTTCAGCAAAATCTCAGGATACAAAATCAATGTACAAAAATCACAAGCATTCTTATACACCAACAACAGAGAAACAGAGAGCCAAATCATGAGTGAACTCCCATTGACAATTGCTTCAAAGAGAATAAAATACCTAGGAATCCAACTTACTAAGGACGTGAAGGACCTCTTCAAGAAGAACTACAAACCACTACTCAAAGAAATAAAAGAGGATACAAAGAAATGGAAGAACATTCCATGCTCATGGGTAGGAAGAATCAATATTGTGAAAATGGCCATACTGCCCAAGGTAATTTATAGATTCAATGCCATCCCCATCAAGCTACCAATGACTTTCTTCACAGAATTGGAAAAAACTACTTTAAAGTTCATATGGAACCAAAAAAGAGTCCAGATTGCCAAGTAAATCCTAAGCCAAAAGAACAAAGCTGGAGGCATCACGCTCCCTGACTTCAAACTATACTACAAGGCTACAGTAACCAAAACAACATGGTACTGGTATCAAAACAGAGATATAGACCAATGGAACAGAACAGAGCCCTCAGAAATAACGCTGCATATCTACAACTATCTGATCTTTGACAAACCTGACAAAAACAAGCAATGGGGAAAGGATTCCCTATTTAATAAATGGTGCTGGGAAAACTGGCTAGCCATATGTAGAAAGCTGAAACTGGATCCCTTCCTTACACCTTATACAAAAATTAATTCAAGATGGATTAAAGATTTAAACGTTAGACCTAAAACCATAAAAACCCTAGAAGAAAACCTGGGCATTACCATTCAGGACGTAGGCATGCGCAAGGACTTCATGTCTAAAACACCAAAAGCAACGGCAACAAAAGCCAAAATTGACAAATGGGATCTAATTAAACTAAAGAGCTTCTGCACAGCAAAAGAAACTACCATCAGAGTGAACAGGCAACCTACAAAATGGGAGAAAATTTTCGCAACCTACTCATCTGACAAAGGGCTAATATCCAGAATCTACAATGAACTCAAACAAATTTACAAGAAAAAAACAACCCCATCAAAAAGTGGGTGAAGGACATGAACAGACACTTCTCAAAAGAAGACATTTGTGCAGCCAAAAAACACATGAAAAAATGCTCACCATCACTGGCCATCAGAGAAATGCAAATCAAAACCACAATGAGATATCATCTCACACCAGTTAGAATGGCAATCATTAAAAAGTCAGGAAACAACAGGTGCTGGAGAGGATGTGGAGAAATAGGGACACTTTTACACTGTTGGTGGGACTGTAAACTAATTCAACCATTGTGGAAGTCAGTGTGGTAATTCCTCAGGGATCTAGAACTAGAAATACCATTTGACCCAGCCATTCCATTACTGGGTATATACCCAAAGTATTATAAATCATGCTGCTATAAAGACATATGGACACATATGTTTATTGCGGCACTATTCACAATAGCAAAGACTTGGAACCAACCCAAATATCCAACAATGATAGACTGGATTAAGAAAATGTGGCACATATACACCATGGAATACTATGCAGCCATAAAAAATGATGAGTTCGTGTCCTTTGTAGGGACATGGATGAAATTGGAAATCATCATTCTCAGTAAACTATCGCAAGGACAAAAAACCAAACACCGCATGTTCTCACTCATAGGTGGGAATTGAACAATGAGAACACATGGACACAGGAAGGGGAACATTACACTCTAGGGACTGTTGTGGGGTGGGAGGAGGGGGGAGGGATAGCATTAGGAGATATACCTACTGCTAAATGACGAGTTAATTGGTGCAGCACACCAGCATGACACATGTATACATATGTAACTAACCTGCACATTGTGCACGTGTACCCTAAAACTTAAAGTATAATAATAATAAAATAAAATAAAATAAGAAAATATACTCCCCATCACTAATCATTAGGAAATGCATATCAAAACCACCATGAGATGTTCTCTCACATCAGCCGGATGGTTATTATTAAAAACTCAAAGAATAATGATGCTGAAGAAGTTGTGAAGAAAAGGGAATGCTTATACACTGCTGGTGGGAATGCAAATTAGTTCAGCCTCTGTGGAAAGTAGTTTGGAGATTTCTCAAAAAACTTAAAACAGGACTACCGTTTGACCCAACAATCCTATTACTGACTATATACTCAAAGGAAAATTAATTTTCTACCATAAAAACAGACACATGTGTATGTTCATTTCAGCCCTATTATCATTAGCAAAGACATAGCATAAACCTAGATGCCCACCAATGATGGATTGCATAAGGAAAATGTGGTACATATATACCATGGAATACTATGCAGCCATAAAAAAGAGTGAGATCATGTTTTTCACAGCAACATAGATGGAACTGGAGGCCATTATCCTAAGCAAAGTAACGTAGGAACAGAAAACCAAATACCATATGTTCTTGCTTATAAGTTGGAGATAAACATTGAATACACGTGGACACAAAGAAAATAACAGACACCAGGGAATATTTGAAGGTGGACAGTGGGAGGAGGGTGAGGATGAAAAAACTGACTATTGGGTACTATGCGTCTCACTTGGGTGATGAAATAATCTATACACCAAACCCCCATGACATACAATTTACCTATAAAACAAACCTGCACATGGATCCCTGAACCTAAAATAATTTTTTTTAAAAAGGAATGTAAGTATTATTGTACTTTTAAAAACCTGAAAATGGAAATATGACATAGAAAATGCATACCAGGTACTGTTTATGAAGAAAAATCTAGATAAAACTCTAATTAACAAGCTTCTCTTCAAAGAAAGTAACTTAGCCTTACCTCAAAACTTTGTCAAGTAAATATTCAATTATAATATTGTGTTAATATATTTGAAGGAATATGTCCTTTTTTAATTGACAGGTAATAAACTGTACAAATTTATCAGATACATAGTGATGTTTTGATACATACAGTGCATAGTGATCAAATCAGGGTAATCAACATGTCCATCACCTCACTTACAGTTTCTTTGTGTTGCGAATATTCAAAACCCTCTCCTTTAGCAATTTGAAAGTATATAATAAATTATTGTTAACTATAGTCATCCTATAGTAATATAGAACACTAGAACTTGTTCTTTCTATTTAGTTGTAATTTTGCATCCTTTAATAAAACTCTCCTTATCCTTCCCTCCCTCTGTCCTTCACAACCTCTAGTAACCACTATTCTACTCTATTTTACTCTACTTCTATGAAATCAACTTTTTTTAGCTTCTGCATATGAGTGAGAACATGTGGTATTAACTTTTCTTTTCCTGGCTTATTTCACTTACTTTAATGTCTTCCCAGCTCATCCATGTTGTCTCGAATGACAGGATTTCATTTTTTTCTATGGCTGCATAGTATTCCAATGTGTATGTACACCACATTTGCATTGTCCATCATCTATTGATGAACTCTTAGGCACCAAAAGCAAAAACAGACAAACGGGATTCTGTCAAACTAAAAAAAGCCAAGGAATCAACAACACAGTGAAAAGACAACCTACAAAGTGGGAGAAAATATTTGCAAATCTTTCATCCAACAAGGAATTAATATCCAAAATATACAAGGAACTCAATACAATAGCAAAAAAACTGCAAATAATTCAATTAAAAATGTGCAAATGCTCTGATTAGCCATTCCTCAAAAAAGCTACAAATAACCAACAGATTTATGAGAAAATGTTCAACATCACTATTCATCAGGGAAATGCAATCAAAACCAAGGGATATCATCTCATCCCGATTAGAATGCCTATTATCACAAAGATAAAAGATAGCAAATGCTAGTGAGAATGTGGAGAATGGAAACTCATACACTGTTGAAGGGAATTCAAACTAGTACAGTTACTGTGGAGAGCAGCATGAAGTTTCCTCAAGAAGCTGCATATAGATCTACCATTCGGCACAGGAATCCTACCTCTGGATATTTATCCAAAAGAAAGGAAATTTTATCAAAGAGACACTTGCATCCCCATGTTTACTGCAGCACTATTGAAAATTGCTAAGATAATGGGAATATGTCAATTTTGAAGATCCTCCTTTCTAATCAATGTTCTTGAATAATCACAAATTTGGTTTCTGTCTTGTTTGTGTATCCATGTGTGGCTGTATGCATTTTAGCCACAGACACTATGTAAAATATAAAGAATATCTGAGTTCTGTTTAAAAACAATTAAAATACTATCTAAATTCTCAAAGACCAGCAGCAGAAAATCTACTTGTTATGTAGAGAATATCATCATCGGTGGACTCAGAGTGGAATTCTACCTGTTCCCAAATAGCTCTCCAGTTCAAGTAACACAGAGTCTGAAATTCTACCATTAGACACATATCCCTAATGGTTGACTCACTTATTTTTTGTGAGGTGCTTTTAAATAGTTTTAAATTTCAGTATAAAACCTCAAAAATTTCAAAATGCCTTCTGTAACCTCTAGATGGATTGTGGCCCGTTGTTCTATGTGTACATGTAACATTGTTTACCTCCTACAGAAGAACAATAGTGTGATTTTTTCACTATTTTGTGTAAAGCTGTAATGAGTACCTGTCTTCTTTGCTAGGTTATGAACTCCAATGAAAGTGCACTTATGTTCCACAAAATCTTCAAAACCTAGAACATTGCCTGCCTAAGGAATAAATGACTGTATATATTCATGTTAAATCACTTGCAAAATTATATGGCTTATAAATAAGGACTGATATTCAAACACATAACTTGTTCAAGATCACATCTTATATGGATCTCATTATGAAATGAGCTTGTCTAAATTCTAAACCCATGCTTTCTCCACTATATTAAGAATCATTACAGTGATCCCTCAATATCCATGGGGAACTGGCTCCAGGATCTCCACAGAAAACAAAATCCACGGATGTTCAAGCCATTGATCTAAAATGGCCTACTATTTGTGTTTAACCTATGCACATCCTCCTGCATACTTATCTCTAGATTACTTATACCAAATGCAATGAAAATCCTATGTAAATAGTTGTTAGATGGTATTATTTAGGGAATAATGACAAGGAAAAAGTCAGTATATCTTCAGTATAGATGCAATTTAGTTTTTCAATATTTTCAATCCACAAATGAGTAACCTAGCGATACAAAGGGCCCACTGTATATTACCCTATCTTGAAATGAAATACTGACTGGAAGAATATTTTATTCATGAAATTGGGATAAATTAGTTGGCACATGGTCTTTTCTTGACCAGCAAGATGAAATCAGTAGCAACATCCTGAGCCCACTGGAAAGATTTGAAACCATGAAAATAATTAAAAACAATGTCAGGAGAGAATGAAGATAAATCTTTTTATGTCTCTGTTTTTCCTGGAGTTGAGCTATGTTTTAATTAATCTGAAATTTCTACTCCCTGTAAGAAAAATAATAATGACAATTATAAGATTTTGGAGAAGTAGGAAGTAGAAAAAATTCAATTGCTTTTCACACACCAAAACTAAATATTTACAACTTTAGACATATTAATATTTTAAAAAGACATATGTAAACTAAGCGTGCCAAGTATAACCATTGAAACAAAAGCTGTTGCATAAACAAATTTGAATGAAACACAGCATACTTAACAAGCAACACCTCTCTTACATAAAAAGTTCTTTTGTATCTGGTACTGCCAAGACTCATGATGGGTGAATTTCATGATGAAGTTCTCTTAAGTTTTTTCACTCTCAATCAGAGTCAACAAAACTGTATTTTCTTCATAATCTTAAAGTACATAAAGTATACACTATACTTGTAACTCTCCTTAGTTTCAAAATTGACTAAGTTAGAAAAGAATATTTCTCTGACATATAAGGAATTTTGTGATTGTGAGTGTGGTTGACACTACTCTAAAAACTACAAGAAAGAAATAATTTCATTTTAATTTTTTTTAAAGCTACATTTGTTTAAAACTATTAGTTCCTAGCAAAAACAAATTCTTCAACATGGACTATACCAAATTCACAACTAAGCATCTACACATAATTATTAATTGAATATTATGTCAGCAATTTTAAAAAGTTTTAGTCTTTGGGAGGCCAAGGCAAGCGGATCACGAGGTCAGGAGATTGAGACCATCCTAGCCAACACGACGAAACTGCGTCTCTACTAAAAATACAAAAAAATTAGCCGGGCGTGGTGGTGGGCACCTGTAGTCCCAGCTACTTGGGAGGCTGAGGCAGGAGAATGGTGTGAACCCGGGAGGTGGAGCTTACAGTAAGCAGAGATCACGCCACTGCACTCCAGCCTGGGCCACAGATTTAGACTCCATCTCAAAAAATAATAATAATAATAATAAAAAGTTTTAGTAAGAATTCAGTGTTTTGTATTTTCCTGCAGTGATTATGCTACTTTTTGAGTAACACTACTACTATTTTTTTCATACTCAGATCCAAATACTTGCAGAATGTATTAATTCACTTATATCCTGAATGACTACTTTGGCATAAAAACATTAAGATAGCTCATTCATAACTTTTGTGGATAATCTTACCAAATTTTTGTGAGCTGTTCTAAAAACAAAGACAAACTTACATGAAGCTATTCTTTCTGGAAAAAGTCCCTACTTTGCAATATGTATCCCCTATTTTAGTTCATAAATATGTTATATCTTGCCACCTTTTGGTGCACATTTTATGATTCCCATTGATAGTAGGTAATATTATGAACAGGGAAATATATAAACTGCCCCTTCACTTGAAAACGTATTACTCCACAATTCAGTTTTCAGCAAGATTACAATAATTGTATTGTGAACTCAAGGAAAGCCTTTATTTACTTCAAGGGTAGATTCATTTGGATGTCATCGTTTACACTGACAAATTCCCCATAGCCTCCGTCACAATTATACTTGCCACTTCTATCCAATAAGTTTCTTTATGTTTTGCAGAAGCTCCAAGATTTCCAGAGTTACACCTTAGCCAAAAAAATCAATGAAACAAATTTGAACTATTGTAATTTAAAAAGTGCTGAACTCTTCCACAATTGTATTACATTATTGTTTATCTATCCCCTTTCATCTAATCCTCAAATTCAATACTGTCAAGAAGGGTGGTTGTGTGGAATGGATATTGACACTGATGGAAATTGAATCCTAGTCTTGGGATTTGCCAGTTTTTAGCCATCTGACCTTGGAGAGGAAACAAAACCAAATTGCACATCATTATAAAGATTTAAAATGGTAAAATATATTACAGTGCAATTTCCAGGTTTTAGCATTTACTAGACTGGGGCTCTACTGACCTTAAAAATGTTTGTCATTCATGGAATTTTTTTTTAGATTCAGGTAATAGTAATTAAGATATTAATAATTTTCACATTTCAAAATAATTTCATATTTTAGGTATTTTTTTTATCAACAAAAATGTTAGAAATAGGCTTGTGCTCACTTTGGAGAATTTGAAAAAAAATCACCAGTAAAGAAAAACTGACCACAAAGGAGAGATTCTAAAAAAACAAACAAAATCCACATCTTTCTTCAGTTTTTTTCCACATTTTTTACCTGTATTTAAAGGCACTTTAAAAGAAATAAACAAAGCAAACAAACATATTCTGGTACAACATTTCTGTACATTCTTTTCTGAATATTAAGGGCATGTCACAATTGTACACAGTAGTAACCTGCATAGCTACAACTTTCTGCCTTCTGGTTTTGCACACAGAAAAAAAACAAGATCATATCGTATGTGGATTTCATTACGAAATGTGCTTGTATAAAAATCTATTGTATGTAAACTCCACTGTATAACTGGCAGACTTTTACCTTTTCCTCAATAGGCCACCTGACCTCAGTACTGTCCAGAATGACTTTCTTCATTTTGAGCAACGCTGAGACTGTTTCTGTCATTCACATATCTAAATGCTTGCAGAGATCACATCCACAGAAAGGTTTCAGTCCTTAAACTACTAGATTTCTTTTTTCTTCTTTCTCAACTTTTATTGTAGGTTTGGGGGTATGTGTGCAGGTTTGTTATGTGGGTAAATTATGCATTGCTGGGGTTTGGTGTGCAAATGATCACATCACCCAGGTAGTGAGCATAGTACCCAACAAGCAGTTTTTCAACCCTCACTGTCCTCCCACTTTCCACCCTGAAGTAGACCCTGACGTTTATTGCTCCCGTCTTTTTGTCTATGTGTATTCAATGTTTAACTCTCATTTGTAAGTGAGAATATGCGGTATTTGGTTTTCTGTTTCTGCATTAGCTTGCTTAGGATAATGTCCTCCAGCTGCAACCATGTTGCAAAGGACAAGATTTTCTTCTTTTTTATGGCTATGTAATAGTCTATGGTGTATATGTGCCACATTTTCTTTATCCAGTTTACCATTGATGGGCAGATAGGCTGATTCCATGTCTTTGCTATCGTGAATAGTGCTGCAATGAACATAGGAGTGCATGTGTCCTTTTTGGTAGAAAGATTTATATTCCTCTGCATATATACCCAGTAATGAGATTGCTGGATCCAATAGCAGTTCTGTTTTAAATCCTTTGAGAAATCTCCAAACTGCTTTCCACTACTCCTACCGACATTATAAGTGTTCCCTTGTCTCTGAAACATGTATCTGTTATTTTTTTGACTCTTTCATAGCCATTCTGATTTGGTGTGAAGGCATCTCACTGTTGATTTGATTTGCATTTCTCTATGATTAGTGATGTGGAGCATTTTTTTTCATATGCTTATTGGCCACATGTATGTCTTCTTTTGAGAAGTATCTGTTCATATCCATTGCTCATTTTTTAATAGGGTTGTTTGTTTTTTGCTTGTTGATTTCTTTAGGTTCCTTATAGATTTTGGATATTAGACCTTTGTCAGACATATAACTTGCAAGTATTTTCCTCCATTTTGAAGACTGTGTGTTTCCTCTCTTGGTAGTTTCTTTTGCTGCACAGAAGCCCCTTGCATACATTACTAAATTTATAAACAGTAAATTTACTTATTTATAAATAAGTAAGCCTTCCTGTTAACTTTTTTCCCCGAATTGGTTTGACAGTTCAGTTCCATCTTCTTTCCCTTAGCACAATAATCTCTCATTTCTTTACACACTTTTCTACCTCTGTTCCCTCTTGAAGTGTTGATGTGTCCTCAGTGCTACTTATCTACTTCTTCCTACCCTCCCTGCACACTCCCAAACACACATATAATTTCAGCAAACACCTCCACAAGACTCAGACATCGGTATCTTCAAGCCACATACTGCCTCATACTCCAACTGCATCCTAAAATATATACATAAATGAAAACCAAACACATAGACAGATGGCTTTTCCTTTTTCTTTGTTCTATCTATCTCAAGTAATGTCCTCATTATCTTCTCAAGTTAACCACACTAGAATCTTGAGTTTTATTTGAATCTGCTATTTCTTTCACATCTTTCTTCTGAAACCTCACAACACTGTATTCATCTTCCTATCCCATGTCTCTTTATGGTTTAATCTTGCTTGATGGCTTTTCACTACCTTCAGATAAAATCCCAAACTCCTCCATGGATGTGGACTTTTCATAATTTGTTAACAGTCTACTTCTTTACCTTAGCCAACTGCCCCTATACTTTATAACTAAATTTTATAATACTAAACATCTCGTAGGTCTTACAAGGGACCATATTCTTTCATGGCATAACATCTTTGTGCCTGATGCTTTCTCCAGGGACTCTGTAGGAAAGAACTTCAGGCAGGACTGAAGTTCTAGTCCAGCCCTAAAATGAAATCCACGTGGAATTTTGGTTGCTATTTCACTTGGCTTCACAGAAACCATTCAGCAGTGGCTAGTGTTATTTGGTGCTAATTACCAGATAAGGGGCTGGTGAGTATGCCAGCCCCTTTGCACCTTGATATAAAAAAATGTGGTCTGTGTGATAAATATATTATAATATTAGGTAATGATGATGTCTATGTGATTGTGAACATGCTAAAAACCACTGAATTGTACACTTTAATGGATGATTGTTACAGTATATCAATTATATCTCAGTAAGATTGTAATTGAAAGAAAATATATGGTCCCAGGCCTTATACTAAACTTACTGAGTTTTAATGAGACCTCCAGGTCATTTGGATATGTATATTAATGTTTGAGAATTACTTTAGAGTATGGTAGGGTTTGGCAAACCCTTCCTTAGGTGGAATCATTAACAATGACTGTCCACCCACATATGAATCTCATCATTGGGTATATGTGCTCCACAAGTAGAATCAATGCTTCTCATGGCTAGCTCTACACAGATGGGTGTTAATATTATTTGCTCTTGAGAATTCTCCTTCAACGAGATCCACTGGTGTCTTACCACCAGCCACAGTGCTTTCCTTTGGGATAAATCCATAGAATGTAAATTATAATCCTTTTACTGTATTGAATTACACTCTCTCCCAATACAGTATGTTTTATTGGGAGTGTTGTCTTTCTTATCTTTGCATTACTAGAATCTAGCACAGCAACATTGTACTCCACAGAGACTGTCGAATAATATTAAAACTGTTTGTCAGTGTAACATGGTTGTGATAGTCCTAGTCTCCTGAGAAGCAAATGCTAAGATGTGATTCAATGTGTAAGAATTATATTAGGGAAATATCTGTGAAAGAAAATGAAGAAGAAGCCTAAGAAGTCTAGAAGATCCATGATGCAAGGCTGACTGAGTGAAGAAGTGAGGGAAAATGGGGTGGAAGTGTCCTAAGTAGCTATTTAAGCTGAAGAAAGTTCAGCAAGGATATCGGGGAGTCCTGAAGACAAAATCAGGTGTGAGCCAAATCCCACCCAAGTTTTCCAGGAATGGATCTGCCTGTTATCATTCCTGCCGGTCAGTCAGGTTGGGTGTGGCCCATGGGAAATGTGGTTTTTGAGCAAACACATCTGTAGACTTCAGAGTACAGAAACATGGCCTCCCTAAAGGAAGAGACTGGAAGAGCATTTTGATAGCTGCCTCAGTGGCTCTCAAAAACCTCCCAAATCTGATGTATTTAGGTTTTTCACAACATGTCCACTGATAGCAATGACCATCTAATTAAGGTCTTTGTATTTTTCCTCATTTGACATTGATTCATCCCCACGTATGAAGTCCCTGCTATGTCCTCCTTCCAGGAACAGAGAGCTTAACCACGTGGGCCAGGCTTCTGCCATCAGAAAACTAAAGGACACAAAACAGCAAACCTGATGCAAGTCAATTATTAATTATAATCTCATTCAGTGGCATACAATAAATAAAGTCATTATATTTTCCTTAGAATACGAAGTGGGAAAAGAAGGGTTTTATTCGTTTGAGTTTTTGGTTTTTGTTTTTTTTAGACTGGGAGTTCCCAGGTGACAGATTTTATATTTTGTCATTGCTATCTCACTCAGCAGAGGCCTTAACATACTGTAGTTTACTCAAATTAAATCTGACATTTTAATTAAAATTATGTGGGACTTCTACAGACCATCAAATAGGAGAAAAAATTAAATTTAAAAAGTTTTTATCTGTTTATTATCCTGCTTATGGATTACACAAAACTTCCCATTGACCATTCTTCAGGGATATCATCAGGCAGGTTATTCTCAAGAAAAACATAAACAGCACCTTAGGTGAAATATACTTATGAAATATAGAATGATGATACATACACACACACAGTGAAATATTATTCAAATTTTAAAAATAAGAAAATATTACCATTTTAGACAACACAGATGAACCTGGAGGACATTATTTACTGAAATAAACCAGGCACAGAAAGACAATGCTGCATGATCTCACTTATGTATGGAACTAAAAAAGTTAATGACATAAAAACAGAGTAGTGGAATGATGATAACCAGGGATAGGGAGTTGCAGATCATGAGAAGATGTTTCTCAATGAAGTTATGTAGGGTGAATAATCTAGAGACTTAATGTACAGAATGGTGACTATGATTAGTAATACTGTATTATATACTGGAAGTTTGCTAAAAGAGTAGATTTCAGGTGCTCTTACCACACGCACAAACATTAAAAAGAAAAGAAGAGAAATTCAAGACCGTTATGTAAATTTCCTTGACTGTAGTAATCATTTTACCATGTGTAAGTATATCAAAACGTCATGCTTTACACCTTAAATATAAATAAGAAAAAAGAAAAATAGATAATCTCATTTTCTCTTGCTCCGAATTAAGAAAAAATATATTTTTATTACCAAATATTTTAATTATCTATGCCACTATGTTTATTCCTATTCATGGGAAAGTAAGAATTCATCTTGAAAACATATTTTTGGTCCATTAAGATTCTTGTGAACACTCCTCATCTCTTTACTATCTTCCAGCATTTTTAAAAGTAGTAAACTAGTCCTTTCTATATAAATTTTCCAAAAGCATAATTTTAACAAGGGCTTCATTGTGGCCTTAATTTCAGCAAAGCTATCTTTTCATTCTTTTATTTCTTTTCCTGCCTTCAATGCACTTTATTCATATGCTGTCTGTTTCTTTGTGTCTCAGGTTCTAACTAGTACAACATGTGCAGAGATATAATGGCTCTTCCTGATTGTATTGTCTGCCCAAGTACCCATCTTCCCTGCTTTTGTCAGCTGCCCTTGATATTTTTGGATCACACACTCGTTTTTGATTCCCATTCAGTATAATCTGAGAGAAGGGGAGCACTGGGTTCCAAAGTTAGTGTACAGGACCCAATTAGCTCATTGTCTTCACCCGGCCAAGCTAATAACTTAAAGAGGTATATAGACCTTGACCTGAGCTGGTGATTCCAGAATGAGTATCAAGACTTCTAGAGAACCTTCTGCAGATGAATCTTTCTAAATCTGCTGCTCTTTGATTTTGTGAGAACGCAGGACTGAAGCTATCTTACCACCATGAAGGGAAAGCCTGTCTTGCATGAAAACCAATCCAGAGAAAGAGAAGAGAAACAAAGTGAGAGAAACTGCATCCAGGGATGTCTTCTGAGTCCCCCACTTAAGATGGGCATAGACCCAGCTTTATCCTTATCTCTTCGGTTACAAGTCGTGAGCCAACCAATTCCCCTTTTATTTAAGCCAATTTACAACTGGATTTTGTCACTTGCAACTGAAACAGCCTGAGTAATATAGAAAACTAATGAAATTTGAAACTTTGCTCAAAAATTTTATAATATTTAAGAAGAAAAAGCAGAGGACTGGTATACAATTAATTGATGTTTACTTAATTTATTCGTCTCTGAAATGCTGTGTTTAATTTCTATGTGTTACTTGAAGATGACACTCTTATGGCCCTAGCCCTGGGAGTGATCCTATAGAAATTTTCTATTCTAAAATAAATTCTAAATACTTTTAAAAGTATAATAGGACTGCCCATAGTTGTCTGTCTAATTGTTTACATTTAAAGGTTAGTAACACTATTATCCTCATATACTTTGCAATAAGGAAGGTTATTAAGTTTATGCTTTGATTAAACATACACACAGAACTAAGTAGAATATATTTATAGACTATTATATGGTTTGGCTATGTAAGGATATTTTTCCCATGAAAGCACCTAAAATATTTTAGAAACAAAAGAGAAATGTAGGAAGAGGTATGCAAGAAAAGGTGGAACATTTCAGCATGATTTTGACACAGTGTAAAGAGGCTTGACATTATTGAAACAAATATTTATACATGGCATCATAAAATAGTAAACCACATGATTAAGAGTTTCAGCTGCTCTGGAACTGTGGAAGCTCTCTATTTGAGATACCAAAGCAGAGGGGTAATTGAGCAGTAGCCTTGTTACAATCGAAGACAAACTTGACCCTTTCAGGGGAAGCTCAAATCCCCAGGAGATTACAACGGAGAGACCTTATTATATCTCTAAAAGAAGAAGCTGAAAACAAACCAGACATTCTTGAGTCTTTCTAAACCATGTCTTATTCAGAAAAGATCAATCACAGAGGGCAGTTAAAAAATAGACATGATAATCTCTCACTTATTTCACAAAAACTATCTGGAACATAATGGTGTAATACCTCAAGCTGAAGGTACTCTTAATCCTGACAAGACCTTGAAGCTGACTTCTGTGTGAAACAAATAAAAGAACAATGACCTTGCCTTAGAAGTGTGAATACCACAATACATGCTGATCTTCAAAAAGAGTGTTCTGAACACAATGTCCATTTCCAATATTTGAAAAACCTTTATTTCACTGCTACAGTTGCCTACAAGTTTGCTATTGGTGCTTTTTAAGCAGATATTCTAACCCTTCACTACTTTATACAATATATAATAGGTTTATAATCTTTTTAAAATAAGGTGAGTTTTTGGTTTGTTTCCTTCCACTGATGGTCACTAAGACCATATTTTCAACCAACTCTTGCAAACAACACAGAAATCCATGTCTCTAGTTATGAACATTCAATTGATTCCCAAAATTGCCATTCTCTTGTATCTTAGGCACAGCCTCCCATGCCTCAGGCACTTCAAACATAACCCATGACATTATCTCCCAAGCCTGTCCTTCCCCTGGTATTTCCTATCTCTATAAATGATACAGACATTCATCTGACCTTTCAAGCAGAAAACTGGCCCTCAGCCTAAAAAGTTATCTCCCTCATCATGCAGGGCAACACTAATTGATTATTACATCATATTGACCCTTTTTCTACATATCCCTTCTGTGGCCTTGTGTCTAGATTCCATTTTTCTAAATTAATTCAGTCCATAATCCTTCCTAATGAAGTTTACACAATTATAGCTTCCAAATGGTCTCCCTGCCTCCAACTTCTTCCTCTGTACCCATGGTTGTCTCCACACTTCCATCAGAGAGAAAAAACAACACTAAAATTGTGATGATGCCTAACAGTCATTTAGGGAATTCCTGTTAATTCCTTAAGATCTAGCTCAAACATCAGATGCAGCTCTCTGTGGTCCCCTATGTGGCCCAATTGTCTCTCTGCATTTTTCTTCTGCTGCACAGTGTTCCACATTTGTTTTAACCCTCAAGAAAATCATGAAAGCTTGTATGGACATGGTTGGTTGCTACCCCAAATCGATCCTTTTTTTTTTCTCTCAGAGAATTCCAGTTTAATTTGGGTATGAACTCATATAAGACAAAAAAGTAAATCCTCATTGTGCTACGCCAGCAGTCCTCAGGCCGGCAGAAAATGTGGAACCTATAAAAGATACCATTGACAAGGCCCCAGTGTCAGAGATTCCGATTTCAGTGGTCCAACACAAGGCTTGGGCATCAGTGTGTGTTATGAGAGTTTTCCAAATCCTAAAGTACAGCCACGGATGAGAGAAATTGTGAGAACATGTGGAGTTCCCAAAGATGTTTACTGTTCCAGGGTTTGGTGCATGAATTAATGAGCTAATCAGATGAAAAATAATGATTTACATTCTAGGCTCCAGGTCAGGATTACTTTATATCCTGCTGAATATGAACAGACATGCAGTGCAGACTGCAGCACAGATTGTCTACTAAATGTGACAATGAGGAGAGCAGCCTAAGAATGAAATTAACACTAGAGGAGTAGAGACAGAAAGAACCTGAGGGCTTGATGATACTATGAGGATGCTGGTTACACTGTGCATAGGGCCTTATCTTTGATCTTCAAATCCTTAAGCTCTTGACTTCCTCAGAAGAATGTAAAGTAAATGAGAAAAATATTTTGTTTGCATTATCCAGGACTGCCTACCCATGCCTATAAAGGCATTCTGGTACTAACTATATAGTATAGAAGGAAGAGAAGAAAGAAGGAAGTCAGTTTTGTGAATTGTGACATTTAAAAAGGAGAGTGTAGATGCTGCTATGGAGTTGTCAGTTACTGACGAATTTTTCTATAAAGACTTGGTGCTCTAAATTGTTTGTTCTGACTTGCACACATTTTCTCTATATTCTTAATATCCTAGAATTTAAAAGAAAAGTAAATAAAAGAGGCTTTATCTAAATTCTTCCATAATTACTTTCTAACATGGACAGATAGGATTACCTGGAGAAGACAAAGCATACCAGCTTCCTGCTCTTGCAACATCTAACTTAAGAGTGCACTTTTACTGATACATGTTAAACTACAAACATGTTCATCATTAATTGTAGTTACAAACATGTTTTTGTTTCTTGTCTGCTGCTATAACAGAATACCATAGACTGGATAATTTATGAAAAACAGAAGTTCTGAAGTCTGGGAAGCCCAAGATCAAGGGGCCACATCTGGTGAAGGCCTTCTTGTTGTGTCATAAAATGTCAGAAGGGCAAGCAAGCCCTAGAGATAGAAAAAAGAGGCTGAACTCCTGCAATAACTAACACACTCCCACAATAACAGCATTAATCCATTCATGTGGGCAGAGCTCTTGTGACCTAATCACATCTTAAAGACCCCACCTCTTTATGGTGTTACAATGGCAATTAAATTTCAACATAAGTTTTTTCAGAGACATTTAAGCCGTAGCACATGTAACATATTGCAATGAGAGAGATGTTTACAATTTGTGATTTTAGATGTTATAGCACAATAGTTTACTCTCATCTAAGTCATGAAATAAACCAAGGACCTGCAAATGACTTATCTGAGGTCATATAGATTTTGGTCATCTAAATTTTAGCCAAAAAATTAGTTTTACAGTCTACTTTATTTTATTTTATTTTTTTTGAGATGGAGTCTTACTCTGTCACCAGGCTGGAGCGCAGTGGTGTGACCTAGGCTCACTGCAACCTCCGCCTTCAGGATTCAAGCAATTCTCTGCCTCAGCTTCCCCAGTAGCTGGGACTACAGGTGCCCACCACCATGCCAGGCTAATCTTTGTGTTTTTTTTTAGACATGGGGTTTCACCATGTTGGCCAGGATGGCCTTGATCTCTTGACCTCGTGATCTTCCTGCCTCAGCTTCCCAAGGAGCTGGGATTACAGGCGTGAGCCACTGCGCCTGGCCAGTTTTACAGTTTACTTAAATATTTTCTAGCATACACTATTTAGCACATTTCCCCCGACATGAACCACTTAGTGTGAGAGGTGTCTTTTAGAGATGGCTTTTGGAGTATCTATTACATTTAGAATGGCTATAGCAATAAAATAATTTGTGTGTTTAATGCTAAAAGAATGAAGAACTCAGAATTGAAAGAGGTTCTAAATTAAAGTTACATCAACAAATTAAGGCTTTTCTGGTTTTCCTAGAAATTGCAGAATAAGAAAAACATTTGATATTATTTGTATAACTGAAGAGTCATAATTTTGAATAATACTCAAATGTTGCAAAATTACTGACTGGATAGTCAGAAGGCATGATGAAATGAACAAATGAAAAGTATAAGCAAACATGATCCCACCACTTTAGCAGTTAATATTTTCTCAGGAAACAGGACTATATCACAACACAGATATATATCTGTGTTAGCACAACACCACAATGGATATTAACATTCCAAAAAAATGAATGTTTGAAGTAGTTGCTTGCATTATCTTATAGCTTATATGTATCATACACTATTTCTGATTACCGGAATTCTGTTAGTGAAAGAATATTTTGCTTTATATAAAATTCACAAGCTTAAAAACTGAATGTGCATGTAAATAATGAAGTTCACAGATTTCCAGTTGCTTTCTGTTTTACTAGAAGCCCTTTCTTTAATTAAAAGGCTTTGCTTATATTTTCTGCATTTGATTAAATGTATCCATCACAAGATAATTTATGGGTGCAAAATTGACTTCAATTATTGAGCAATGTATTTGTAAAGAATTATCTAAGTCTCTTTAGCTTTTTATATAAGCATTTATATAAAAATGTTGTTCTGACTCTTGGCTTGAGGAGCTTGACAAATCTTCCCCTCAAAAATCAACTGCAAAATTGAACAAACGGTCAAATCAGCAGTTTTAGAGCTCTGGGATTTAACAAAAGTCATAAAACCAACTAAGAAACATTAATTTATTGAGACTACTGAATTTCAGCTAAGAATAGTTAAAAATCTTGCCTAACAGTCTGTGATTGCTTCACCCACACTAGTCCCGGGACTCCCTCAGTTCTGTTGGCATAGTAGTTTAACCCAAATTGGAAGGATATGAAAACCAGCAGCTTCACACCTATTGTCAGAAAGGACTCACTTGATTGGGAGTATCATACATTAAACTGGAAATCTCAGTGGCAATTGAAAAAAGAGGTCAGTGGCTCCATTAGCCTGAGATTGAGCTCGTAGTTGGGGTAAACAATGAACTGTAGGAGTAGCACGGGATGTAATAGGGAGCTGTAGAAGTCAGATAGTCAAAGGAAGACTTAAGCTAGCCACATATCCCTGATTGACGGGAGTCACTGTATGTGTCCAGCAGAGAGTAGAGGGGTGCTAAGGCACCCAAACATTCTTGGCAAAAGAAGCCTAAGTGCATGTGTGGAGGAGGCATGAAAGGGCCTATTGGAGGTAAAAGCATGGGAAGCTTTAAAATGGCCTGAGATTTAAAAACTTTCTCCAGGACATTCATAAATTCATCATCAGGGAATAGGAAGTTTACTGGCTCAAAGTCTTTAAGCACATTCTTTTACCACTCTTAAGATGAACCCACTCTTAAGATGACCAGTTACAGTAGGAAGCCAGACTTAAAAATAAAAACAAGAAGAAAAAACAGGAGCAGATAAATAAACAGGCACATATTTCAGGAAGAAAGACTTCACAAACTTTGTCCAGGCAAGTTATACAAACAACCAAACGAGACAACAAAAACATACTGTGGAAAAGTCAGAATCTAGAATTACAACATACATTATCAAAATGCTCATTATTGTGCATAAAAGTAAAAAGAAACAAGAGTGTAACCAATATTTAGCAAAAATTTTTAAAGTCCATAGATTTTTGTCTCTGTCAACAAATGTGGAATTCAGCAAAGACTTCAAGGCAGCTATTATAAATATATTCAAATAACTAAAGAAAATCGTATCTAAATAATTAATGGAAAGTACAATGAAAATTTCTCACCACATAGAGGAACTCAATATTCATAGGCATTACTGAGAAAAAATAAATCAAATTTAAATTCTGGAGTTAAAATGGACAATAACAAAAATGAATTGTTTAGAGGAGTTTAGCATAAGATTTGAGATAGGAGAAGAAAGAATCAATGAACTTGATGATATAACAAAATTAATTTTCCAGTCTAATGCACAGGGAGAAAGAAGATTAAATCAAAGTGAATAGGCTGGGTGCAATGGCTCACGCCTGTAATCCCAGCACTTTGGCAGGCTGAGGTGAGTGGATCTCGAGGTCAAGAGATTGAGACCATCCTGGCCAACATGGTGAAACCCCCTCTCTACTAAAAATACAAAATTAGTCGGATGTGGTGGCATGAGCCCATAGTCCCTGCTACTCAGGAGGCTGAGGCAGAAGAATCGCTTGAACTCGGGAGGCGGAGGTTGAAGTGAGCTGAGATAGCACCACTGCACTCCAGCCTGGGTAACAGAGAGAGACTCCTTCTAAAAAATACCAAACAAAAACAAAAACAAAAACAAAAACAAAAAGGTGAACAGACCTTCAGACACCTGCGGGAAGACACCATATATGATGCATAGCAACATACATGAAATGACACCACAGGAAGAAGAGGAGAAAGTGAAAGGGACAGAAAAATAGTACAGGAAAAAATAATAATTGAAAATGTCTCAATTTTATGGAAAATTTTAACCTATAGATTTAAGAGACCTGATAAATGCCAAACGGAATAAAGACAAAGAGATAACACATCTACACATAGTAGTCTAACTACTGAAAGCCAAAAAGTGAGTAAACTTGGTAGAGGCTAGAGATAAATGACCAATCATATACAACATGATTATTGCTTGACTTCTTATTAGAAATAACAGACAAAAAAATTATGGCAGAAAATATTTGTCAACAAAGAATTTTATAACCAGCAAAACTTAAAAATGAAGGCAAAATATAAATATTTTTGGAAAAAAACTGTTGCTAGCAGCCCTGAATTCAAGTTGACAGAAAAAATTAAAAGTGTCACAAATGGTAAATATGTGGGTATACATGAAAGATTCTATAATTGTTTTCTCTATCTTTTATTAACTTATTAAATATAAATATTATACATAGATAATCATGACACTGTAATTGGAGTTTATAACATATAGATATATATGACAATATTAGCACAAAAGAGGTAGGAAGAAAAGAAGTTGGAGCAAAATTGATATATTTTATTAGAATAAGCAATTATAATTCTGAAGTAAATTGAACAAGTTAATATACCCAATGTAATGCCCAGAACTTGAGTGGATAAGCTATCACTCATAGATAAAACTGGGCTGCTAACTGATTGCAGGTACATTTTTATTGAAAAACAGGCTTAGTTCCTCATTTGTATATTGGCTGTGTCAGCTTTCATACTACAATAACAAATTGATCAGTTGCAGAAAAGATCATGTGACCCAAAAAGTTTAAAATATTTGCTATCTTTACAAAAATGTTTGCCAACCCCTAACATAAACCAACACTAATAAAATAACTCAAAATAATACAGCAAAAATAAACAGAAATTAAAATGGCACACTGAAAATACTTATTTAGTACAAAAGGAGGCAGTAAAGGAGAAACAGGAAATGAAAGGACACAACTGTTTAAAAAGTAGCAAATGACAGACAAAACATAATAATAATAAGTTTAAATGTGAATCTGCTAAACCTTCTATTAATGGAGCATATATCATCAGTCTTGATAAAAATGTAAGATATAATTTTATATCATCAACAAAAAACACATCTTATACTCAAGGACATAAAAAGATTGAAATTAAAAGGATAGCATATGGTATACTCTAAAACTGTATCCATCAGAGAGTTGGCCTAGTTTTATCAATATTAGACAAAATAGATTTTAAGACAAGAAATAGTACAGTGATGAGAAGGACATTTCATAATGATAAATGTGTCTGTATATCATAAAAACATAGAAAATAGTATGGAACCACAATAAAACTTTTATAATTCATAAACAAGTTTTGTAAAGTCATAAGTTAAAGATCACCATAAATATACATTGTGTTTTTATATTACAGCAATGGCCATTAGAAAATGAAATTAGAAAAACAAGCCCATGTGGCCAAGACAATGCTAAGCAAAAAGAACAAAGTTGGAGGTATCATACTACCTGACTTCAAACTATACTACAAGGCTACAGTAACCAAAACAGCATAGTACTAATACCAAAACAGATATATAGACCAATGGAATAGAACAGAAGCCTCAGAAATAACACCATACATCTACAACCATCTGATCTTCAACAAGCAATGGGAAAAGGATTCCCTATTTAATAAATCATGCTGGGAAAACTGGCTAGCCATTGAAGAAAACAGAAACTGGACCCCTTTCTTATACAAAAATTAACCCAAGATTGATTAAAGACTGAAACGCAAAACCTAAAACCATAAAAACTGTAGAAGAAAACCTAGGCAATACCACTTAGGACATAGGCATGAGCAAAGACTTCAGGACTAAAATCTCAAAAGCAATTGGAACAAAAGCCAAAATTGACACATGGGATCTAATTAAACTAAAGAGCTTCTGCTCAGCAAACGAAACTAGCATCAGAGTGAACAGGCAACCTACAGAAGGAGAGAAAATGTTTGCAATCTACCCATCTGACAAAGGTCTAATATCCAGAATCTACAAGGAACTTACACAAATTTACAAGAAAAAAAAATCAAACAACCCCATCAAAAAGTGGGCAAAGGATATGAACAGACATTTCTCAAAAGAAGATATTTATGTGGCCAACAAACTTTTGAAAAAAAGCTGATTATCACTGGTCATTAGAGAAATGCAAGTCAAGACCACAATTAGATACCGTCTCACACCAGTTAGAATGGCAATCGTTAAAAAGTCTGGAAACAACAGATGCTGGTGAGGCTGTGCAGGAATAGGAATGCTTTTACATTGTTGGTGGGAGCGTAAATTAGTTCAACCATTGTGGAACATAGTGTGGCGATTCCTCAAGGTTCTAAAACCAGAAATACTATTAGACCCAGCAATCCCATTACTGGGTATATACCCAAAGGATTATAAATCAATCTACTATAAAGACACATGCACATGTATGTTTATTGCAGCACTATTTACAATAGCAAAGACTTGGAACCAACCCAAATGCTCATCAATGATAGATGGGATAAAGAAATATGGCACATATACACCATGGAATACTATGCAGCCATTAAAAAAATGAGTTCACGTCCTTTGCAGGGACATGGAAGAAGCTGGTTTTTATATGAGGGCAGTGTGGGCAGCCGGCAGTGCTCTGGGACCCAGTGCACCCTCTGCAGCTGCTGGCCTGGGTGCTAAGCCCCTCACTGCCTGGGGCCAGTGGTGCCGGCAGGCCGCTCCAAGTGTGGGGCCTGTGGAGAGGATGCCCACCCTGAACTCACGTGGGCCGCGAGTGCGGCCGGGGCACAGCCCTGGTTCCCTCTGGTGCCTGTCCTTCCCCACTCCCTTGCAAGCGGAGGGAGCTGGCTCTGGCTTTGGCCAGCCCAGAGAGGGGCTCCCACAGTGCAGCAGTGGGCTGAAGGGCTCCTCAAGTGCGGCCAGAGTGGGCACCTAGGCCAAGAAGGCACCGAGAGTGAGCAAGGGCTGCCAGCACAGTCACCTCTCAGTATTTTGGTAATTCTAGCAATATTAACTTTTTCATTATTATTATGTTGTGGTGATCTGTTATCAGTTATCTTTAATGTTACTATAATAATTATTCTGGGGTGGCACAAATCACGACCATATACAACTTCAAACTTAATTGATAAATGTGTATGTTTTGACTGTTCCAACAACTAGCTGTTTCTCTATCTCTCTCCCTCTACTCGGACCTCCCTGATCCAAAGCCACAACAATATTGAAATTAGGTAAGTTAGTAACTCTACAGTTGCTGATATAAAGAAAGTTTTAGTGGTCTATATAGTTAGAAGATCAAACCAGCCACAACTCTTCTTAAACCAATGCCTAATCCACAGCAAGGCCATAACTCTCAATTCTATGAAGGCTAAGTGAAGAAAATTTGAAGCTATCAGGTGCTGATTCATGAGGTTTAAGAAAAGAAGTCATCATCATAACATAAAAGTACTGATGGAGAAAAAGTAACAAGTTGTCTAGAATATCTAGCTAAGGTAAGTGATGAAGGTGGTTACACTAAACAACAGATTTTTGATGTAGACAAAACAGCCTTATATTGGAAGAAGTCATCTAGGACTTTCATAACTAGAGATGAGTAGTCTCTAACTGACTCTATTGTTAGGGGCTCATTCAGCTAATGACTTCAAGTTGAAGCTAACGTTCACTTACCATTCTGAAAATCCTAGGGCCCTTAAGAATGATGTGAAATCTAGTATGCTTGTGCTCTAGAAATGGAACAACAAAGCTGGACAACACCATATCAGTTGACAGTATGGTCCACTAAATATTTTAAGCCCACTGTTAAGACCTGCTTCTCAGAAAAAAATTAAAATTAAGAGATCTCTTTCAAAAAATTTCTTTCAAAAGCAGACTGCTATTGATGATGCACGTGAATAACCAAGAGCTGTGAGGCAGACATACAAGGAGATTAATGTTTTTTCCATACCTGTTAAAACAACATCCATTTCTCAGCTCATGGATCAAAGAGTAATTTTGAGTTGCTGTTATTATAATTTCCAAAATACAATTTCTAAGGCTATAGTGATTCTTCTGCTGGATTTTGGCAAAGTAAATTGAAAACCTGGAAAAATGCATCATTCCAAATGTCATTAATAACATTCAGAACTCATGAGGGGAGGTCAAAATTTCAACAATGTCAGGAGTTTGGAAGAAGTAGATTCCAAGCCTCATGATGACTTTGAGGGGTTAAAGACTTCAATGGAGGAAGTAAGTGTAAATGTGATGGAAATAACAAGAGAACTAGAATTAGAAGTAGAGCATGAAGATGTATGAATTGCTGAATTATTGAGCTCATGATAAAACTTGAATGTATGAGGAGTTGCTTCTTTTGGATGAGCAAAAAAGTGTGGTTTCTCAAGATGGAATCTATTCCTGTTTGCCCCACCCACCCCAGCCTTTAGGAACCACCATCCTGACTAGTCAGCAGCCATCAATATGGAGGCCTGACCCTCCACTGGTATAAATGTTATAACTCACTGAAGGCTCAAATGACTGTGAGCATTTTTTAGTTATAAATAATTTTAAATTATGTACATTGTTTTTAGACATAATTTTATTGTACACTTAGTACACTGCGGTTAAACCGGAATATGCACTAGGAAACTAAAATATTTGTGTGATTCACTTTATTACAATATTCACCTTATTGCTGTGGTCTAGAACTGAACCCATGATATCTCTGAGGTATGCCTGTATTAATGTTAGCTTTGCTATTTTAGTTTTAGAGATGATCAGATTTCCTCCCACATAACTCTTCTAAGAGTGTACATCATCTTCAAGTACTTCAAGATAAAAGTATGATGTTTCTCACTGAATTAACTTTATTAACAATAAAGTATTATATTTACTTTGTTACAGCAGCTCTACAAAACTAATGTAGGCAGTTAACTCATGAAAGGGAAGATGCTTGGATTTCTATTATTATGTTTCTGGTTAAAACGCCTGAGCTCAGGCAAGTATTAACTGTATAAGCCATAATTTAGAATTTTTTCATGTTTATTTAGTGTCTTCCTCCTAAAGAATAACTCATATTCAATTTTATAACATGTAAAATGGAATAGAACCACTCTGTATCACTCATAAAAATAATATTACTTATTGGATACCTGTATGTCTCAGCACTATGTTAAGTCATTCATATGTATTCTCATTTAATAATAAACAACTCTCTATAGCAGTTACTATTTTTCCTCTAGCTATCACAGTGAACCATCATACTTCATATATTACGTGTCCAAGAAACATATTACTTGTCCAAGGCAAATAGATCCATGTCTGTCTGAATTAAAAGCTCAAGGTCTTAGCCATAATACTAAATTGTAATCTACTATTTAATTTTCTGATATTTGACTTTCAAAAATGCATTCAAGAATGAGTTGGTACCAATCACACTGGGGGGTTCATTTTGCTGTATTTTGATAATTTAAATTTCTAGGAACAATATAATAGCAAGAAAATAGTATTCTTTAATGGAAAAGAACAAAATATGAATCAGCTCTTAACATTTTTATATTTTATTCCTGATGCTTATCTCTATTGGATGGCAAAAATGTATCAACTGAAACTTTTTATTTTTGCATAATTAATCTTAGTTTTTTTTTAGTACTAGTATGTTCTCTATAAAAATATACATATTTTAAGCTGGGAGTGGTGGCTCATGCCCGTAACCCCAGCACTTTGGGAGGCCGAGGCAGGCGGATCATCTGAGATCAGGAATTCGAGATCAGCCTGGCCAACATGGTGAAACCCTGTCTCTACTAAAAATACAAAATTAGCTGGGCATGGTGGTGTGAGCCTATAATCCCAGCTACTCGTGAGGCCGAGGCAGGAGAATCTCTTGAACCTGGGAAGTGGAGGTTTCAGTGAGCCAAGATTGCGCCATTGCACTCCAGCCTGGGCAAAAAAAGCAAAATTCCCCTCAAAAATAAATAAATATGTATATGTATATGTATACGTATATAATACACACAAACATATATATATGCATATATATATTTAATCTTGTTATATCTTAGAACAAGTTGGTGAGTCTGGGAAAAATAACAAGACCCCATCTCTGAACAAAATTAAAAAGACTTAGTCTTAGCTACTTTAGGAGGTTGAAGCAAGAGAATAGCTTGAGCCTAGGCTTTCAAGGCAGCAGTGAGCTATGATCATGCCACTGAACTCCGACCTGGGTGACAGAGCAAGACTCTGTCTCAAAAACAGGAAAAATAAGTTCATGTATATGTGATGGACTAATGAGGTCCACATATTCTTTTGTATTCTTCCCTTAGGAGTTGGGATCTCCACTTGAATCTGACCAATCTTTGTGACCACCTTGGCCAACAGAGTGCAGAGTAAATAGATTGTACCTGCTTATGGGTCCAGGCCTTAGAACACGGATAGTTTCCACTTTCTGCCTCCTGGAACACTCTCCTTTGGAGCCCTAACTTTCCAGGTAAGAATAACAACCATGCAGCTAAATGACTGTGGCAAGTCCGACTCTCCATGAAGAAGGAGACGAGAAGGGCTCAGCCTCCAGCCGTCCCCAACAGGGCACCTTGCAAGTGAGAATACTAACTGGACACATTTTGACCAAGAATGGCAACCCATGGGGTAGAAACCTGACTGAGAATGCCTTGCCTGAGTTCTTAACCCACACATTGATTGGATAAAATAAAATGATGGCTGTTTTAAACCACTCACTTTCGTGGGTACTGTGTTATGCAGCAATAGAGAACCTGACCAGGAAACTCAATTTTGCTTTGCAGAATGGAATTGAAATCATTTCTTTTTGTTTTTGTTTTTGCTTTGTTTTTTTCATTTCAATTTCAAATCTCTAACACAGAAGCCCTATTCAGCTTGCTTTTATGGAATTTGGATGCTGAAACTAGTCATTTGGCCTGACCAGTAATTCACAGGTGCATGGGTATTTATGTCATCTGATTTAATGGTTTTATTTCTAAGAGGAAAAAAAATCAGATTGAATTTATGATTGCATCTGTTCACAAGAATACAACAAAATGCTTTTAGTTTTTAGTGGATGATACGTTTTCACTACATTTTCCAAAACGTTTTTTAAAAGTTAAAATAACAAAAGAAAAGCTATTTTTTTTAATTATGGGAGCCACAATAAAGAACAATTTTTTTAATCTCGATTTTCAAAAAGACGGAAAGAACTCACATAATGTTTATTTTTTCCTCAATATTCGAATAACACGTCTGAGCTAAGATCTGTTTTTAATATTCTCCAGTGAACATGTGTTTTTCTTCTCAAAATATTATAAAAAGATTGATTTGCATTAAAATACCTTATTAACTATTGTAATGATTATATTTTTAGTATCACATGCATCCATTCTTTACTACTTTACCAAACATACATTAAATGTCCTCTGTGTCGTGGGTGTTTTACTGCCAATACAGCCCCACAAATGGTCAGAAGACAAGAAACTGACAAGAACAGACCACCTGCTGCACAGCCTGACTTGCGCTCACAGAAGCACCCACAGGCTGCAGATGCAGAACCAGCCCCAGGCGAGTCCGATGGCCTTAGCACAGACTTGCAGGAGGAGAGCAGCTTGGGCAAGCTTTGCCTAGAGAGCCCTTAGTGAACCGAGCAGGAAGGGTGGGGGATTGTGCAGCAAGCTGAGAGCAGAGCAAGTAGCAGGGCAGGAATGAAGCATGGGATCCACACCAGGGATTCAACATGGGTACCCTGGGGAGAAGTCAGGAGGAAGGAGAACACAGTGGGGGTTTTAAAAGGAAAAGGTATCTTCGTGTGAAGCTGTATTGTCAAGCTGCTGGAGAGAAAGCAAAAAAAAAAAAAAAAAAAAAAAATCCTCCCAATCTCACTGCCCAGAGAGAACCATTTATATCTTAGTAATGCAAGTATTTTCAAGATGATTTCATTACACAATTTTTTGCAATAAACAATTTTAAACACCAATTTTTATTGTGAACATTTTTCCATGCGAGTAAATATTCTGTGGATAATAACTTTATGATCACTGAATTGTTTTTATAGTGTTCTGGTAAATGTTGAGGCTACTATTTATCAACCAGCATTCTAGAATAGAAAAGCCTTGATTTGCAGCACTTGTGGATTTTGTGATATAAATACTCCTAAACTGGCCACCAACATGATGCCACTGAGCCCAAAGTTGGGAGGAAACTACAAGAGCCTGTGCTGGTGCTGGCACATCACAGAGTTTATTTTCACTCCTATAAGTAGCCCAAACTTCATTTCCCTTTTTCTGTTCTTGGATACTTAATTTATATACATTTTCCTTTATAAACCTTTTCTGTCACCCTAGCATCTAGCTTTGAAAGGAAGGTACTGGATACAAGTTTATAAGTGGTAGTGACAATTATCAACTGTCTGGAGAAAACAGATAAATTGTAAATCATAAATAAGATAATGATTTTTTGCTTGTTTTCAATTTTGTCAAGAACAATGTACTGCAATGAAGAGATCAGACATGATAGCTTTATAAAACCTGCAATTTAAAAATAATGTTTTAAGTAATTGTAACTGTGAATAGATTTAGGAAGACACACAGGGAGCTGACTGACAAGACAGCAGCAGCAGGGGAAAAGGACTGTTAACATCAGCTGAGCAAAAGCAAAATCAAAGCCATCTACTCAACATTCAACAGCAGCCACAGAGTATATCATGGATTGTTTCAGGCACTACAGATACTGTAGTGAATCAACAGAAAAAAAGAAAGAAAGAAAGAAAAAGAATCCTACCACAATTGGGCATCCATTTGTGTAGAAGAGGTAGAAAATAAGCGAGATAAATCAGTAGCATGGAATATGTGAGAAAGTGCTCCATGCGACTGGAAAACCTAGCTCAGGGGAAGGGTCTAGGAACTGTCCTGGCTGGCAGGGGTGGGGGTGTGGCCCCAGCTTTACCTCCCGCGGCGCAGGCCCAGCTCCCTGAGTCTGGAGTACTCAAACAAAGACGACAGCAAATGTCCTCAGGATCTCTTTGTGTCAAACACCTTGGAAATGATTTTTCACTCAGGAAAGTGACTACTGTGGTTTGACTCCGCACTGAGGAAGAGAAGAAAGTACAAGTCCGGTGGCAAGAAAAGCTACAATTAGCAAGGATACCACGCACGGGTAATCTGCCTGAGGATAATGCCTGATGAATGTGACAGTAACATTCCCAGAGCCTCTCTCAGTCCGGCCCGCTAATCCCACAGAGGTTGTAATTAGGATTGCATCAAACCTGCAATGTGAGAAGATGGAAATATTCTCATGTAGATCATTGATCAAGGACCAAAACTGATTGCGTTCTGTTCCTTTACATCTATTATGTCCTTCAACAAAGATTTGTACTTTTCTTCATAGGAGACCCTCAGATTTATTTTGAAAGCTTTCCTAGGTATTTTGTCTGATTTTTGTTGTTACTGGAATGTTTGGGTGTGCCTGGACGTGAAAAGATGATGAAATACACGTAGAGGAATCTTTAGGGAAGAAAAAAATCTGAATTTGCATGAAAGATATCTGCAATCATTCATGCAGCAACGGTTGATGGAGACCCTGCAACAGGCCCCAGCAGGCTGTGTGCCCGAGTACTGCAGACACAGGGGTCTGTGTGCACTGCATCATTCCAGGTCATCTGTGGATGACCCTAAGCAATCCATGAATCTGGAAGCAGCATCTACAAGAGCTCATGCTGAAGACATCAGCCAAGGCAACCAAAATCAGGGTGTGGATCCTCAAACTCCAACAAAAAGAGAAAGTTGGTCAACTGTGGGTTTTTACCTAACAAAAATAATACATGAGTCATAACTACCTAACTATATTTTGAAAAGAATTCAAAAGAAAGCAACTTACAGATTGTCAAAGGGAAGGCTAAAAAAGGTTTAACAAAATGTAAGAGCTAGAAGAGTAGTTTGAGAAACCGATTAATTTCACACTGAGCTAAGTAAACAAGCCCATTCAAAATAAAATCCCACATCAGAAATGGAGAGACCTGAAACAACCATATGGCCTACAATTGTATTTCGACTAATCTTATCTTCTTAATGGCTTAAAGGTAAATTTAAAGTTAAATTAGGTTCAGAATGCAATTGAAAGTTAAATGGTGTGTAAATTAATAGTTCAATTTTTAAAGTAATGGTATTAGTTTTCATTTTGAAATAAACTGGTAAAAAAAAGCCACATATGTAGGAAATAAGAATGTTTTCAAGTTTGTAAAAGTTCATTGGAATTGCTTGCACAGAAAAGTAACAAACAAATGAAAGAGAGACAGCAGCAATACTAAATGCAAAATCACATAGACCTTTGATGTCTTTCATAAGAGAAGGCACATTTAAGACAAATGTAAGATGACTGTTGGTGACAGCAGAATGGCTTTATATGTCTTTCAAAAAAAAAAAAAAGAAAAGAACTGACGAAAGAATAAGTGATGGTTAATGATATTCATGGTGTGCGTTTATTGCTATAATCAAATTCATTGTCCTTCTTTTTTCCAGTGGAGTTTTCCACATAAGACTACAATTTTTTTTTTCTGGTTTTTTTTTTTTTTAATACTTTAAGTTTTAGGGTACATGTGCACATTGTGCAGGTTAGTTACATATGTATACATGTGCCATGCTGGTGCGCTGCACCCACTAACTCGTCATCTAGCATTAGGTATATCTCCCAATGCTATCCCTCCCCCCTCCCCCCTCCCCACCACAGTCCCCAGAGTGTGATATTCCCCTTCCTGTGTCCATGTGATCTCATTGTTCAATTCCCACCTATGAGTGAGAATATGTGGTGTTTGGTTTTTTGTTCTTGCGATAGTTTACTGAGATTTATTTCCATTTGAGGATTTTTCAATAAATCATTTAGTAGGTGTTAGAAACCACTGGTGACTAGCTAGTTCGACAGATATAACGGTACAAAGTCAACGTGCAGAGGGAATTGTCTGTGAAGATAAATGTAGATCATGCAATTAGAATATTCCCATTAAATCCTGTATTATTTTAAACACTGAAGTGAAAATAGTTTCTATTTATTCTTCACTGCAGATTTACAACATGGAACATGGAAAAGGAATTATGAGCTCACATGTTTTTACGTCAATGTCTGCATTCATTTCTGCCTGGAAACATTTTCATTGCTATAGCATAGATATACAAACGCACAAAAATGGAGGGAGGAGAAAAGGAAAGGAATTTAATTAATTATTTTTAAACTTGACATCGTGTTGTTATCCTAAGTATTACTATTGACAGTATTTCCAGAAAGTTGCCACTCCAGTTCTCACTACAAAAATAAAGCAAATTTTAAAAACTATGTGAGATGATGAGTATGTTAATTAGCTTGACTATGGTAATTGTTTATATATATATATATATATATATCAAAATACCACACAGTGCATCTTAAATGTATATAATTTTTATTTGTCAAGTATACCTCAGTAAAGTTGGGAGGAAGAGCCAAGAAAATGAAAACGCTATTATGATGTGGGGTTTACTTAATTTTTTTTTTTTTGAGATGGAGCTTTTGCTTTTGTTACCCAGGCTGGAGTACAATGGCACAATCTCAGCTCACCACAACCTCCGCCTCCCAGGTTCAAGCGATTCTCCTGCCTCAGCCTCCCGAGTAGCTGGGATTAAAGGCGTGTGCCACCATGGCCAGCTAATTTTTGTATTTTTAGTAGAGACGGGGTTTCACCATGTTGGCCAGGCTGGTCTCGAACTCCTGACCTTGTGATCCACCTGCCTCGGCCTCCCAAAGTGCTGGGATTACAGGCGTGAGCCACAGTGCCCAGCTGATGTGGGGTTTATTTTAAGCTGAGAAACTATCATGGGAAATGAGGTGCCATAGACTTAGTCTTCCAGACAAAACATCCTAGGAAGATATCTACACCTTGAGTAGATTAGGAAGGTAGTGGATTTATGTTGTATGTATATACTTCATCAAATGTACTCCCTCCTTGGCAAATACCCTCCATATTGGTTAAACAGCATATTTAAGAACTTAAGCTACTATATTTTTATTAAACTACCAGAGTACTTATAACAAAATGCATAACATTCTGTTGGATCAGTGGTCAAATGTTCTGAAATGATCCTGAAAACGTCTATAATATTTCCTGAAACAAGTTGTTTAATAAGAATTTTATAGTATTCTATAAGATGCAATAAAAGAAAAATATCATAGAGTCAAATATTTTTCTTAAGGGTAGTATGTAATTAGAATTTAATGTTTTTGATAGGTTATAACCAAAGAAATGCCTAGCAACTCAGTATCACTAAATTGGATTTGAAATTAAAATGCGATTTTATTTATTCAATTTCTTTATGCATCTTTTTATTTGTTCATTTGCTTGCCTCAGGATATTTGTTATGTAAAATTAAAATTGTTTTTATTCTGCAAACAGCTAAACAAAAATAAGATAAAAAACATGATGCTTTACGTTATCTTTTTCCAGGCATTAGTGAAAGACATTTCCTAATTACAGTAAATTCAATGTATCACATTTTATTAACTATGCAACATAATCCAATTCATTCATTTGAAAATCACCTGCCAATAAGTAAATTGATTATTTTATTGACTCATGATATTTGAATAACTATTTTAAGATGGTGACGTAAAACCTAAATCTTATGGAATTTTCTCAATCATATTTAATTACTCACTTTATGGCTTTATATTTCTTCTTAAATTTTTTCTTCTACATTTACTGAGGAATCACTGTATGCCAATCACGGTCCTAAGCACTTAACATTACAAGGGAATCCATATTTTAACATGCCAGTGAGAGGGAAGTAAATAATAAATGTAAGATACTGTATGAAATTTACAACTGCTCTGAAGACAATAAAACATGGTGATGTGGACAAGAGCATCAAGGGTTGCAGGGTATTTCAGATATGGTTGTCAAGAGTCAGCTCCTTCAGAAGCTAGCAGGGGAGCTGCAACCAGAATTATAAGAAGGAGCCAGGAGGTAAAGGTCCGGTCAGAGCCCGTAGGCAGTAAAAACAGAGCAAGCAGTGGCCCTGAGATAGGAAAGAGCTGGATGTGTTCAAGAGCCACAGGAACCCATATTCAGGAGAAATGAGGTTGGAGGTGTGGGCAGGGCCAGATTGTGGATGACCACAAAGGCCGCCGTGGAAGTTTTCAGTGATCAGCATTGAGGGTGACAGCAAATATCTGGGTCTAAAAAGATGACTTTTTCTAACTTTCGGATGAAGGATTGTGGTGTGGTGGTAGTGCAAAGGTAAAAAGTGCAAACGGGAAAGTTCATTAGGAGATGAATGTACAAATCTATGTAGGAGTGATGGTGGGAGCCATCAAGGTAAGCAGAAGGAGATGGGTTTAGTTATGATCTGGAGAGAGAGAATGAAGAGCTTTCTGCTGGAAAGGAGGAGTGAAGTATAGAAAGATACATCAATGTCAAATTTATGGTCCTGAGAAACTGAGCTGATGCCATTTCCAAAGATGAGGCAAAACTATCTTTAAGTATGAATATGGGAATCAAAGCTTCTGTTTTAGTCATCTTACACGTGATGATGCTGACAATTTCTACAAATAGCTAACATGTATTGAGTTCTTAATTGGTGCCAAGCACTTGTGTAGGTTACTTTATGTGTATTTCCATATTTAATCTTATAATAACCCCAGTGTTAGCTGGTACCACGATTGTCACCATTTTACATATGAGAAGACAGAGTCATGACAAGGTTACTAAATTTCCCAGAGTTATGCAATTAGTAAGTTGCTATAGATGGAAAATGAACTCAAGTAGTCTGGCTAGAGCTTGTGTTGTGAATCCTCATCCTATAACACACATTCTGCAAGAGATTAGAGCTTGAGATATGTAAATGTGGGCATCACTGACATCTATACCAACTTTGGCATATATTTTCAGCATTTTGAATCTACAGTTAAGTTTACCTTTACTTTGTGAAAACGAAATTGCTTTAGTTAGTGTTAAGCTATTAAGTCATTTTATATTTTAAAAAAAAGCTATTAAGTCATTTTATATTTTAAAAAAAAGCAATGGTTTCCAGGAGAAAAGGGTGATACAACAATAATATGACCTGATGGAAACAATTTCTATTTACAAAGAATGCATTGATCAGAAGTGGTTTGGTTATAAATGTAGGGACAAAAGAAGAGATGACAATGAACTGTCTGTGCTTCCTCAGGGGGATAAGCCAATGCTTTGATTTCAGTGGTCAGTGACAAGACAGCCAAAGTATCCTGATCCTACTGGCAATGCTGTTCTCATTTCATGGCCTGATGACATTTAACACTTGAGTCATCTCATTTCTTTGTGTTTTATTCTCTTCATAATTGTCCTCATAATCATGTGTCTTTTGATAGAAGATACATGACAGTAAATTGCCATTGTGACATATACAAATGCATGGTGATGCAAACGTGAGAATTCTTGATACTCTGGAAATTCTCAGTCTTTTCAATTCCTGTTTCTATGAATTCATCTCTGAAGTTTTGTTACTGTGTTCCAACTTCTAAAAAGTGTATCCACTTTTATTTTGCTAATAAAATTGGATATCTGAGATTATGTATCTGATGCATGAACTCCAGACTTGAATAAATTCACAATATTAGTGGTGTTTCACCTTAATGCCTCTTGCAATGGGACAATCCTTTCCCTAAAGAAACAAAAATATGCACTTGTGTCATTATGGGTCTGAATATATCTTAAACATCTTGTAAATTTAACTAGTTTGATAGGAGGATTAAATCTAAGTCTGCAGTCATTAGCTCTTTAATATGTCTGTGGTCAATCAAGTCTCTGTATGTATTTAATCATCACTTTCCTTAATTTGACTAGATTCACAATGCAAGGATATAAAATTTTGGGTAAATATGCACATATTATGCATGGAAATAAAATACAAAATATATGAAATGCTTAAAATATTTGGAAAATTCACTCAGTCTTACAATATGTAAATGTATACATTAAACCATTGTTTGTGGGCAAATTATCTTTCAAAGTTCTCAAAATTCAATGCTGACCAAGAAAAAGTAAATTCTACTGAGATAAATCAGATTTTGCTGACTGTAAGAAACTTATTTCAAATTCAAAGACACAAGTAGGTTGTGAGTAAAAAAAATAAAAAATATTTAGCATGTGAACATTAATAAAATATGGCAGAATTGACAGCATTAGTGATAGAAAAAATAGTTTCAAAACAAAGAAAATTGCTAGAAACAGAAAGCAACAGTGTGTAATGATGAAAGCATCAATTTAGCAGAAAGACATAACAATCTTAAATGTGTATGCACCAAACAACAGTACCCTAAAGAAGCAAAAACTGATAAGAGTTGAAAAAAAAATAGACAAATCCATAACAGGAGTTAGAAATTCCAACATCTGATCTGGCGCCATGGCTCATGCTTGTAATCCCAGCACTTTGGGAGGCCGAGGCAGGCATATCACCTGAGGTCAGGAGTTACAGATCAGCCTGGCCAACATGGCGAAACCTTGTCTCTATTTAAAAAAATACAAAAATTAGCTGGGAGTGGTGACATGCACCTATACTCCCAGCTACTCAGGAGGCTGAGGCAGGAGAATCGCTTGAACCCAGGAAGTGCAGGTTGCAATGAGGCGAGATAGCACCACTGTACTCCAGTCTGGATAACAGAACGAGACCCTGTCTCAAAAACAAAAAAACACAAAAATTCCATCATCTTACTTTCAATATCTGATACAATTGATAAAGAGAAAATCAGCAAGGATATGGAAGATGTGAAGAACACAATCAACCAACCATATTTTACCCATTAGTAGCAGAATACATATTTTTAAAAAATAGACAAGAAGCATTCACCAAGAATGACCACATCCACAGCCATGAAATAAATCTCACCAAATTTGAAAGAATTGAAATTCTCTGACAATAAGTGCATCAAGCTAGATGTCAATAACAAGACAATAAGAAAATAACTGAAACCTTAAAAATTAAGCCATATACTGCAAAATAATGCAAGATGATAAAGGAAATCTAAAAATATATAAAACTCAATTAATATGAAGATGTAGAATATTAAACATGTGGGATGCAGCTAACACAGTAATAAGACAGAAATTTATAACACTAAATGCTTACATTAGAAACAGAACAATCTCAAATCAATAATCTAAATTCCTACCTAAAAAGTAGTGGGGAGAGAAACCAAATCAAGTAGAAGAAATAAAACAGAAGAGGAGAAGAAATAAGTAAAAGTAAAAGCAGGAAAACAATTAAAAATGAAAGAAGCTGGTTTTCTAAAAGAATCAATAAAATTAAACTGTTAGCACAAATGACAAAAAGATTAGAAGACACGAATGACCAATATTAGGAATAAAAGAGGGTGTATTAATACAAATCCTGAAACCATTAAAAAGGTAATTGTGGAACACTATAAAAAACTTTATGTTCAGAAGTTTGACAGACTAGGAGGAATAGATCAATTCTTTGAAAACTACAAACTGTAAAAACTCCATCAAAAAGGATAATTAATCTAAATTATTCTATAATCATTGAATAGATTGAAGTCATAATTTAAAATCTTTCCCCCAGTAAAGTCTTTAGGCTTAAATGGTTTTGCTTTTGAATTCTACACAACATTTGAATAAGGCTTTTAACAATAATTTTACACAGCCGCTTTCATAAAATTAAAGAAGAGATCATTTTCCAACTCATTTTTAAGGCCAGTACCCAGGTAGCAACACCAAAGACAGAACAAAAACAAATAAACTATATTCAAATCCTCCTCTTGAGCTTAAACATTAAAAGTCTCAACAAAATATTAGCCAACTGAATCCAACAGTATATAAAGAGATATTTACACTGTGACTAAGTGGGATTTATTCTAGGGATTGCTGGTTTGACATGCAAAAATCGATCAATGTAATATACCATATCAACAGGCTACAGAAGAAAAATATGATCAGATAAACTGATGTAAAAAAGCATTAAACAAATCTCAAAACATATCCATAGGGGTAGAGTAGACTCTAGGCAAGCCGAAAATAATGGAAAAATACCTCAACTAGAGAAATAGCATTTTAAAAAGCTGTAGGTGTTTCAACAAGTGAAAGGCCTAATAGTGAGAAACCCTAAGATCAGAGGCAGGGAGAGATGTCTGCTGTCACTGCTTTGATTCAACATAGTGCAGGAAGTTCCAAGTTAAGCCTCTGTGATAAGAAAAAAAAAAAGGGAAGAAATCCCCATAAATCACACCATCTAAAAAACCTCAGAATTAATTAAGACCTAAATGTAAGAGGTAATGTAATAAAAATACTAGAAGAAAACATAGGTACAAGTGTTTGTGATTTGGAATAAAGCTTAGATATGACTCAAGAAGCATAAGCAACAAATGACAAAAAAGCTGGACTTCATCAAAAGTAAAAACTTTTGCTCTTCGAAACACACCATCAAGGGAGTGAAAGACAAGCCATAGAATGTGAAAAAAATGCAAATCTGATAAGATACTTTATCTGATAAGGCACTTGTATCTAGAATATATAAAGAATAATTAATTACTACTTGGTGATAAGCAGACAAATGACCCAATTTTTTAAAATGGTCAAATGATCTGAATAGATATGTCTCCAAAGAATCTATACAAATGACCAAAAAAGCACATAAAAAGATGCTTCCCATCATTAGCCATCAGGAAAATGCCAATCAAAACCACCTTTATTGTAAGTTACCACTTCACACCCACTATGATATCTGTATCAAGACAGAAGATAGCAAGTGTTGGCAAACATGGTGAGAAACTGGAACCCTCATCTACTGCAGGTAGGAATGTAAAATGAAATAATGCACCTGCTTTGAAAAACGGGCTGGTAGTTCCTCAAGTAGTTAAAGGTAGAGTTACCATATGGTCCAGCAATTTTACTTCTAGGTATATACTTAAGAGAAATGACAACACTATGTCCACACAAAAAATTATACACAAATATTAAGAAAAGCATTATTCATGATACCCAAAAGGTATAGTTAATCCAATTGTCCATTTACTGATAAATGTATAAGTAAAATATGATATAGTCATATAGTGAAATCCTATTCAACAATTTGAAAATCTAGGTGATACACACTACGAAATGGATGAACCTGGGAAACATTATGCTAAGTGAAAGAAGTGAATCACAAAAGTCACATATTGTATGATTCCATTTATATGAATTGTTTACAATAGGCACATCTATAGAAACAGAAAGTAGGTTAGTGGTATACCAAGGCTTGAGGAATTGGATAAATGGGAGGGTAATGTTTAGAGGTATAGTGTTTCTTTTAAGGGTAATGAAAATATTCTAATATTGATTATGTTGATGGGTGTACACCTCTGTAGATATACTAAAAGCCATTAAATTGTATGCTTCAACGAGCGTGTTATAAGCTATGTGAATTATAGCTCAATAAATCTGTTAAAACAACAACAAAATTGACCTAAGTTAAACGTGCAACTGCTATGCAATCTGGCAATCTTAATGATGAACATTTATCTCAGTGAAATGAAAACTTATTTTATATAAAAAAATGAAATGCATGTTTATAGCAGCTTTATTCATAAAAGCCAAAAAGTAGAAACAACCCAAATGTCCTTCAATGGAAGAATGGCTAAATAAACTGGCACATGGATACTATGGAATACTACTCAGAAATAAAAAAGGAATGAACTGTTGATATGAGCAACAACTTGGATGAATCTTGAAGGAATATTACTGAGTGAAAAAAGGCAATCCCAAATGCCTGCACACTGTATGATTGAATTTATACAACATTCTTGAAATGACAAAGTTTGGAAAATGGAGAACAATTTATTGCTTACTAGGGGTTAAAGAAGTCAGGTGGAGAGGGTAAGAGAGATAGGGTATGGTTATTAAAGCACAACAGCAGGAATTCTTGTGGCAATGACTGCTTGTATCTTGATGCAGGTGATGTACTTAAGACATTTTACCTGTGATAAAATTGCATGGCACTAAACACACACATACACACACACACCACACACACACACAAATATAAGTAAAATTGTGGATCTGAAAAACATCAGTTTATTTTATCAATGTCAGTATCCTCGTTACTTTATTGTGCCATCATTTGAAAATATAAACTATTGAGGGAAATTGTTTAAAGTGTACTCAGGATCATCGCATATAACTTCACAACTGCATGTCAATCCTCAAAGTTAAAACTTTAATTAAAAAATTCAAGATAGTTGTGGAAAGTTGGACATTGTTTGAAGATATGTTTTCTAAATTCTGCTCTACCACTTTCAGCTTTGCCACTCCAAAAATCACTTGGCCTTTCTAAGTTTCAGCTTCCTTATAGGAAATAGAGACTTAGATAAGGTGTGTGGTTTCTAACCTGAAGAAAACATTTACTATATGAGTGTATTTAGAAACCACTGATCGGGATTTCTACATTAAAAACAATCTCATCTGTCTGTTTCTGCTCTTATTAATCATATAAACATCTATATACATTTGAAAAAGCATAGTATTTGTTGTGAAAATATTATTTATCTATTCCATAGATCATGCTTGCAGCCTGTGTGGTACAAGTGCCTCTGGTGGTAACCCCCAACCCCTCAGAGTCTGCAGTTGATAGTGTGCAAATTTTAAAAAGTGGCTTTAGAAATCTCAAAGATCTCTTTCAGACTTGGAATTTTGAGGTGGAGCTTTAGGTTTTTCACCCATAGAAATTTACAAAAGTTTTTGACTTACCATCAACCACTGATTGTGTATGAGTCATATTTTCCAACATGTGTAAATGCTTTATCAAATTACATGCAAATAATATTCAATAAGTTAAAAAGTGCACATAGACGATCACTGTCTGAAAGACATATCATTCAAAAACTGTGTGCATATTATTCCCTAAACTGAAATGATCATGGGTCCTGGGATCATTAATAACCCTAAAATAGGTTCATTCCTATAACGACATCCAAGTGCTGACATGAAAGGGCCTAACCAAGTCCTGTTGAGCAACTCAAACAGGGATGGACACAGTCCCAGGTTGCAGGTCTTGTAGAATCTAAAGACAGAGGAGGAAGAAGCTTCCGATGACACTTCATCCTGTGTACACAGTGCTATAGGCCTTACTATATATCTTATGAATTTAATCCTTAAAGCAGTCCTTACCATGACATATCACCTCCATTTTACAGATTTTGACACCAGTGCTTGGGGAGATTATGTAATTTTCCCAGGTTAGTACCAGATCTTGGATTTGACTTTGACCTTGTTCTCTTTCATTTTACAGCCTACACACTTTCTGCTCCACTGTGGCATTTCAAATAAAGTTAGAAAGATGAAAAACAAAAACAAAAAAGTGTAAAGCTTCTAAAGAAGAAAAAAAAGAATGTACAGGCTCAGCCAAGGCATTGCTCCCGATAACATATAATCACCCTAACCCATTGTGTCTTCATGCATCTGGCTTCCACCTATGAGCTGAAGTTACCTGTGCAGCTGCATTTCCACTCAGCATAGCCCTTTAACAAATATGACAAAAGATGAACGCATATGTCAAACTGACTGTTTCTCTGGCTAGGAGAACACCACGTTCTGAGTAAAACAATTCTTCCCTTAAAAATGAAAGAAATGATAGAGAGAGGCTGTCCACGTAATTTATTTCTTAGTAACTATAACAATTTTAAATATTTCCTCGAAATTATGTTTTGCTGAATCACTAAAGAAGTGCATGATGAAATATGACTCACTGTCTTATCTCTTGCAACAATATACTTAGGTTCAATATAATAAATTATAGGTTAAATCTCAAAACACAGGGTAGATGACATGGTTACACTCTATAAACCTAAGCCTGGAGGCTCAGTGAGGATTTGCTGGCTTGCTTGTTTATTTTGAAATAAAACATGCTTGCCCTTGATCCTAACACATGCAGCCCAGTGTCTTGCTGTTCCAGCAATCCCCAATTGCCTCCATGGGGCCCATTCACTCATCTATCTTGCTTGACATTGTTGGAAGCTGAAACTTGATAATTACAGCTAACACTGATGGTGCTTTGCACCAGACAATGTTCTAAAAGACTTTACATACAGTAAACCACACGGCACCACAGGAAGGAAATGTCGTCATCTTTCTTACTTTACTAATGATGTGACTGCTTGCACGAAGTGATTAAGAAACCTGCTTTGTGTGGTTTGTGAACAGATTGGAACCCAAGAAGTTGGACACACTCCAGGGCCTGAAAATTTAACCACTGGGCTATATATCTTGAAAGATGATTCCAAACTCCTGACTTCATCCTTCTCCACAGCTTTTCTGCTGTGTCATATGTCTGGCATGGATGTTTGCTTTAAAAAACAAGAGAAACGTTTCCATAGCAATAGGAGGAGGAAGATATTGTAGCCTTGCGTAAGGTTCAGGCTCTTCTCTTTCAGACAAAGTGCCTAAGGCCAATCCCAGGTTCAAAATCTCCTCTGGGCTCACTCAGTTTTGACCTTTATGGATGATCCTGGTATTTTATGTGTGGAACATAGTAGGACATATTGTCTTTCATTAATTTGCTCTAACTCGACTATGCAAGCTCAAGAACAGAGAATCCTTAGATTAAAGCAGGAGTACCGGGGAAACAAGAAGGTCATGAGGCTGATAGAAATTCATGCTTTATCTATTGTGGAGTGAAACAATATGAGGCTATTTTCAAATCCAATCTGACAATCCCAAATGCATGTACGGAAAGGTGATGATTCATTTTTCCCTCCTTTTGGAACTGCTTCTAAGCCCTTCAAAACAGAAAGGATAGAAAAATGGGGTCAAATAGAATTACCTGGCCTGGTACATTATCCATTGTTTCCAATAAAAAGATAGTAAAATATATTGTCTTAAGAAAAACAGGGCCTATTAAGTCTATCAAACAATTTTTTAAAATTATGAAATACATTAATGTGTTTGTTTTTCCAACTCTTGCTTAGAAGTAATGCAAATGACTTGTTTTCCAATGAGAGAAAAAAAGAATGGGTTATGAGTTAGGACCAACTTCGAGGTACCTTTTCTCAGGACTGACTGGCGAGGGGAGAGGTACTGAGAAAAGATGGGAAAGACAAGAGCTGCTTCCTCAATTGGCATGCTTTACAGACAACATTTCTTTTTACCCACAAACAGTCCTCATGTGTTCTAATGCCTTTTACAAATGAGGAAATTGAGATTCAGGGATGTTAATAGACTCGCCCACACAGGAATAAGAAGACATCTGTTTTCCTCCCTGCCCCACGCATTCCAGCACCATGGAGCCTCATGAGAGGGACTCCTTCAATGTAAAGAAACAGGAGCATTAACATGTTTTTTAAAGTTCATTGAAAGCCTGGTAAACACCTTTCAAATCATATTTCTTCATTAAAAAATATTTACTGATCACCGGATTTTTTTCAAAGCAAGATATAATAAAATGGGAGTGCTTCTTGCTTTCCCAGAGGTAGCAATGTATACAGGAGTAGAGAAAATGGAACATATAAATACTATAAAGTCTTAAGGGAGGTTAATACCAAGTATACTCTCACCAACTTGGGGGTGATCAGGGAAAAAGTCCTAGAAGCAGTATCAGCTTAGTGAGTTCCGAACATTCAGCAGATGTTAGCTAGGCGAAGCCATTGAAGCAGTTGAGGTTAGTGTGGGAAAGAGTGAGTCTGAATTACAGGCAAGTCGGAATGATGAGACAATTGCAGTCCATTTGAAGAATTTAAGAAAGGGCAGGGTAGTTCAGCCATATGAGTGAGAGAAGTTTAAAAAAAAATTGAAGGCCTAGTTCATTGGCTTATGCCTTGAGAGGCCAAGGTGGGAGGTACCTTGAGAGGCCGAGGTCAGAGGAACACTTGAGCCCAGCAGTTTGAGAGTAGCCTGAGCAACATAGCAAGACCCCATTTCTACAATAAATAAAAATAAGAAATTAGCTGGGCATGGTGGTGCACACCTGGATTCTTAGTTTCTCTAGATGCTGAGGTCAGAAAATCACTTGGACCCAAGAGTTCAAGGTTGCGGTGAGCCATGATTGCACCACTGCACTCTAGCTTGGGGAACAGAGTAAAACCCCAACTCAAAAATAAATAAATAATAAGAACTGAGGCTGGAACAGTAGGCAAGGAGCAGGTTATTCGATCACCAGGTTAAAAATCGTATACATTACCTTGAACAGTGGAAGCCACTGAGAAATGCTCTCATGAGAAGGAACATTTTGGCAACAGTATGAAAAATGATATGGAACAAAGATGGAAAGAGTTTATGGTTTGTTCAGTAATATAAGTATGAAAAGATGATGCCTTGGCCAAGGATAGCAGTAACAGGTAAGGAGATAAGTAATGGTTAAGGAAATAAGTAGTGGGTAAGGAGATAATTGGAGAGAAGTAAAATCTCTTTAGAAGGTAAAGTACATAGAACTTGGTGACTGGTTGAATATAGAATATAAGTAAGTGAGAAGAAACATTTACAAACAATGCCCAGGTTTCTGGCAAGGGCAAGTGGGTAAATGATGACATCATTTGCTGAGAAGGGAGCTGCCCAGAAGGGAGCCCATTTGGGAAAGATGAGTTGTGTTGTCACAGTTGGAGTCCATTAAATAATAATCATCAACTCATCAGAGACCCAATGCTGAAATTGGAGATTTGGGAATATTCACATAAGGGTGATAGTAACTTTGTCTTCTTTATTGAGAATCAATATTATAGTAGGTAAGAGGATCAAAGCCAGAATTAAAATGCCACTTCTTACAGGCAGGAATATGATGCATAAATTTTTCTGGATTGCTTGAGATGCCTGACACAGTCCCTGCTAGTAATGAGAAGTATCTTGTTCTTCACCTGATGGGAGCTCAATCAATAGTTTTGGTGTTTCAAAAATTGCTTGAAAAAGGAAATATGGATTTAGAATATGAGAGAAGTCATCAGAAAAATGAAGTTTAGCTCACAATGTGTATGTGTTGTGGTGGGGATTGTGTTGTAGATAAATAAATGGCTGGAATTAATTTTAAGAGGTGACAGAGGAGTCATTGAACAAGTTCATGTGTTACTAATTTGGAACTTTTGGCAGCTTAAACAATCCAGGATTCTATCCAGGATACTATCCTGGATTATACACACACACACACACACACACACACACACAATTATATATATTTTTATATATGCATACTTATAATCAAAATATAATTCATTCATTGTAAACCATGAAGTTCACTTTTGAAGTCTATAATTCAGTGATGTTTATTATATTCCAGGATAGCAAAATCATCACTACTGTCTACTTTTAAAATATTTTACTTACACAAAGAAAAAAATCACTCCCTAATCATTCCTCTCCCTAATCCCTGGAAACCACCAGTCTATTTATGTTTCTATGGGTTAGCTTATTCTGGACATTACATATAAATGAAATCATACAATATGTGATCTTTTTTACTTATTTCACTTAGCTTAATGTTTTCATGTTTTCAATGAGGTTTCGCCATGTTATAGCATGTATCAGCATTTCCTTCTTTTTATTGACAAAGACTATTCCCTTGTAAAGTCATTCCACATTTTGTTCATCCATTCATCAGTTAATGGTCATTTGGATCATTTCCCCTTTGTAACTATGGTGCGTAATTCCACTATGACCCTTTTTGTAGAAGCATTTCTGTTAATGTGTGTTCATTTATCTTGGGTGAATATGGGACGTGGTTTCATTTATCATTGCAGTGGAGTTACTGGGTCACATGAGAACTCTAGGCTAAATATTTTGAGGTACTAGCAAAGGTTTTGTAAGGCAGCTGTGCCATTTCAGATGCCCCAGCAATATAAGAGTGTTCCAATTCCTCTGCATCTGGGCCAGCATTTATTACTGTCTGTTTTTTGGCAATGGCCATCCTAGTGGACATAAAGTGATAGCTCAATGTGGTTTTGATTTTAATTTCAATGATGAGTAATGATATTAAGCACACTTTCATTTGCATATGGTGCATGTGTGTATCTTCTTTTGGAGAAATATCTCTTTAATTCCTTAAATTTTTAAATTTGGGTTGTCTTTTTACTGTCAGTGAAAAGAAATGTTTATGTTTTCCAGATACTAGGCCCTTATTAGAAATGTAATTGACAAATAGTTTATCTAATTTTGTAAGTTGTTCTATTAATAGTGTCCACTGAGGTAAAAACTCTTTTTTAATTTTAATGAAATCCAACTTATCTACTTTTAAATTTTTTCCTTGTGATTTTGTTGGCATAGCCAAGAAACAATTGCCTAACTTTAGGGCACAAGAATTTATTCTTACATTTTCCTATAAAAGTATTGTAATTGTAGCTCTTCCATGTAAGTGCATAATGCATTTTAAGTTAATTATTATATGGTGTAAATTAGGCATCCAACTTAATTCTTTTTGCATGTGGATATCCAGAAGTCCTAGTGCTGTTTGATAAAAATGCTATTACTTAATGAATTGTCTTGGCCACATTGATAAAATGTTGTAACAATGAATTTAAGTGTAAAACTGTATTTCTAAACTCCCAAGTTTACTCTATTAATTTACATGTGTATCTTTATATTACATTACAGGAATCAGATTATATTATATTATCTGATTACTCTATCCTTTTAGTCAGTTTTGAAATCAGGAAATATAGTATGAATCCTCCAACTTTGTTCTACCTTTTTGGAATTGTTTCAATTATTCTAGGTCTCTTGCATATGAATTTTATCATCTGATTCTCAATTTCTGCAAAAAAGCTGAAATTTTGGTAAGGAAAGCATTGTTTCTTTAGGTCAATTTTGGAGGTATAAACATCTTAACAATATTAAAATCCATCACCATGAGATATTTTTAAAAATTTAGATCATCTTTAATTTTGTTCAAAAGTATCTTGTGGTTCCCAGAATACAAATTGTTATGGTTTGGATTATGTCTGCCCCCAAAAAAGTAGGTTGAAGTCCTAATCACTAGTACTTCTGAATGTGAACATATTTAAAGGTAGGGTCACTTCCTAGTCCAATATGACTGGTGTTTCTATAGGAAGACAGCCATGTGAAGACAGAGGCACACAAGAATACTGGGTGGCAGAATGGCAGAGGATGGAGTTACGTAGCTATAAGCCGAGGAATGCTGAAGATTGCTGGGAAACCACTGACAGCTAGGAAGAGGTAAGGAAGGATCTTTGTATGTGTTTCAGAGCATGGCTCTGTTGACACCTTCATTTCAGACTTCAAACTTACACAACTGTGAGACAATAAATTTTGGTTATTTTAAGCCACCTCATTTGTGGCACTTTATTATGGCAGCCCTAGGAAACAATACATACATGTTTGCACTTTTTCATTAAATTTATTCATAAGCATTTTATTATTTTTATGCTGCTGTCAATGGAACAGTTCTCAATTTTATTTGGATTGCATATTGCTAGTGTACAAAATACAATTTATATTTAAACTTCGATCTTATATGCTGTTATCTTGTTAGGTTTTAATTTAAATGTTTTCTTCTTGTTTGTGTGTGTGTGTGTGTGTGTCAAGATTTTCTATCTAACGATAATGTCCTCTAGTGTAATTTTATTTTTTCCTTTCCAAAATACGTATGTTTTATTTCTTTTTCTTGCCGTAATAACCTGGCTAGACCTTCTATTACAATGTTTAATATAAGTGGCAAGAGCACATATCCTTGTCTTGTTCCCAGTCTTAGGGAGAAAGTATTCAATCTTTCACCAATAAGGATGAATTAGATGTGGATTTTTCATAGATGCCTTTTATCAAGTTGAAGAATTTCTCTTCTACTTTTAGTTTGTTGGGTATTTTTATCATGAAAGGGTGTTGGATTTCATCAGCTATAATTTATGCTTATATTAAGGTTTCTTTTTTCTATTAATATGGAAAATTAAATTAATTTATTTTCCAATATGACACTCCTGGATAAATACAATTTACAATACTGGGATAAATAAGTTTCTGGATTCCTTGTATTACTTTGAAGATTTGTGTGTTTATATTGATATGGGATGTTGGCCTGTAGTTTTCTTTTCATGTGATGTATTTGCCTGGTTTTTATATCAAGATAATATTGTCCTCATATAATGAGTTTTTATGTGCTCCCTCCTCTTGTATTTTCAAAGATTTTGTGAAGAATTTGTATTATTTCTTCAATAAGCTGTTGGTTGTATTTATCAATTAAGCATCTGTACTTAGGATTTTATTTGGGAAGTTTTTATTTATAATTCAATCTGTTTACTCCTTGAATTTGGGGAAGAATACACAAGTAAACACATCTAGCCTGGTGTTTTTTGTTTTGGAAGGTTATTAATTATTGATTAAATTTCATTAATAGATATAGAACCTATTCATGTTCTCTGTTTCTGCTTGTATGAGTTTTGGCAAATCATGTCTTTCAAGAAGATGGTCCATTTTGTCTAGGTTATCAAATTTGTAAGCACAGGCTTCATCATAATATTCCCTTACTACTCTATGAATGTCCATGAGATCAATAATGATGGCCTCTCTTTCATTTATGATATTAATAATTTGTGTCTTCTCTCTTTTTTACATAATTAACTCGCTAAGGGTGTTTTGATTTTATTGATTTTTTTTCAAAGAGCCAGCCTTTGCTTTCACTGATTCTGTTGATTTCCTGTATTTAATTTTATTGATTTCTGCTTTAATTTTATTATTTTTTCTTCTGTTTATTTGGGATTTTCTTTACTCTTATTTTTCTCATTTCCTAAGGTGAAAGATTAGATTGTTGATTTCAATATTTATTTTATAATATATACATTCTATGCTATAAATTTTCCTCTAAACATTGCTTTTGCTGAATTCCACGAATTTTGACATGTATTATAGTATTCTCATTTTCATTTCATTCAAAATATTTTTAAATTTCTCCTGAGACTTCTCCTTTGATCCATGTGTTATTGAAAAGTTGATTAACCTGTAAGCATTTTAGAGTTTTCCAGCTATCTTTCTATTATTGATTTCTATTTTAATCCTACTGTGGTCTAAAATTATACTTTGTATGTTTCTATTATTTTAAATTTGTTAAGATGTACTTTATGGTCCCGAATGTAGTCTATTGTGGATTCTGCCATTGTTGGATAAAGTATTCTATATGTGCCAACTAGATTTAGTTGATTGAGGTGCTGCTTAGTTCCACTATACACTCATTTTCTACCTGCTGGATCTATCTGTTTCTGATGGAGGGGAGATGAGTGCTCAAATATAATGGTTAATTCATCCAGTTATCCTAACAATTCTGTCAGCTTTTCCTCTCACAAATAAAGGTAGTCTGTTTTTAAGTGCAAACATGTTAATGACTATTATGACTTCTGATGAATCAATCCATGCATCAATATAATAATGACCTCCTTTATATATAATCACCTCTTTGATATAATTTAGCTACTTTAGCTTTCTTTTGGTTAGTGTTAACATGGCATATATTTCTCTATATATTTACAAGTTGTCTATCTGTTTCTTTATATTTAAGGTAAGTTTCTTGTAGATAACGCAGTTGGATCTTGTTTCCTTGTGCATTCTGTTAGCCTGTCCTTTAAGTGATGTATTTAGAACATTTTAAATTAAAGTGATTATTGACATAGTTGACTTAATATGTAGCGTATTTGCTAATCTTTACAATTCATGGCTCTTTTCCATTTTTCTTTTTTTTTGTTTTCACTCTATCCTGCCTTCTTTAGCTTTAATTGAGCATTTTATATAATTTTATTTTTAATTCTCTCAGCAACCAATTATAGTTTTTTTAACTTTTTTGAGAGGTTTAGAATATTGATGCACTATTTATTAATATAACAGAGTTCTTGCCTGCATGAATCATAAATGACATACTGTTAAAATTAGGTAGCAAATTTCAATGTAAAGAATTACAAAATTAAAAACCAAACCCCAGTGCTATTAGGCAAAACTTACTTGGCAACTGCCATTATTCACATCAATGCTAAACTAATTTCAAGTCAGAGGTAAAATATTAAGAAATCAGCCAAAATATTAATGATAAGGTCAAACACATAAAAAATAGGTTTATGATATTGCCATAATTTACTACTTAGTATTAAAAAATATGAGTGACATTCTACAAAACAGAACAAATAAATTAACTGAAAAAACTAGAGTTTTCTCACCTTCATTTAATATTTGTTTTGTTCATTAGGAGCTGACACCTTTTGTATGTTTTGATAAATATAGTGCTGAAAATGAAAGAATGTAATTAAAAATCAAAGTATTTAAGTTAATGACTATTGTAAAAGACGGAAAGAAAACAAAGAGATAATACTAAAGTGAAGGAGCACATTTGGAGGTGCAGGTAATGCTGCACATGAGGATCATGCATTCACCCCACACTCTGTCATTTTTCAGGGCTAGCAGCAGTAAATGTAAAGACAAGTTGTCAGATTTCTTATTTCATATATACAACTATTTTACTGTGAATGCTGGGCATGACTTTATTTTTTTCTTTCTCTTTTTTTCTCTTGGTTTATCTTCAAGAATTCAAATTTCCCTCAATCCCAATATTTTTAAAACCCACTTTAACCCCTTATTTTTGAGGAGGATAAACTAAAATTCAGAAGATTTAATAAATTTGCCTGATTGTTTAAAGGAAGTTATTTAATCTGATAAATAAATTTAAATTACTTTAGTTTTTTTCATGGATGCCAACACAAAAAATGTATTTACAATGTATTACACCTGCAAGGATGATTTATTAATTGTTTTATTTGTGCCAGGTTCTCAAATAAGTCCATTCCATATGCCCTCTCATTTAATACTCTGAAAAATACCTTGAAATTAGTATGATTATCGAATTTTAAAGCAGAAAAAACTTAAAATTTTGATCCTTAAGTCTTAACCACTAACTCAGGATTCACCAAATTTGCATAATTTTCAAAAATCATCTTAGCAACTTGGTAAAATACAGATTCTTTGGCGCATCTTCATCTAGGATCTCTAAGGCATGGAGAATATTTAACTTAGCATGTGACACCCCCAGGTTGTTATGACAGTCAAGTTTGAGAAACACAGGATAATCTTTCCCATCACCTTACTTTGCAGAAGGTGACTGGGAGGACATTTTATGTTTATCCTATTACATATACTTACTTAATGACAGTTATTTTGTTTAAGTCTTACAACTAGAAAGTTTTCTAAAATGGCAACTATTTCCCCCATCAATTTGTTCCATGAAACATTCTGGTCATGAATGTATTCTGGTCATGTAATTAAAATAGCTTTTTATGATTACCTAGTATCTCTTAATTTTGAGTCCTTCCTTGGATCTAACTTTTATCTCTCACATTTTACATAGAGCCATCTTTTATATGAAAAAATATAAGTTTATAAATTTTAAGTAGGTCTGTGTATAGGTAAATGATAATATTAATGATTGATTGTATGTTGAACTAAAAAATTTTTTTTTTTGGCAGCATCTCTGTGTCACCAAGGCTAGAGCACGGTGGCACCATCATGGCTCACTGCAGCATCGATTGCCTGGGCTCAAGCATTCCTTTCACCTCAGCCTCCCAAGCAGCTGAGACCACAGGCATGCACCACCATACCTGGCTAACATTTGTGTTTTTTGTAGACATGGGGTTTTGCCATGTTGTCCAGGTTGGTCTCCTGAGCTCAAGTGATCTGCCCTACTCAGCCCCCCAAAGTGCTGGAATTTAAAAATAAATTTCTTTTAGACTTTCACCGTATATTCTAAGAAAATTTAATACTCCTAAAAATGAAAAGGAGAGTAAGAATTTTGGAATGTAGAAAACTCAAAGAAAGTAACTTATCCTAATAACATAAATGACATTTTAAATATCTTTGGAACAGTAAAGTGTAACTGGAACAAAACTAATATTTATAAATAATGCAAAAACTTATTTGTATAAAGGCTAATAATTTGGTTATGAAGAAACATCAACTTCTAGTAGGTAAAAGTAAAGGAGGCTAAGACATAACATATCAAAAAATCAGATACTTGGGAAAATTTGACAAGATGCAAAAATTGAACAGTCAGCATTTGTGGCAGAGGAAAATCACTTCTTTTGTTTAAATAAACAAACACATACAAATAACAGAGAAATGCTGGGATTATCTTTGTTTTTTCTATGAACTCCTTTGTTTTAGGTTCATTTAATTGAATTCAGGTTAATGAATGATTACTCTTGGCCCAAGTCTTCGTAATATAAATTCACTCTAGAATGGGGTGGTTATGATTCTTGATTTCAGAATATTTAAAAAAGAGTAGAATTAACTTACCATTTGATGAATGATAGTGAGTTAAACATTTAAATATTTAAAATAATATGTTATCTTTCTTGAGAACAGCCCTTTAAAAATTATGAGCTTGCAACCATGAGGTAATTTTCAGAAAGAATACCAAGTAGATATGCAGAAATGGGAGTGTGGGGATGAGAATGAGAAAATAGATCAAAGAGCACCAATTACAACAACAGAATCAAGGTTTTGAGAGTATGCTAGCTCTTGGAAACAATCTAGTTTGGAGATCAGCAAACTCCAGTCCTGGCACCACATCTAGTCTGTCACCTATTACTTATGGCCTGTAGCTAAGAATGACCTTTACATATTTAAAGGTTGAAAAATGTCGAAAGAAGGATATTATTTAATGACAAGTTGAAATGTGAAACTCAAATTTCAGTGCCCATAAATACAATTTTATTAGATCACAAGCACAAGATAATTTGTTTATGTATTGTCTAAGACTGCTTCCTCACTAAAATCATTGAGTTGAGTATTTGCTACACACACCCTGTGGCTCTTCAAAGCCTGAACTCTACTCTTTGGCCATTTAAAGAAAAATTTGCTAACCCCTGATCTCGTTGAGCTTCTTCACACAGCTAGGAAGTTCTTAGAGCTTTGGTGGCCAGTACAACTGAACAATGTCTTACAAATTGTTCTCAACAGAACTAAAATCAGAACCCAGATGGGCTGACTACACTATATCTTTGCATCTCTTTTGTCCTAACAGAATCACATATCCATAGGATTTGGTGCTAGAAGAGTTTGAAAGTTAGAAAATTACCCACTATTTGTCTTACTATATGTAATCATTTTTGTGGGGTATGTTGGTTTACTATTTTGATTACAACAACACATATTTTTGATAGTTTTTATTATCTCTGATTTAGAAATGAAGAAACTGAGGACCCCCTCCCCAAAAGAAGTAAATCCTAAGTAATAAAGTTTAGATGTTGTCCCCCCTAAATCTTATGTTGAATTGTAATCTCCAATGTTGGAGATGTGGTCCGGTGGGAGGTGATTGGATCATGGGGGTGAAATTGTCATTAATGGCTTAGCTGTCCTCACAATAATGTCTAAGTCTTCATGAGATTGGTTGTTTAAAAATGTGTTGCATCTTTCCTTCTGGCTCTTGCTGCTACTCTGAGCACGTGATGTGCCTGCTCATGCTCTACTTTCTGCCATGATTGTAAGTTTCCTGAGGCTCTCACTAGAAGCAGATGCTGGAGCCATGCTTGTACAACCTGCAGAAAAAAATGAGCCAATTAAACCTCTTTTCTTTATATATATTACCCAGCCACAAGTATTTCTTTATAGTGAGGCAAAGAACAGCCTAATACACCAAGCGAGTTAAGGGACTGGGCTCGGATGTCAACCCACGTTTTCTGACTTCCAGCACATGTGCTCTGGCCCTGCACCCTACTGTCTCCTAACACTGGGAGCTGTTTCTCGCCACTGCCATAGGAAAAGGCTCTATATCATGTAGACTTGCTCTCTCAGTCTGTCTCAATCTCTTTATCTATCTAGCTATCATCTATCTATCTAAACCAACAGAGTCCTTCCTATATTTTAGACACTATTTTAAATGGTTTGCAAATATCATCTATTTTAATTCACTGAACAAGTTGAAAATTTCCTTATAACCATAAAATCATCTCTTAAGTCCTTATATCTGGAAGTTCTTGAAGAATCAATACATTTTTCTGTCCTTGTGAGATCAAAAGTTTTCAATGGCAAATATGATGAAACAATGTGGTAATTCTGTTACAAATTTTATATACAGCAGTTTATAGATGTTATTTTATGAGAAAACAAGAAGAAATTCCAAGGCTATAGCTTTAGACCTTTATATGAACCTATAGTTCTCTTGCAGAGTTTATTCCAGATTATTTTACAGAGCGATTAAGAAGTCCAGGTTCTAGGCTCCATGCCACACCTCCTGAAGTAAGGACACAAAATATCATGTTCAAAGTAATGGTGACCCTCATATGCCCCAGTAGAGAATGATCAAATGAAAAGCCATTTTTAAGCTAATTTCACCATTAGAAGACATTAATAGCACAACTATGTTATTTTAATGTGCTTTTGAAATCTGGTTTAATTTTGACCCAAAAGAAAGAAATTTAAAAGACACTCAGGATTCTTACAAGCAGGTCTTCTGATTCTTACAATCAGGTCTTCTGATTTCCTCTAAAATGTAAATTTCTCTCCTGCTCTTAGGTAAAAAGGTTGGTCGTCCCCTTACTTATCTGATAATTCTTGGTTAAAAAATTTGATGGCAACTTAGAAACACATTCTTAACTTATTGGTAAAATATGTCTGACTTATGTTACATTCAAAGCATTTAACTTGCTTAAAATTGTATCTTCTTTCTTCCATAACTAGGGACTTCTGTGAGTTTAACCCCTGGTGAAAAAGAGGGGGATATGGCCCTTCTCTTCTTTGCAACTTGTAGTTTTTCAGAAATTTTTTTTAGTGTTACATAAAGGTGACTATTCAGAGAGATGTCAGAATGATAATAAAGTTTTATGTGATTAGTGTTATCATAGATGATTTATTTTTCCCTAAACCAGAGAGATGTTTAAAGCTTCTTGATTTTCTGTTGGTTCTTAAATGTCCTCACTAAGGACATCTCCCTAGGCTGCTATGACATGCGTAATGCATTTTCCTCAGGTGGCAGTTTCCCACCTCAGCCTACATTGCTGTTTTTGGTGTGTGTGTGTATGTGTGTGCACACACAAGAGTGCTTATCTCCCTATGTTGTAATCTCACTGTTCCACAAGGAACACTTTCTGACAAAGTAGGAATACTGTTGAATACCAAAGCATCTTTAATTTTACTGTTAAAGCTGGAGCCACCCACTCTCTCAACTTCTGGATGGCCTGGGTGTGAGTCAAACATCTGTCCACTGGGTCCCTTAATTGCAGGAACGCATAGTCAGCTTCAAGAGTGTGAGGCCAGGAGTGTGAAGGAACTCACTGTTTACTCCTGCAACTCTGTGCAAAGACATCCCCTTCACAAATTATTTTATAAAGCAGACTGCTTTCATAAACTCAATGTGAATAAGGAATGAAAGGTCATGTAAATGGTTTCCAGTTACTTCTTTTTAAAATTTTCATCTTGTTCCTGCTGGTATGCCATATATAGCATACATTTGTGCCTTAGTCAAAAAATCCTAATTTAATTTCCTGCTATGCAAGAAATAATTCCAGAAGCATTTGGGTTCTCTGTATGTGGACATCATCTATCAAAATCATTTGCTTTACTTATAAAAAGTCATATTCCTGGCTTCAATTTAGACTTGCTAATATAGACTCGCTAATATAGATTCTCTACTGATAAAGAAAATTTGTATTTTTACATGTTCTTCCTAAATGATTATTTTGCATCTTAAAGTTTGAGAAAGTGCATAAAATTGTGTTATCTTCATTCTTTCAGAGTAGAAGGAAAATAACAGAGGGAAGGGAAGAAAGGAAGGGAAATAAATAAAACTAGTAATCATAAATTTAAATACACATAATTTTAAAAAATCATAACTTTTAGTTTTTTATTACTCAATGGCTGATGCCTGTGTGGACACAAGCCAAAGTCTTTACATTGCTTTAATTGCTAAATAGACAATTATTGGTAAAATTGGCAATGAGCCATAGCTCATGGCTATAATCCCACTGCTTTGAGAGGCTAAGGTGGGAGGATCACTAGAATCCAATAATTTAGACTAGCCTGGGCAACACTGGAATCCAAGAATTTAGACTAGTCTGGGGAACAATGCAAGACCTTACCTCTACCAAAAAAAAAAAAAAAAAATTCAATTAGCCAGGCATGTCAGCATGTGCCTGTAGTCCCAGCTACTTGAGAGGCTGGGCTAGGAGGATCACTTGAGCCCAGGAGTTTGAGGCTGCAAAGAGCTTTGATCACACCACTGCACTTCATAAATGGGTTCCACCGGGTTTTTTTCTTTATCTTTTTCTTTTTTAAAGACCGTCTCTGTCTGTCACCCTGGCTGGAAAGCAATGATGCTATCATGGTTCACTGCAACCTCAAATTCCTAGGCCAAAGCTTTCCTCCTACCTCAGTCTCAACTGTAGCTGGGACTACAGGAGCTCCCAGCCCACGGAAGTTTTCAGTTCATGAGAATTATTTTAAGATTTGCATTTTCAAAAGTTTCTTCAACCTCCTCTGTGAAGAATGGATTAGGGGTAGGACCTACAACACATCAGCAGCACCCTGGGGGTGGGCTGTGGGGATGGGAGTTGGTGGAGGGGACTAGATAGATTGCTGTGGGAATGAAGAGATGGGAACAGATCCCAGAGAGAGATGGTGGTAAAATTATATTTAATTGTTGCTTATTGAAAGCAAAGAAAATCAAAGATTGAGTAAATTGTCTCATGTATAAAGGCTGATGACCAAAAAAATGAGAAGAAAAGGTTAGAAATACAAACAGTCCCCAATATACCACGGTTTCACTCACAGTTTTTTAGCTTTATAATTGGTTTATCAGGGTGTTGAATGCATTTTCAAATTATGATGGTTTTATAAGGATGTAACCCCATTGTAAGTTGAGGAACATCTATATAAGACAAGATAGAGATATTCAAAAGTGTGGAGTATGAAAGGATGGGATCCAGGTGCAGCTGTGAATTTTGTGGCCACCTCTGCTAGGAGCAAAGGCCATGTCTACAGGAAAGAACAGTAACCAATATTTTTCCTTTGCTCTTGAACAAACTCATTAAGAGGAAAGATCAATTCATAGAGTCTAGATTAGAATGATTATGAAATACCACATCTAGAAACTAGTTCCACAACAGAGAGGCATGAATCAAAAGGGGATGTTGTCGCTTTTCAACTGGGACACAAATATGGTTCCACAGTCCCTTAACAGATTTCCTGCAGCTGTGATGCCTGAATAAAAGAAGGTATAAATTGTGAAATTTGTACAAACTGGATAAAAGAGTTAGGATGATTTAGAAGAAAAAAAATATTTACAATCATAAGTTCTACTGAGCTCAATTCCGTTTAATCCCAAGACTTATTTTTACATTGAATACAATGCTTAGTGTTGTCAATAATCTCTCCAGCTTCACAGTGATTTACACTGTCATTAATGTTGCAATATTAAATGTTTAGAGTCTTTATTAGTGTTATTTTAGTTAATTTATTAAATATGTTTTCTTATGAAAAATTTCAAAAACTCATCAACTGGGAGAGAATGGTGTAGTGACTCTGCCTGTACCCACCATTCATCTCCAACAGCAATTGACATTTGGACATGTCTTCTGCTTTTGTTTGTTGAATTTCAAAGCGACTCAATAATACTATTTTATTTTAACTACAAATGCTCCTTGGCCAGGTGTGGTGGCTCACGCCTATAATCCCAGCACTTTGGGAGGCCGAAGCAGATGGATCATCTGAGGTCGGGAGCTTGAGACCAGACTGGGCAACATGGAGAAACCCCATCTCTACTAAAAATACAAAATTAGCCGGGCATGGTGGAACATGCCTGTAATCCCAGTTACTTGGGAGGCTGAGGCAGGAGAATCACTTGAACCTGGGAGGCGGGGGTTGCAGTAAGCCAAGATCATGCCATTACACTCCAGCCTGGGTAACAAGAGCAAAACTCTGTCTCAAAAAATAATAATAATTAATTTTAAAAATGCCCCTTTGTGCTTCTCTAGCAGATAAGGGCACTTTTAAACAACAAAAATGTCATGAAAATCCCTAATGAAATTAATAACTATTATTTAATACCATCTAATACCCAAGTCATTTTAAAATTTCTCCTAAAATTCTCATAGATTTCTTATCAATGTATTTTTTAAACCCAGGTCTAAATGAGGTTCACATAACGTCTTTCTTTGCTTTGGTTTTAAATGTCTTACATTTATAAGCATCTCCTTCCCTTTGTCTTTCTTGCCATTTATTAGTTGAAGAAATAGGATTGCTTGTCCTACAGAATATCTTACTTGTGAATTTACCTGCAATACTTAATAATCCCTGCATTGGCTTAATCATGTCACTCTTCTCCAATAAGTTTTTAATGGTGTAGTTTGCACACATTCCAAGTGGCCACTAACAAATTAAGATATATAGTTTAAGTAACTTACAATGACTAGAAATGCTTAAAAAGAAAGATAACAAATGCCTCAAAATGAGATAGAAAAAATAAGCACGCTATAAGTTTTATAACAAAAAGTCTGTGTCTCATTTATTTCTAAATTTTTTTTACATATATAATTTTTATAAAAAGATATGGAGTTAAATGTAGTAGGTTTTAGTGTGTGGTGCAAATATTTCTACCTGAAGCAAAAAGTGAGGTGTTTTCTTAATCATCAGGCACGGCAGAGACATCAGTGCCAACAACCAGCGACCGCCAGAGCAGCACAGGTGGGCTTCAGGTGCTTAGTCAGTGGTGTTCTAAACTCCTGCTCTTAGCTTGCCTGTCCACTTCTCTGTTTTATAAATTGCACAAGTCTTGGATTCAACATGACTCATCTTAGTTCTCATTTCATCAACTCTGTGGCGTCCAAGAGTCAGTGTGTGCACTGCCCCTTGGACACCTTCCTCGAAGGCACACAGAGAGCTCGACATCATATGCACTAGGGCTGTGGTCCGTGCAGCTTCCGTAGCAGGCAAAGGCCTCCTTCACCCTCCACACCCGTGCAGTCAATCATTAGCAAGTTCAGTGTCTTCTGAATCATGACTTACGGGTCTGAGGTTTAAGTTTCTGCCTCCCAAATTACTAGAAAAAATATAACACCGATTTGACCAATTAGAAATAAAACGAAAGCATAAAAACTAGTAAAATTCACATCCATTAAAGCACTCAGAGGAATCTAATAATGGCAAGATTTGATATGGGAAATAGGGAATATACTCTATAGGCAAAAAAAAAGTAAATCATTAATTAGAGAAATGTATAGGGAAAGATTAAAGGAAGATAATATGGTGATTCTGATTAAAATAAAATGGATCAGTTGATGCATCCCAATGAGAGGCCTCGCCTGTGCTGATACCCATTTTAGATAAAGACATGGCCTAAGAATTAACTTGAGTTTTTTTTTTTTTTTTTTTTTTTTGAGACAGAGTCTTGCTCTGTCACCCAGGCTGGAGTGCCGTGGCGCGATCTCGGCTCACTGCAAGCTCCGCCTCCCAGGTTCATGGCATTCTCCTGCCTCAGCCTCCTGAGTAGCTGGGACTACAGGCGCCCGCCACCATGCCCCGCTAATTTTTTGTATTTTTAGTAGACACAGTATTTCACCGTGTTAGCCAGGATGGTCTCGATCTCCTGACCTTGTGATCTGCCCGCCTCGGCCTCCTAAAGTGCTGGGATTACAGGCATGAGCCACCACGCCCAGCCTAATTTGAACTCTTATTCCACAAGTTACTTATCAGATACAATTATCACACCCAGGTGGAGACTAAGATAAATGCAAGGACCTACTATGGCCATCTTAAGCAAACGACCCCATTTTAATTTCTGAAACCAGGGATAATGGGAAGCTATGAGAAGCACAAGGCATCCTTATGTGTCATCGGAGTGCCCCAAAGGGCTCCTGCAGGGTACACCACCACGGATGAAGTCTTATATGCAACCTGATGGGTCATGGTCAGCTGATGTGAAACACACACAAACACCTGATTAACCAAAGTGAAATGTACGGAAGACACTCTGCTTACTCAGTGTGAGCCAAACCAAGAGTCCATAGAGTCCTGGTATGTCATTCACTATTATAAGAGAGCATCAAATGTGCGATCAGCACTGTCTTTATCTCTGTGTCAGTAGATCTGACTCACAGGTGGGAGATACTTCTTTTGGTCATTAGGATTTTTGTGTCTAGAATTATCCTTTTTAGGATTTTTATTCATGACTTAGACAAGAACTTTGAAATCAGAGTGATGAATTTTTTTTCTTTTACCTTTGACATCAAATGGGGAGGAACAGCAAATTCATTGATGGAAAGAAAAATGATCTAAATCAATGTGGCCTGCCATGAGAGTAATATAAAAGGAATGCAATAGTAATACCTTTGACAGGAATAGTGATAAGGTCTGTGCATCCCTTAAACCCACTGCACAGGAGGGTTGGAGAGAGGAGTTGCTTGTGAAGACACTCAGTCATAATTTCCACTGGGTCCTTACTGTGATGTGACCACAGTGCCAACGTGATCTTGGATTGCACTAAGAGAACTACAGTTCCCAGAACCAGAAACTTGGAGGAGCCCATTCTGCAGTACACATCTACGATTAGTCCACCCGATTCTTGCCTTTTGCCTCTGGATGCTCTGTTTTCAGGGGTACATAGATCAGCCAGAGGGAAGGGTGGAAAAGAGTGATTGTTTTCCACGTGTACAGAAGGCCAGGAGGCCAGCTATGGGCAATTGTCAAGCACAGGAGGACCAGCACAGGACAAAATGATGGAGCCATTCCTGTATGAATTCATAAGAAAGAACAAGGCTGAGGTGGAAGTCTTAGGAAAGCGTATCGTAGTTGGAGTGTGGAAGGAGTTTCTGATGATTTAATTAAAAGCGAGGGCAAGGAGGCTCAGCTTTTCAGGCAAGATGGCATGCCAGAAGGGATTTCAGTGTCAGAGGAAGGTTTGGGTTAGAGCACCCACAAAGTCCCTTTCATGGCTAACATTGAGTAATTCTTCCACACTCTCTCATCAGTTTCTAAAGGGAGATTGTTATTATTACTTTAATTATGATTTATTATGTATTTACCATATCCCTGGCTTATTGCTATTATATAAATTTACCCATTTTATTCAAACCAAGAGACCTGAGATTTGATAACTAGCCCAATGTTTGTAACTTGACAAGATAATTAATGAATTTGTCCAAGGACAACTGGCTACTAAAGGGACAATCCAGAAGTCAAATCTGGCTTTAAAACTTATGTTACATCATTGCTTCTTTTAAAATACACAACATATATTAGGAGAAGCAGGATAATTTTAAATTCACATTAACAAAATAATCTGAAGCATTTACCTTCTAACTATTTATCTATTATCTATTGCATTTTATTAGCAACCTTACTATAAATTTCATTTTCAGCATTAGGGAGCAAGAGTGAACCAGATGACAACTCTTATTTTGAGGTCCTGGTTCACAGGCTGGCATCATTGGCCATCTCACAGAGCTGGTTAGAATGTAGAATCTCAGGCCCCACGTTAGACCTGCTGGACCTGAATCACCATTTTAAGAAAATCTTCAGATCATTCCTGATAAAGGTTGAGAAGCACTGGTTTACTATAGACTCAGCAAAAAACCTTTAAGATAACCTACATTAAAATAATATTTTTTAATGATCTGCACTTTAACAAAACTGCCAACTAATTAAATTGTGAAAATACATACAATGTTTATGATTTTCTAAACTTAGAGAATAAATTCACTGACTGTGCAAGCCAGTTGTCACACAAACTTAATTAGGAAGGGAGGAAGGACCACCCAGTGCTGAAAAGCAAGAGCTTGGAAAGTTATGTATCTATGGTGTAAATGAAGAAGCATTAAATATGATGAACTCATATTATTGAAATTTACAGAGACATTCACTTCCAGAGATTGCAGATTATATAACCTTAACTTTTTAATTCTTACATAAGGTCTTGTATATTTCTTAAGTGTGTAATCCCAAAAGAGTGTCAGCTAGTGAACAATGCCTACTGTTAGGATACAATTTAAGGGAAAATAAAAGATGGTATAATATTTCTTAGAAAATGAAATCATAGTTCTAAACTTATAGATAATGCTTACTTCAGCCGAAGAAGAGGAGTTTGGTTTTTAGCCTGTTTATGCATAAGAAATAAATACACATTTATACATAATAAATCTTCAGCTATGCCACCCATTCATTTGACACGTATTATTGTCTGTTTACATGGACTAGACACCGTTCTAAGAGCTGGGAATGCCTTAACAATGAGACTTTCTGCCTGTCCATCAGGAGGTCTCGTCTAGTGAGGAGATGAACAAGAAAACAGCTGGGATGATAGAGTGCAGTAAGCATGATGATAGAAAAACTATTTCTGAGGATAACTTATTCCAGACTGTGGTGGCTTCCTGGAAGAAGGCTATCTATGCTGAAGCTTAGTGAATAACCAGGCAGGAACTGAGTGAAAGTTGGGTGGGAAAGATAATATGTTTTAAGCAGAGAAAAGAGAGCATACCCAGAATTGTGGTTGACACTGGGCACAGTACATTAAAGAACAGAAAGACTATGCAGGAGCTGCATAGAGGCGTCATAGTTGTCATTTTCTTATCAATAAAATGGTGTTGAACTGTTTTGTAGCTTTTTTTGTGTGTGTTTAAGAGAGATAATGTATGTCAAAGCCTATCTGTGAAATGAAACACATTTAATGCGTATTCTTGTGCATTCACATGAAACAAGTCTAATTAATTTATATTCTTATAGTTGCACATTTTACACCAATTTCGACCGTCTTAAACCATCCCAAATGGAGTTGTGAAGAGAAAGTGATGCATAAAGAGACCATTTTTTTTTTTTTTTAATTTTGCAGGATTGATTCCTTATGGCCTATATTTTCCCTTGCTTTTTTTCTCACATGATCTGAGAAATGAACCCAAAGCTGGCCTTCACCAAGCTGTCCTTCAGTCTGGTGATGGCAGGTGCAGTCTGTGCTTGGACATCTGTCCAAGAGCTTAACCCAGATCTTGTTCAGAGGAACACCATCTGGCCCTCCATGCTGTCGGATTTGTGTGTTCCGGTCCAGTCCCAGATGCTCTCTTCAAGTCTCTCTGTTCCTTAAACAGTCTTGTCTGGGTCCTTCGTGATGGTCTGTGTTAGTCCTCAGCAAAGAACTGTGATGCTGGGAGTTTTGGGGAGTCTTTTCTTTGCCTGAATTTGGAATCTCAACTGATAAATGGGATTGAAAGTTGGATTGAACTGACCACAGAGGACACCCTGAAACATTTCCTGAAGGCACAGTCCTCATTTTCACACTAAGGTGAGAAGTTTAACAACGCACAAAACATTTGACTTCTATGTTTCTAAAATCTTCACATTTTTGCTCATGTGCCATCTCTGGGAAAAAATGTACACCCAGAAAAGAAGGATATGTGGGCTCAAACCTTACTTCCTGAAACACAGGGAGTGTTCACAAGCCAGATGAGGGGAGAGGTAAGTAGCTTTGACTTGGAGAGGACATGGCATGAGAAGTTGGAAAAGAAAAGAGGGAGCCCCCACAGAGGTGAGATGTGTGAGTAAAAGATTGTTCGCAGGTAAGTGCAGACATGGAGTGGGGGCACTTGGATTCTTTTATTCAAGAAATACCATCAACTCTAAGAGAGACACCCAGGAGGAAACACTGCAAAAAGCTCAGCCTCCTTAGAAGAGTGAGTGAGGCTTCCAATGAGGGTGATTTCAGGAAGAAGTTTGGTGCACTGCATGCTAAGGAAAGAACCAACCAGAAGGAAATCCCACATTAGCTAAGTAGGAAAGAACAAAGTGACATCTAGTGGGAACTATGTGGGGCATCACCCAGCCAGAAAGACAACTTGGAGTGCAGATTGCTCTGTGCAAGGAACCTCTGTTCATCCCGCTGCTGGAAATTAGGTTGAGGAGTGCTAGGCACTGGTGGGTAATTCATCTCAATCTGCATCATGACAATCCAGGACTAACAAATACTGCTTTCAGAAAATGAGGTGAATTGCTAAAACACTAGACGAAGCTTCTCAAACCTGTGGCCCACAGGCTGCATGTGGCCCAGGACAGCTTTCAGTGTAGCCCAACACAAATTTGTAAACTTTATTTAAAAATTATGAGATATTTTTGTGATTTTTTTCTTTAGCTCATCAGCTGTCATTAGTGTTAGTGTATTTTATGTGTGGCCCAAGACAATTCTTTCTCCAGTGTGGCCCAGGGAAGCCAAAATATTGGACACCCTTGCACTAGACTCTCCAGGTTGACATGAAATCCCAGGTTTGGGGCAGGGGCTCACACCAAGTGAAAGCTGAGACTCCCCCACCCCAATCCCACCCTGGTGAGCAACCTCTGCTCTCACTGCTCTAGGAATTTCAAATAAAGGAATTAGCTTTGATTTTTAAATGCTGGCATTAGCCTTGTATATAAACTTCTTAAACAGTGAAAACAATTAGCATTTCTAGGAGCTCAGACAAGCTTGCTTGTTTTCTAACTACACTAGTTAACAAGTCTAAGAAAAGTTTCACCAATGTTGCATCATCTCTTATTTCTTTCAATAAAATGAATATAGGAGTGTGATTTGTATTATCCTTCTTGCATGTTTTAAAGCTTTCTTCTAATGCTTTGTAACCATTCTGGCAAAAAATTTGATGACCCAATTGCTGAATTTATTTGGATTGAGAAGGAAGAGCACCCTCATTTTTTCCAAAGTCCAGATCCTGAGAGAAATATGCCTGATTGTTCCAGACTTTTATGTTAGCTACTTAACAGTTAGAAGAAAATATTTCATTTCTGCTGCCTTCTTTTTCATTGAGTTGTGACCTTCTGCCATCAAAAAAGCAATTAATTAAATAATCTTTGTATCACAATCAGAAGAGTGACTGCTAAAAGTACAATCTCTTCTCTTACTGCTTATCTTTTCCCACCTGTGACTTTTAACAAATCAGTTCAAGAGATTACAGAACACCTTCTTATTCCAAATAATAGGAACATTTATGAAATAAGTCCTACCCTGCAATTTATATGTTAAACCCCTAACCCCCAATACCTCAGAATGTGGCTGTATTGAAGATGGGGCCATTAAAAAGATGATGGAGTTAAAATGAGGTCGTTGTTGTGGTCCTAATTCAATCTGACTGGCGTTCTTACAATAATAAGATGACACTAGGACACACAGAGATACCAGGGAGCTACATTCACAGAGAAAAAAAATCACATGAGAATACAGGGAGAAAGCAGCCATCTACAATCCAAGAAGAAAGGCTTCAGAGGAAATCCATCCTGCTACCTTAATCTTGGATTTGTAGCCTCCAGAAGGGAGAAAAAATAAATTTCCATTGTTTAATCTGCTCAGTCTGTGGTGTTTGTTATGGCAGCCCTAGCAAACTAATACAAAGACATTAGGTATATATCAATTATTATTATTAAGAATAATAAATTGGCTGGGCGCAGTGGCTCACCCCTGTAATCCCAGCACTTTCGGAGGCCAAGGCAGGCAGATCACCTGAGGTTGCGAGTTCGAGACCAGCCTGACCAACATGGAGAAACCCCGTTTCTACTAAAAATACAAAATTTAGCAAGGTCTGGTGCTGCATGCCTGTAATCCCAGCTACTCAGGAGGCTGAGGCAGGAGAATCGCTTGAACTCAGGAGGCAGAAGTTGTGGTGAGCCGACATAGTGCCATTGCACTCCAACCCGGGCAACGAGAGCTAAACTCTGTCTCAAAATAATAATAATAATAATAATAATAATAATAATAATAATAAATTACTTTTTATTGTGTAGTTTCTTAGCACTGTGCAAGGCAGTTTTCAAAGCAGTATTATCTATAACATCTTATTTTGTTTTCTAAAACAAACCCAAGATTTAAAAAAAAACTGAAAGAGGAAAATGAGGTCCAATAAAATGTCTATGTAGGAAATTTTGAGTAGTTATCTAAAGAAGAATGGACAAATCTGATGCATGATTATTGGGGATGGGACCAGATTATTGTGAGTTTAGAAACCAGGATTAAAAATTTGATTATATCCTTTAGCTAATTGGCTAATTGATGGTTCCTAGGACTTTTAGCAGGTGAGCAGCATGAAAAAAATATATGTATAGTGTTAAAAGATTAGTCACATTTTGACTTCTGCTCCCTGGAAGTGAAGGAGAGTTACTTCTCTATTGTCTTCAAAGTACAACTGAAAAGAGTCGACATTGTATCTACGAAACAAACTAAGAAGACACAGCAAACTAGAAAGAAGACAGCAGAGCAGCTATGGGCCTGGGCATGACTGGAACATTGGTTACTGGAGAAGTCAGTGACTTGGAAATGCCTATGGGTGCAGACAAACAAAAACAAAAGCAATAATGGTCACTAGAGAAATTTGCACTTTCTAGCCAAAGAACCACAAGAAAAGCAGCCTAGAAAGACAGAAAACTTTAGACCATGAGTGTTGTTTTCTAAACTATAGCACTCTAAATGTTTCTATTAAAAGAAAAAGAAAAATTTCAAACTAAAAATCTAATCTGCCATCTCAAAAAATTAGAATAAAAGAGCAAAATTAACTCCCAAGTAAAGAAAAAAGAAATAAACAATAAAGAGCATAAAATAATGAATTGAAGAATAGAAAGAAAACAAAAAAGCAATAAAACAAAAGTTGATTCTTCCAGAAATATCAATAGAATGGGCACATCTGTAGCAAGACTGACAAAGGAAAAACAAATTGAGAAGATACAAGTTACTAAAAAATAGAAATGAAGGAAGGAACATCACTACAGTCACCGTAGCCATCAAAAGGATAAAAAGAATTACTATAAACAACTCTACACACAAATTTTATAAACTAGACAAAATGGATAAATTCTTGGAAAAGTACACTAACAAAATTCAACTGAAATGAAAAAGATAACTTTAACCTCACAACTGTTAAGGAAATTAAATTTATAATTAAAACCTTCTCAAAAATGAAATCTATAAGCTCAGTGGTTTATTGGGGAATTGTATAAGATATAAATTCTACACATTCTTTTCTAGAAAACAGAGGCAGCAACACTTCCCTATTCATTGTATACAGCCAGTATTACTCTTGTACCAAAACCGAAGAAAGTACATACAAACTTCAGACAATATTATTCATAAATATAGATAAAAAATTATTAACAAAATATTAATGTAAAGGATTTACCAATATGTAAAGGGAATTATACACTACATCCAAGGGTGGTTTATTCTAGTGTTGCAAGTCTAGTTAAACATTTGAAAACAAATCTATATGATATACAACTTCACAACCTAAAGAAGGAATATCAAATAATCATATACATTTATGTGGAAAAAAGTATTTGCCAAAATTCAGCACCATTCATAATAAAAACTTCGGTAAACTAGGAATTGAGAGAAAACTTTCTCAATGTGATAAAGAGTATCTACGAAAACTTACAGTTCATATGGTAAAAGACTAAATGTTTTCCCCTTAAGCTTTAGACCAAGGCAAGGATATCCATTCTTACAACTACTTTTCAACATAATACTGCAAGTTACAGACAGTCCGGTAAGGCAAGTAATGGAAATAAAAGACATAGAAATCTGGAAAGAAAAAATAAAATAGAACTTATTTGTAGATGACATGGTGATCTATAGAAATAACCCTGAGAATTCTATGCTTAAGGACCTAAAATGATCACAGAATCCAACAAGATCAACACACAAAAATCAACTGTATGATTAAAAAATCTCTGAGAAAAAAACTCAATTGTATTTATATGTATTAGTAAGAAGCACATGGAAATAGAAATTTGAAGTATAATATTACAATGAGTAAAATAATATTCAAGTATACATCTAATAAAATTGTATAAGCATTTTATGTTGAAATCATAAAGGACTGCTGACACCAAAATCAAATAAGAACTAAATTAAAAAATGCCACATCCATGGATTAGAATACTCAACATAGTAAATATGTCAATTCTCTACAAATGTGTATACAGATTTAACATAATTCTTACCAAAATCCTACCACATTTTTAGTAGATATAATCAGAATTATTCTAAAATATATATGGACAGGCAATGATTTAAGAATAGCTAAAGCAATTTTGAAAAGAAGAATAAAGTGGAAGAAAACATTCCACTCAATTTATAAAAAAAAATATTATGCACTAACCAGGATTGTGTGGTGTTGGTGGAGGCATTGACAATAGATCAACGAAACAAAATGGAGAATCTTGAAATAGACACACATAAGTACTGACATCTAATGCCTGGCAAGAGAGGAAAAACAATAATAAGTGGAGAAATGATAGTCTGCTCCATAAATGGTGTTAGAACAATTGGCTATCCATAGACAAAAATACAAATATATAATTAAACCTTACACCATATATTAAAAAACCACTCAAAATGGATTAAAAATTAAAATGTAAAATTTTCAACTATACATTATTTTGGAATAAAACACAGAAAATCTTTGGGACCTATAGCTAGGTATAGAGTTCTTAGAGAGTAATACCTCAAAAGCACAGTGACCAAGGCAAAAATGGACAAATAGGATCACATAAAGCTAAAAAGCTTCTGCCAACAAAGGAAACAATCAATAAAGTGCAGAGACAACCTATAGAATGGGACAAAATATTTGCAAACTATGCATCTAACAAGAGACTAGTAGCATATATAGGGAGCTCGAAAAACTCTATCAGAGAAAAAAATCAAATAATCCAGTTTAAAATTGGGCAAAAGATGTGAATAGACATTTCTCAAAAGAAGACATACAACTGGCCAGCAGATATATGAAAAGTTGTTCAACATCATTGGTTATTAGAGAAATGCAAAACAAAACTACAGTGAGATATCATCTCACACCAGTAAAAATGGCTTTTATCTAAACGGTAAGCAATAAAAAATGCTGGTGAGGATGTCGAGAATGGGGAACCCTCATACACTGTTGTTGGGAATGTAGATTAGTACAGCCACTATGGAGAATAGTTTGGAGGTTCCTCAAAAAATGGAACATAGAACTACCATATGAGCCAGCAATCCCACTGCTGGGTATATACACAAAAGAAAAAAATCAGCATATCATAGAGATATCTACACTCCTGTGTTTATTGCAGCACTATTGACAATAGTCAAGATCTGGAATCAACCTAAGTTTCCATCAACAGACTAATGAATAAAGGAAATGTGGTACATATACACAGTGGAGTCATATTCAGCCATAAGAAAAGAATGGAATCATGTCATTTGCAACATGTAGGGAACTAGATGTTATGGTAGGTGACATGAGCAAGGCACAGAAAGACAAGTTTCACATGTTCTCACTCACATGTGGGAGCTGAAAATTAAAACAGTTGAACTCATGAACATAGAGAATAGAATGATGGTTACCAGAGGACGGGAAGAGAAGTGGGGAGGTGGAGGATAATGTGGGGATGGTTAATGTGTGCAAAAATACAGTTAGATAGAATGAGTAAGATCTAGTATCTAATAGCACAGCAGAGTGACTTTAGTTGATAATAATTAGTTGCATATTTTAAAATAACAAAGAGGATGGAATTGAAATGATTCTAACACAAAGAAATGATAAATGTTTGAAGTGATGGATACTCCACTGTGATTATTACCCATTGAGATTATTACACATTGTATGCCTGTATCAAAACATCACATGTAACCCTGTAAATTTATACACCTATTATGAGCCTATAATAATTAAAAATATAAAACAAATGTAAAAAGACTTCTTAGATATGAAACCACATGCACAACACAAAAAAAAATTGAAAAATGGACTCCATCTTTTTTTTTCAATAAATCTTGTTAATAAGATGAAAATACAAACAAAAGATTTGGAAAAAAATTCAAATCTTATATCTGCCACAGTGTTTGTACCTACAACACATAAAGAATTATTAAAACTCAACATTAAAAACCAAAATATCCAATTTGAAAATGGACAAAAGACATGATGTGACATTTTATGAAGAGAATATGCAGATGGAAAATAAGCACACAAAAAAGTTGCTTGACATCTCTAGCCATTAGGGAAATACAAATTAAGACAATAATGGAATCTTATGATGCAATGTATTGGAAGAGCTAAACAATTAAAAATATATTGAAAATGTTAAATTCTGTCAATAAGTTAGAAAAACTGTATCTCTTTTTTTTTTATACTTTAAGTTTTAGGGTACATGTGCACATTGTGCAGGTTAGTTACATATGTATACATGTGCCATGCTGGTGCGCTGCACCCACTAACTCGTCATCTAGCATTAGGTATATCTCCCAATGCTATCCCTCCCCCCTCCCAAAACTGTATCTCTTAAACGTTGTTGGTAGAGAAGTAAAACGGTGCATTCAGTCTGAAAATACATTGGCAGTTTTTTTTAAAGATACACCTGCGACGGCCATATCACCTAGCAATGGCACAGCTGGCCATTTATTTCATGGAAATGGAAACATGTCCACACAAATATCTATACACAATTATTCATAATAGCTTTATTTTCAATAACCAAAACCTGTAAACTAATACACTTGGGAAAAAAACTGAGTGGTTAAACAGACTGTTTAACCATCCATACCATGAAATATTACTCAACAATAAAAACAAACTGAATATTGATATGCACAAAAGCTTTTACCATCTCAAGGTCATTAAGCTGAATATGGAAAGTCAACCTCAAAAGTCACATTCTGTATGATTCCATTCATACAACATTCTTGGAATGACAGAATTATACAGATGGAGAACACATTAATGGTTGCCAGGGTATGGGAGTGGGTGTGACTGTGTATATACACTCTTTGTTAGTAATGGAATAGTCCCATATATTGATGCCCATGGTGGTTTCAAGAACATGTGGTAATGTGACATAGAACTACACACACACAATGTAACAATGTCAGTTTCCTACTTTTTGTACTCTAAAATGTAACCACTGGGGAAAACTGGGTGAAGGGTATGCTGAATATTCTGTACTATTTTTGCAACTTTCTGTGAGTTAGTCCAAAATGAAAAGATTAAAAATGATTAATCATTTAAGGGATGGGATGAATTGAGAGAGTAGCGAAGGTGAACAAAAATCAATGTACTTCTTATATAGTCTGAACAGGTGCTATTTACAATGAATTGTGTTGGATGAAGCATTAGTGTCCTTGGGTGTTGGTACAAAGTTCCACAAACTGAGTAGATTAAAATGACAGAAAGTTATTCTTCCACAGTAAGGAAGGCTAAAAGTCTAGAATCAAGGCATCAGCAGGCCTATGCTCTCCTAACGAAGAATGCCCCCTTGCCTTTTCTAGCTTCCTGTGGTCAGCAGCCCCTGGCTGGCAGCAGCATCACTCCTGTTTCTGCCTCTGTCTTCATATGCCACCCTTCCTCTGTATGTCTGTCTCCACAGGTCCATAGGAGCCACCCTAATCCATATAATCTCATCTTAACTATGTCTACAAAGACCCTTTACCCAAATATCCTTACATTCTGATGTTCTGGGTGGACAGAGATTTTTGGAAGACATTGTTCAACCCAGTACAGATGGACACCAAAATGGCATAGGATGTGTCTGGATATGGCTGATGTCAACAACACCTGGTTACCAGCCGATGAGAGATCGGAGAAGCCAAGGCCAGAGAAATATAACAAAACCTTGGGCAAACAGTGAGGCATAGAGAGCAAGCAGCCTTGAGAGGTAATGCTACATTTTGCTCTAAAAATGAACTTAATTCCCCCTTTGACCATCAAAGCACCCGCTTTCACCCCCACTTTTGCTGGTTTTAAACACAGAAATAACATGGTTAGAAATAATGTGTCGAATGGTCAATCCCTAATGGTGTGTAGGATGTACTCAAAAGAAAGGAGGCTAGAAGTGGGTGGCCAGCTAGAAGGAAGGACATAGCAATCCTGCAAATGAGTGACATGGGCTTTGCCCAGAGGGAATGGAAACGAGAGGCAGGAACAAGCAGCACTGTCAAGCAAGCACATTTGGGGCTTGTGCATTTGACCTTGACTTATCTACCTGTTTTATTGTTCTTTTACCATCAACACTTAAAACACTTTTTCTTAATAGTGAAAAAATATAGGTTTTAAACAATGCAAAATCTATAAATTTAAAAATCTACAACCCATCTCTTCCTGATGTTTTGTTTAAAATTTGTTCCTTTCAAGCGGGCAAGATAATTTTTAGGATACACACACACACACATACACACAAATGCCATAAATATAACTTTTGAACGAAGATATTAATAGCCTTCTGTTTGAGAGTTCTAAATATGGTCTATTTTTAAATTTATGGTTGGTTTTGGGTTTCTGTTGAACCATCCTTAAACTCATAAATGTCTCTCGTGCAACATTTTGTATTTGTGATGTGGTAGTCTTAGGGACAGGAGTATGGAAAACTCTTATGACTTTAATTGGTCAACAGGGAGTTTGAACCTTCAACCCTTATCTCATTATCAACTCCCTTTAGCCAAATGAGCCAACTCGCTGGACATGTATTACAATTAGAACAGGAAAAATCCATTAGGCTCTTGTGCACATTCACTTAACTAGTTCAAAACAACATAGAATTCAAAAAGCAAAGATTTTTCAGAACAAGAGCCCTGAACTAAATAGTCAACCACTACCCTCTGCACATTTCTAAAGACATTTTTAAAAACCATACAAATACAGTAAAATCATTATTGGCAAGGTATATATGGACTCAAAATAATCTAGAAACTGAGCTTGGTAACAATATAGTTTTTATACACAAACAGAATGCGTGTTGATTGAAAATGGCATACAAGTGATCAAAGAAAATCTTTATAGACAAACATTTGAACGTTTTGCAGTATGGAACAATTTTAGATAATTTATGTTCCTCTGAAACTCATTTGTATTCTACTCTAAATATATAGCAGCCTAAAAGTTTGAGAAAATCTGGGCCACAGACCTAAATACAGAGCTCTAGGGAGGATTGCTGGCTGCATGCAAGCTCATTTATGTAACCATTGTCTAGCATTTTATCAATGTGAGAAACAGAAGTATTTTCTTCACTACAATCAGTAGGATGCATTCTGCATACCAACACATAACCATGAGAGAAGAAAAGAGTTACAATGTATCAATTAGGAAAGTTATTTTCTAAAGCAATAACAAAGTAAAATAATAGTTTCAGAGTGGTTCTACTGTTTTTACCATACTGAGATATCCACACTTTTTTCTGAGACAGAAAGGTTTATAAAAATATGAGATTTTCTTCAACATTTGAAATCTTGAATTGCCATCGAAAGGCTTAAAAATACTGACATAGGTTTTCCAACTACAGGAGTTACCATGGCCATTTCTTTCCCTATCTATCTTCTTCAAATGTTCTCATTTATTAGCACTTCTCTTTGATTTATTATATGTCTCTGAGTATAATTATAAAAAGAAAATATACTTTTTGCCTGGTGGCTATCACATCATCTCATAGTACTAGACTTCTTAGCTTCCATTAATTTTTGGAAGGGTGAATTTAACATTCTAAGTTAATTAATAATTTGGCAGACACAATTGAATGCATGTTAAAATTGGTAGAGAAAAATACACCTAATAATTAGAATGGTGGATGAATTAAGATTAAGATTAATGAGAAAGTGGGTTATTATAGATAACTAAAATTAATGAATATATACTTTTCAAATGTGAAATTATATGGTATTTTGTGCCAGAGAAGTTCCAGAGTTAATGTTTTTATAATATTTAAAAATGTTTATTTTAGAAGTATTTTCTTGGTTTTGTATATCTTTCAGGGTGTTTGCTGTGAAGAAATATTAGCAAGAATAAGGTGTAAAAGATTACATTTCAGTAAAGACAACTGGTAGCCTTCAGCCCCTTGCCTGCCCTTATCCACAGTTTCACTTTCTGAGGTTTTAGTTACCTGAGGTCAGAAATAAACAACTTGTAGAATTTTAAATTGCATGCATACTGAGTAACGTGATGAGATCTCATGCCATCCAGTCCGTCTTGCCACAGGACATGAATCATTCATTTGTCCAGCATATCTGTGCTGTCTACACTACTTGCCCACCCACTAATCCCTTAGTAGCCATCTTTTTCATACTCTTCCATCATCGCAAGTAGGAGGAGGGTGAGTACAGTACAATAAAATATCTCGAGAGAGAGACAACATTCACTAACTTTTATTATAGTATACTGTTTTAATCATTTCATTTTGTTATTGTTAATCTCTGTGCCTAATTTATGAATTAAACTTTATCACAGATATACATGTAGAAGGGAAAAATATGGCATGTAGAGCGTTTGGCAGTGTCCAAGGTTTCAGGCACCCACTGGAAGTCCTGGAACGTGTCTCCCTTTGATAAAGGGAACTGCTTGACTGGCTTTTGGACAGAAAATGTATTGAGAGTAATGAAACACAACTGACATGAAATAAGTTATTTTCATTTGTTTAAAAATAAGTTTCCTAAAAGAAATCCAGTCTGCATGATTTTGCAGGTTTCCTTTAGTAAGTGACTAATGCCGTCTTGCTCTGAAGTTATATAATTATTCCTTTTTGTAGTTCTGGATTCTGTTTGCCTAAAACTCTGGTTCTCAAACTTGATTGTGCATCAGAATCACCTGGAGAGTTAAGTCATGGACAGGTCAATGTGTATGGTGAGAGAATGTACTTAAATTCCAAACTGATTCCATGATAAGGTTTCTCTTAATAGTTGGGATATAGAGTAGACATTGGCAAAAAGAAGGGCATTCTCATTTTTTGTCCCACCTGTTCTCTGTGTATGATCCCTCAACCAACTGCATTGCCATCACCTGGGAACTTACTAGAAAATCAAATTTGGTTCCCATCCTGGAGCTACTGAATCAGAAACTCTGACAGTAAAGCCTAGCAATGGTTTATTTTAGTGAACTCTCCATGTGATTCTGGGCCCAGAGCCTGAAATCCCATGGTTATGAGGCCAAAACCCTATGGACTCACAACAATGCTCATGTTTGATGGTCAGGAGGCCTCAGGCACAAAGACCCTTGATGGGGGCTCCTGTTTCATGTCAATCATTATTTGCATTTCATGAAACCTGAGACATTTTTGTTATTATAATTGCCATTCATTCCTTTCTTTTAGTGAAGATTGACTTACTAAATATATTGGAAAAAAGGGAAACTGCATTTGCTTCATACTGGGGCAGCAGGAGTCTTTGAAAGATGTGGTGGTTGTTGTAAAAGACCAGGAAAGAGGTTCCCAAGTGTTTTACTGTCAAAAAGCTAAGAAAATCATCCTTAACAGCCTACTAAAATTTCAGGAATGGCACGAAATTTTCAGAAACTCATATTTGCATACATGAATAAACTTTTTAAGGACAACAGGCTTTAGCTTTTACCCTCTGAACCTCATACTGATGGCCTTAAGGAGAATAAGTTCTACTGTGATTGGAAAGTTATCAATAAAATAATGCCATTTTAAGTGCCAGTTGACTTCTTTTAAATTTATAAATCTGCCCTTCTTGATGAGGATTAAAATATCTCTTCTCTGCATGCCTCTTTATTCAAATCCATAGCTATGAGTCTCCCCAAACTTGGGCCATGTAACCAATGTGCTCTTCTGGAGAAAATGATGAAGTAATGGAATACTAGCTTACTCCAATTCTGATTGTTAATATCACTGCTTTAACTCAAAACATGCACTGCTTCCTTCCCATCTCTTCCATCTGTCCCTCTCCACAGGCTCCCTGCCGATGGATATCAAACAAACTCTGTTCTTCCAGAGCCTGAAAGGACTTCCACTTCACCATCCATCCACTTCCAACCTTGTTGATCTCCCCTTGGGGACCGGATTTCTCAGACTGGTGTTGACATAGTTTTCCTATCGTATATTCACAGAAAACATTAACTAACTTAGTTGTTTGTACATTTTTTGTTTTTGTTTTTGTTTGTTTGCCACTGAAATAACTCTAATTGTCTATTTAACTCCTACTAGGATAATTTTGAAACACTCTCCTAACATGGAGAACCAGAAACTTCTTTGCCCCAAACCAACATGTGTACTGTATGAGATTAAATAAAAAGTCAAGGTCCACACCCTCAACCCTTCACTTAACCAAGAACTGTGCATTTTGGGTTTGAGCCCAGTGGGAACAGAGGCAACATGGACACTATTTCCTAATCCATGTATGCTCTGGCAGCTCAGTGCCTCCTGAAAACACAGACAGTAAGCAGTCCTGAGCAGGCAGATGAACTAAAGAACAAAACAAACAAACTGCTAGGCTACCACTGTATTCCACTTAATTAAATCCACTTTCATCCAATTTAATGTATTACAAATTTAAGACATTGACCAAGGTTCAGGTCTCCTTCAAGGGAATTTATCAGTGCTAGGGAGGATCTGAAGCTCTCATTGGTTTAATAATCTGCCTCTTCTACTTTCCCTGGAATCCCAGGATTAGATAGCACTTGCTTTCCATCACCTGTCCTACTAGTGTGTAGACATTACTTCACTGGCAGCATCGGACTCCAGTCTAGCTGCCTTCTCAAGCCTTGCTGGATCCTTCTCCACTCCATCTCAAGGCATCAATGATCATTTTACCCCAATAACACAAAGCATTTTGCACAAATATCTATTACAGCATTTATAGGCATTATTATCTCATTTATCTACAGAGCAGTCTCGAGACATTGTTATTGTCTCCATCACAGGGATGTTATTTCCCCCATTTCTGAATCCCATTCATTCTATGTCTTGTTAAAAATGACACAACAAGAAAGTGATGGAGCTTGGTCTCATATACTTGCCATACCAATGTGTTCTTTACATTATGATGTATTCTTAGGTGTATGCTGAATTTTTGCATTACTGTGTTGCTATTTAGAATGAAATGTCTTTAAAGAAATAACTATGCATTTTTCCTTCTTCTTCTTCTGCTTTTTTTTTTTTTTTTTTTTTGACAGGGTCTCACTGTGTCACCCAGGCTGGAGTGCAGTGGTGTGATCATGGCTCACAGCAGCCTCAACCTCCCAGGCTCAAGCAAGCCTCCTGCCTCAGTATTGCAATTAGCTGGGGCTACAAGCACAAGCCACCATGCCTGACTAATTTTTATAAGATATTTTCTGTAGAGATGGGGATTCCCTGTGTTGCCCAGGCTGGTCTCAAACTCTTGGGATCAAGTGATCCTCCCACTTTGGGCTCCCAACATGCTGGGATTTTGGGCTTGGGGCACCATGCCCCACATACAGTGTCCAGCAGAAGATGCTTGATAAGGGTTATTTGTAATCACGAAACCGCATAACTGATCAGCACCATGATACAGGATTGACCCTCCAGACCCACTAGAGTTCCGAGAGTTCTCATGTTAGTTAATACATATAGAAAATTTCATTAGCTTAATTAACTCCATGGGAGAAATTAATTCATCAAATTAAATATTATAATCTAACAAGGATTTGAGGAAATGAGCCATTGACCATATATATGGTATTAGTGGGACAAAGTAAGAGAAGTTTCAAATCTGGAAAGGATAAACTAGAATCTGTACCAGCTGTGACAACAGACAGCAAAACAAATGAGTAAAATTGACAGGATTCAAATAAAGGTGGTGAGAAACAATGACAATGTAGATACAATTGAGGAAGTCATGTTGGAAGATTATAGATATAACTTATAGCTCTTTCGTTTGAAAATCAACTCTGGAATCATGGAAATTTGCCAGAGCCTGTTTTATTGAGTGGGATTAGCTCTGGTGAACACCCAAAGAAAAACCTTAGGAGTACTCAGGCTTTTGTGGGCAAAAGCAATACCTGGAACTGTGGTTCAAATGCCACCTCCTCTGCCCAAACAAAGATATTCATCACAGTAGATTAAGAGTAGCCCCTAGTCATATCAATGGCTAAAAGGATTCTGAGGTAGCAGGCCTGTAGATTGCAATTTGAGAAACTCTAGATTGCCCATATCTAAAATGTTAGATTAGGATGAAGAATCCATTTATAATGGAGTTTTTCATTTTCCCATCAGATTTCTTAGAATCCATGGGCATATCAACTACATAAGTAAATAATGCCTTTTTGTCCTACATAAAGTAAAAAATCCAAGGTGCATTGGATCGTCCATTTATAACCTGAGAATAAAAGCATTTTCACTCTCCTCCCTATCATAGCTTCTCAGATTACAAATCATCAATCTATGCAGGGGTGTAGTCTATGCATTTTCACCATCTGCTCTCCAATAAATAGCCCCTTTGTAAAAAGATGTGTGTGTATCAAAACCTATCAAACAACAATAAAATCCATGCAGATTAATGATGTGCCTAAATGAATTAGACAATCATTATTATAAGAAGAAAATATTTTACAGATAAAATATATTTCAAAGAGAATGCAATTGAAACTTTATTATCTCCTAAATGATTGCATTGTACATATAAAGTTTACTATTCACAAAGGTAATTAATAAACTTGGCTTGGCTGTGCTTGCATTAAAACCAATGATTTTAAAGAGAGACGAATAGCAGCCTGGCAGCTATGTAGGAAGCCTTGTCCGTGTCTCCCATCTAAGACCTTGTGTAAATATGTCAAAACCAATCCCAAGAAAGTAAAGGCTTATTATTCACTCTGTACTGAGGGAAGTGTTATCTTCTCTAATTAAATGAAAAAACAAGTAATACAAGATAAAAGAGGAGGAGGAGAAGAAATTTACATCAAAGCAAAACATTTTCCTTTAGGATTCCAGATTTGTCAATGCTCAGTAAGAAATAACCATTCCAGGTGCTGTTTAATACACAATGTAAATAGGGAATCCCATGCTGAAGAATAGAGTATAGTGGCACAAAAGGCTCAATTAGTTCCTGATTTTTTTTTCTAAAGGTCAACAATAGAAGTGGTCATGAATTCTGCTGTCAAATTGCCATCTGTTTTAGTGTCTTAATAACTTTTGGAAAGATTACAATATTTTCACAGCCTCTCAGTTTGACAAGTGGGATAAAATAACACCTCTGTTTAGAGGACACTCTTATGTCTCTTGACATGCATGATAGCACTGCTTGTGATGTTTCACACCCAGCAGGACCTCAGCATAGACAACAGCTATGCAAACACTAGTTTGTACAATTGTATTCCAATCTCATATGCCTACAGTCATTTCCTCATTATCATATTACTCTCTACTCTTAACATTTCCTTGTGTCTTTGGGGGGTTATTTGATTTTGTTTATGTTTTCACAGAATGTATGAATCACAGTTTTATCAGGTCTCTTTCTTTGAATTAAGAGGTTCTTAAAGTGAATTGAAAGAACCCATGCATGGATACATGAATGAATGGGTACATGAATGTATGATGAACAGATGCATTAATAGTTCAGATAAATTTTTCATAGATAGATATAGAAAGCAAGATAAACTAAGAGACTTTATTAAGAACAAGGGGGAAGTGTAAAAAGAGCTTCTTTGGATTTCACTCAACTAATACATTGTTCTTTATCCATCTTAAGGTAATTCAATACATTGCAGGAACCTATGCACACTCGTTTGTATTTTCTGTTTATAAGTCTGTCCCTGAAAACCACTCTCAAGACTGGACGTCTTACCAAGTAAGAGAACTTACATCATTTTCTTCAAATCTATCAGAAAGACAATGAAAATTTTTCTGCAGCTTTACTGAGACACATTTCACATACTATAAAATCCATCCATTTAAAATATTCACTTCCATCTTAGTATATTTACAGTGTTGTTCAGCCTTTATTGCAATAGAATTTTGGGACTTATCTCATCAATTACAAAATAATTCCCACACGTATTAGCAATCATTCATCTTCTCTTCTTTTCCTTGACCCTTCCCCAGACCCAGCTTTATCAACTTCTAGTCTACTTTCTATCTCTATTTTTGCTAAGATATTATTTTATTTCCCTTGGGTATATACCTAGGAGTAGATTTGCTGAATCATATAACAATTCTATGTTTAATTTTTTGAGGAACTGCCAAATTGTTTTCACAGTGGCTTGCACCAGTTTTCAGCAGCAATGTACAAAGGATCCAATGTCTCCACATCTTGGCCAACACTTGTTATTTTTTGTTTCTTTGTTTATAACCATCTTAGTGGGTGTGAAGCAAAACTGTGGCTTTAATTTGCATTTATCTAATTTATCTAGATCCATATATATGATGTATTAACATATTCTTATGTTCTATGCATTGTTTTCTCACTTTGTTGGTGCTCTTTGATACACAAGTTTTTAATTTAATAATGTCCATTTTATCTATCTTTTTTGCTTTTGATGTCATAAGTAAAAAGCGAAACAACAACAGCAAAAACATTGCCTAACACATAGTCAAGAAGGTTTACTCTTATGTCTTCTTCTAGTTTTATTACTACTTTAGATCTTACATTCATGTCTATAGTCCATTTTGTGTGGATTTTTGAGTAAGGTGTGAGGTAGAGGTCAAAACTCATTCTTTGCATATCCAGTTGTCCCAGGAACATTTGTTAACAAGAATTTTCCCTCTCCATTGAATGATCTTGGCACTGTTGTCATAAATTAGTTGAGTGTAAATGTAAAGGCTTACTTCTGAAGTGATCTATATTTCTATCTATATGCCAATACCTCAGTGTCTTTATTACTGAAGCTTAAAATAGGTTTTGACATTGGGAAAGGTGAGCCCTCCATAAATATTCTTCCTCAAGCTTGTTTTTACTATTCTGAATCATTATCTTTCCATACAAATTTTATAAGCATCATACAAATTTATGCAAAACATTTGCTAGGATTTTTACGGGGATTATGTAGGATCTGTAGATTAATGCAAGGTATATTGCCAGCTTAGTAATGTTAAGTCTTATGATTGATGGACATGGATTTTCTGTCTGTTTATTTAGAAATCATTTAATTTCTTTCAAATTTTTGTATTTTTTATTGTTCCATGTGCACTTGAGAAAACGCTACATTCTGCTGTGATTAAGTTCTGAGTTATTTAAATATCTGCTAGACCTTTTTTCATAGTGTTGTTCAAGTCTTCTGTTTTCCTTTTTATCTTCTTTGTAGATGTTTTATCCATTATTGAAAGTGGGTATTGAATCGTCAAATAAATTGTTTAGTTCTCTCTCTCTGTCTTTCTCTCTCTCTTTAATTCTGTCAGTTTTTGCTTCACTAAATTTGAGGCCTTATTTGTAGGCGCATATATGTTTATAATCATATAGCTTCCATTTTTTGACTCATCATTATAAAGTATGCTTTTTTTGGCTCTTATAACATTTTATCTTAAAGTCTATGTTGCCTGATATTGCTATTCCATCTCCATCTTGATTCAATCTTGTCCTGTATATCTTTTCCATTTGTTTTTTTTTTCCAACTTATTTGTGTCTTTCCATGAAAAATGTGTCCTTGTAAACAGCATGTTATTGGATCATATTTATTTTTATCCATTCTTTCAATATCCACCTTCAATTTGGGATGTTTAATTATTCAATTCAGTATATTTACAGATGAAGTAGGATTTGCATCTGTTATTTGCTATTTGTTTTCTACGTGCCTTATTTTTAAAAATTTCTTTATTCATCCATTCCTGTCTTTTGTGATTGTTAAATAGGTTATTTTCTAACATAGTTTTAAAATTCTCTTTTTCTCTTTCTATATTTTTTGTAAAGCTATCAAATAATTTTATAATTATTGCTTATACAATTGTATTTAAAAGAGACAGAACAACAAATGAGTAACAAACAGAAAGATATTGACCTAACGTAAGGACAATGTAGTAACATTTCCTGGTGTTCTTCATTTCTTAGTTTGTATTTGAGAAACCATATACTGTCCTTTCATTTCAGTTTGAAAGATTCACTTTAATATTTATTGTATTAGTCTCTCAGTTTTTGTTTTCTGGAATGTTTAATTTTCTTTTTGTTGTTGAATATGAGTTGAGGTAGATGGAGTTCTCAGTTGACAGCCCTTTTCTGCCACAACTTTAACTATGACATCTCACTGCTTTCCAGCTTCCTTGGTTTATGATGTGAAATCAGTTGTTAATCTTATTAGTTGGTGCAAACTCATTGCGTTTTTTTGTATTGGTGGAATTTGCTGTTTGATATTGGAATACATTCTTAAATAAATGTGGTTTGTTATACATCATTTTAATGGACATTTCTCACTTTATGTTATTTTGCTAATGACTTATTACTTTCTGTTTATGTTTATTTTAGACTACAGAAATTATGTTAGACAAAAAGCAAATTCAAGCAATTTTCTTATTCAAGTTCAAAATGGGTCATAAATCAGCAGAGACAACTTGCATCATCAACAATGCATTTGGCTGAGGAACTGCTAATGAACATACAGTGCAGTGGTGGTTCAAGAAGCTTTGCAAAGGAGACAAGAGCCTTGAAGGTGACAAACATAGTGGCTGGCCATCAGAAGTTGACAATGACTAAATGAGAGCAATCATCTAAGTTGTCCTCTTATAACTATACAAGAAGTTGCCAAGGAACTCAACGTCGACCACTCTATGGTCCTTTGGCATTTGAAGCAAATTGGAAAGGTGAAAAAGCTTGATAAGTGGGTGCCTCATGAGCTGAGTGAAAAATTTTAAAAAATATCACTTTGAAATGGCATCTTGTCTTATTCTATGCAGCAACAACAAACCATTACTCTATCAGATTGTGACATGTGATGAAAAGTGGATTTTATATGAAAACCGGTGACTACCAGCTCAGTGGTTGCATTGAGAAGAAGCTCCAAAGCACTCCCCAAGGCCAAACTTGCGCGAAAAGAAGATCATGGTCACTGTTTGGTAGTCTGCTGACGGTCTGACCCACTACAGCTTTCTGAATCCCTGTGAAACCATTACATCTGAGAAGTATGCCCAGCAAATCAATGTGATGCACTGAAAACTGCAAGGCCTGCACCTGACATTCATCAACAGAAAGGGCCCAATTCTTCTCCACAACAACACCCAACTGCATGTCGCACAACCAATGCTTCAAAAGTTGAATGAATTGGGCTATGAAGTTTTGCTTCATCTGCCATATTCACCTGACCTCTTGCCAACCGACTACAACTTCTTCAAGCAGTCCAACCATTTTTTTGCAGAGAATGTTTTCCAAGAGTTCATCAAATTCCAAAGCACAGATTTTTATGCTACAGGAATAAACAAACTGATTTGTCATTGGCAACAATGTGTTGATTGTAATGGTTCCTATTTTGGTTAATAAAGATGTGTTTGAGCCTAGTTATAGTAATTTAAAATTCACCATCTGAAACCACAATTACTTTTGCACTAAACTGATATTAAGGCTCCCTTGTGCGTAAGTCACTTTTGATGTGTCTAGGGCTGGTTATCTTTGAGCTTATTCTACTTGGAGATTGTTGAGTATCTTGAATGTGTACATTAACATTTTTTTACTCAAATTTGGAAAATTGTTAGCCATTATTTCCTCAAATAATTTGTCTGTTTCTCTTTCTCTTCTCCTTCTGTGAATGTCTGCATACACCTATTATGCTTGATAGTGTCTCACTTTTCTCTGAGGCTTTGTTCATGTTTCTTCATTGTTTTTCCACTCTCTTTCTGAAACTACATAATCTCTATTGACCTATCATCAAGTTACCTGGTTCTCTCTTCCTCCTAATTCAAATCTGTTGTTTAAATCCTCTAGTGGATTTCTTATTCCAAATATTTTGCTTTACATCACCAAAATTTCTGTGATCCTTCCAAAATCATTATTTTGATCTCTTTCTTGATATTCTCTGTTGTGTGAGACATTGTTTTTATATTTTGCTTTAATTATTTCAACATGGTTTCCCTCAGTTTTGTATACATATAAGTTCACTGACTTAAATTCTTCTCCTACTAAGTTCAAAATCTGGGCTTCTGTAGGACATTTTTTGTTGGCTTTTTTTTTCTGTGCATGTGGTATACTTTTCCACTTCTTTGCATGCTCATGAGTTTTTGTTGAAAACTGGACAATTTAGATAATATAATTTCTTCCATACCTTTCCCCTTAACGTGTCTTGTAGCTGTTTGTTTTTATATTCCTTATTTGTTTAGAAGCTTTACTGGAATAATTCTATAGATTACGTATTTCCTGCTGTGTGTGGCCACTGAGATCTCTTCTGACATTTTTTTTAAAGTTCTTTTTACTGTTTTAAAGTCTGCTTTCCTATGAGTCACACCTTAAACATTATAATTTAGTGTATAACTATTGTTTAGAAGTTTTCCCTACATTGCTTGCCTATAGATCCTCTATCCTTTGCCGCGGGGATCTGTATGTGAGTCCATGTCTTCCAACTTCAGGCAGCGTATTGCAAGACAGACTAGCCTTCACTTCCTGCTTAGGGAGGACCGTAAGGTCAGTGAGTAGCTGGTGGCTTCTTCTAAGATCTTTCTTAGTCATGCACATGGCTTTGCATCAGTTTAGATACCCAGGAGTATTTCAGAGCTTTTTGGTAGTCCTTATCATTGTGTAGATCTTAGAATTTCCTTTTAAATTCTCAGCCAGGCTCCTGTTTTCCCCAACTAAAATCACAGCCCTAGGTGCCTAAAATGTTACCAGCAGTTTTCTATTGTTTCTGTAATAATGTGGGGTGCACATTTTGTATTTGTCCTGCCTGAGTTGAGCTGTGGGTCAAATCAAATAGCTAACACACTCTGAGATTTCACAGGGAGCTACACATTTGGACAAAATATTGACTGTGCTCTGGGGATAGTATTTTTAGTGAAGCTCCAAAAATGGTCACATCTGTCTGCTGTCTGCAATGCTCTTAGCCTTTGGCTACTGTGCCACTGAGCTGCTGTGTGTGGTGGAAAGGATGGGGATAGCACCAACTTAAAACATCACCGGGCCTGCTGTCATACTGTAGTTTAGTACTTTCTTTTGAATAGGTTATCCTCAGTACATTCTGTGGCTTTGGTTATTTTTTTGAGATCAAAAATGGGTTATTTAGTTGTCTTGTTGTATTTTTGATGTTTCACATTAAAACTGAGTTAGAGGAAAACTGAGTTAACCAAGATCTTCACTCTGCAATTCTGCAATGTTTTTCTCCAATGTAAACTTTTCAGGTTCCAAGTCCTCCCTTAGCATGGGTATTTATAAAATCCCTGAGCCCATGATTATGCTTATATATTCCTTTATTATTTCCCCTAGGAAAAATGTTAAATATATGTGAAGTTTTATACAATTATATAAAATTGCCATTTTAAAAAAGCACAACATGCTAATTATTCTGATCCCATTACCGTAATTATATGCATCACCACATCACTATGTATCCCACAGATATGTACAATTATTATGTGTTAATTTAAAAAATTTTAAACACAGTACTTTTTCCTACTTTTCCAGATAGTTTCTGTCACAGAGAGCCATATATATGTATTATATATGTATATATGTGCACATACATATATGTCCCTATCTATCTATCTACCTATCTATCTGTCCCCATTCTGGAGGTTATAGATTTAATGAAAAGAAAGTTTTACAAAATAAAGGAGGAATCAATAAATTAAAGAAAGTTGTCAAGCAAATCTTTCACAGATAATTGAATTTCAGAAATTCAAATGCAAATAAAAGTCTATGACTAGGTTCTATTTTGCCGGTTGCTATTTTTTAAGACATCCTTCTTAATCTTTGCAGTCTTCTACACATTTAATAAACTTTTTATCACTCTATCACTCAAAGAATAGTACTGTTTCTATGAAGATTAAACACTAGCAAGACTACAGTATAAAGATTTGCAAATCAGTTATTTATTGATTCATTTAACAAATATTTATTGAGCAAAGTGCCTGGGTCTGTATTAAATGTGTCCTTTTATTCTAATGCTTTCATATCCAGGGCTTTGCTAACACAGTAGGGACTTCCCTTCTTTTTCTAGGTTTCACCAACTCTTAGAAGTAGGATTCAGCTGTGAGTGTGCAGCCTTCCATTTGCAAACCAACAAATCCAGAGCCCACATTCCAACCATATTCCTTACTGGGCTTTTATGCTCTGGGACACCATCTACTTGCCCTAGTTACCCCAGGATGAGGTACCAGACAAGTAGGGACAGCTGCTGTCTCAAAACCCAATGAAATTACTCAATCTAGTCCATCCTAAACCCATTTACTTTGCCTCACCCATTCCTTCACAGACAAACCACAATAAAGACTCTTGCCCACAGCTCCCCTTTTGTCTCTGTCTCCAGACTCACCCAAGTGCTCCCCCATGTGACCCCCATGGCATAGCAGGCACCTCTTCTAGGGAACTGTAACAAACTGTCTTTTCAATGGCAGTAACCTCCTGATCTGTCAGCCTCACTACACCTGAATAATGAAACATTTTAAAACAAGGCCTAACCCTCCAGTGAATTTAAAAACCTGAATTCCTAACCTCAGAGCCTTTGGAAATTACAGCCAATATCTAACCTCTGAAATTTTTAAGTTTTTACTAATGTAAGTGATTAGTATTATGAAGACTCCATACTTCCTAGCATTTTTCTGGTTCACCGTTTTTGTGGTCACATAGGGTAATGATGAGATTTATTGTATTGCAGCAGGACCACATTTCCATCCAGAACATACAACAGCCCCGATATCCACATTCCATTGACATGCAAGTAGTAACATAAACCACCTCAGTTGCACTTGACTTCATGAAGATAGAAAAACAGGAAAGAAGATGCAGGCAACGTCCACAAAAAAAGCCAATGTGCTCATGTGGTGTAAGTGCTCATTTTTTTAAAATTTAAAGAAATAAAACACTTTTTAAAATTGAAATTAACATGTGTGTGAAAATAACTACTCATCTCTTGCCAACTTCACCAAACTTTTTGCCACAGACATATTTAATGTGGCTTCTAAATGTGCAAAAAGCTGAATTCACTCTACCCAAAGACGTACTTGAGGAATGTTTTGTGGGCCATGGGATGTTTCCAAATATAAAGGAAAAAAAGTTGATAGCATTTATAGCTCTGCCCTTTGCCCATCAAAGAAAGCACTAAAGTTCATTGACATTCAAGTTGTTGCCACTTGCATCAGAACATACAACCTGTGAAGGCAGGTCTGCTGTCTCTGTATTCATTGCTATGCTCTCAGCACAGAACAACTCCCACCAATGTGTCCAGTGTTCACTGTGAGAAATAAAGGATGATTTAACAAAATATATTCCTCCCCATTGACATTAAAACAGTGATAATCTTTGAATAAAATTGAAATAATTCCATAATCCCCAAAGGAAACAGAAGGAACCAGGAAGGCTCAAAAGATCTTTTTTTTTAATTTCGCCTTGGGATAGTGACCTGGAATCACGTGTAAAAATTATTAGAATTTGGCAGCACTGGATTGCAACCCATCAATTTAATATTTAGCTAGTAATAAAGAAATACTTAGGAGGTTAAAAACACCATGTAATGATAAATAACTTCATCAAAGTCCCTCAAATTCTGAGTTGTCACACATCTTGATAAAAGTTAAAAATATTTGTGCTTAAAAATATGGAAGAGTTCATGGCACATCCCTGCATTGGGCTAACAATAAGTATCATGCACTAAGTGTCTAGCTCTTACAAACATTATTTTCATCCTTCAAGACTCTTTAATGGGGTATTTTAAAATTTTATTTGCTAATGGAGATTTCAGGTACATTTCCTAACTTCTTTAAGGTTAAAAGCTAGTAAGAGTCAGAGCTGAAATTCAGAATAATGTTTGTCATGTTCTAGTTCTTTAAAAGATTTCTCAATGAGATGAAGAGATGGATTCTGTCATCCTCAATATTTATTACAGAGCTTGTTTCATTTCAAAGCAGGACAATGTGAAGTCACAAGCATATATGTAGTCTTGCATTTAATGGAAAACCCAGACATATGAAATAAATCATTTAAATCAGTCTCATTTTATTCATTCACAGTAAGTCAAGTGATATATATATTTTCAATTTAGGGAAATTATTTCACTACCATTAAAATGAATGAGCAATGGTGTGATGATATGAAGACGTAAAATATAGAGAAAATAACACAACTCTATTTGTTGAAGTAAACAAAGGAATCTGAAACAACAGTAACTAACTTCCTCCTCTTCCCCCTCCACCTCACCAAAAAAACAAAGAGAGGCCTGTGTCCTTAGATATGTCAGGTAAATAGTCACCCAGTTCAGAAACATCAGAATTCCTCTTAAATATTCTGAGTATCCCTACGGGGATGTTTTCAGTAAGAATTTTTTTTTTAATCTACCATTTAAGAGAGTTTATCAAAATTTAAGATAACTGCATTGGTATTTGTCAGGTGCACCTAGTGAATTTGTCATTCTTTAGAAAATGACTATACTGGTGATTCTTTAGGGTATATGTTTTTTTCATCTATATGTGTTAGTAATCCTATCATACATTCAGATTTTGTTTTATGAAGTCAGACATTTGATTAATTCATTCTAAACATTAGTGAATGAAAAATGGCTATGACAAGAATTAATTGCCTCTCATTGTTAAAATTATTAAATTGTCAAAGAGCACTCCTTCCTAACTGTGTAATTATAGGCAAGTTCCTAAAGCTCTCTGTGCTTCAGTTTCCAAATCTGTTAAAATGAGACAAGGAAAGGTCTCATTGGAGTTTGTGAGGATTAAGTGAGTTACTCTGAGTAATACACCTTGAATAGTGCCTGGTATAATTGAACACAATTATTATTAGATGTTGATATTGAGTGGACATAATCCCAAACTAGTATTAGAGGAGACTAAGAGCAAAATCCTTAATTGTATACATGTTAGTGGCTTTCTTTTAAAACAAACTGATTACAAGAAAATCATTAAGAAAGTAAAGTTAATTAAGAAGACTTGAGACTTGATAAAAAGGAAAAACAAAAAGGAGAATCAAGAAATAAATAATTGGGTTTTTTTAGACAGAGTCTCACTCTGTCACCCAAGCTGGAGTGCAATGGCACGATCTCGGCTTACTAAAACCTCCACCTCCTGGTTTCAAGGAATTCTGCCTCAGCCTCCTGAGTAGCTGGGGCTACAGGCATGCATCACCGTGCCCAGAGAATTTTCTGTATTTTTAATAGAGATGGGGTTTTGCCATGTTTCCCAGGCTGGTCTCAAACTCCTGACCTCAGATGATCCACCCACCTCAGCCTTCCACAGTGCTTGGATTATAGGCATGAGCCACCACAGGCAGCCTTGTACAAACTATTATTTGAGTAAATAATACTTGACACTTTGCAACATTTTTCTTTATAATACCGCAAAAGAACCTCTTGATTTTGGAAGATTGGCAACAATAAAAAAGGTTTCAGATAATTTGCTACAGACAAATATAGAAACAATGGCTATGACAAGAATTTCTTCTCAGACCCTAGAATGTATGAAACTAAATGGCACCACAAAACCCCCATGCAAAAATGCTTAGCCTAATGCTTAGATGATAGACAAACTTCCTTTAGGATACATTTACATGAAAGGTGAAAAACATAGACCAAATTACATTTCCATGCCCTTTAGACCCAGAGAAAAGGTAGTCCAGTCTACCCAAATAATTCCCGTAAGAGTAGTACTTATATAACAATCCCAATATCATGCACAATAAGAACATTAAACTCCACAAATATCCAAAATTTAAATGAAAGTTGACAAAAGCATGACAACTAAAATTAAATTATACAATCTAAGTGAGATCAACATGCTATATAAAAATCAGTCCCCAGTCAAATAGCATGCAGGCCATATAGAATAAGGATGCAGAGGACTCCAGAAATGACAATCTGGTACTTTAGCAAAGTCTGAAATAGTTATAGATATTATCCTTACAAATAAGCATGGGAATCCAAAATTCAATAAAAAATAAATTAACTTCTCACAAATAAATAAATAATCAAAGCACTGACTGGGATACTGATTCCCTATAAGAGGCAAACTGTGGGATTGAAGAATGAAAATTAAAATTACTTGAAAATTACTCAAGATAGCTACTTACATGTTGGGCAAAAATGTCAAGATGCCTCTTTAATATATTGATTTGATTTTGCAACTATGGACAAGCTAGATATAGCATGCATTTAAGTAATGCATCTATACAAATCTTAATATAATCATTTAAAAATCTTATGAGGAATCTAATTTACTTGTTCTAATAAATCAGCAATATGACAAAACAGGTGGCTGACATATAATTTGATTAACTGAGACAAGCTGTAGGAAGGATTAAATCAGCATAACATTATCTGGTATTATTCACTATCAGGCTGATGGAATTTTTCTTTGTTTCTTCATCCACCCAGTTTCCTATCCATCCATTTGTCTATCCATCATACATCTATCATCCGTTCATTCATTCATCCACTTGTCCATTGATCCATCCATCCATCTATCCATCCATGTGCCCACATATCACATTCCTAATGATTAACAATATCTCAGTAATAAACTTTACATAATAAGGAAGACTAGATCCAATTTCTAAGAAGAGCAATAGTTTCCACAGGATGTGTCTAATAATAGAATAACAATAATCAGGTGCTTATCCAGTCACTGCACTAAGAAATGTGAAATGTGTACATATTAGCTCATTTAGTCCTGGAAACAGCCCTTTAAGGCAGGTACTAATACTGGCTCATTTTCATACAAGAAAAGTGCAGTACAGAGGGTCTGATAATGTTTGTGATATCGGCTACTGGAAAGAGTGAATATTCCTGTCCAAAAATTGTCACTCTAGAGCTCTTACTCTTAATAACTAAGTATTGCTTCCTACATAGAAACATGTGAGTTTTTTTCCATAAACTCTTTTAAATTCTCTGATATGATTTGGCTCTGTGTCCCCACTCAAATCTCATCTTGAATTGTAATTACCATGTGTTGAGGGAGGGACCCGGTGAGGGGGTGATTGGATCATGGGGGCAGTATCCCCCATGCCGCTCTCATGATAGTGAGTTCAAAATCTGATGGTTTTAAAAGTGTGTTGCAGTTCCCCTTTTGCTCTCTCTCTCTCCTGCCACCTTGTGAAGTAGGTGCTTACTTCTCCTTTGCCTTCCACCATGATTGTAAGTTTCCTGAGGTCTCTCTAGCCATGAGGAATTGTGAGTCAATTAAACCTTTTTTTTTAAAAATAAATTACCCAATCTCAAGTAGTTCTTTATAGCGGTGTGAAAATTGACTAACACATTCTCGTTCCTCTAAATTCATTCCCAAGAAAGCTGTAACTCTCTTCAAAGAAATCTCCCCACCCTCTTAGCTCACTGTGACTCTTCTCTGAAATCCTATGGAATCTCTTATCATTCAGGAATCACTCATGACCTGCCACGTAGCATATCTGAAACCAACGCATACAACTACATTATATGGTTTTTACCTTTCTCACCTTTAAAATTTGTCTAATCAACTCTCAGCACATTGAATCCCTAAATCTTGCTAATCTTTATTTTCCCCTCCAGTTAATGAAATATCACTGAAGGGTAAGAAAAATGCCTATGTTTTAAAATGAAAGAGATTTCCAGTCCAGACAATATGGTGAAAACTCTCTCTCCCTCCTCCTCCCCACAAGCTCAACTATAGACATGTTGGAGAAAAATGAAAGATGACCCAAGGAGAGTTCTGAAATGTTCAAAGAGAAAGGAGGCCAGGTAGGGGCCAGAACTGGAGGAGCAGCCCAGAAGTAGGATGTCATATTATCCCATGCAACAGTGGAAGGACATCCAAGCCTAACATTTCCTGACCCCCAGCCTCAAAGAGGGAAGATCAGCTAGTCTTATACCACACGTGTGTGGAAATAGAGTCCCACCATACCAAGCAAGTTGGGGCAAACCAGTAGAGGGGACTGATCAGAAGCCCTGTGGCAATAAGTGGTGGTCTCCTTCCCTGTCCTGGGACTCCTCCTCCCACTGAGTGACTCCATTTACCAGGGACAGCAGCAGGGGCAACTGCTACAAACAAAATGCTCAACCTGGGAAAACACTTAGTCCCCTGGGGCCTAAGACTCCCCTACCCTAGGCAGGGATATCACACTGTGGGAAACACCTTCAAAGGTGACCTTGAGCCCATGAGCAGCCTGAGAGGTTCTCCTCATCATTCCACTTTTTCAACAGGCAGACGTAGCTTGCCAAGCGCGAGGCTGGAAATGTTCTTAGTCACCTTGTGAGAAAGGATCCCTTTCCTAATTAGTGGCACCAGCAACCTGGCCTGCATAGTTTCTTCTGCCCACCCAAACAGCACCAGCAGGGACCAGAGGAAGCCCCATTGGCACAAGATAAACCATTCAGAATAAATAGCACCTCACAGGCTCAAAAGTGAGACAGCTAATAGAGCCAGACAATCAGTCTCTAAAACTACGCCAGGACCTATGTGCTAAATCCAAACAAGGTAAATGCCCTCTTTTAAAAAAAAATCTTAAATAGTACCCAGCCTTGAAACATAATAAGCCAAAAGACAGAACACAATTAAAAAGTATGTGTTATACTGAGAACTAGGAAGATCACAACTTGAAAGATAAAAGACAATCACAGAACACCAACAATTAAAAAAATCACAAATTACAATTATCTGACAAGAATTTTAAAGCAGTCATCATAAAAAAAAGTTTCAACAGCAATTTCAAATTCTCTAGAAACAAATGAAAATATAGAAAATTTTAACAAAGGAATAGAAGTTATCAAAAAGTGCTACTAGGCCAGGCACGGTGGCTCACGCCTGTAATCCCAGCACTTTGGGAGGCTGAGGCCGGTGGATCACGAGGTCAGGAGATCGAGACCATCCTGGCCAACACGATGAAACCCCGTCATTACTGAAAATACAAAAATTAGCTGGGCATGGTGGCATGCACCTGTAATCCCAGCTACTTTGGAGGCTGAGGCAGGAGAATCGCTTGAACCCAGGAGTCGGAGGTTGCAGTGAGCCCAGATGGCCACCGCACTCCAGCCTGGTGACAGAGCGAGACTCCATCTCAAAAAAAAAAAAGTGCAAGTAATGGAAATGAAAAGTAAAGTAACAGAAATAAATACAGCAAGCTACACGGGCTCAGTTTTGGAGCTGAGATGACAGAGACGGTGAGCTAGGTGACAGGTCCACAGAACTGACCCATTGGAAACAGTAGAGAGAAAAATACTGAAAAAAAATAGTATAGCCTAGGGGACCTTTTACAGTCACAAAATAGCCAATATTCACATCAGCAAATCTAATTCTATCACATGGAGGGTTTTATATCTGAATTTCAACTATTCATCCTACACTACCTGAACTAAGGATCTGTGTATGTAAATCAACATTTTCATTGTACTTCAAAATAATGCAATAAGGTAAATGTAATTATGTATTTGTATGTATATAGTAACCCTTATTGCATATTTTTAGTTTATTTTCAATAAAATTCTATTTGAACTCTATTTAACAAATATATACCATATTGAAATATGCAACTAAATGATCAATTATTTTTATTTTTGCAGTAATACCTGTACACTATGTCATTGTATTGAAATAATCTCCACTGTTCCTTTTTACAATATGAGAAACATAAAAGGAAATTTTTGAGTTTATTTAAGATGTATATGTTCAATTAAAGGTAAATAATCTTTCTGTAAAGATAATTTATATTTATTACCTTAAAAAATTCCTGCATTTTGAAAAATAAAATAATAGTTTTTATTTGTATAACACTCTTGATGATATGTCTGTTATGCTCTCTTTTCCTTGTTTTCTAGTTTAGAATGTATATTTTTCTTCTTTAGGTATGCTTTTATGTAAATTTATGTAAATTATCATTTACAGTATCAAGAAATAGATTTTAGATCTTTATTAATCTGTATCTTTTTATAAATATTAGTAACAGAAATAATACAAAAACATATATGACTTTTTCTGGTATTTTATTATATTTATAGAAACAACAAAAATAAAATGTATCTGGCTCGTGGAATAAAGGGCATTTAGTGGTTTAATTAATGGAAATCAACAGTCAAGGAGGTTTCATGCGCAGTTTAATTCAGCAGTGCAATAATCTTACAAACACCAACTTTGTTCATTTTCTCTGCTTTGGTTTGTGTGCTTTTGGTTTGGTTTGTGTGTCGGGTTCATTCTAATGCTGGTTGCCCTTTTAGTTCTAAGTAGCCATAGGGCTACCTGGTGCTTCTTCTCTCTCAAAGGGTAGAAGATTTCTTCTGGAAGTTATTTCAGGAGACAAAGGAAGTTTACTTCTTTCTCTAAAGGCTCCAGAAATCTCCACATAGAAATTGTTGGACCACATTGGGTCATGTGCCAATCACTACAATAGCAAATATTGTCAGTGGGTGGAGTGCTACTGAAGCAATTTTTCTCTTTCTGTGGAGAAAAAGATGAGACGATGGAGTCAGCCTTACCAAAAGTAAAATGGCAAAGGACGTGTTGGGGAGTTACTAAGAGAAGGAGAATGAGGTTTGGAGTGAGGAAGCACAACACTGGGTGCAGAGTTGCAGTAAGTGAGGAACCTCTAGATTCTGGAAAATATTTAATTCCCAGCAACTAGGACTTACCATTGTCCTCTCTCTCCTACTTAGATTTGGGAAACTATCAGCTTTTGTTATAAAAGCTTAAAGTGATCATGTTTTCCAAATTAACTAGGAATAAACATATTTTAAAACTCAGTGATCCTCAATTTATGTGAAGTGAGTTGGAATAATGTATGTTAAACATCCCTGGGCCGGAAGAGAGGATGGAATTTAAGTAGTTTTATTTTCATTATTACAACTATGTGAGGTAGTTATGCTAAAGGTTTGTGTACGTTTTCATACTGACTCCTTACAAAAATCATTAATGGTAGGTTCATATAACTCAGGCACAAGGACACTAGATGATGGCCTCAGGGTATTAGCTTTTCCTGATCCCAGTATATACATGCTACTCACACTGCCGTACTCTGCACCCTTTGCAAGTCTTGACGATCAAAACAGGAGTAAAAGCCCTAACAAAACTTTGGATCACTGGCAAATTCTTTTAACTAGAATAATAAACCTAGATCAGCTATAATGAAATTCACTTCCCCCGGATTGTTCTGGGCCAGTAACAGACTCCAGAAAACAGGAGAGAGACACCTGGAAGGTTACTTAATTCTAACTGATCATGCCAAGGGAGCAAACAGTTTTCATTTGGGTGTTTTCCAGAAAGAAAATGACCAAATCATTTTTATTCCCCCTAGAGGCATTAACACATTATTTTAATATATGAGAGCAGCTCCTCTTGAGAGAACAAAAAGTAAATATCAAGTAATTACAACAGAAAAATGTCTATCTTCTAAATAGAGTTTCCTTTTAAAAGGTTCTTCAGGGAAAAAGTAAATTTTGCACTGTAATCTTGCTTTTTAATTAAAGTAAGACAAAAAATTCCATAATTACATCAACATTTAAAATGCATTGCCTTCTATTCTTAAATTTAAATTTATCTTTTAAATTAAATAAAGTAGAATGTTTTCAGTTCAAGAATTTAATTAAAAGTGATCCTTGTTGCCAGTTTCCGTGAAGATTTTTCTAAAGCATCTGTTTTTCACATAAGACCACTGTAATTGTTTGGCAAAAAAAGCACTGACAGTTACAAATTTCATTTTTATTTTAAGTGATAAGAATAAATATCTTCCTTGCCCTTTACTTTGAACAAATATAAAATGCCATTATATTTTTATAACAGTTATACTGAGACAATTTTTATATCATCAGCTTCACCTTTTGAGTGTACAACTCAGTGGTTTTTAATACAGTCATAAGTTGTACAAAGATCGTCACAATCTAATTCCAGAACATTTTTATCACCCCAAGAGAAATGCTAGTGCCCAATACATATGACTGTCTATTATCTCTTAAGCTCCTCACAACCACTAATCTACATTCTGTCTCTATAGATTTGCCTATTCTTCACACTTCATATAAGTGGAATCATATAATATGTGGGACTTTGTGACTTGCTTCTTTCACTTAGCATAATGTTGTCAGAGTTCATTTCTATGTTGTAGTGTGTATCAGTACCTTTCCCTTCTCACAGCTGTATAATATTCCACTGTATGGAAATACCACTGTTTGTTTATCCTTGTATCTGTGGATGGACATTTGTTTGTTCTGTTTTTTGGCTATTACAAATTCTGTTGCTATTCACATTTTTCCACGTTTTTGTATGGGCATATGTTTTTATTTTTCTTGGGTATATATTTGTAACAAAAATTGCTGGGTCATATCATCATAGGGTAACTTTTATTCTGTTATTATGCAACATTCATATCAACCTGATTTGGAGGAGGTGTTATGTGTAATCTCTTAAATAAATTTAAGAATTGAAACCTGAGCAAAACTCACTGCAAACAAACAGAAAAATCAAGTAATCCACCCAATATAGTTTTATATTTCTTTCTAAAATAAAGAAAAAAAGTAATAAAATATTAACATTGTGCTTATTGTTTTTGTTGTTGACCTTAAATGACTGTTCATATGATAAAATATTGCACTTTTATTACTGAAAATATATAAACCAACTCACAGAAAAACAGGCAATATTGAGTTTTTGAAATCTTTTTTTCTACATACATATGAATAAGAGATACCACTCTTATCTTCCAGAAGATCACAAGGTACTTGGGAAGACAACATGGATTAAGGAAAATCAGAAAGAAAAAAATACAGTGGACTATGCCGATGGCTAAACAAAAGCACGTGGTCCTGTATCTGAAGAAGGAGGAAAACATTTGGAGTTGGGCCTTTTAAAAAAATACCCACTTTGTGATATATTACCTTCCTGCAACATCTTATTCTCATCATTTCGATTTACCTTTGTTTCTTCATAGTTTCTAGAGATTCAGTAATAAGACTTTTAAATATCATGAAATATGTCTAGTGTTGGTGGTGCTAAGTGCATGACAAGCCTGATTAGATGAGGTGCCGCTCAGAAACAGCGGTAGTCTACAAGCCCCAAAACCTCCTTCCCAGCCTGATTCGTCAGCTTTACTGTCTGGGTCACCTTCCACAAGCACTTTCTTTCTCTAAGCTTATTGTTCTTATCTACAAAACATAGCTCAGTTCCCTGTCTTCTTCCTAAGACGGTTGTATAAATCAAATACACTGATATTTGTGGAATTACTTTACAAACCATAAGTTTTGCTGCAAACTCGCTGTTTAACCTTGAACAAGCTATGAGGTCTCTGGGTACGACATGGCACACTTTAGCAGAGTGCTACTTCCTGATTCTCAGAGGGAAGTTATCGGTGCACTTCACCAAGCAGTAACCAATTCACAGAAGTTTAGAACTGCAAGATAACTTAATGCTTTAATTTCACAACAATATACGATCTGGTGTAAACAGAGGAGTTGAAAATCCAGGAAACTCTGAAAGTTGTTGGTGCCTCCACAGTTCCAATGAGCCAGAGGTATGAGTCATATAAGACAATAGATGAGGAGTGTTCTCTCCTTAACTGAACTCTAGCCAGGCTCCTCTGGGCCCTCTTTTGACTAGGCCTCACTCTTGTCCTATAAAGACTTCAGTAAACACTAATATAGTTTCTAGCAGTTCAAGGCCACCTTCCTAGGCTCACCATAAGCCCCCTTAAAGTGCTGTCCTGAGAAAACTCAAGGCTGCCCAAAGAGTTTACTGTTTGTTTCAGCCGACACCTGAAGACAGGATCCTCATCTCTCAGTCTCTATGGGAGGGTGGGAACCCAACTTCAATAAGCACCAATTAAAAAACCCAGATAGGTTTCACACAGACCAAACCCTCATTTCTGCTTTCTGTAATTTTCCATTTCTCTGAATACTAAGCCCCTGCACACCCACTCCCCACTCACTTGTGCTTGTGTAACACAGTCATTTCTGCACAAGTCACAGTTGAGCTCAGCTCACCCTGGACTCTTTTCCCTATTGCAGTGGCATATGACTGATTAAAATCTGTCCTTACCATGTCATCTATTGTCCTGCTTTGTTTATCTTTAACATAAGTTTCTGGAAAGAAAATTGAAGGCAAAAGAAAGGCTTTGACAACTCTATCTCTTGGCAAATGTGCTCTGATGTTTTCAGAGGGCCAAGAGTTCAGATATGGTGAAACAGTTTCACTTGTTCTCCTAAAATAAACAAACTTGTCTGCTACTGACAGGAAGGATAACCTCTTGTCCAGATCTATAGGACTCTAGCAAGAATAGAAGGAAGTACATTAAGTAACTAGCAGGGAGCAGTTATTTCTGACTATATTTGTAAAGCACAGATACATTTCTTATACATTTATGTGACATTTAGGGGCACGAGAGCGTAAAAGCTTCAATTATTGCAGCCAAGGAGACTATTTTATATTGCTTATAAGAAGTAGAACAGAGTCTGTGATATTTGCACTACAGGCAAGCTTTTCTTAAGTCAGGTTATGCACTGAAGTTTAATTCTTTTCACAAAAATGTAAGTCTTTAAACACCCTTTACATTGCACAAAGAATCTGAAAGGGGAGTAGAGAAGGAGAAAAACATAACTAAAGCACAACATAAAAAAAAATAAGACCCATTCCAGAACAACTCGGAGGAGCAGCAGTTTGCAAAGTGCACACAGGCACTTCTAGCATTCTGTGATTTTAAAACTCGGAGGAATAGAGCTTGATAGATTTTTAGAAATATACTAGATGATACTTCTGTTTAAAATCTGAACTGGAATAATGTCAGTCAGAAAGAGATGGAAATGTCTTTGCTATGGACGGAAGTAAGCAATCAATCATTTCAACACAATGACAAGTGGGAAAAACAGAAGCAGATCATATGGCAGGAACTTGCAGTATGAAAAGATGACATCTGGACCAGTGTGGCACGGTGCCAGTCATCATGGTCAGCACTAAATGAAAAACAAAAGTTAAATGAATGAACAGACTTTCTCTTGGCCTTACCAAACTGATGATTTATTTCTCTTGTAGTGAAGAAGGATTGCAAGTCAATACCAGATACAATTATTCAATTCAACAATATGTATTAAGCCAGGAACTGATCGAGGCCCTGGGAATACAACAGGAAACAAAATAGAGGGGACAAAAAATCATTCAAGTTCCTAAAAAGAGGTTCCATTCTAGTGGACAGAGGCAAATGAAGTCAGGTGAAGTATTTAGTGTAATTATTATACCAGCTAATGTCAAGTACCACAGAGGAAAATAAAGCAGAAGGTGGAAACAGGAAGCACTGGCTCGGTGGGAGAGCCGAGTCCTGGATTCAGGAAACGGGCAAAAAGCCCTGGCAGTGAAGGTGACATCGGAGCTAAGCCCCAGGAAGAAACGGGGAGAGCCATGCAGACATTGGGGGAAGAGTGTTCTGGCACATGGAATCACAGGTGCAAAGCGCTGTATAAAGAGGCCCATGTAGGCCTAGAGAATGTTCAAAAAGAATAGAGAAGAATGGTCAGACTCATCATAGGCCATGGAGAGTGAGATGTAAGTCACTGAGAGATACTCATCAGACTTGAATTGACTTTATTATAACAGGATCACTGTGGCTGTTGTGTCAAGAATAGACTGGAGGAGAGTGAATAATGACAGATGAGGAAACACTCTGCTTCCAGGCAGAAGACCGTACTCACCCAGGCTGCTCAGAGGAGATTGCAGCAGAGAGGCAGTGAGACAATGAGCTGCTACACTCTTAATAATGTAAATATAGAGGGAGAAAAAGAGAAGGAAAATTTTGACTTCAGCAACTGTGAAACTGGGCACTGTTAAAGAAAAGTGGAAAAGTTTGAGAGGAAAAATCAAGAATTAGGTTTGGACATCTTAATTCTTTTTAGACCTCTGAGGATCTACGTTGAACTACATTTACAGTCATGCATCCCACAATGATGGTTTGGTTAAAGAAACACCATATATGAAAGCAGTTCTGTAAGATTATAAAGGAGTTGAACACTTCCATTCACCTGGTGACATGGTAGCCATCACAGTGTCAAGCAATGCATTACACAAGTGAATGTCAACAAATCCATTTTATAGACTGTGTTGCCAGTCTATAGAAGTCTGCACACACAGTTATCCAGTACATACTACTGGATAATGATAATAAATGACTATGCTACTGGTTTATATATTTACTATACTACAATTTTTATCATTATCTATCATTATTACTTCTACATATACAAAAAATAGTTAACTAAAAAATGGCCCCAGTTAGGTCCTTCAGGAAGTATCCAGATGAAGGCATCATTATCACAGGAGATGACAGCTCCATGCCTGTTATTGTCCTTGAAGACCTTCCAGGGGGACAAGATGTGGAGGCAGAAGACAGTGACGTTGATGATCCTGAACCTATGTAGGCCTAGGATACTGTGTGTGTGTGTGTGTGTGTGTGTGTGTGTGTGTGTGTGTCTTAATTTTTAACAAAATGCTTAAGTAGTAAAGAAAAAAATTAAAAATAAAATAAAACATATAGTATAGTAAAGACATTAAAAAATATTTTGTACAGTTTTATAATGTGTGTGTTAAGCTTTGTTATTACAGAGTCAAAAAGTTAAAAAAATTAAGTTTATAAAGTAAAAAAGTTACAGCAGGCTAAGGTTTATTATTGAAGAAAGAAAAACATGTTTTATAAATTTAGTCTAGCCTAGCTGTCCAGTGTTTATAAAGTCTACAACAATGTATAGTAAGTAAAGTCATAGGCCTTCACATTCAGTCACCACTCACTCACTCACTTATCCAGAGCCACGGCAAGTCCTGCAAGTTCCATTTGTGGTAAGTGCCCAATATAAGCATACCGTTATTGATCTTATATACTGTATTTTTGCTGTACTTTACCTATGTTATGTATGTGTATGTTTATGTATGTGTAGATACACAAATGCTTACCATGCTGTTACAATTGCCAAGGACAGAAACATGCTGTATGGGTTTGTAGCCTAAGAGCAATAGGCTATACCATATAGACCAGGTGTACAGTAGGCTCTACCATCTCAATTTGTATAAGTATCCTCTATTATGTTCACATGACAAAATTGCCTAACAACACATTTCTCAGAAAGTATTCCCATTATTTAGTGAAAAGTGATGACTGTATATGCGTCTAGACTTCAGGTGAGAAGTCTTGGTTGACTAGGAAATTTTATTCTTAGCATAATCTCTAAAGACATGAAACCAGATGAAACAATAGATTTCTAATGACTGAGACACTACAAGATCTCAAGATCAAGATGCTAAAAAAACAACAATAACAAAAAAAAAGTCTAAGAAAGAGTAACTTGTGAGATTGTAGGAAAACCAGGACACAAATTTTTTCTGGAAGTCAAGTGATAAAATATTTCTAGGGTATGGGAATGATCAGTTGTGACAAATATACTCATTGCTAATCCACTAGGTCTCACTAAGATGAGTGTTTATTGTTTTAGCAACATAAGGCTTGGTAGTAACCTTAAAAATTTTCAGTGATCCAGGTGGGAGAAATAGGACTTGAAGGAATTCATAGTGAAATAAAGGAGGGAAGGATTTAGATACAAGAAGTACATGACTCCGCTGAGTTAAGGGAGCAGAGAAATAAGGTGGTAATTACAGAAAATTAACTTTTAGCTTTTTTGATTGAAAAAATAACAATATATTTATATACTTATGGGACTAATCTATGAAGGCATGGGGACTAAAGATATAATAGAAAAAGGAAAGAATTTATGGAAAGCGATGCTCTTGAATAGGCCAGAGGGAATGGGGTGAGATACAAAAGTGGATGGTGCAGCTTTGGATAGACCCAAGACAATTGTATGCATATAATTATCACAATAAAATGTGTACAATTCTGATTCCTCAGTGTTCATTTAGACAGAGAACAGCTTCGTGGAGTCACAGAGTTGCCTAGTTTAGGTAAATACAGCTTAAATTTTATATTCTCAAAGGACAAAGTAAGTAAGTAGCTCACAGAAGGCTCCCATTTAAAAAGCTAATTATATTCTAGGTGTGCCACTCATTACACAGACATTGGATAAAATAAGTCTATTAAATAGCATAAAACAAGTTCAAATCATCTTACTATTGGACCTCAAGATTCTTATTTAAGTTATGAAGTGATTTGGCTATGCAATTATAATTATTCCAGGATTGCCACAATCTAAAAACTATGTAATATGAGCTTCTATCTTGGAATTTGTATCAGAAAGCAAGAAACTTTCTTAGTTCCTTGTTAATATGAAGGTCCCGGATGTTAAAAATTCAAGGTCTGTGAAATGATAGTTATTAGAACAATAACCCTTTTGATGGGACAACGTAGCGAAAAGTGTTGGCATATCTATCTAGATAATTGCCAGACAGTATAGATACTGTAAATAAACATTTGGACTGGCAATTGGTCATTTATTCAAATAAAATTTATTTTAATGTGTAGTATTTTAAGAAGTCCTTTTAGAAAGTATATTCTGTATTTTAAGCTTGTCCTTATTCCAAGCTTTATGGTGACAAAATATTTCTCTCCAAGATGCAGTATGAGGCTTTTGGATAAAATTAGAACTGAAGGAAAAGGAGAAGGCAAGGACATGGAGAATGAAGTGCTCTTTCTTTAAATAATGTTTCAACAAACATTGTGGAGGTAAAAAAAAAAAAAAAGCTTCTTACTGTTTCTTCTTTAATTTTTTACCTTGATACACTTATTGAATAATAATGAGTGGTACAATCCTTATTTCCAAGAATTGTAATGCAAGTTATTTGGTGATTTGGCCTTTTCTCCTCTCTTACAAAAATCATATCATCTCAGAAGAAAACAAGCAGTATTATTCGTTAAACCTTCTATCTTATTTAGCTTTATATATAAATCTGAGAAAATGGAAGGATGAAGAAAGTTTTCTAAAATGGCAATAAAAAAGACAAACCAAAAAATTCAATTTTAATAATAAAAGTAAATATCATATATTTTCTAGTTTACAGTAACTAATTTCTAAGGTTTCATCTTTTTCCATAAAATTGAGAGTTCTACTTGCAGTTTTTCCTTCTAGTTCTACTCCCTGGCTATCAGCATGAAGTTATAGATTCATTAAAACATACCCAGTTTTTATGCTTAAAGATATGGATGCATAGGCATCAAATGAGAAAAAACTTTAGGGCATAAGAGTATCTTGCAATCAGCTAATACAAAGCTGAATAAATGGTATGTAAGTGACAGAGTAAAATGAGGATTTATTGACAAGGCAATGAGCCCTGCCTGAGCATAAGGCATGGAGGGTGACCCACACAGACACCACAGAAGGTGTGCTCCTCTAGAGCTGACTTCTCATTCTCTCTCTAATGAGCAGAGATTCCAATGCCTACTCTGTCAATATCCTGAACATTTTCACTGCAGTATTCTTCTTTTACACTGACTTGCTACTTTGTGTGTGGGGGACCTCACCTGAATAAATACGAATTCTCTGCCAGCTCTGCAAAAACCTTGAACTGCTGAATGCTATTGGAAAAAAATTAAACAAATGCACACATCAGTGCTACCATTGTCTTGTGAATGCCAGACTCCACTGGGTTCTTAGCTCTTCCCACTAATCCTTCTATGTCAATACTCTCTCCAGTTCTCAGTAGACAAGAATTCAGAACAATTTCTCTATTCTCAAACATAACCTTCTGGCCACCTGATTTATTTTCAGCAAATAGCCTTATTTTGTATTTTTCTTTTAAAAAACCACCTAAAAATAACATCAACATTAATCTAAACTCCCACAAATATTCCTATAGCTGCAACTGTCCTTTCTTTTTTTCATTTTCTGTTTCACACTCCATTGAGTGGCCTTGCCAATCTTAATGTTGAACTCTTCACCAGAGTTCAGGATTTTATTCACTCCAGAATTTTTGAAACCTCTGTTCACTGATTATTTCTTCTTCTCTTATTTCATTATTATCTTCATTTCCATTAGTCTTTCACAATCTCTCGATTCTCACATGTTAAAAGAAAAGGCCAAGTTCACATCATCTTACCATTGGACCTCAACATTGTTATTTAAATTATGAGGTGATTTGGCTATGTAATTACAACACTTTTTCCTAGCACTTACATTCTGTTAATTATAAGACCCATGAGGGCATTGAAATAATAAAGTGTCCTTTACTACATTTTAAGATCTGGGATGATTCTAAATGAAATGAAAAAGTAGCCATTATCTTTAATTCTCTATCTTTGAGGTACCCTTTAGCCCATTCAGTGTCTTATTATGTTCCTGACTTTTCCTACATAAAACATTGTCATCTTTCATCTCATTATATGAGGATGTTTCTTAGGTTCAGAGAAAAAAAAAATGAGTAGCTATAGTCAAAGTGAGGGGATTATATTACATAATATTTAACAGTTTTTTAAGCCATGAATCCGTATTTCTTGGGTTACTACAATTCAGCACATAGCTCTTTATAAAGTTCCATTATAAGAATAATGATCTTGGCCAGGCACGGTGGCTCACTTCTGTAATCCCAACACTTTGGGAGGCCAAGGCAGGTGGATCACCTGAGGTCAAGAGTTTGAGACCAGCCTGGCCAACATGGTGAAACCCCATCTCTACTAAAAATACAAAAAAAAAAAAAAAAAATAGCCAGGCATGGTGGCGGGTGCCTGTAACCCCAGCTACTATGGAGGCTGAGACTGGAGAATCACTTGAACCCAAGAGGCAGAGGTTGCAGTGAGCCAAGATTGGGCCATTGCACTCTAGCCTGGGCGACAGAGTGAGACTCCATCTCAAAAAAAAAAAAAAAGAATAATAAAAATAATAATCTTGAATATTATACCCAATTTCATGTGGATAATAGGAAAGAAGAATTTATTTTTTCATGTCTCAATTATACTAAGACAAAGCATATTATACTACAGGAAATAAGTTTTATAGGTATATCCATATACTTGTATGTACACATATACACCCATCACAATTTAAAAACACTGAAAAGGCTTGTAGTAAAATTCAATAAACTACAGACTATATAATGGATATCCTGAGGGACTGGAAGGTTAAAGGTAGAGGGTAGAAAGGATTTGAGAGGAAGAGAACTTTCCCCATATGTTTACATGCTTAAGAATTCAAAGGTATTTTCAACAGGAATATAATGGTTATAATGTTTCATTCGTTCAATAATCAACACCACTCTTCAACATAAATCCCAGAGAACACAATAACAAAGACTTGGGACCAACCCAAAATCCCATCAATGGTAGACTGCATAAAGAAAATGTGGCACATACACATGTGGAATATTATGCAGCTGTAAAAAAGAATGAGTTCATGTCTTTTGCAAGGACATGGATGAAGCTGGAAGCCATCATTCTTGGCATACTAACACAGGAACAGAAAACCAAACACTATATGTTCTCACTCATAAGTGGGAGTTGAAAAATGAGAACACATGGACACAGGGAGGGGAATATCACACACCCTTGGCCTTTCGGGGTGTGGGAGGGAAGGAGAGGAGAGCATTAGTACAAATACTTAATGTGTGTGAGGTTTAAAACCTAGATGATGGGTTGATAGGTGCAGCAAACCACCATGGCACATGTATATCTATGTAACAAACCTGCACTTTCTGCACATGTAACCCAGAACTTAAAGTAAAATAAAAATAAAACAACAACAACGACAAAAAAAAAACTCGGAAAATTTACAACAGAGGAAGAAAAATTTTTAAATAAAAGCTATTACTGAAAAAAAAGAAATAAATAGAGTGAGTGTCAAAGAATCATATGTAGAGAACCTTGTAAAGTGCCCCCCTCCCGCTTTGGCCCTGACCCTACTCTGGGCTTTGCACCTGCCAGTACTCCCATGCATGTGGTGGGAAAAATAAGCCCAGAGAAAAGTCTTATTCCCACCTTTTGGGTGAATAAAACCCTTATGTATCATTCTCCTTGAACTTCTTAAAGATATGATAATTTTAAGTATACATATAAGCATGCATGCAATGACTAGTGTTTTTTTCCACAAAAAAAGATTTAAAACATGTAAATGGCATTTATTAATTACATATTTCTGCAGAAATAATACTTTGCTTTCAACTTCCACTATCAACATGTATTTAATCTCTAGCCAAGAAAGTGAACAAATGCAAAATCAAAATATAATTATCACTAGTGTCATTCTAATAAAGGTGATTTTAGTATGTGTGAGCACTTTACTAAGAATACACTTTCAGCATTATATTTTGAACTATGTCTATAAATTAATACTTAAAGCAATACATAAAACATAATTGTTCTCAAGAGGTCCATTACTAAATAAAACCCACTTCCACCCATACAGTGATGGCAAAGCATTTAATCAGGACAAGCATGCTTCTTAGAATTCCCCCTTTCTGCTGATAGTAGGCACTATCATGAAAGGCAATTTAAGTTTCTTCCAACACTACCCATTTGTCAATGCAGATGTGTGGGAGTTTGTTTCCAGGTAACAAGTTTGCTGAGGCTCCCTGTGTGCACTTAAGTTTCCAGGTAACAAGTTTGCTGAGGCTCCCTGTGTGCACTTAAGGCTTATACCCACCAAGATTTAGTTAACTATAAAGTGTCTCTAATAATAGAAAAGTTAACTTGCTTCAAATCAAGTGTGCAAATTTCTGTAGAAAATCCTATGTAATAAAACAATAGTTTTCAAACTACATTTGAAATAAAAAATCTTCCCCAAATTTAAGAAATATATCAAATCCTAATATGTAAAATATATCAAATCTTAATATGCAAAATTGCCAAGTTAGTGCCCGGTGGTGGACCTGCTACAAATGGAGGTACAGTTAGTCCCTGTAGACCTTGCTTATTCACTACTCTCTTACTTTTTTCTCCCACACATCTTGACCTATTATACAACGTGACACCATTTCTGAATATTTTTTAACTTCTTACATTCTTATTCTGAAAACTATTACAATACAATAATGTAATTTGGAAAGTCTCTTTCTATTTACAAATCTATGTTACATAGCTCCAAAAATATGGGTCAGATACGTATAAGTTTCCGGTGTGTTCCAGTTCTGCTCCCGCAAAGGAAGACATGTTGTAAGGGAGGTGTGGAAACAGTACAGTATAATGAGAGCTCAGGAGGAGAAATCATTAAGAATTCTCCTTTAAGACATTATTTTTTAACAGCTTTAATGGGATAGAATTTATACACCATAATATTCACCAATTTAAATGCCACAATTCATTGGTTTGTAGTATTTATACAGTTGTGCAAACATCACAGCTATCTAATTTTAGAACATGCCACCATACCAAAGAGAAGTACTCACAAGCATTCATACTCCATTCTTCTCTACCCCATATGCTGGCAACCACGAACCTATTTTCTGTCTCTATGGATTTGCCTATTCTGGACATTATATATAAATGGAATCACAACATATGTGCTCTTTTGTAACTGGATTATTTCAACAGCGTAATGTTTTCAAAGCTCATCTCAGTTATAGAGCATGTATCATTACTTTCTTCTTTCTTATTCTTATTTCTTATTCTTATTCTCAAATATTCTTCCATTATAGAAATGTACCATATTTTGTTTATCTCTTTATCAGTTGATGGATATTTAGGTTATTTTCACCCTTTGGCTATTATGAATAATGCTGTACACGTTTTTGTATGGATAAATGTTATGTTATTATTTCTCTTAGGTATAACCCTAGGAGTAGAATTCCTAGGTTGTGTGGTCACAGTTTAACACTTTAATGAACGGCCAGAGTGTTTTCACAGATGGCTGCACCATTTTACAATCCCACCAGCCTTGCATCGGGGCTCCAATTTTTTCATATCCCCATCAACACTTTCTATTACCTTTCTTTTTGATCACAGGCATCCTAGTGTATATGAAATGCCATTTAATTGTGTGGTTTTGATTTGCAACTGGCAGGTAAAAAGATGTTGATCATCTTTTTCATGTGTTTATTGTTGATTCGCATACCTCCTATGGAGGAGAGCCTGTTCAGACTCTTTGTCCATTTTAAGTTAAATTATTGTCTTTTTATTATTGAGTTGTAAAAGCTCTTCATGTATTCTGTATACAAGTCTATCATCAGATACATAATTTGCCAACACTTTTTCCAGTTTTCTAGGCTGCGCTTTGATTCTCTTAATGGTGTCTTTGGAAGAACACAAGATTTTTATTTTGATAAGTTCAATTTGTCCATTTTTTCTATTGCTACTCAAGCTTATTGGCCATATCTAAGAAGACTTCCTATAACACACCATCATGAAGACTTCCTTCTATGTTTTCTTCTAAGAATAATATTTGTAGTTTTAGGCCGTATTTATGCTTATGATCCATTTTGAGTATGTTTGTTATGTGGGGAAGGAGTCAAACTTAATCATTTTACATGTGTCCTGACACTGCTTATTTACAAGATACTTCTTTCTCCATTAAAATGCCTGTGCACAAATTGAAAATAGATTTACCATAAATATAGGTGTTTATTTATGGAATCTCAAGTCTATTCCATTAACCTCTATGTCTATCATCATGCCAATATTACACCATTTTGATTTTTGTAGTTTTGTAATACATTATGTATTTTATGTAGTTTTGTAATACATATATACAAGAAGTAAGAAATTGTAAGGCCTCTAACATTGTTCTTTTAGGGGATTTTTTTGGTTATTCTGGATCCATTGCATTTCATATGAATGTTCAAATCACATTGTCAATTTCTGCAAAATTATATAAGTAACCAAGCTGGAATCTAATAAAGATTGTATAAATTCTTTTGATCAATATGGGACATGTTGCCATCCAATTATTTATAGTTTCAGTCTTACATTCCTTTTGTTGGTGTTGTAATTGTTTTTCTTAGTTCCATTTTCAGATTGTTCATTATAGTATATAGAAATATAATTTACTGAATTCATTTATAAGTTTTAATAAATGTTGGTGAATTTATGATTTTCTATGTACAAGATCATATGATTTCTAAATAGAGACGGTTGTATTTCTTTCTTTCATTTCTTTTTTCTTCCCCTTAACTATCCTTGCTAGAACTTCTAATAATGTTGCATAGAAGTGGCAAGAGCACAGATCCTTGTTTTGTTCTTGATCTTACAGGAAAGATACTCTGTTTTACACAATAAGTTATGTTAGCTATAGGTTTTTCATGGATACTTTTTATCAAATTGAGAAAGTTTACTTTTGTTTTTAATTTATTTAGTGTTTCTACCATGAAAGGATATTGACTTTTGTGATATGCTTTTCTTTTATATTACTTCCATATTACTATAATTACACAGATTTTCTTTATTACTGTATCAATATATTACGTTGTTTGGTTTTTAGATGTTAAAACTACCTTGTATTCATGAAATAAATCAAACATGTTCATGATGCATATTCCTTTTAATAGGTTGCTGATTTAGATTCATTAGTATTTAACCAAGGAGTTTTGTGTCTATATTTCTAGAGACAGTGGTATATAGTTTTCTTTTAATGTTTTTGCCTGGTTTTTGGCATCAGGGTAACACTGGCCTCGTAATGTAGGTTGGGAAGTGTTTCATCTTACCATGTTTTTAGAAAGATTTTGCTAAAAATTATATTGACTATTTATTGCATGTTTGGTAAAATTCACCAGAAGGGAAAGGTATAGTAAAACCTGGACTTTAATTTGTTGGAAGTTTTCAAAATAATAATTCAATCTGTTAACTGCTTATATATCTATTCAGATTTTCTGTTTTTTGAGTCAATTTCTATAGTTTATATCATTTTTAAGAGTTAATTCGTTGCATTTTAGTTATTGAATTTATTTGTATACAGTTTTCCAGGGTACTAATTTATCATTCTCTTTAATTTTGTAAGGTCATTATTAAGATCTTTCTTTCATTCTTGATTTTTGTAATTTGAATCTTCACTCTTTTAAATGGTCATTCCAGCTAAAAGTTTGTCGATTTTAGAAAATGATTTCAGAGAACCAACTTTTGGTTTCCCCAATTTTCTATATCTTCTACTTTACATTTTTTAAAATTTATTTTTAGTGACTCTGGATACATAATAGTTATATATATTTATAGGGTACAGGTGATGTTTTCACATAGGCATGCTCTCTATAATGATCAAATTAGGGTAATTGTATGCATCACCTCAAGAATTTATGACTTTTTTGTGTTAGAAACATTCCAATAACTCTTTCAGTTGTATTTAAATATATAGTAAATTACTGTTACTATATTTTTTCTCTTATCTTTTTTATTCCTTCTTTCTGTTTATTTTGCTGCTTTTTCATTTTTTAATGAAAAAGACTACGTTACTCATTTGAAATGTTCTTTAAATATAGGCATATAATCTATAAAATTATCTCTAGGTAGTGCTTAAGTTCTATGCATTAATAAGCTTTTGTGTGTTGTGACTTCATTTTCATTTATATCAAAGTATTTTGTGCAAAGCATTCTCATTATTCACACATTGGTTATTCTCTAAAGTTCTATTAAATTTTCTTTGTTTCTTTTTCTCTGTTCTTCAGATTGCATAATCTCTAGCAACATACCTTCAAATTTTCTGATTATTTATTCTGCCAGCTCAAATCTACTGATGAATTCATGTAGTATATTTTTCATTTCAATTATTGATTGTGCTTTTTAACTCCAAAATTTTCATTTGATTCTTTTCAAAATAATTTTCTCTATTTACCTATATTGCCTGCCTGATGAGACATTGTCATCCTACACTTCTTTACTCTGTGTATCATTTGCACTAATTCTTCTAACATATTGATAATAGCTGCTTTGAAGTCTTCTGCTAAATCTGACATCTAGAAGTTACTGTAACTTGGTTTATTTCATATGTATGGGACACAGTTTCTGTTTTTGTGTCCTAATTTTTTTGTTGAAAATTGAACATTTTAGATAATATATTGTAACAACTCTGCACGCCCATTTTTATCCCCATTATCCCAAGGCATTTTGTTGTTTTGTGTCTGTCTCTCTAGCTACTTGGTTAGATTATTTCTCTGGAGTCTCTTTTCCTGCCATGTACAGTCTCTGGTGTCACTCCTCACAAGTCACAGCCTTGAGCCTGTGTACAGTCACCCTGGGATATCAATGGTTTTAATAGAGCTCTTTTGACTCTTTCTTTCCTTCATTGCTAATATTAGGTTGGTGCAAAGGTAATTGCAGTTTTTGCCATTAAAGGTAGTGGCATAACTTTTAATAAAATGTTAATTTAACTTTGGGAGGCTGAGGTGGGCAGATCACGAGGTCAGGAGATTGAGACCATCCTGGCTAACACGGTGAATCCCCGGCTCTACCAAAATTACAAAAAATTAGCTGGGCATGGTGGCGGGCGCCTGTAGTCCCAGCTACCCAGGAGGCTGGGGCAGGAGAATGGCGTGAACCCGGGAGGCAGAGGTTGCAGTAAGCCGAGATCACGCCACTGCACTCCAGCCTGGGCAGCAGTGCCAGACTCCATTTCAAAAAAAAAAAAAAAAATGGTTAATTTAATTAAAGGAAAAAAACCACAATTACTTTTGCACCGACCTAATATTATAGCAGGCTGTTAGCGTCCACTAATTTCAGGATAATTTCACCACTATATTCAAAAATGCTCTGGGCATAAATTGTTCCACTGTCTGATCCAATTAAATTTGGGCCCTATTTCAAGAATAGATTTTGGAAACAGATTTTGAGGTTGTTGTGACCCCAAGAAGACTCTTTTTAGGTATATCTTATCCTGCAGTATGCCTTTGAGATAATTTCCAGAGACTTTAAATAATTGTTTATTTACTTTTGTTTTATAATTTTAATTTTTATGGTTGTTTCACATTGCCATTCTGGAAATTATTCTTCTAACTCATTCTTATTCTTGTATGTTTTATTTATACTCTTAATTTTTCAGGCATCCTATGATTTTGTATTTGACACTCTTATATATATTGTTTTCACTACATATTCACCATCTGCTTAGATACTACTCCCCCTCCTGGTGTCCAGTATGACACTTCAACTTAATTGGAAGTATCTCCTCATGGAAACCAACATGCTATTCAAACTCAGAATTTCCAAAATGTAATTTGTCATACTTTTCCCAACATAACCTACTTTTCATTTCCCAACTTAAGCTAAGGGCAAATGGAATTGCTCATTCTAGCTAGGAATTTTGGGATACTCTTGCATTTTAATCTCAGCATCTATTACAGAAGACTTTTCTTCTCCATACCCAGATATTTATTTATGTTTACATATTTATTTACTTATTTGTTTATCTATTTTGAGACAGGGGCTCACTCTGACGCCCAGGTGGAGTGCAGTGGCACGATCATGGACTTGACTTCCTGGGTTCTTGTGACCCTCCCACCTCTGCCTCCCGAGCAGCTGGGACTACAGGCATGCACCACAACACCTGGCTATTTTTTTTTTTTTTTGTACTTTTTGTAGAGATGAGGTCTTATGGTGTTTCCCAGGCTGGTCTCCAACTCCTGAGCTCAAGCAATCTGCCCTCCTTGGCCTCCAAAAGTGCTGGGATTACAGGTATGAACCACATTACAGGCATAAACCACTCCAAAAGTGCTGGGATTACAGGCATGGCCACTCAGATGTTTATTATTTAATCTGGACTATACGGAGTATCATGAACACATATTCTGATAAAAGTGGCAACACAAGAAATTGGAAAAGTCATTAATATTGCACAATCCCAATGATTTGCTTGGTGTGATACCTCCAGCTTAACCACAATTGACTTAATCAATAATTAGAATCTTACTCCAATTCAGGCCAGTCATATGAGAGGGGGTCATAATGAGTGCTCCACCTACACTGTAGAACACTCTTCATTATCTGAAGAACAGTGACCCAATTAGATCCTTTATCGGGAAAGTGGAAGTAAAATATATACAGTTCTGCTTGGCACAAGAAATTCAGATTATTGCAGTTTTTCTGTTGATCTGAGCATATTTTTCCCCTTTTTTATTTTATACATTACCATAATGCCAGAAACTTACCTCGATAGATCTGATCAGCACAACTTTTGCTTTGAAAGTTTTTAGGATGTTTTATGATAGAACTAATACTAAAATATTGTTCACTTCAATAAATTCAAATGAACCTAATTATTTTATTTGTAGAACTCTAACACTTTTCTATAAAGCCTATCTCACATAGGTCTTTGTTATAAAAAGAAATTATTTGGATTTTTAATAAGTAGACTTCTACGAAACCTTTGATACATGAAAAATATGTACTTATAAAACATAAAGGTCATATCAGATTTACTAAGTCAAATAGAGATCATTATCATTATCATCATGGAATGAATGCCAAACAGGTGTCTATAAATATAATCAAAGTTTAAAAAACAATCACATGAATTTGGTATTACCTATCATGAGAGAATATGCCACCAAATAACTGAAGAAAACCATCCCTTCTGCTGAGTTATTTGCAGTAGTGAATTTGATTATCAAAACTTGCATTGCCATTGTTTATGCGCCTTATTTAACTGTATTTATTGTATGTAATATAATTTATATGAACTATTTTTAGTCATTAACCCCTCATACTGTAATGATAAAAAAATTCTATTGTCATCTATAACTAAAAGCCTAATCTACATTAACAAAATGGTATCACAACTTAATATTGTTAATATCCTCTACAGAGATAATAAGAAATGTGATTTCAATATTGATTTTAATAGATTTAAAACATTGTAGGCTGGGTGCGGTGGCTCATGCCTGTAATCCCAGCACTTAGGAAGCCGAGATGGGCAGATCATTTTAGGTCAGGAGTTTGGGACCAGCCTAGCCAACACGGTGAAACTCCATCTCTCTTAAAAATAGCCAGGCATGGTGGTGCACACCTGTAGTCCCTCAGGACTCAGGAGGCAGAGGTTGCAGTGAGTGGAGATCCTGCCACTACACTCCAGCCTGGGCGACAGAGTGAGACCCTGTCTCAAAAAAATAAAAATTAAACAAACAAACAAAAAAACATTGTGGTTGCTTCCACTTTTAAAACATGTTCAGTATATTTCAACCATCACTTTGTGCCTCTGAAACTTTCATTCTCAATTCATTATTATGACATTTTAGTACCTTAGGAATCTAATCCTGGCCACCAGAGGGAAAGCTGATTAATTAGAATTCAACCAAAAACAACTTTCAGACAATTTTCCTTCCGGAAATTGGTAAGGCAGAGGTAAACAAACATACTCCAACAGAAGAACAGATTGCTTTATTATACAGATGCTTACAATTTTAAGATTATAGAGACAACTTACTTTCCATGACACACCTCCAGCCAAACATTTTTAATGCTATTATTATATTGGGGAATGTGCCATCTTATTAATGAAATCAGCCATGTAAGAATTCCTTAAACTATACTTAGCGTGCTGTACTTAGCATGCTGATTCTCTTCCTACTATAAAGTATCGATTCTTCAACTTACTTTGCATGAAATGTAGTGATCTTATTTTTTAAATAAAATTTAAAAACAACATTTATTTTTTAAATAAGATTTTACAACAAACAATACAAGTAATTGAACCATATAAGTTATACATTTAGGTGTAAAACATTAAGGAAAATTTTATATCTCAAGTCATTCATTTGATACTGGAAATAATTTATATTTGACCCCATCTAGGCTGGGCGCAGTGGCTCACGCCTATAATCCCAGCAATTTGGGAGGCCGAGGTGGGCGGATTACCTGAGGTCAGGAGTTTGAGATCAGCCTGGGCAACATGGTGAAACCCCGTCTCTACTAAAAATACAAAATTATCCGGGAGTCGTGACACATGCCTGTAATCCCAGCTACTCGGGAGACTGAGGCAGGAGAATCGCTTGAATCTGGGAGGCGGAAGATGCAGTGAGCCGAGATCATGTCATTGCACTCCAGCCTGGGCAACAAGAGTAAATCTGTCTCACCAAAAAAAAATAAATAAATAAAAATAAAAAAATTATATTTGACCCTATCCAATCCAAGAGAAATATATTGTTTAGAAATAGTAAAAACAAGAAATTCTCACAGCATGAACTATATTGCCAAATGTTTGAGCTTCATTCCAAACAGGATTTTTAATCTAATATTTGAAAGATAAAATGTCACAAAAGAAAACTAGTATAATGGATAGTAAGAAATACAGTGGCTATAGAAGAGAACAAGGCAGAATTGTGCCTCAGAGTAATAAACTGAACTGGCACATCCATGAAAGTTAAGTCCTACCAAGGCCACAGGATAACAGTACCCCCCATTCATCTCACTGGGAATGAATTTTCTCATGAATAAAATGAAACGTAGTTTCAAATTTTCAGTAGAGCAACATTATCTTCTTACTTTAAATGGGGGCAAAACAAGAATTCAATAACTGTGATTATTCTATACCACTGTTCTGCAAACCTTTTAAAAGCATCAGGGCAGTGAAGTAGACAGCACCATCCCAGCCCTCTCTGGGGGCCTCTGTTGGTTGCTGTGACTGACAAGGACCCATGCTGGCCTTCAGCTGGTAAGTCAGGGCTATCCAGGGCAAGAGCAGTGAATTATTGGGTGTTTAGGCACCACACTCAGTGCTTTTATACATGTTATCTCATTTGGTTATGTAAGCTGTGATCTCATAAATTTCTCAATAATAAAAAGCAAATGAGATTATTTGTATTTAGAAATCCAAAAAACAAAACAAAAGGATTATTTAAATATATAAAATTCACATTATTTATGTTTAAAGACTGAATTTGATATTCTTATTGAATGCAGTATAAATGATATATACACATAAAGCACATTAAATGCACAATTTTATAAAGATGTTACCTGAATTTTGAAAAATGTGCAAATATTTTATTTTTGCTTCAAATTCTCTAAACTTTTACTTGATGAATAGACAACTCGCTCTTTACAATGATTAATCAGAAAGTTCCTATGTTAATGTTTTTCCTTTTTCAGTTATAGCTGAGTTTCAAATAATATAATTATGTATCAAAGACAAGTTGTCAAGCATCAAAATGATTGCATAACTATGGCATAACACTTGAGGTTTTACGGTCCATGAAATGACTGTGGTTTAAATCCCCCTCTTCCTGAAGCATCCTTTGGGTAGGGATGAGAGGAAACTGCATTTATAAAGGTTCATTGGTATAACTTTAGACAAGCACTGTAGCCTTTGAAAAACTGTATTAAAAGTATACACAGTGCATAATGTTTAATGCTTTTTAAAAATCAATAACTTTACAACTCAATTGAATTGGATTACATCAATTTTACTGTAGTTCCCATCTCTCACAATTTAATACTAATTCTGAAGTATTCTGACATCTTCTATGAGTATTGTAGGAAACATGGACATAAGTGTTAATAGACAAATATCCACTTGATTAGTTTTCTAAAAATAAAACTAGGAATGATCTAAACTATACTAGGTTAAGCCATCTATTTTTTTGTAAAGATAAATGCAAGTTAAGGTAGCATCCTTGGTCCTTGGTCAAGTAAATATAATTACACAAACACACACACACACACACACACACACACTGTTTTGGGCTCAAACTTTTTTTTTTTTTTTTTGCTTCAGCCTCCTGAGTAGCTGGGATTACAAACACGAGCCACAGCACCTGATGAATTTCATATTTATAAACCCACACACATTATGTATGTATACATGTATACATATATGTGATATTTTGCACTATATATAATGAATATATATAGTTATGGATTCAAACTTAGAAAAGATTCAAAATTAGCTATCAGAATTCTTTTGTATTTCCAGAGTTTAGAACTGTGTCTACCAAGGAGCAGATGGGCCCAAAATGCCAAAAACATTTACTGAAGAAGTCAAAGTCACCTGAACTCACAAAATATTTTGAGCTCTCAAAATGAAGGATTCAGATGCCAACTACCTGAGCAGTTGCATACCACTGAGACTTATAAATTTTTATGTGCCCATACATATTATAACTGAAGGATCTGACATACTCACTGAGTAATTCTCCAGGGCATAGATGTACTTTTTCTTTTTATAAGTGATTTCATGTGGAACTAGGAAAGCATCTTTAACTTAAAGGAGACATAAGAGTTTGATTGGATCAAGTCAATTTGAAAACCATGCTCATTTTTTTCAAAGACTTTTATTTTTAAAGCTATTGTTTTCTCCATAGATTTTATTATCTATTAGTTATTTTTTTAAGAAGGACCTGTGGTAAAAAATTAATAATATTCACACCCACAACAACAAAAAATAAAATTAAGATATTCTAAAGACATCATTTAACTTTTAAAATATTTTTTATTTCACTACAAAGACTTTTTAGAAAGTCTACATACTCTGAAAGCCCAAAGAGGGCAAGGATTGTTTTGTTTGTAATATTTTTAATTTTTTAATTGAAAGCAAAATATTTTATATGCCTTTGGGGAGGAACAGGAAAATATTTCATAAAAATTTAAAAATGCATAAAAGATTATAGTATTTCAACTATTATTGACCACCTGAAAATGATAAAATGATTCACTTTTATTCATTTATTATAACAAGATGTAATGATAGCCATATTTGCTTTCCTAAAGTCACATTTCATAGTTGGTGGCAGACAAACAAGTAACCATAATACAGGATAGACTAAAACAAATTATGTTGGCCCATCTTTTTGCCCTACTCTAATCAATAATGCCCTTACAAACAATAGTGCACTACTGTAAATCTAAATGTCAGAGTCCAGATTCTTTATCATTTCAGTCTAGCCTGCCTCCAAGATAAAGGAAACAGTGACTTCCATGGTCTAGCAACCATGGGTAAAATTTCTGAGCCTGAGGCCTTAGAAGACTGAGGCTCTGTATTTACATTTGCCTTTATTGGTACCTCTAATTATGAGTCTTTCCCAGGGGTCTCTGGTGCCAGTTTATTTTTTCCCATCTCTCCTTTTCTTCATTTGCTATTAGGCTATTATTGCTAAGGTTACTTCAGGTACTATTGTTTGCTTCTGTTCTGTGATACTTCCCCTTTTAACTCACATGGCTTTCCTTCTCCCCAGATTAATACCCTGGCCTGCCAGGAGATTCAATTCAATGTTTATCAGGAACCTAGTCTGTATAGATGTTAGACACTCATCTGCATCTATTATTTAGCTCCCTAAAGAGCTTCACTGGTCTTCACTCTCTTCTGTGTGCATGGGGCTCAGAAGGGCACTTACAGAGAAGAGACTAATGTATGGGAATTCATTCCATTTTTATTGGAAAAACAGTTCTTCTCTAAGAAAAGATTTTTTTTAAGCAAAAGTGAGAAAAATATGAATAGAAATCATAAAAGTGTACAGTCTGTGAATGAACCCCTACCAAAAGTTAGCTTTAAGTGTCTAAAAGGCTTAAAAACACATTTCCCTAAAGAATACTTTTTATTGAATTTTTACTTTTTCAGTAAAAACCCCAGAGCCACATTATCAAAAGTACCTGAAATTAAATTTTATTTCTACCACACTCAATTATAATGTATAATGTAAAAGTACAATTTATTTTATTTTATTAAAAAAATTCAGGAACACACTGTTCTTGCGAGTGGAGTCGGCTGGGCAGCTGAGAGACAGCAAAGCTGTGCCCTGGGAGCTCATGAAGCAAACATAATTTTTTTTTTTTTTTTTTTTTTTTTTTTTGCGAAGGAGTCTACAGGAAGGGATGTGAGGAGAAAGTAAAGCAGGAAGCCCTGGGGCAGGGATATGGAGGAACTCGTGCAGGCAGAAACTAGGGAGCAGGGCATTTTGTGTACTTATAAGCGCATGTGCAAGTCAGGAGAGCTCAGGGCTCCGTCTGCTAGAGCTGAAGCTACCAGTTGATTTTCAGCGTGATGGAGCAAGCAGAGAGGGGAATGGCTACTGGGCCAAACATTTGATTTCCTTACAACGTCAAGCAGGCTATAATAAAAATTGGAAGAGATATCCAGAGTAATGTAATTCATAGAGAAAGAAAGTAGAATAGTGGCTGCCAGGCGCTGGAGGAGAACTGGGAACGAGGAGTTTGATGTGTAATAGGTACGCTGTCTCAGTTTTGCAAGATCAAAGAGCTCTGGAGATTGGTTGCACAACAATGTGGACATACCTGCTGTGTGTTTTTTTCCTCGTCACTTGCTCTGTCCCTGCATTTCAAAGAAGCTGCTGCCTCCTTTTACCCTGACAATATGAGTGTGCCTGTCAAATACATTGAGCGAATACTGTGGTGTCTATATGGGTACAGTTACTGTTTTTCAACAGCAAGCTCTTTCACCAGGATAGAATTTTCCTCACAGAAATAATCTGAAGATATAAATAACCATGTGCATCTGCCTGGCTGTTTCCCTGCACACACACGCACGCACAGCTGTAAACAGCGGACACATAAGCGACTCAGCAATCCTGGGCCGCGGGTCTCTCAGAACATTCAGCCAGTATACCTGGAGCAGGCTCCGAGGGCGGGCAGGGAGAAGCCAAACTGGCCTGGTCCTGCCCGCAGAGAGCCTTCAGTCTGCAGAGACAGGCCTTTTAACCAAGATGCAATGGCCCTAGAGCGCCACGACAAGCTAGGTGTGAGAAGTCCCCAGTCAGACCAAGCCAAGAACTGGAGAATGAGGGAGCCCAAGGACGTTGGTGTGCAGACAGGCAGAGGAAGGGAAGGGGTGAGGAGGACCGGGGGGAAGTGCAAAGGTTGGGCAGAAGGGGCAACAGATGAAAATGATCCCGAGCCAAAGAAAATATTGTCATCAAAAGCACAGAACCTGACTTTGAGCCACACACTTTGGAGACATGACATACAAAAGCTGTTTAGGTGCTGCTGGACAGACCCTCGCCTGCTGAAACGGCTGTAGGACAGTCTGGGCCCATCCCATCCGTGCTCTGGGCTGTCGTGGCGCGGGGCAGGCGGCGGTGCGGGGCCCATGCAGTCCCCGAGGAGGACACTCAGTCCCAGGCGCACTCCGCTCTGGCTGCACCGCCCCAAAGGCATCTGCGTCTCGCCATTGTGAACTGCCCTGCTGCTCATTGCCAAGCCATAAGGGACAGTCCTTCCCCGCCTGCTAGTTACACTACCAAATTCGCTCATTCTTCTCCAAAATCTTAACAGTGTGAAGGCTTTTAATGTACCGAAATAGAATGATTTTCAGCTTGTCCAAGGAAGAATTCCTACATTATGGTGTCAATTCTCCCAAGCTTGTGATTTTACCCAAGTGTGGAAGAAGATTACCTTTATTCATCCATATCTCCTATATTTTCTTCCTAACATAGTGGTTAGTGACACTGACGTCTAGGGTCAGGCAGACCCAGGACTGAATCCCGAAGTCTGCTAATAATTGGAGGATATTTCGGATGTTACTCAACTTCTTAAACATCCATTTCCTCATTTCTAAAATGAACAGAAATATAGAACCTGCTACCTGGAGTTCAACATTAGATAATGAGGGAAACAAGTAACTGCCCAACTCAGCTAAACTCTCAATAAAATGGCTGTTTTTCTTATTTTTATTTGTATTACTATTTCATTCTAATTTAAGTATTTTTAAGTGATGTCCTCATACTTCTGGTAGACTATTAAATGAAACATGGGCCTTTACAATAAAGACAACAATTTTAATTGTATGTTCAAAAAATCAAAACAAGCCCTTTTTTACAGGTACAAAGACACTTCAGAGCCACTTCAGTGATCGTGGCCATGAATGAAGGCCACACATGCTATTTTAGATTGAGGAAGCCTGCACAACAGCAAGACACTTCTCTGTTAAGTATATTCCTATCCAATGTGCTCTGCCTTGGCTGCGTTTTCATTTGTTTGCATTGCTTTCTTTTCTTCATCTTTGGTCATTAATTAGCTCCTGACTAGCTCATTCCATTCTAGCCCTGTTCTCTTCTTCCCTCTCCTCTCCTCTTCCCCCTTTCTTCTGTCTCCTTCTGTCTCTCTCTCTCTCTCCCTTTCTCTCTCCCGCTCTCTCTATTTCAGTGCATTCTAGTCTAAGTTGGGGAATTAGTTGTTTCAAATCTCTTTCATATCCCAGCATCTCTTTACTGTAGAAAGGCAGAAAGGGCTTTGAAGAAAATAGTGACCTACATTTCAACATCCCAACGTCCATTAGGTTGAGTGGACGGTTGTGAGCTGGGTTGGCAACAGGCCCCGTGGGAAATATTTTGCAGGTATTCACAAATGATCCTCCAGGCATCTGTATTATTATTATTTCCCCTTATGAAGATATGAAAACTGAGGCTCCAAGGATTTCCCCCTGGTCACAACTCTAGTAAACAGCTTTCTTGGGAAGCCAACTGAAGATCGTCTAACGCCCAAGCAGTATTTGTGGTGCCACATCTCCACTACAGAGGCTGCATGTCTTCTGACCTTCTAACTTTATCTTTGATCAGCTCTTGCTACGAAGCCTTCCCCTTTCCATCTTCTGCCTATGACAGGATTGACAATGGAAAAGAGGAATGAATGTAAGATAGGGTGAAAAGGGCATCTGGTCTTTATTTATTTATTTATTTATTGTCTCCTTTGAGTAAAGATAAGTGAACACAAATAGGATCTTCATCGGCATCTTTCCCCTCAGGGATCCTTGCCCAGGCCACATGCCTAGCCTCTTACCCTCGGATGTTTCTGTTTGCTGCTCTGTTTTCCTGCTTAACTTTTCTTTTGAAAATGTTCTGATCTTGGAAGATAAAAATAATGAATTCAGTATATAAAGATGAGATCTAACTAGTAAGAGCACTAGGCTGGGTTTCAGAGATGGAGGTGACCTTGCACAGGTCTCTGGGATGGAGCACTCTCAAAACAACCTTTCATATCCTTCCTAGTTTCAAACAAAGCACTGCGTTCAAAATGGGAATGAAAAAAAGCACAGTCCCTACATTTTCTTAATTGCTTTGCCTGTTTTTTTTTAATTTCTGAAAAAAAAAACAGTCTAAATTATTTATGGGTCTAGCACAAGAAGTTAAACATGCTTTGCAGTCATATGCCCATTTTTATCTATTGAGTCTGCTTTGGCTTGCTGAGAGGACTTGTCATTCATCCTTACTTCATCTTGCAGACACTTCTCTAAGCTCTCCACTTCCCACCCACCTTCCCTCTCAGACTGGTTGCTCTTCTCTTTGAATTGAGTTGCAATGACTGTGCCTTCCCACACCTCGTTATTAAAACATGGAATCAAAGTCTAAACTATATCCATTTTTTTCTCACAAGCACTTCCTGCTGTAAATTGTCAGCCTCTGCCCATGGTCACTGAGACAAGCCCACCTCCAGTCTCTGAGCTGCTTTCCTCTATGATTCGTTTCTGCACATAGTAGCCAGAATGATCTCTTCAAAATCAAAGAAAGCATGCCATTTAGTCTTGCTTAAAATATGGTGGTGGCTTCCCATTGTACCCAGAATTTAAGCAAAATTTCTCTCCTTGGCTTTACAATATCCTGCATGATCAGGACTCAGAGCTCCCTTCTCTTGCTTCCTCTAACCTGTGGGCTCACTCCTACCTGGGCACCTCCGCTCTGCTGTTAACTCTTCTAATCCTGGTATGGTTGGTTTTGCTCTGTCAATTACATCTCAGTTTAAAATTCACTCCTCAGAGCAGGCTTCCCTGGACAAATTTAAGACACTTTTCTTTTGGCATGACATTTAAATATTCTGTGCCAAACACTCAGGAACACTCCACAGGCTATTTCTGTTTCTTATTTCCTGTTCCTCCTATCCTCCCAAACACAAACACTCCAATGAAAGTTTCATGAAACTAGGGAACTATCTGCTTATTCAGCCCCACAACCTGGCAGAAATCAGGCAATATGTACATTTTTAGAAGAAATACAAAAATGCAAAAACACAGAGAATAAGTGGATGACTTGCCATCCAATCCTTTCTGTTTGTGTCTGAGGCACTTAGCTAATATAATTTCATATAAATATCACTTTATGAAACAAAAAAACTTCTTTTCCTATTTCTTTCCATTTTCCACACAAATATACACACACTGAGCCTTCACATCAGGCCTTGCTTTTCTCAAAAAAGATATAGGATCTAATTAAATGTATCACTGATTGCAAGGTACCTCTGGATGAACATTGCTTCTGGGGTAAATTGAGACAAGCATCTCAAAATTAGTAATAGTTGCCAAGAATGGTAGTAGGTCTTCTTTCCAATTCTTTCTCCATCACAGTTTTTGAAATAAAAATAAGAATAACTAACTCAGGGAGCAAATGTAGTTTGTAAAACTAGCTGTTCACTGAAAAAAATAAATGAAAGTCAATTTCATGTAATTCACCACCAACATGAAAATAAACAAATAAGTAGGAAAAAGTGCTGAAGAAAAGTCAATTTAACAAATTCTCAATCCCATTAATTTGTCTCTAAGACAAAAACTGTTAAAATTATATATCAAGAATGGAGCCTTTACACACACACACACACACACACATATATGTTTTGTGAGTCTTGCAGGCACACAGTCATATTGTTTTAAAACAGGAGAAATCTTTCCTCGGACTGAAAATAAGAGTCCCCTTCTTGTGGACTACCTATGATTTATGTGTATAGAGAACCTGTCTGTTATAGTTATTGGAGAGCTATCTTGCAAGTCCTATGGATGTCAAAAGCATTCAGATCAGCTTCATATTCTCATCCTGAAAACAGTAATAAGAAAAAAAATTTATCAGATTGTAGAGACTGCATGCCAATTTGACAACCCTGCACAGCTCCAATGATCTTGAAGGCATGCGCTGCTGTGCATGTTGTGGCGATTAATCGAAACATGAACCTTAGGAAGCTTCCTTGAATAGCTTTGTATCATATCACCAACATCAACAAGCATACTAAGGCAAAGATAATTGGATATTCTTAATATGAAATTCTAAGAAATTCCAGAAATCCTTTTATCCAGCACTACTATAGGTAAAGAAGAATGAAAAAATCAATTGAATATTGCTAAATAATCTTGGCAGTTGAGGTGATTATGAATTAAGGCAGTCTAAAAGTTTAGTTTGCAGTTATATTTATTAAGAAACTTCTTTTAATTTTATTCCGCCAAATATGTCTTTAAGTACACAGCCCATAGCCACCTCTAGGTCCATTTGGAAGAGAGCCATGATTCGCCCATTGAGAACCATCACTGACAGTTTGGACATAACAGCTTTTCTCAGAGAACCTTTCCTGGACTATCATTTCCATGGACGTGTCCATGGACCCTGCCTGGACCTGTGCACTCTTCATGTTCTTTCTCTAGTTTCACTCCGCAATTGGAATGTTAGTCACAGAGAAGTTCTGCCATAAAGGGATTATGACTAATTTTGTTTTACTCTACATTTCCCAAAACCAATTACCCACAAGATTCTTTTATGCCATAATATATATATTAACATATGTGGCACTGTAGTTTGCAGGATACATTCTGGAAAACTTTCAGCAATAAAACTTATTATAGATGCAATTTTTCTTAAGCTTCTTACATTATTTTAAATAGAGTCGTTGGATTTTATAGCTGTAAGTACTTAAAATGATCTAGTTCAGGGCCTTCATTTTACAGTTGATGTAGGGAACCACAAGGTCACACAGCCTATACAAATCACTGATCTGGCACTGAGGACTATGTTCTTCCAATTCCTAGGCCAGGCCAGGGCTCTCTTATGACACCAAAAGAAAAATAACCCCTTTTGCATTTGTCTTGAGAAATAGTTGAAAGAGCAAGGAACTTGAAGTGAAAGACCTGAAGATGATTTCATCATATGTTAACTATGTGCCCTTGGGCATATAGATTCCTTTTCTGGAAAACAGATGTTTTAATCATGCTTTAACTCTTTATCTCATGGAATATTTGAGAAGTCCAAAGAAGCAAATAAAATATATGAAGGCACCCGCTACAACATGGAGGGCTAGGAAGGTATTGGCGCTCATCAATGGAATATTATTGTGGCTGTTGTATTTTATTGGCCTCCATTTGGAAAAGATTAAAACTCTAAGGTAATTTTTGGGAATTAATTTTATCGGGCTATCGTTACTATGTTTTGCTAATGGAGTTGTGGCTTGTGCTTCCAGATAGGAAAATAAAGAAGCTGGATGATTTGAAATTTTGTAACTTACATTCATTCTCTTTGGAAAACAGCATACTTCCTAGTATAAAAAAGTGAAACCTTGAAATGATGAATACTCTTAATGAATTCAAAGAGGAAACAGCCTAACATTCTAACGACATAAAAAATTGGGGCTTATGGTAAAATATTTATATGATTTCCACTAAGAAGGTAGAATTCTTAGCATCAAGAATCTTCTCTTACTTAATTTGAATGAAAACACAGAACTTAATGTCGTTACTATAGCATTGTAGAAGTATGTTTTGTTGAAATGAAATTCTATATGTTATCAAATGGTATCCGAATTTATCATTGTTGTTTTCATTTTTATTTTCTCCAAATATTCCTTTCTTGACCTCTGTATCTGTAATTTTATTCTACAGTTCTAAGTTCAACTGATTTGATCTATGCGAAATGAACAGGAATACTCTTTTCTTCAGTATATACTGTGTTTTCATTTTTATTCCTTGCTTCAAATATTTCTAATTCTAAAAGATACACTGATGCATATTAATGAAAGCCAAGACTCACCAAAGTGAAGCAGTAAATTTCATCTCATCTAGACCTCAGCCAGACTCTTTTCTTTTTTTTTTTTTATTATTATACTTTAACTTTTAGGGTACATGTGCACAACGTGCAGGTTAGTTATATATGTATACATGTGCCATGTTGGTGGGCTGCACCCATTAACTCGTCATTTAACATTAGGTATATCTCCTAATGCTATCCCTCCCCCTTCCCCCCCACCCCACAACAGGCCCTGGTGTGTGATGTTCCCCTTCCTGTGTCCATGTGTTCTCATTGTTCAATTCCCACCTATGAGTGAGAACATGCGGTGTTTGGTTTTTTGTCCTTGTGATAGTTTGCTGAGAATGACGGTTTCCAGCTTCATCCATGTCCCTACAAAGGACATGAACTCATCCTTTTTATGGCTGCATAGTATTCCATGGTGTATATGTGCCACATTTTCTTAATCCAGTCTATCATTGTTGGACATTTGGCTTGGTTCCAAGTCTTTGCTATTGTGAATAGTGCCGCAATAAACATACGTGTGCATGTGTCTTTATAGCAGTATGATTTATAATCCTTTGGGTATATACCCAGTAATGGGATGGCTGGGTCAAATGGTATGTCTAGTTCTAGATCCCTGAGGAATCGCCACACCAACTTCCACAATGGTTGAATTAGTTTACAGTCCCACCAACAGTGTAAAAGTGTCCCTATTTCTCCACATCCTCTCCAGCACCTGTTGTTTCCTGACTTTTTAATGATCACCATTCTAACTGGTCTGAGATGATATCTCATTGTGGTTCTGATTTGCATTTCTCTGATGGCCAGTGATGATGAGCATTTTTTCACTGTATTTTGGCTGCATAAATGTCTTCTTTTGAAAAGTGTCTGTTCATACCCTTCACCCACTTGTTGATGGGGTTGTTTTTTTTTTCTTGTAAATTTGTTAGAGTTCATTGTAGATTCTGGATATTAGCCCTTTGTCAGATGAGTAGGTTGCAAAAATTTTCTTCCACTCTGTAGGTTGCCTGTTCACTCTGATGGTAGTTTCTTTTGCTGTGCAGAAGCTCTTTAGTTTAATTAGATCCCATTTGTCAATTTTGGCTTTTGTTGCCATTGCTTTTGATGTTTTAGACATGAAGTCCTCGCCCATGCCTATATCCTGAATGGTATTGCCTAGGTTTTCTTCTAGGGTTTTTATGATTTTAGGTCTAACATTTAAGTCTTTAATCCATCTTGAATTAATTTTTGTATAAGATGTAAGGAAGGGATCCAGTTTCAGCTTTCTACATATGGCTAGCCAGTTTTCCCAGCACCATTTATTAAATAGAGAATCCTTTCCTCATTTCTTGTTTTTGTCAGGTTTGTCAAAGATCAGGTGGTTGTAGATATGCGGCATTATTTCTGAGGGCTCTGTTCTGTTCCATTGGTCAATACCTCTGTTTTGGTACCAGTACCATGCTGTTTTGGTTACTGTGGCCTTGTAGTACAGTTTGAAGTCAGGTAGCATGATGGCTCCAGCTTTGTTCTTTTGGTTTAGGATTGACTTAGCAATGCAGGCTCCTTTTTGGTTCCACATGAACTTGAAAGTAGTTTTTTCCAATTCTGTGAAGAAAGTCATTGGTAGCTTGATGGGGATGGCATTGAATCTATAAATTACTTTGGGCAGAATGGCCATTTTCATGATATTGATTCTTCCTACCCGTGAGCATGGAATGTTCTTCCATTTGTTTGTATCCTCTTTTATTTCATCGAGCAGTGGTTTGTAGTTCTCCTTGAAGAGGTCCTTCACTTCCCTTGTAAGCTGGATTCCTAGGTATTTTATTCTCTTTGAAGCAATTGTGAATGGGAGTTCACTCATGATTTGGCTCTCTGCTTGTCTGTTATTGGTGTATAAGAATGCTTGTGATTTTTGCACATTGATTTTGTATCCTGAGACTTTGCTGAAGTTGCCTATCAGCTTAAGGAGATTTTGGACTGAGACAATGGTGTTTTCCAGATATACAATCATTTCATCTGCAAACAGGGACAATTTGACTTCCTCTTTTCCTAATTGAATACCCTTTATTTCCTTCTTCTGCCTCATTGCCCTGGCCAGAACTTCCAACACTATGTTGAATAGGAGTGGTGAGGGAGGGCATCTGTCTTGTGCCGGTTTTGAAAGGGAGTGCTCCCAGTTTTTGCCCATTCAGTATGATATTGGCTGTGGGTTTGTCATAGATAGCTCTTATTATTTTGAGATATGTCCCATCAATACCTAATTTATTGAGAGTTTTCAGCATGAAGGGTTGTTGGATTTTGTCAAAGGCCTTTTCTGCATCTACTGAGATAATCATGTGGTTTTTGTCTTGGTTCTGTTTATATGCTGGATTGTTTATTGATTTGCATATGTTGAACCAGCCTTGCAAACCAGGGATGAAGCCCTCTTGATCATGGTGAATAAGCTTTTTGATGTGCTGCTGGATTCAGTTTACCAGTATTTTATTGAGGATTTTTGCATCGATGTTCATCAGGGAAATTGGTCTAAAATTCTCTTTTTTTGTTGTGTCTCTGCCAGGCTTTGGTATCAGGATGATGCTGGCCTCATAAAATGAGTTAGGGAAGATTCCCTCTTTTTCTATTGATTGGAATAGTTTCAGAATGAATGGTACCAGCTCCTCCTTGTACCTGTGGTAGAATTCATCAGCCAGACTCTTTTCATCTGAACCCAGCTGGGAATTGAGTCCTGTGTGCATTCATAGCACCACTGGTGTCCCAGATTACCTATACTTTAAGTCAGCTTTGCTTAGATCTGGCATCATTCCCTAACCAGAGCTGCCAACTCTTCAAGGTGGGAGAAAGGAGTCTCTAGCATTAAAAATAAGTGGTTTGCCAGTCTCACTAGCTGCAGAATTTAGGACGACAGAATGTTCTTCTCTAGAGACATGCGAATTAGAGCTACGTAAGTTATAACCTTCTCTGACCCTCTACGTGGTCAGGGATCTTATGGAATAGAGGACAAATAAAAACATCTAAATATAATTTGGATTCCAAGGGAGGAAATACCTATTTCTTAAATGAAATGAGTGATTTGCTATTAATTATTTTGGAAGCTGCAGGGAAGAAAAAATAATCTAAAACAACTGCATTAGTCCCTGGAAGAGAAGCACTGTTCACATCAGACAGGGTCACTAAATGCTAGATGTTGAATGAATTAAAAAGAGTACGGCTAAACATACATGCATTACTGAAAAAATTTAAAACTACAACAGGAAGTACATGTGTTTCTAAAACAAAGCAACATATTTCAGTGTATGTGTCTGTTTGCAGCACTACCCAGTGGGCATAAACAATGCTTAAAGCTGTTTGTTGGTGCTGAAATTTCCTCGTGATGATCTCGTAGCACCTCTTACTCATCAAATAGGCACTGTGAAATTTTGCCAGATGGTGAGATACAGAGATATTACTGGAGCTGTCAAATCACTGAAACCCTTTAGCAGTAAGAGGCCAACCAGAGTAAAAGTTGCATTCTTTACGCCAATCCTATTCTCAAGTCACCCTGAGATTGGTCTGTTTCCTTAATAAGTATTTGTATTGGCAATTTGAGTAAAATAAGAAATAAAAACATGAGACAGTCTTGTTTTATAAGGATTCAATAGCACACCAGCCTGAAAACACACACACACACACACACACACAGGTTTTTTATTCCACCATCAAAAAGCAGCATGAATCTATAACAGCATTTTGAATGTGGCTGAGGAAGAGTGAAGAAGAAATAGCAACTTTTCAAATTCTGTAACTTGGAACATACACCATGATGTCATTGTTGTTTTGACAGTGAGGGTATCTCTCTTCTTTAACCTGACCCCACCCTACATGATCATATGTAATGGATGTAACTTGAAAAACTAAGTGAATGGCCAGGCATGGTGACTCACTCCTGTAATCTGAGCACTTTGGGAGAACGAGGCCGGTGGATCACCTGAGGTCAGGAGGTTGACACCAGCCTGACCAACATGGTGAAACCCCATCTCTACTAAAAATACCAAAATTAGCTGGGCGTGGTGGTGGGCACCTGTAATCCCAGTTACTTGGGAGGCTGAGGCAGGAGAATTGCTTGAACATGGGAGGCAGAGGTTGCAGTGAGCCGAGATTGCACCATTGCACTACTGCCTGGGCGACAGAGAGAGACTCCATCTCAAAAGAAAAAAAAAAAAGATTAAATGAATTAAAATGTGTATTTGCTTTTGAGAATTTTTGTAAATTCTACAACTTCCCATAAAGTAGTTTATGGCATCCTGTGGTGAAGCAAATTCAAGGTTTCCTCGCATTAATGCCTCTCTCTGAATTATTAAAGACTCATAAATAATTAAAAGAAAAAAATTTAAAAGGTAAACCAAGCCTCTTAAAAAATTATTCACCACCTTATTAAAAAGAAAAATAATCAGTGCAGAAGATTTTGAGTTAAGCAGCACACATACAAGCCACCAATCCATTAGTTACTTTGCTGTCACCTAATCTGTCTATCATTCTGCCTCCAATTCATTTTACACACTAATTCCCAGTTAATATTTCCAAAGCTCAAAAATATTCTCTCTCTGTCCCCTTCCTCCAGATTTTATCCAGACTCCTTTACTTGGCACTCAAGTCTCTGGAGTTTTAAATGCAGCCTGAAATATATTCTTCTGCCTCAGTATCACCCTTTGCCTGGAGTGCTCATCAGTCCAAGGGAAAGATCTGTCATCCCCAGTTCTATCCGGAATGTGTCTGCCTTTTGGTTTTCTGGAACTCTGGAACACAGCGCCTGTAAATAATTATGATTGGATTGCAGGAGATAAATTGCTTCTTGCTTGCCTGGGAGGTCCTCTCTTTCATGGAGAAGTCTTCATTATTCTTCCAGCTATAGCTTTGGTCTATCTGGAAGAATAAGGTTCTATCTCTTTGGTATAACCTGCATCCTGAAGCTACATCTGATCTTCCCAAATTGATATTATTTCCTCTGAATAAGGAGATGTCTTTTGCATGTAGAAACCTGGAAACTTTAAACTTTATTACAAGTTCTTGCCCTTATCCTTTCAGTATTGCATCTAGTGATCTGGATCTTTCCACTTTAGATCTTATGAAAATTTTGGAACTGAAAAATTAATGCAATGTCAAGACATTGTGCCAACTTAATGGGTAAAATATTTTTGCTTGTGTTCTTTATTGGTAATTCTCAAGTCACAAGAAGCAAAAGTCAAAAAAGTTTAATGATCTTTACATGAGACAAAATACACCATAATTGGGGGGGAAGAGAAGGTGCTGAAATTTCATAAGCAAATATATTGTGTTTTGGTAAGTACTGTAGACTTTGGGGGCACATTTTAAATCATCAGATTCAATGAAGGATGTGGGCAATGGCTTTGGACACAAAGAAATTGGAAGAACAAAATACATTTTTCCTTCTGCTCTGCCCAAAATCTTTCCTTCCAATGGTATATATTGACATATACTGAAAAGACCATTGTATTTATTTGCAGAAAAAAAAACAAAGACTGTTCACCAGGTATAGAGTAAGCATAACTGGACTTGGAAGATGAATAGGGTGATTCTCTGAAGTACTGCAAGGCACTGACGGATAGGACCAAAACTGAGGAGAATACCCTCACTCTTGTATCTGTGTAGAAAAGTGCACACTCCTGGGGACATGGAGGAAGCTGCTGTAAAGCCAGATTAATTTGATAATCACGATCTTAAACTACAAATGTCAGTAGCGAGATGTAATAAGATGCTGATGGCATCTTATTATTTGCTTAAGACCTTTCCATTAAATGCCAGCCTAGTAATTAATTCTTCTTAATGGAACTTTTCACTGCTTTAATCTCACTTTCAGTGATAATTAACACTTATCAATTCTCACTACAAATGAAAAAGCTATTTCAGAGAAAGGGCTGAACTCAGACACCTGGCACTCTTATGGTGAAGGCAGGTTGAGAAAAGGCTAAAAATTATATTTACTGAACTTTTTTTTCCTGTCCAAATTAACCAATTCGGATTTAAACAAAGTTTATATATTATAATAAATTAATAAAAATTGAGAACAAAAATCAATGAAAAGTGAAGATTTTATCAGATGAAAAACTTGCATCACCACGTATGTGCAATGAGCAAATGTGTCTACCAAAGCAGAAAGTAAACAATACAGAAAAGTTCACAGTCTCATGTCTACAGAAGTAGATTTTATAATAGATAAAACAAGATGAAACAAATGGCTGTGTCACATGTGACAAAACACCATCCTGAGAACAGACTGTAAGCTCCCTGAGAACAGGCTTTCTGCATGCTAAGAGGACAGACTCCAAAGCCAGACAGGCATTCTTCAAGCCCCTTTTTCTTGCCATTAACCATGTGACTTTGGGGAAGAAATAACCTATACTGTGCATCTGTTTTTTCATTTGTGAAATAAAAATCACAACTGGCCCAGCTTCAAAGGACTGTTATGAGGATGATAAAATACTTACGCCCTTGGGACAATGCCTGGCCAATAGTGAGTATAAGCTATTGTTATTATTCCTGGCATTTTTTCTAATACAGTGCTCTCCAAATAGTAAAGAAAGCACAAAAATATTTTCTTGACATTGTTTATAGATTATTGAAAAAAATCTTGCTAGCAAATTTGTGATATGGCACTAAATTTACATAAACATCTATTTGCATTGCAATATAACCATCGAACAATTATTTATTATTTAATATATGCTAGATATACACAAAGTAGCACATAAAAATATGCCTATATAGTAAAGGAAATAATTTCACACGTCATCATACCCATTCTTGGTTACAAATTCACTACCAATGGAATAAAAGTAAAATAAAAATAAATTATTTCCATAGGTTAAATATGTGTTTTAGTCAAAAAGACTGGAATAGGCTGGGCATGGTGGCTGACACCTGTAATCTCAGCACTTTGGGAGGCCAAGGTGGATGGATCATTTGAGGTCAGGAGTTTGAGACCAGCCTGGCCAACATGGTGAAACCCCACCTCTACTAAAAATACAAAAATTAGCCAGATGTGGTAGCGGGTGCCTGTAGTCCCAGCAACTAGGGAGGCTAAGGCAAGAGAATAGCTTGAAGTTGGGAGGCTGAGGTTGCAGTGAGCAGAGATTGCACCACTGCACTCAAGCCTGAGGAACAGACAGAGACTCTGTCAAAAAAAAAAAAATAATTAATTAATTAATTTTAAAAAAGACTGGAATAAGCTATAGACTTTTTTTAAACAGGAAAAACAAAAATGGTAACTAAACACTTAAAGTACTGACTGTATTTCCCATACAAATCAACAAATTTACAATGATTTTATGGACTAATAACTATAAATATACCTTTTTACAAAGACAGAAACTGAGGCTTGAAAGAAGCAATTTTACCAAAGCTTCAAACCTAATTAGGCTCCAAACTCTATTTTTTTCTCAGATTTTCCCAATAGAGACAAGAAAAATAGTCCAAGAGAGACTTGAGCAAGTAGAAATTGAATCAGAAATAGAAACCAGATATATTCTAGAGATGAACATTACATGCTGAGTATACTTGCAGCAAAAAGTCATAACAAGGAAGATGCACAGAGCTTAGTTGGGTAGATGAAGGGGAGGCATAAGAAAGTCCAGCATAAAACACTGAAACAGCAGGAACTCAAAAATGGACTCCCCTTAATTTCCATATAGACTGAAAGAAAAGGTAAAATGAAAGGAGATGAAAGATCACAGGAGGAAGTTAGAAAAACACTGAATTAGTAGAAATGACATTTGGGAAAAAATAGATAAAAGAGGAGGATGATAACTAAAATTTGTAATATGCCATTTGGTTTTAAATATCTTTGAAATTGCAAAAGCCAGAGTGGGCCCCATTTGTGTTATTTTCATGAAAAACATTCTGTTATCTGAAAATGGAACATTTCTGATGGGGCTAGAGAGGTTGGAGCAATCAAGGCGCATGACAACAACCACATTAAGCAGCTAAAAGCAACCCAGTGTCTGCTTATGGAGATTTCACATTTCCCTAGAGACTATTGTCCTGGTGTCCAGAGCAGGATTCTCTTGAGCTTCCACTCATAAGCACAATTATTTATTTCTGAATTCATTTTCTGTTTGTTAAGGTGAGTAAGCATGAGAATCAAAGTGAAATGTCCTTGAGAGGAGAACAGACTGATTAGACAGTGAGTTGTTGCATTAGCAAATATATCCAGGCCTCAGTCACTGTATACATAACCAGAAGTTCATAAAGAAACTCATATAAAAAGGGGTATTACATTCCATTAACATCATCATCATCACCTACTGAGTGCCTCCTTCTGTACTAGATTTGTTAGAATCCACAGGAGAACTGTATCCTTACTGCTAAATTGATGTGTAGCTTGTCACAGTTGACTTTTATCACCCTCATAGGTATAAGCAGAATTCATGGCAAATATCAGTGATAGCTAAATCATGCCAATTTAATAGACGAGTGTGGTCAGTGCCAGAGCGTCATACTAGACATTTCATGAAACAGTAGTATCATTTCAATGTTTTCTATTTTAACTGAAAATAAAGGTCAGAGATCCCATGCCCTATCCTCTTCGGTATGCCATTAATTTTAACTTGCCTTAATAACTACTGTATAAATAAACTCTAATTTATATTAAATTCTATTTCTAATGTGGCTTGATAATACTTAATGTGCCATACATGGCTATCAATTACAGAAAAAATGAAATACACTAAACTTCAAAATTATACTGAGAATAATTCCATCTATCTTGGAGGTAACAAAGACAATTTTTGGAAGAGATCACTAATGAATACCTACTATCATGGAACTGGATAAATATCAAAATGTTGGCTAAAAACGGAAAATAGAATAAAAATATAGAAATGAGAAAAGGGGAAACTTTGTTTCAACAAATATGCCTAAACAAGGTGAAAGTGAGTAGAACGCACCTGTTCCAGAGGTTTCCCACATGGGAAGAAAGAAGGACTAATCCAACTGTCAGTAAGTATTTGCCAGAGTCCTCCAAAGAAACAGAACAGATAGAGTATATGCCTGTGCCTGTTTACCTATTATTCACCTATGTATATAATCTCTACCTATCTGCCTAGCTATCATCTACCTGTCTATCAATCTACCTAGCTATCTATGTAGAGAGAGAGAGAACTAGAGAAACATTGGGATTGATTTGAAGGTATTGGCTCATGTGATCATGCAACTGTGGAGAATGACAAGTCTAAAATCTGCAGGGTCAGCTGCTAGTTGCAGACCCAGGGCAGAGATGACACTGCAGCTCAAGCCTGAAGGCAGTATGTGGCAAGACTCCCTCTTCCTTGTGGGGAGCCAGTCTTATCCTTCCAAGGTCTTCAACTGATTAGATGTGATCATCCACTTGAAGAGTAATCTACTTTGCTCCAAGTCTACTGATTCAAATATTAACCTCATCTAAAAAATACCTTTACAGGAACATCTAGAATAATGTTTAACCAAATATCTAGGTACTGTGGCCTAGACAAGTTGACACATCAATCACACTGAGTGCCTACTATAAACAAGGTGCTGTGACTTTTGTGAGGCATACATGTTATTTAATTTAACTTGGGTGGAGTTGAAAATAACTTCTGGGAATTTAATGGATTTGATGCAAGCTATTTTTCTCATTTTGAGCTTTATGTATAAGTTCTTAAATATCAGACATTGATGAGAAGCTGAAGAAAAAGTCTTTCTAAATTGAAAAGATTTACAAACATGTTTTATCATATTGGCTATGGAAAACAGAGAAGAAAATGAAGTCTCTGTGAAGTTCTATTTTCATGAAGTTTTAAAACTCACTGAAATGAAGTGGGAGCTATTCATAGCATTGCTACATGCATTTGAGATTAAACAATCATCAGAAGGTACAATGCAAAGACCAGTAGCTTGTAGTAAAGGAAACCTCAACCTGTTAGCACTGGACTGAATTCCACCCAGCTGACAGAATGGAGAGGAGCAAGATATAGGGGCAATGCTTGCTTGATCAGGAAAGTTTTCTGCATGGTAAAGAGGCAAGACTAGTGACTTCTAATTTATTGGAGAACATACTACATACCAAAAGAAAAACACTATTGCATTGGAATAGTAATATAAACCAAGTTCTTACAAACTATGACTCAAAAAAGAAAATAAAATTGTGAAACAGCAGTATGAAAATGAACATTGAAAGCCCAAGACATAAACCAAAACAAAATCAGCCGTGCCAAGATCACAGTTGGGCAATGTGCCAAAAGACATTTTCCAACACTAGTCTCTGATCTCCTGTTTATTTGAATCCTGGCAGAGTGTTTGCAGCAAACCGTTCATACAGCACATGCTGTGGGTAGATGTCTTGGCGCTTTGCTTCCTGAGGAAGGGAAAACCATGGAGGTGGTATGATTAAGGATGAAGAGGGTTTTCTAACTTAGGGTTGGATTCATTCCCTTATACTTTATTCATGCATCCACTCATGTATTCCTTTAACTAATCTGTTTAGCTTTCATCTGCTACAACTACAGGAGGTGCTGTCATGAAACTGCAAGGAGACGGTCACTTCTTGGATTGCACTTCCCGCCTCTGGCTTGAGAAGCACCTACTCAGGAGTCGTGGATCCCTGGCTGTACCCCTGCTCCTGCCAGATACTGCCTGCCTCCCTGCTACAAACAGCCCAGGAATCTGTGGTTAGAACCACTCTTTGTTGGGCGCAGTGGCTCATGCCTATAATCCCAGAACTTGGGATGCCAAGGCAGGTGGAACAACTTGAGGTCAAGAGTTCAAGACCAGCCTGGCCAGCATGGTGAAATCCCATTTCTACTAAAAATACAAAATTAGCTGGGCGTGGGGCATGCACCTGTAATCCCAGCTACTCAGGAGGCTGAGGCAGAAGCATCTCTTGAACTGGGAGGAAGAGGTTCCAGTGAGCTGAGATCACATCACTGCACCCCAGCCTGGGTGACAGAGCAAGGCCATTATCTCATTGCATCCCAACGAGAGGAGAAGAAGGGCAGGATGCATCTACTGTCTCTATCTGAGGTAAATACAGACTCAGAGACTCACATGGGCCTTGAGTGGCAGCACAGAGTTGGAACAAGACCCGGCTCTTTTTAGAGCTCTTTCCTCATGATGACCTTGTTTTCTGACTCACTTACATGTGATATATGTGAGCATCTGCCCATTATATGTCTCTGCATATATGTGTGTATTACTCTAACACATGGTGCCATTTGAACTGTAGCATCTTATGGCTATAAGGCACCCTAGATATCAACATATTGTCCTTTCAAAGGTAATGTAACTTTCACTCAAAGAAATAGATTTCTTTTTTCAAAATCAGATTTCTAATTATTACTAAAGGTGGGATCAAAATCCATCTTTTAGCAATCAATTCTGTATATTATGCTGTAAGTGGCCCAAAAACCTACAATTTAACCCTTCATTACCTACTTTATTATTAACTGTTGTATTATCTTGACTCTTGATTTATTAATACAGTTGTAATTGCCTTTGCATTCCAAAATATTCAATGTTAACAGCATTGTTTATGCTCAATAGATATTTGTTGTTACATTAAATCAATACAAATTGAGAGTCAAGAAAACAAATCACTGCATACACACACATTCTTATGAAGCATCAAATATGGTAATTAGATATAGGTCTGTTTGGAAAACAAATCTATTCTCCAAAGAAAAACAGTTACAAAAGGAAGCTTCTCAGGTCAGCTCATATGATCTCAGCTTAGTTCAGTTGCACCCTGTGTGGGTTTACAATGCACGGTAAAAGAATGCTGAACTGAATCTCAAGCAAATTTTGAGTTACACTGTTGACGCTAATTAGCTGTAACACCTTGGGTAATTTGTTAATTTCATGGGATCCAGTTTTTTAAATCTCAAAAGCATAAGGGTTAAACTAGAAATCCTCATCCATTTTACCTTAAAGGATTCAAATGGACTTCAGTAACATTCATGGATAAGCAAGTGTGCCATGCAGATAGGGAAAGGTTACCATTTGTATTCTGAAAACTAACTGTAAATTATAGCGTACTTCTCTACACAAAAACTTGGATACAGCTGTTCACAAAAGCATTATTCATAATAGCCCAAAAGTAGAAACAGGTGAAATATTCATCAACTGCTAAACGGATGAACAAAATGTGGCATTTCCATATAATGGAATGTTATTTAGCCGTAAAATTAAATGAAGTATTGACACGTGCTACACAACATGGATGGACCTTGAAAACATTGTCCCAAGTAAAAATGTCAGTTGCAAAAAACACATATATTGTATGATTCCATTTATATGAAATGTCCAAAATAGGCAAATCTATACAGACAGAAAGCAGATTAGTGTCTGTGTAGAGCTGAGATGGGGCAGTGGGGAGTGACTGCTAGCGTGCTAACAACACCTCTGTGGAAAACAAGTCAAGGGCCAATGAGTATGATGCCAGAGCATTTGGAATCCCATAAACTGAGGGCTCCAAGTCAATGGCGTCCTATTTATCAATGACATTTAATCAAGAATAACAGAAAAGACTTGTCTCCCCCTTTTGTCCTCCCTTCTTGCTTTTCACCAGCATGCTCTTTCCCAGGGACAGCAAGGAGGGAGGAGAAAGCCCGTGGCACCCATACATTTTCCTCTGAGCCTAATTTCCATAAATCAGAAAATGCTTGCAATATGATTTAACAATTACTAATGAAAATATCGAGAATTTCATATCAGCTACTTATTTTGAGTAGTTGAGAAATAATGAAGCAAACAAAAAAATTCAAAAGAGCTAATTAGATGAATTTAACGTGTATATTGCAAGGAGAATCATATTTTGCACATTAACTAACAGATCAAAAAGCATGTAATTTTATGCTTAAAAGCACACTTTCAAACACGAGATACTTTAGGCTTTGTTTGAAGCTACATTTACACTGTTATGAAGGCCATAATCTTTGCTTTGGGGACCCAAATGGAGAAATTTCTCTGATAATAAGAATTATCTTTCTACTCTATGACCAGTAATGATTTATCTGTAATTATGTGCTATACTGTTTTTGCCTAAGAGTGAGCCTAACTACATTTCATAGTAGTAAATTCTTGGATTAGAAGGAAAAGGTTGGCTGGGCGCAGTGGCTCACGCCTGTAATCCCAGCACTTTGGGAGGCCAAGGCAGGTGGATCACGAGGTCAGCAGTTCAAGACCAGCCTGGCCAACATGGTGAAACCTTGTCTCTACTAAAAATACCAAAATTAGCCAGGTGTGGTGGCAGGCGCCTGTAGTCCCAGCTACTTGGGGGGCTGAGGCAGAGAACTGCTTGAACCCTGGAGGTGGAGGTTGCAGTGAGCCAAGATCACACCACTGGGTTCCAGCCTGGGCTACAGAGCGAGACTGTCTCCAAAAAAAAAAAAAAAGAAAGAAAACAAAGAAAATGTTGACAAGCCACTCACTCCTGGAATTGTAGGACACTGCCCCCTGTTAGCTGTTCATCTCTCCATAATGGATGTCCGTTCACTCCCTATTTTGTCAAAATGGACATCATTTTTCCACCATTCTGTCCGCAGGTATGTGCCTCCCTGCTGGATGTGTGCCTTGTGTTCAGCCCTACAGTGAACCTAAAGTGCTGATCTGTGATCCCCATAGGCTGGGCCTTTGTCCTCTTGTGGGCCTCTGCATCTTCCCTGGAGCCCTAGTAAATGGCTTCTCTCTCACCTACCTTCATTTCGTGGTCTCCACATTTATTTGAATCCCCAACCTCTTACCAACACTGAAGAGTTAAATCTTTAACTGTGGAAGTTCAAGCATTAAACTTGGACAGCAGAATTTTTTTTTAAGAGCTAGACTCTAATCTCATGATCCACAAGTCCTATGTCGTTTGAATAATGTTTATTTATTTGTTTATTTTTTAAGATGCAATCTCACTCTGTTGCCCAGGCTGGACTTCAACTCCCAGTGCGAACCATCCTCTAGTCTCAGCCTCCTGAGTAGCTGGGACTACAGGCACACACCACCATGCCTGGCTTTTAAAAAAAAAATTTGTGTGGAGATAGGGTCTCCCCATGTTGTGCAGTCTGCTTCATCTGTGTAGTTTTAAAGCCATCACCCCTTTCAGTCAACTCTCCAAAACCCAACCAAAGGGCAAAGGGGAAGGTAAGCATCTGAGTAAGTAACCTGGCTCAGACTGAATGACATTCCAGTTTTTACATTTATCTGCATAACTGTAAAATCAAGTAATCGAGGGTTCTCTGCATTCTGGAACATGTTTCTTTCCTGCTGGACTATCCTTGCCAAACATTCTGCCTGCTTGTCACTCATCTGGTGTGTGGAGACACACTAATCATGACACACTTACCCCCCTACATGAGGCTAGACCAACTTCAAGTGCTTAAACTACTTCACACAAAGTACAGCAATAATGAAGTAAAGGAACATAAAGATAAACAACAACTGTAGTTAATAATACATTTAGAAAATGAATTCATTTCATTAGAATGAGAAGAAATATACTCTATGTAGGACTGTCATAGCTAAAATTAGCTCAGGGGAATGGCATTTTGCTGATGTTGCTCTTCCCAATCTTTTTTACAAAACATGGCTGTCTGCTGGAAACTGTGAGAATGAGACAAGACCCATACAGTTCTTCAGGATCCCCACATGAACACCAGTTAGGGGTGCAGAAGCACCATCTTAATGCTGTGCTTCTAGAACTGGGTTAGGTTACTGACTGTGCTACTTTTGTTAGAGCTTTTTAGCATGCTGTCTTAAAAGACTGAATTAACTTACTCATCTTGTAACTAAAATTTCATACCCTTTAACCAAAGTCCCTCCATTTCCCTCACCCTCCTATCCCCTGGCAAAACACCTTTCTGCTCTCTGTTTCTATGAGTTCTTACATTCCACATATAAACAATAACATGCAGTATTTGTCTTTCTATATCTGGCTGAAATAAAGCTGGAGGAGGGGAAAGAAAATCTTTAAAAAAGAGAGAGACTGAATTACCCATGCTTATCTAAGTTAGTATATTATTTACCGTGGTTCTTAAAGTCCCATTTTTTTTCTTTGTTTTCCTGCTTTTATTTATATGGAGGATGATCAGTGGGTCCAGGATATGTCTGTCTGATCCTTTCATATAGCTGTTCAGCAAAATAAAATTTAAAAAAAAAGAAAAATGAAAACAAATACATGCAGAGAATATAATCCAGTTAGAAAACTGCTATTTTGCAACCCTCAGTAAAATAAATGAAATTGGGAAACACTAATCAACAAAAGTACAATTTTTAAATGTGGATCTGGAGACAAACCTGTGTCTGGTCAGAGCTACCTTATGCTATGAACTGCCTGGCTGTACATGACCCATCCAATTTCACAGCTGAACCAAACTTACCACCCACATTAGTTTTAACACACACTGAGGAGATATGCTAGAACCACTGTATAAAATAGCAAAATAAAGTTGAAGATTGCCAGTTATCTGAAAAGATTAGATTTTGTCAATTTGGATACTTCAGTCAAAGGACACTGTTTGGGTTGTTTGTTTTAGGTTTTGCCTCAATTGTACTATATTGGCTTTGTAAGGTTCTCAAACAAGTGTACAATGTGTTTTGCTCAAATGCTTAAATTATGTCTTTGCAGAACCTAAAATTACTATATATGCAAAAATAAGTTAAACATCTTTCTGCAAAATGAAAGTGACCCAGATCAGAATTTTAAATCCCTATGATCTTAGTATCAGTGAAACCTGTTAAATAAATAGCAATTGATGTATGTAACACTTCAGGAGACTTCTTTGATCAGCAAATCTGTTTAGCTGGAGAGAAACGTATTCTGGCACAGAAAACAATATATGGCAATGAAAAGAAAGCAGAAGAAACATGGCATAGAAAATGAGATGACATACTTGGGTCCTAGAATTATTTTGCCAAGGGCTCAGAAGTCAATGTCAAGGGCTTCTCAGAGCTTACTGCCCATAAATCGACAAGCCTGAGAAAAGCTTATAAATGATATTAATCTCCATGATGACACAGCGATGGAATACAGAGCCCTTTTCATGTGTGACAATGCAGTTTTGCAGCGTGGGCCACCACAGTGGTTTGGCAGCACCTCTAGTAATGTTGGACAAAGATTTAGCCTTTGTCTTTTACTGAGGAGAGTACTGCCAATGTGAATATTGGGAACTCCTCCCTTTCTGGTGAGTTAACAACATTTGTAAGCAGCAAGTCCATTAAAATCAAAAGAATACTACTAAGTTCCTGGTAAGAGCCAATCATGTTAATTCATTTCCCATTAAAGACAAGTAAGTGATGGAAAGGTACTCCCAGTGGATTTGTAACTGTAAGAGCTTTACTTCTTGCCTGTGCATGTGAATGGGCTAAAGAGGCTTGAAGCATTCACTGGACCCTGCCATAGTGCAAGGCTCTGCCTCGCCTGAGGTGCCAGGGCAATGTGCGTGCTGAGCTCCTTATGAAGACAGCCTGCCATCGAGCCAGCAGGGACTGGAACTCTGCTGGAAGACAACATCACTTTACTGCATGAATACAATCTAATGAGATCATTTTAGGTTTAAAATTATTTTAGCTAGCAAAAAACAAAGAGTGATTTGTCCAGTCAGTACACACAACAGATTTAGGAGATAACTGAATGTATATTGAAATAGATTACACAAAGTCTTTGGTGTTTGGTCTTGAAAGGAAATGAAGTGTGCCAAATATTCTGACTAAGAGTGTTCTCACTTATAACATGTATAAATTATGAACCTTTTATAAACATAACACTAAAGATACCTAATATTAAAATTGTGCCAAGCATAATCTTTCTTTGGATGTTCATGGAAACACTTCAGATTTGATCACATTTTTTGAGTCATTGATAACAGACCAATTAAATAGATGCCAGTTAAACATTCTGCTTACTGGAATACTGGAAAATAAACATTTAGCATATATTGATCCCAAATAATTAAAAATTATTGTAGTTTTCTACAATATTTCTAGAATACAAAGTTTCTTCTTTGGAGTAATACAATAAGACATATTACTTACAGTAATATTGCAGAACAATAAGTCAATATGCTTTAAAAAAGAAATAGGAAACATTAACATTGGAAAAGAAAAACTCTGGACTTATAATAATGAAAATAAGCTTTGTCATCAGTCTCTGGCTCAGTATTTTATGAGAGGGGAAGATTTAACTAAGGGCTTCTGTCATGTAAAATTTCAATTTAGCATGACAATTTAGAAATACAAATTGTATTAGAATAAAAAATTAAAGACTGAAAGAAACTGCAGAGAAAATACAGTTTCTGGTTCTTTCAAGTATTGCTTTTGAGTACGGATTTCTTGGTGAAAAATTGCCACAGAATAAGACTTATAAACAAATCACCTTTCTCCTCTAAATAGCAGCATTTACAAATTCACTTTCACTTGCAGTACTTATTAGATCTTACAGCCTAACATAATTTTTATAAAGGAGAGCTGTTGGTGACTTTTATGTTTGATACATAGTTACTAATCAAGTGCTTGAACCATTTAGCTACTTGACATCTCTCTGAATGTGGCCTACTAATTTAACTACTACACTTTAAGACAATAGCATTCATTTAAGTTTTACTTTCTAACCATATGTGATTCTCTCTCTGGTAGTATTTCCTTTAAAAATTACCCAGTTAGTTTACAATTATCAGAAAGATAAAGATTGAATTAAAATAGATGTTAAGTGACTACAAATCTTTTTATACAAATCATTCTCATAACGGTGCTAATCTTGTCTTCTACAATTTGATTGTAACAGAAAATATTATTAAATGATCTCAATCCTTAACTTTTTTCACTAAAGAAATAAAGGAATTTCCATCTTTTGGTTTTCAATCTAGAACATTTTTGCTATGAATATAATAGAAGTGCATGAAGGAAAAAGCAGCAAGTTGTAGTTATGCAATTACTACATAAAATAATTTCAAGTTGCCTCTGCAGAGCTGAAATAGTACCTTTTTCACAGACAGGATTTTCCAATAAGCAAACGGAATCTGCACAAAACTGGTTTTATTTTTCTGACAGGATGTGTCTTCCTTTACTCAATGGGCTACCCGACATCAGCAATAACAATACCAATGCCTGAATAGGGCTATGAACTTTTCCAGCAAATTTCCAGTGTCTCAGGTAACTTAATTCTGAACATACCCTGATGAGATAACAAATAGATATCTTCTACATTTCCTTTGCATTTACATATCATCAAAATTAAGAAAAGAGCATATAATCTTCATAATCTTAAAATAAATATTTTACTCTCTGTGCCAGGCACCTTCTGTGGGCATCTTCAGATGACTCCCCAGCTTGTCTACCCTCTTTAGCACCTGGGACCCCGACCTGTATGGTAAGGGCACTTGTAATCTCTAGTTCCCAGGGAAATATAGCCAATGGGCAGCATCAACAGAGAACCAAGGAAGGACAGAGGACAATGAGAACAGGAAATTTATCCTCTGTTTCCCCCCAAGGGTCCTCTCAGACTGGCTGGATCCCTGGAGAGAAGACTGAAGTTCTGTGAGTTGGTCTACTGTATCTATGGACAAGAGGAGGAGGGGCTTTGACTTCATTGTTTCCTGTTAGAGCCCTGTCTGTCACAGTCTATTCTGCTGGTTTCTCCTTACTTTGTTCTTCTAAATGTTGGAGTTCTTCAAAGTCATTCCTGGACTTTAATCTTCTTGTCACTCTTGGTGATCTCATTAATTCTTATAAATATAAATCTCACCTATAAGCTAATAATTTCTAAATTTATATGTCAATTTCAGACTCCTCAGAGCCCTATACTCATGTATCTACCTATTGATTTGCATCTCTGCATGGAAGGCAACAAATTTATCTACATGAACGTACATGATACTGAATAATTGATTTCTGCCTATGCCACCAGTCAATACTTGTTCTATCTCAAGTTATTTCCATTTCAGTAATTTGTATCCTACTCAACTAGTTAGCCAAGTCAAACACCTAGAAGGTCCACCTTGGTTTCTTCTTATGATTACCTATTAAGTCAAAGCTATTAAAAAGTCCTATATATTTAACTCTGGTAACACATTCCAAATCTGCCAGCATCTATCTGTACATCTACATTACTGTCATGTGTGGCCTAGTCCACTGGTGTGGCATCAGCCTCTGCACAATCCTATCACTGCCTCATCCCAAGTCAGATACTTTTTGGTGGCTGTTGATAAGAACAACAATAACAGTAGCAATAATGGGTGGATTACCACGTACCTCCTTAAACCCTCAGCCTACTGCCTATTTCTCTAACCTATTCTATGCTAGCATCTTCTTCATTCCTGAGCTCCAGCCACAGCAGCCTCTAATTTGTCAGACAGGCCAAGATCTTTCCCATTTCCATGCTCGTTTGTGAGTTGTTTCTCTTCTGTGGAATGCCTCTCACCATGGTTTTACGCCTCTCACCATCGTTTATGCCTCTCTTCGGTTCTCACCCTTAGAGGGAGGTCTTCTCTCCCCACATTCTCATCAGGATTTTGCGTTGTTTAACACAACAGCACAAAAAAGTCTTTACAACACTTCTCATAATCTGTCTACTGTCTTTCCTCAGATGCTCTCTGAGGACAGGGGCTTGTTTTATTGTTTTATTTTTCATGGCATGATACGGTATATAGCACATGGAAGTTATGTGAATGAAGACAAACAGTAAAAGCAGTAAACAATAAAAGCACTATAAGAACAGTCTGTTGATGATAAAAACATTTAGATCTAAAATAACATTTCTTGCAGAAAGCTTTCCCCAGGCTCCAAAATCTTCTTGAGATCAATCCAGTCCCAACTATGCTCATAACAACAAACAAAAGAGTAGTTCTGGGTGATATATTTCCCAGTACCTACCCTTACTACTCCCTTAACTCAGAAATTGCCTCAAGGAGTTCAATGGATACTTCTAAGGAATCAGGTTTCCCATTAACAGCACTGCCATTTCCTGGTTATCTGACGGGGCCAGCGTCTCAGTGTCTACATTCTCTGTGTCTGAGTGGTTTCAGCAGTAAAATGGACTAATTTCATTTGTCTCTCAAGATTTTTGAGGATTTATTTAGATATTGTAACCAAATGCCACTAGGCATTCTCTTAATAACACTGATTATTTTTACTTTTATTTTTCAGTCCACTGATTATTTCCCTTTTCACAGATAAAATATTGCTGTCTTCACCTTTAAGAATTTTCCGTAGCATAAGAGTATGATGAATTAGATGTCAGCAAACCTAATTTCTAGCTTTACTTTGACCACTATCTGCATAAAGTCAGAGTAAAGATATAATCTTAGTCTCAATTTTACTATCCCCCCAAATGCAAGTGTTAGAATAGGTTAATTTAAAATTCTCTGCCAACCCTAAGATTGTAAGGGTTTTATGAATAACCAATGAACAAAAGACGTTTTAGGTATTGTTCGGACAGCAGATTTATAACATTTAAAAATTATTTTTTAAAAATAAAGTGAGCTCTTTGCAAGTAAAGAATTGCACAGCATCACAATAGTGACAATATTTTCTGGAATTTCAGGAGAACTTCACATGTCTCAGAGCTGTGAGAAGTAGAGGAGAGCTGGGTAGCATTTGGTATAGCCACATTTAGCAGATGTGAAGGTAGGAGTCCACAGCCTTTTTGCATGCCAAATCAAAGCCAACTGCCTAGACGTTTTATACATGATCAAACATACCCTTCTTCTTAAGCAAAATACACAACATATTACTTTTATTTCGTAGTCCACTGATTATTTCCCTTTTCACAGATGAAATATCTCTGCCTTCAACTTTAAGTATTTGCCATAGCCTAATAAAAAGATGAATTAGCACAGTAATTAGTATAGTATAATGGTATGAAAATTAGTTACATTAGTATGACAAAATACTGGCATATTAATAAGGTGTATTTTACTTAATTGACAAAAAAATCTCCCCTGGATTTCCAATTCCATTTAAAAATTTTAAAAATAGCATAAATATTAGTACAAATAAGAACTACTAGAGGAATAGCATATAAAATGTTGAGCAGTTTTTCAAAATCGTTCCAATTGTAATTAACTGGGAAATAAATTATATTAATACAATTTCATTGCATTTATCATGTGCCATGGGACTTTGAGATGATAACATGTTTAACATTCATTTTAATAGAAATTAAGCAAGCAACATTTAAAATTTACTCAGAGAAGAGTCTGTAAAGATATAATGACATAAGTTGTCCTTTGAACTTTCCTTTAAGGAATGCGTTTTTAAATAATTTTTTTTTTTATTGATTGATTTTTGAGGCAGCATCTCACTCTGTATCTCAGACTGGAGTGTGGTGGCATGATCTCAGCTCACTGAAACCTCTGCCTCACAGGTTCAAACAATTCTCCTGCTTCAGCATCCCAAGTAGCTGGGATTATAGGTGTGCACCACTACACCTGGCTAATTTTTGTATCTTTATTAGAGATGAGGTTTCACCATGTTGCCCAGGCTGGTCTCGAACTCCCAGGCTCAAGCAATCCTCCCAAAGTGCTGGGATCGTAGGCCTGGGCCACTGCGCCTGGCCAAGGAATACTTTAATAGTAACTGAAATATACTTAAGAATTTCAACCACTAACAATTGTCCACAAAAACATAACTAGAGCAGGATAGCTCAATGAAGCCAAACGTGGGTTAACAGGTATTCCCTTGTGCTTTTGGAAGTATGGCAATCTTAGGCAAGCAACCTACCTATGAGCACATGGAATTTAGATGTCTCTTTTACCACAAGAAAGATCTAAATATTCCATATTTAACGGAAAAATATAAAAATTGTAGACATCACTGAGTCCATCTATGAAGTAATGCTGTTTCTTACAATGAGCTACATGAAGGCCAGGAATTAATAAAGTTCACTCCAAATAATTTCACATGGATTTATGCAATTCAAAATAGCAACTATAATACCAGGAAGTGAGCTTCATGTCTATAAGAAAAAAAAGAGAGTGGTCTCAAGAAGATCAGTGAATTATAGATAAAACATAAGGACTGAGATACATGTAGTCCAACACCTAAGGATTCAGTATTCATCTTGATTTTCAATTAAGCTGTAAATTATTTTTTTAAAATAAAATAGAATAGTTTGCTAGCACCATTTTTCACATGATGACATCCATTCTTGTGTTCATGTAAATGTGTGGTGCCATTTGAAATGATTCATTGGTAAGTATTTGTTAGACAACATCCCCACTGGTCTCTTCACCAACCACAAACCAATGACCAGTGCCTTTCCTAAGAAGAGCAACTTTTAGAACCATCAGGCCTGGACAGAACGAATATGACTTCAAACACTAAAGGTGTGTAGCGTGAGAACAAGGAAAGAACTTTCCTACTTAACCTGAGGGAGCTTTGGGTCCAGAATTGAAATCCAGTGGGTGAGGATCGGTGCACCTCTCCTGTGGAAGGCGTGATCTCAGAAGCTCTGCAGCACTTAAAGAGAAGGATGGCAAAGATCAGGGAAGAAGTAGCAGGAAAGACCAAAAGGTGGACTGGGCCTCTCCATGCCCTGAGCCTGGGGGCTTTTAGGAATTTGTAGGTAAGGCAGCTCAGGGGAGAACCGCTTCTTTCCAGTGCCTCAGCAAAAGACTGACAGCCTTCCAGCCCGAGGAGCAGAGACACTGCATCCTTCTCACTAATTTTGCCGAAACTGAGCTTTAGGCACCAATCATGAATGAGCCAAGAACACTGTACCAAAATACAGCCTCTAGAGGAGACAGAGGATGTTTTGCACCAAAGAAAATAACAAGAGTACTTAAGAAGATTCGAGTACAACATTCAAAAGTCCAGGAACATAATTTTCAAACTAAACTATTCAGTAGATGATTTAAGAAGAGGATAGTAATTGTTCAGTGACTACAACATTCAAATTGAAGAAATATCTTAAATTACATAGTAAAAAATGCACCAAACAAGGGTCATGAGAGAAAAATCAGCAGATGTGGGGAAGACATTGTGTTCCTCACAACAATAGATCTACAATCTTCATGTCTGGTAGAGAAAATCGAAACATTTTTAAGGTTCAACTTCCTCACCACAGTAAAATAACCCATGATAATTAATGAATAATAAGATGATATACATAAAACAGTTTTTGGAGGCCCAGCTTAGAACATGAATTGAGTTAATGTTAGATTTTTAAAATAATTAAAATATCAGTCTCTGTGGAGTTTAATTTACAGAGGTTTTATGAGATTAAAAGGGAGAGAATAATTAAGAGGTTCTGTGTTTTTTCTTATTTTTTTCATTTGTTTGTTTGAGACAGAGTCATGCTCTGTCACCCAGGCTTGAATGCAGTGGCAAGATCTCAGCTCACTGCAACCTCTGCTTCCCAGGCTCAAGCAAGTCTCCTGCCTCAGTTTCCTGAGTAACTGGGATTATAGGCTCCTGCCACCATAACCAGCTAATTTTTGTATTTTTAGTAGAGAGGGGGTTTCACCATGTTGGCCAGGCTGTTCTCGAACTCCTTACCTCATGTGATCTGCCAGCCTCGGCCTCCCAAAGTGATGAGATTATAGGCATGAGCCACCGCGCCAGGCCTGATATCAAATTTTAATATCAACACAGAGCCTTAATAGAGTCAAAACATATTTTTTGGATGATGTTTAAGTATATTTGAGCATTTTCCTATAAAATGTTAAGCTCCTGTGATTTGATCTCCAGAAAAGTTAGAAATTGGTCATTACAATTACACAAAGTCACTCCTCAGGCAACTCTCAAGGAGATTAAAAAGTCTTCTAGCAATGTACAACTTGTTACCAATTGTCACTCCTTGTTGGGAAACACAAATATGTTCATCTACATAGACAACGTCTTTGTGATATTAGAATACATTTAAGTTTAAGAAGAAGCATCCTTCCTGGAAGACGCCATTTATACTGTGTACGTGTGTATCAGTGGAAATGGGGTAAAAGCCCCCTGGTTGCTTTGGACCCTCATAAAGATAGTGGTGACAACAAAAAGAATGTATTCCCCAGGACAGCTCTTTATGGCCTTGAAACATAAAATGGTTAAACATTGGTCATGTTTATCTTATCACTGAGAAAAAGTTGTAAACGGATTGAGGACAGAAATTACTCTTTTTTTTTGAGACGGAGTTTCGCTCTTATCATCCAGACTGGAGTGCAATGGTGGGATCTTGGCTCACTGCCACCTCTGCCTCCCAGGTTTGAGAATTCTCCTGCCTTAGCCTCCCAAGTAGCTGGGATTACAAGCATGTGCCACCATGCCTGTCTAATTTTTTGTATTTTTAGTAGAGACAGGGTTTCACCATGTGGGCCAGGCTGGTCTCGAACTCTTGGCCTCAAGTGATCTGCCCACCTCAGCCTCCCAAAGTGCTGGGATTACAGGCGTGAGCCACCACACTTGGCCAAAATTGCTCTTTTTACTCTTGTTTATACCTCTTGTAGCTATTACGAATTGCTAAATTTGTTGTGAATGTGTTAAACATATATGTTGAATATGCTAATATAATCATTGAAAATATGAATATTTGGGGACATTAATTTTAAGAAGAAAGAACATGCAATGTAATTGAAATGGAATTTGAATCCAACTAGAAGTTACATGTCCTATTAATTATTTCATGGAGATACAACATTCATCTTTTCATGATTTAGATTTTGTCTAGGTAAAAGGAACAAGAATATCGTGTAATGGTTGATTTTCATAAAATTAACCAGATTCAGATTACATCAGACGGCCCACTTTGACTACAAAAAAATATTGTGAGACTTAATTCAATATTAATACACTTCCCTGCTTTTCCAAAGAACAGAAAAAAAAATCAGCTTTTTATTTCTGGAGTAAAGAAAAGAATATTCTGAAATCACTTCCTTTTTGATTCTATAATATAAAAGCTACTGCAAGCCATGTTAAAACCAGTGCCTTTCAAATATTTAAAATGTTCAAAAGCCCAAGTAAAATTTAGGGAGGATTGAAATCCTTGGTATGTGTATATATCCCACCACCATACACGTATCTCCCAGAGTTTTCAAGATTTTATTCACGGTCTCATTGTAGCCTAAATTAGAGAGAATGTATATTGAACTATTATGTCTACAAAGTTATTTACAATATTTTATCCAGTTATAGTAACGGACTTTTATGTGCTTAAGAGCATGAAATAATTTTGACAAAAGTAGCCAGGAGTCAGATTTACATGAACAACAACAGAAAAAGAATGCTGACAGTAGCTCAAAAACGGTACAGCTGGAAAAGATAAACCTTTAGGAAAGTACTTCCTACATTTATAAATACATAATAGATAGATGATATAGATACATAGATGATAGATAGAGATGCTGGACTAGAGAGGTCATTGGCAAAAAATAGGGGCTTTTGAGTCACTTAGATCCAAGTTCGCTTCCTGGTTTTCCTAGTTAGTAAAACCTAGAGAGCAAGGTATTTAATCTTTCTGATTGTCAGTTACTTTATTTGCAAAAAGAAGATGCTTATAATGACCTGCTTTCATACAGCCATGACGTTTAAGGAGAAGGATATTGTGAATTATTGTCCAGCAAATATCCCCTTGTTCTTGGTCCCACTGTGCACAAAGGGTCCGGGCCTGCTCCTTTCCTGCTTGGCCATGTGATTGGCCATGTGCTTTGACACGTAGACCTTGAGTTAACTGACACAGGCAGAGGCCTTCAGTGCCTGTGTGCTGAGGCTTGCCTGTCATGCTCTAGTCATCCACACAGGGAAAAGGACACTCACAACTGCTGCCCCTTTAGCCTGGGCCCTGGCAGGCAAAGCGCATGAACCCAGCGAGTCTGCAGGAAGACTGAGTCCTGCATAGATCAGCTGAACACGGGTCATCTGCTGGCTGGTGAATGTGAAAACAAAGGCTTGTTTCAAGCTTATTGTAAGTCATTTTGTTTATAAGGCAGCATTACTGGGGCAACTGCTGCTTAACATAAGACCCATGACGAAAGGTTAAATGAATGCAGACCTCAGCTTTCTAATTATTTGGAGCTGCCCTACGATGGACCACACTACCTTTAAAAATAAAGCATTTGTATTCTGTAAGCTTTAGCAGAGGATAGAAGGCCTGCTGGGATGCTGCTCCCAAAAGTTCCACATTGCGAGGAGGGCAATCCTGTAGCCATAGATTCTAACAGTCTGTGAGTTTGTGTATTCAAGTATTGAAGTTAACCTTCCAGACTTCCAACACTGTTTTGAACAATGTAAATCCAAAGACTAAAGATGAAATAAATGACCAGGTATCTTAAGTAGGGTACTAAATCTATTAGATACCTATTCAGAATACTCATCACACCACAGGAGAAAATTACATGGCGCTTAATATTTTAATGGAAAACAATACCAAATACATTAAAAAATCAGTAGTTAGTACTCAGATTAAAGAAGTAAGAATATATAGCCTGCCCAACTGGTGAAACCTGGTCTCTACTAAAAATACAAAAAAATTAGCCAGGCATTGTGGTGGGCGCATGTAGTCCCAGCTACTCAGGAGGCTGAGGCAAGAGAATCGCTTGAGCCCGGGAGATCAAGGTTTCAGTGAGCCGAGATTGCGCCACTGCACTCCAGCCTGGGCAACAGAGGGAGACTCCATCTTTTTTTTTTTTTTTTTTTTTTTTTCTTGCAGGTGATGAATTCATTTATTAACTAAAGGTGAAGTAGACGTTACATGGATTTTTTTTATTATTATACTTTGTTTTAGGGTACATGTGCACAATGTGTAGGTTAGTTACACATGTATACATGTGCCATGCTGGTGTGCTGCACCCATTAACTCGTCATTTAGCATTAGGTATATCTCCTAATGCTATCCCTCCCCCCTCCCCCCACCCCACAACAGTCCCCAGAGCGTGATGTTCCCCTTCCTGTGTCCATGTGTTCTCATTGTTCAATTCCCACCTATGAGTGAGAACATGCGGTGTTTGGTTTTTTTGTCCTTGTGATAGTTTACTGAGAATGATGATTTCCATCTTAAAAAAGAAAGAAAGAAAGAAAGTTATGAAATTATGCAAACATCTTTTTTTCCAAATATTTCTTCTTAGCACAGCATCTACTGATCTGTAGAATGAAGGATGTAGCAAATTCCATTAATCCCTAAAATAGAATTCTAGACTCACACCCTACAGCCTACAGAGCTCTATAAAGTCAAAGTCAAACCTGATATACTGTTTAACTCTCCTAGGAGCTGCCCTTTTCTCAGTGAGAGTTGTGAAATGAGTGTCAGAATTGGGACCTTTCAAAGACTTGGTACTTGGATCCTATCACACCAGAATCAAGAGGTATACAACATAAGGATATAGTAACTGCTGAAATAATTTGGAAGGGGACATTTAAACATATTTTTTAAAATTATTATACAACAAATACTTCAGTGATAATACAGTGAGATAAAATTCCTTAATTCTACATTCATATTGTAACCACTTTATTTGCTTTTGAACTATAATGAGATTAAATTTTCCTGCTTTAATATTTAAAAGCTTTTAAAAAAATAAATGCATTAATCAAATTAATGGGATAACAAAAACTAAGCATTTAAACTTAAGTGGGTACTAAAATATGTTTATAGAACCAAAATTAAAATGGAAATAAAATGCAAATACAATACATTGTGATGTAAAAGTTTGCTTTTCCAAGAAAGACTCATTTTAAAAGAAGAGGAAATGCAATGTAATCTGAAAGTACTAGAAGTACAGAAATATTTTCATCCAAATAAGTTTTATATTAATGTGGGGCTCACAGTGAAATTTTAAATACATGGCTTATAGGGCCAGAAGGGCAAGGATTAAAATTCTGCAAATTGGACAAAAGAGAAGTCGTTTGGAAATACAGGAAGTTTTCTCAAGCCTTCAGACAAAAAGATCCTTCCACACTCATACCTTGTATCCTAAATCCATTCTCCTAGCCTGAACAAATATTCTGTTCCTCTTTGTTGTGTTTCAGGAAGAGCAATAGCAGTTTCAGAGATGTGAAGGCATTAACATTATCCTAAAATATTAGCACTTGTACTTAGTGCTTAGTATTTATCAATAGTTACTAGAACATACATTTCATCTTTATACTGCAAGCACCCACTTTGCAATTCTTTCTTTAATTGGCCAGTTTCTCCACTAGATCGAAAGATCCCTTTTTGTAAGCTAGGAATACAGCCTTTGAGTACCATAATTTGGATATAATCCCTGGATGTGTGTCCTTTGGCAAATCACCTCACCTTTCTGAACCGTTCTTTCACTCCCAACTTCTTTTTGAACAGGGTGGATTTAAATATTTTTTAAAGAAACATATTGAGCAACAAAATAAAGGAGTATTGCATTATGACTGAAATTACAAAATAAACATCCATGAGTTCATACTGATTGAATGATTAGATTTGAACATCAAATGGTGGAGAGGAGGCAAATCTCTTATGAAGAGAAATTGCAAATATTTTTTGTAGATAATAAACCCTCAAGAGATGAAGCCTAAATCCTCATAGTGACTATTTTCCAAAAAGCACAGTATGGAGGTGGGTGGAGTGCAAGGGAAAGTAACTTTACAGAGGAGAAACCAGACAAACATTACCCCAGCCAAGTGACTGAAGTCCACATCAACAGTGATATGTTGTGTTGACAGGATGTGATGAAATGGCAATTTACCTCTGTGGTCTTCCACCTCAAATCACATAAACTCAGTCTAGTCATACTTGAAACATCAAAGAAACCCCAATATGGGGACATCCCACAGAATATCTGACAATTATGCCTCAAAACTCTCAAGGTCACCAAAAATAAAAGAAGTCTGGGACATGATCATAACTAAGAGGAGGCTGAGGAAACATGAGGACAAAATGTCCTGTGGTGTCCTGGGTGGGATCTTGAAGCAGAAAAAAGAACAGCAGATAAAACCTAAGAAAACTTAAATTAAGTAGGAACTGTAGTAAAAAAAATGGCATTGATATTGGTTTATTAATTTTAGAAAATATACCATACTAGTGTAAGATGTTAATAATAAAAGAAACTTCGTATGGGGTGTTTGAGAACTCTGTGTGCCACATTTGCAAATTTTCTGTATATTAAAAACTACTCAAAAAATAAAATTTATTTTGAAAAAGAAATATGTTGTCTATAAAGAGCTTTGTAAGCTGGAAAGTGATATGCAAATGAAAGTTATGATACTTGTTAGTAAATTTTTCCTTGTCTTCAGTCCTGGGTAGGTCTCAGTCAAGACAAATAGGGCATCAATTCAGAAAACTTCTTATCAGATTTTGTGGGCAAGGTTTACAATATTACCTTTACTCCTTTCTACTAATGTTCAGATTGAAAAGGCAGGTCTGTCCTAGTCTATATTTAGCGTACCCTTCCTCCCTTTTGTCTTTTTGAGCTATATTTATCTCTAATTATTTGTATACATTCTCATATATGCCACTAGATTGTATACCTTTTCATGTCAAACATATGACCAACATATGTCTGAACACTTCTCGAAATTTTTACTCCAGTGCAATGTTCACAGTAGGTCTTGCATACTAATAAAATCTATTAATCTAAAAACAAGTAAATAAACACAAAATGGTAAAAGCGAGAGAGAAAAGGTCATATATATCCTTCTAGACAGATTAACATATATTAGAATGACAAATCCAACCTCTATCCAGAAAGCTTCCTACCTTTCAATTACAGACTTATCCCAGAGTTCAGGGCATCTGCTAGTGGAACGTGACACAGGCTTCCAGCTGGAACATCAGCCAGATTTCAAGGCAGGCAGGCAGCCAGAGCCCAGAGAGGCTCACTCAGGCTGCAGGCCAGGCTGCCCAAGAACCTGAAGCAGGTGCAAAGGCCTCCATGACCAGCTTCAAAGCCATTTCAAATATGCATATATATATATATAAATTAATGTAAATATATAATATATAAATATAAATATATAATGTATATAAATTAACGTAAATATACTATATATTAATATAATATATAAACATTTGTTTAATGAATTTCAGAGGAAAAGTCAGAAGAAAGTGATATCAGGTTCTGAATATCAGTTATAAGTGAGGTGACCATTCTGGTGAGTCTTAAAGGTGTAGGAGTTCCATAAAGACAACTTCTTCTGGGAAGAGGGCGGTTCTTCTAGAAGGGAGCTGTTCAACATCTTCAGCAATGTTAAGTCTCCTCAAAAGGAACTGCACGGAGGCTGGAGTTGTTATATTCATATTTTTTGGACAGAAAGCAGGGAAAGGGTCAAAGGGAAACCCCCCTTTGTGAAACCACCCACTCTTGCGTTGTCAGAGCTTGAATGCAGAGTGCTACGGGACTGAAGAGTTTGTCCTGAGAAGAGGGGGTGCCCCACTCAGATGCATCCCACAAAGGGGCATTTTATTGATGAATTCAGTCCAGTCCATGTTCTCATCTCTAAATGGCAAGGGCTGTTCCAACAGTGCCTTAAACGTTGCTCCATCAAACATATGTTGATTTTATCAGTTAAAGTTTTTTAAACTTAGAATATCAGCTAAGAGATCATTTCCTCAGAGCAGTCATTCCTGACCCCTGAGACTAAAGTATTCACATAAGCAGTATCCTGTCTCATGATGTTTTTGCAACATGTGTTCTATTTTCACATGTATGATTACATACTTAAAATATTTAATATTTCTGTGTTTAATATTTAGTATCTCTCTCTACCATCTGACTGCAAGTTCTGTGAGGACAGGGTCATAACTGTTTTGAGTTCTCTGTTGTTAGTACAATATTGGGCACATGTTAGGTCCTCAATAAGTATTTACAAAACGTCATTTGGTGAAAGAGACTGTACAGAAATGTCATCTGTTGAACACATTGTCTCTCCTTGAGCAAACCTGAGAGGAAGCCAAATGTTATGAAAGCTTGCTTCATAAAAAACAGAGTCAAAATAAAGGATTTTTTTACATGAATTTCATATTGTATATAATCAAGTTAAGAGATAAAGTAGGTAGAAATAAAGATATACCTGCCACTGTGACTGAATTAGCCATTCCCCTTTTCACTGAGACAGTATTTCCCAGGAAAATCTACTTTTTCGCTAAGCTAACCAACCACCACCCACCCCAAGAGTGGGCACAGCCGTTCCTCAGATATGTGATTATAGTACCGCCTGGGTGCTGGGATCCTCTGTCTTTCAAGGCATTTTGCACATCCCTGCTCAATGTATTTGGTGCATGTTACCTAGCTGACTACCTTTTGGTGCAATTTCCCAGGTCTTTCAGGGCATTTGGTTTGTGCCATCCTGCAACCTCAAGGACTCAGTGTGCAATTTCTCTGTATTGGTTTTGTTCAACCCAAGCACCTCAAATTTCACAGACTCCAGATTATACAGACCAAAGCCTGATGGAGTCAACTCCCAGAAGCCAAGAAATCATCTCATGCTATGTCGGATTCAAATATCCTCTCATGTATTATCTTATTATTGTGTATCATAAGACTTTTTCAGTTTTGCTTATATTTTACTCCACATGTTTTATTGTTCCTCATTTTTCCTTTTTAAGTAAAAGGCAGAAAAGAGATGCTCTCAGCCTGCTAGACCCTAGACCTCTCAGGAGCTGCTGACTTTCCAAGAAGCCCATGGTTAGAACTTCTGAAACCCAATGCTTTCTAGCAGAATAGAGAAATTGAGGGTGGGCCTTTGCTAAACATAGAATATACTACAGAGAACAAGTTGTTCAGTTTGGTTACTTTAAAAGGCTTAATAATAGTTTGAAAAGGTCATTTTATGCCTTGTTACCCATGGTTAACTGAGCCAACTCAAAAGACATAGCAGGAATTTGACAAAATAAGCAGGCCAGGCATGGTGGCCCAAACCTGTAATTCTAGTTACTCGGGAGGCTGAAGTGGAAAAGGTTGTTTGAGCCCAGGAGTTCAAGACCAGCATGGTTTACATAGTGGGACTCTGTTTCAGAAAAACCCAACAACAACAACAAACAAAGTGTAGTACATTGCTTTTTATTAAGTGAGCATTTGTGGTGTGTATAGTAAGTGGTCAATGACAAGGGTCTTATTCAATTAAACTATTTATTGGCAACTGACTATAAATAGACAAGCTATAGATGAGGGCCTAATGGTTGAAAGAAAATTAAAGAGATTCTCACATTCACTAGTAGTAATACAGATACAAATTTAGATGCCAACATATGAATTTATGCCCATTAGAACGGTAAAGTTAAAGGGTGGCTAATGCCAAAGTTTATACAGAATGTTAGAAAACAGAAATTTTAACACGCTAGTGGAAAGAGTAAGTATAAATTGAAACGGCCATTCTGAAAACAGTCTGCAGTACTAAATAAAATTTAAAATGTGAAAACATTTTGAATCGGCAGACTCATAAGTTAATCAGAGAAATATCCTAAAGTCTTATTTCACTACTATGCATAGTATCTGATAATTGAAAATAACCTAAGAATCCATCTCTAGGAGACAGACTGGTAAAACGTGATAGGGCACCACTGTGGAATACTATGAAACATTTACACATACTGAACTAAAGCTTCAGAAACAACATGGTGAGATTTCCAACAAACATAATGCTGAAGGAAAAGAGCAACATCTAGAACAAGATTTGAAATTTAATACAATTTGTACAAATTTATTACACAGTCAAAATATGTTATCTAGTTTAAATTTATATTTTCATAGGAAAAAAATAAACTCTTGTTATGAAGTCCAAGAAACAATGGGAGAAAGGAAGAAAAAGAAAGAAGGAGGGAAGGAAGGAAGGAAGAGAGAGAGGAAGGAAGGAAAGAAAGGAAGGAAGGAAGGAAGGAAGGAAGGAAGGAAGGAAGAAAGAAAGAAAGAAAGAAAGAAAGAAAGAAAGAAAGAAAGAAAGAAAAGAAAAGAAAAGAAAAAGAAAGAAAGAAGGCATGGTAAGATAGGGAGGGACAAAGAGAAATTCCACAAATGCACCTTTTGGCACTGGAAGAATAGTATAGCCCTGCAATTAATTTGAATTCTGTCTATGTAGTGATGATTTTCATCCTGAGTATCCAATTTAATAAACATGCACATGTTCCTTTGTCTATAAAATAATGGGGATTATAATTATTATCTACCTTCTAGGATTATTATATGGATTAAATTAGCTAAGGCATGCAAAATGCTTGGCACACACTGAGCTGATCCTGTTATTTGGGAACACATCATGGGCAATGATCATATATGAGATTCGAGAGACAATTGGGCTCAGCTTGAGAATAGCTTTACAAATTACACCAAGGAATTACATGGTCAGTTGTGGGTAGCCAATGGAGGTAAATAGTCAAGGTCATGGAATGATTAGAATTTGGGTTTCAGAAAATAAGACAGAGTGGCATGGCATGGATTTGAAAGGAGTCAGGGAACCAATAATGAGGCTACTTTTGTAGCCAGGGAAGGGAGAGGCAGGTTCAAAGATAAGGACAAGGCCGAATTTAAGACTGATCACTGATAGGATAAAGAAAAGAAGGGAGGGACAAGTCAATGACTATGCCAAAAATATTAGCTTGTGGATCTGACAGGAATAATGTTTCAAAAAGGAACTCAAAAGGAGGAGGGAGGAAGGCAGGAAAGAAGAGAGGAAAGGAGAAAGAAAAGAGAACTGGCTGCCACCAAGACAGCTGAATAACTCTGAAAGGAAATGTAAAATCACAGTCTGAAAAGCTACACATTGCATTTGGTTGGTATTTTTCACATGACCCTTTTTACCTCTGGTTTCCCTTGTCATTAGTTGTTGAAAAAAGCCTAATCATTTGTTCACTATGGTTTCCACATTTTGAGTGTAGCTGACTAGATCCCAGTGGTGTGGTTAGCATGTTTCATTGTCCTTCATATTTCCTGAAAAACCATAGTTAGATCTCCATCAGTACTCTCCAATAGAAATGTAATGTGAGCTACATAGAGAATTTTAAATGTTCTAGTTCACCTTGAAACAGTACAAATAAAAAGCCAGAATTAATTTTGTAACAGCTTTATGGAGATAATTCACATATAACAAACTGCACATATTTAAACTGTATAGTTTGAAACCATTGCCATTATCAGCACGCTGAACCCCACCCCTAAAAGTCCCCGCAGGCCTCTATGTCATCCCTTTCTCCTGACGTTCCTGCTTCTTCCTGTCCCAGGCAGCTCCTGATCCACTCCACTATAGTTTAGCTTGTATTTTCTAGAATTTTATGTAATTGGAATCATATAATGTGTACTCTTTTTTCCCTTTGTTTGGTCTGACTTCTTTTATCAGCCTAACTGGGTTTGTTTATTTGTTTGTTTGTTTGTTTTGAGACGGAGTCTAGCTCTGTCCCCCAGGCTGGAGTGCAGTGGTGCTATCTTGGCTCACTGCAACCTCCGCCTCCCGGGTTCAAGCGGTTCTCCTGCCTCAGCCTCCTGAGTAGCTGGAATTACAGGCGAGTGTCACCACGTCCGGCGAATTTTTGTATTTTTAGTACAGACGGGGTTTCACCATGTTGACCAGGCTGGTCTGGAACTCCTGACCTCAGATGATCTGCCCACCTCGGCCTCCCAAAGTGCTGGGATTACAGACATGAGCCACCATACCCAGCCAGGATAACTGTTTTGAAGTTCATCTAGGTTGATGTATGTATCAATAAGTATTTCAATACATAATTGCTGTTTTTTGCTTGAAAAATTTCCCTTGTGTGGATGTACCATGTTTGCTCTTCACTTGTTGATGGACTGTTGGGTTATTTCTAATTTTGACTAGATAAGGGTGCTATGAACATTTGGGTACAAAAAGAAAAGTCAGGAAGTGGAATGAGTAAGTGGCAGGAAAAATTTTACATAATAGTGACACATTTTTCCAAATTACAGAAAACAGAGCATATTGTAAAAAAGCATAAATAGTGCCAAAGTGAATTTTCTGGAGGAAATCATTGTTTATATTTTTCATTCTCAAAAGTACTTGATATATTTATTACTTTATTTGAACCTATTTGACAATTTGTATTTTAATTACCAAACGTGAGTGATACTTCCACCACAATTCTCTAAAATTTCGAGTTGTTTATATTCAGATTCCCTATAAAATGAACTCATATTAATAAACAGGGAAACTGTAGCAAAAGGGAATTCGACACTTTCAGCACACTGAATTTTCAAAGCAGATAGAGGAGCTACATTAAAAAAAAAGGAAAATGTTCTTTGTATCTAAATCAATTATAAAATTTATTTTTTAAAGGGCGTTAAGTCAGCTGGCAACATTTTGGTTAACTCTGTTATGCCTGCACTAAGCCCTTTAAATCATATCCACTAGTTTGCAATGACCCCTAGTTCTTTGCATATTGGAAACTCAACAATTGCTGGCCTTTATCATGTCCTCAGGAGAAGAATGAATCCCATGCCCCCTGCTTTCATCCTTTCCTCTCCAATGAATTATATTTTTCTAGGAATTTATAAGTTGAAAATAAAATTTCTAAAATATTGATGGGAAGTGGTTGTCAATATACTACTAACTTTTAAATAAATTTTATCTTGATTTTATTTTCTTTATTAGTTATTTAAGTCCTCCCTTTTTCTTGATGTCCTACCATAATTTGTTCACATATAAATCTATTGAAAAGCCAGCTTTGTCTTTGTTTTCCTATACTATGTTTGTGTTTGTTTTCATTAATTACATTCTTATATTAATTATAGCCTCTTGTCCAATTCCACTGTGATTATTTTTAGATTTATTTAAAATATTTGACATGGATGCTTAGTCATCTTTATTCTTTGTTTCTTTCCAAAAATATATTTAAGGCTAGAGAATTACTTATAAATTATCCATGTCCTAAACAATCATATGTATAACATTTTATTACTTTTTTGTTTAAAATATTTTCTGATTTAAAAAATATTATTTTTTTCTTGCATTGGGGAAAAGCATTTCTTAATTTTACAAACAAGAAAATTTTCTAATTTTTAAAAAATTAAATATACTATTTTTTAAAGCAGTTTTACATTGACAGCAAAATTGGGCAAAATGTGCAGAGAGTTCCTGTATAGCTCCTGCGCTGCCACACCCACAACCTAGCCTACTATCAACATTTGTTGCACACCAGCAGAGTAATGTATTTATTACAGTCTAAGAATCTCTGGCCGGTCGCGGTGGCTCACACTTATAATCCCAGCACTTTGGGAGGCCCAGGTGGGAGGATCACCTGAGGTCAGGAGTTCGAGAGCAGCCTGGCCAATATGGCAAAACCCTGTCTCTACTAAAAATAAAAAAATTGGCTGGGCACGGTGGTGAGTGCCTGTAATTCCAGCTACCTGGGAGGCTGAGGCTGGAGAATCGCTTGAACCCAGGAGGCAGAGGTTGCAATGAGCGGCTGATATCACACCACTGCACTCCAGTCTGGGGGACAGAGCTAGACTCTGTCTCAAAAAAAAGAAACAAAAAAACAAAAAAACTGCATGGACACATCTTCACCCAAAGTCCATCTTTTTTATATTTATTTATTTATTTATTTATTTATGTATTATTTTTTGAGACAGAGTTTCACAGAGTCTCACTCTGTTGCCCAGGCTGGAGTGCAGTGGTGTGATCTCGGCTCACTACAACCTCCGCCTCCCAGATTCAAGCGATTCTCCTGCTTCAGCCCCCCGAGTAGCTGGGACTACAGGTGCACGCCACCATGCCCAGCTAATTTTTGTTATTATTATTTTATATTTTTAGTAGTCACGGGGTTTTACTATGTTGGCTAGGCTGATCTTGAACTCCTGACCTTGTGATCTGACCCCTCAGCCTCCCAGAGTGCTGGGATTACAGGCTTGAGCCACCACTCCCAGCCCCAAAGTCCATCATTTACATTATGGTTCTCTCTAGGTACTGTACATTCTGTGGGTCTGGACAAACATATAATGACTTTTGTCCACTATTATAGTGTCATACAGATTAGTTTTACTGTGATAAAAATCTATGCTCTGCCTACTTATCCCTCCCTCCCCCTAACTTCTGGCAATCAATAATTTATTATGATTTTTATATTTTTTACTGTCTCCATAATTCTGCCTTTTCCAGAATGTCATATAGTTGGAATAATATAATATGTAGCCTTTCTAGGTTAGCTTCTTTCACTTAGTACCATAATATTTAAGTAACTTAATATTTAAAATATATTCTCAACTTCTTAAGCAAGTTAATATTAACATATATTTCACATATACTCCATGTCTTTACATGGCTTAATAACTCATTTATTTTAACTCATTTACTTTAGTATTCCCTTACCTGGAAGTACCAGAGTTTATGTATTCATTCATTTACTGCAGAATATTTTGATTACTTCCAAGCTTGGTATTATGAATAAAGTTGCTATAAATATTCCTGAGCCAGTTTTGCTGGACGTAAGTCTTCAAACAATTTGAGTAAATAACAAGAAGTGTGATTGCTAGATTGTATGCTAAGAGTATGTTTAGTCTTGTAAAAAAGTCCCCAACTGTATTCCACGTGGCACTACCATTTTGCATTTCTACCAGCAATGGATAAGTTTCTGTTTCCCCACATTCTTGTCAACATTTTGTATTGTCAGTGTTTTAGATTTTGGCCATTCTAATTTTCTAATTTTTTTGTTGTGCAGTGGCATCTCACTGTTGTTTTAATTTGCAATTTATTAATGACATAAGGTGTTGAGCATCTTTTCATATGCTTATTTGCCACCTGCATATCTTCTTTGTTGAGATGTTTGTTAAGGTCCTTTACCGATTTTTTAATTGGTTGGTTTATTTTCCTATTGTTGGGCTTGAAGTGCTCTTTGTATATTTTAAATAACAGTCTTTTATTAAATATATCCTTTGCAAGTATTTTCTCCTTTTCCATAGCTTGTCTTCTTATTCTCTTGACATTGCCTTTCACAGAGGAGATATTTTTAATTTTAATGAATTTAGCTTATCAATTATTTCTTTGAAGGATTATGCCTTTGATGTTACATCCAAAAAGTCATTGCCATACCAAAGGTCATCTATATTTTCTCTTATGATATCTTCAAGGAGTTTAGTGGTTTTGAATTTTACATTTGGATGAATGGTTCACTTTAAGTTAATTTTTGTCAAGACTGTTAAGGTCTATGTCTAGACTCATTTTCTTTGCATGTGAATGTTCAGTTGTTTCATATTCATTTGTTGAAAAACTCTAGTTATTTTTAATTAATTTATGTTTAATTAAATTGTATTGATATAATATCATGGTGTTTGAAATTTAATCATTTGAAGTTCAGCATAGTTTTCTTTATGGCACAATATATGCTCCAGTTTTTATAAATATATTTGTGAACTTCTAAAAAATATAAATTGTAAAAAAAATTATACTTGCACAAATTGTGTGTAGATTTTTTGTTACCTTTCACAAACCTATTTATTTTTTCGTAATAGAACATATGGGTAATTATAAAATCAAGTAAATATGACATTACCTAGAACCTCTTCTTAGAAAATCGATACTTGTGTGGGAAGTTTATTGATTTGTTTAAATTTTACATTAATTTCTAGAACATTATTATTGTTTTACAGTATTATATATCTGAAACTAACAGAGAAAAGGCAACCAGTAAAAAACCATCATCCATCCATGAAAACCAGAGTTTAAAACTTAGTAGGACCGATTCAAGTCATTCTCTAGTATCTGGTCTACCTACCTTCTCAAAATATATTGTTATTACATCCTATTAAGTGATCAAGTGTGCTCATAGGGAGATATTCCAGTTCTCTATTACTGAATAACAATTACTTGTACATGAGTATTCATAGCACCTTTATTCACAGTAGCCCCAAACTGAAAGCAACCTAAACGTCCTTCAATCACTAAATGAGCAAACAGATTGGAAAAGCTGGAATACCACAAAATACTATTTAGCAATTAAAATGAATAAACTACTGGCACAGGCAACAACTTGGATAGTTTACTCTGAGTGCAAAAAATGGATCTCAAATGCTACATACCATATGATTCCATTTATGTAACATTCTCAAAATGACAAAATTGTAGAGATAGAGAGCAGAAGAGTGGTTTCCAGGGTAGCTGGGTGTGAATCACACTGTACCAGATAAACCAAGGAAGTTTATTTGTGGTGCTAAAACAGTTGTATATCTTGATTGTGAGAGTGGTTATACAAATCTATGTATGGGATAAACCACACAGAACTCCACACACACAGCGACAGACAGACAGACAGATACACACACACAGGCAAATTAGTTCAGGTAAAAACTGGTGAAATCTAAATAAGGCTATAGTGTATTTGTCAATACTGTATAATATCAATTCCTGGTTTGGGTATTGTATTACAATTATGTAAGATGTTATCATTAAGGAAGTTGGAGAAGTTTTCATGAGAAATTTATGTCTGCAACCTTCTTTCAGTTTATAATTAAAGTAAAAAGTTAAAAGACAAGTAATTATTTAAATATAACATAGCTGTGCATAGCTGCATCTGTAATTTGTTTATTTTATTTATTTACTTTTTTAGAGACAGGTTCTGGTTCTGTTGCTTAGACTGGAATGCAGTGGTATGATTATGGCTCACTGCAGCCTTGAACTCCTGGGCTCAAGCAATTCTCCTGCCTCCGCCTCCTGAGTAGCTGTAACTGCCAGCACACACCACCACATCCGGATAATTACTTTACTTTTTGTAGTGATGGGGGGGGTCTCACTTTGTTGTCCAGGCTGATCTCGAACTCCTGGCCTCAAGCGATCCTCCTGCCTCAGACTTTCTGAGAGTTGGGATTACAGGTATTAGCCACTACACCTGGCCAATAGCTGCATCTACGAAGGGAATTCAACCATGATTGAATATCATTTGAGAAGTCAAGCAAGACTTACAACTTGCCTCTTCTCTTGTTTCTCAGCATCCTAGATTGCTCATTTGCCCTGAACTATGGTTACATACAGAGGTACCCATTAAACATTATTCAACTTTTCTTTAGCCTTTTTGGAGTATCATCATGAAATAAAACATAATTAATGTCTAAACTCCCTCATAAACTAAATTTGAAACTTGAAACAAATTGCAGACATTCTGAGGGTCAGCTTCCTAACCTGATCATCTGTGAGTACATTTCCAAAGCCAGCTTATAGTGATATGACAATGCTATGTTAGCCCGGCTCTGCTCACCTCTGGAGGCTGGTAACTAAACTTGGTTTTTAAAACAAATTTTTACTGCATTATTCTGCATACTGAGGTGGCATAGTTACTTGTACAAACAGGAAGTGTGGGTTATTATCTGTATTTGCCCCTGATCATTGGTATTCTGACCACCTGACATTGAAATTTAGTCGTGGTAATGCCAGCAAAGCAAGTGTTGAACACAGATTTTCTAACAAACTTTTTTTCCTCTATAAAGTACATATACCTTTCTTTATGAAAGTCATAATAATTTAAGTGGCTGAAATACTGTATTTTCAGATACTACCGGTGAAACTTATTTTATAATTCTATATATTGTTGAAATTTAAGAGTTTTCAGCTTTGATACCCTATTAGTTATATATCTAAAATTGTACTGGGCTAGCAGAGCTAGTTGATAGACTAACCCTATTCATTAAAAATTAACCTGCCTTAAAATTTCCTTCAGAATGTCCTAGAAAATTAAAAAACCACTGGTATTAACAAAAACACATTTATTGCTTTAGCAATCCAAGATATAGATCTAATGATGTTCTTTAATGTCTTGATTCAGTATCATCTGTTAGACATTTATTGCTAATTCACTTTATAACATACTTTATTAAAAGTCATTAAAACTTGCAGCTGCATCCCATAATTATTTCCCAAATAAAGACAGCATTTATAAATGATCTCCTTGTTCAAAACACTGCCATACAGCTCACAAACTCTTTGTTGGAAGCCAGAGAGCTTTTATTCTTTACAAAAAGATATGCTAAGTAATTCATCAGATGCCAAACCTTTTTTTTTTCTCCTTATTGGATTTGTTCCAGTTGTTTAAATTCCATGTTCATTAGGAGCAGTTATAATATAGTCTGAGATTGATGCTCAAAACTTTCATTTATTTAAGTGCCATCTTCCTCCTAGGACTCAATGTCTTAACATGTATCCTTTATAAACGTGAAAAGGCTGAGTAATTTGGCTTCATTACAGTGAAGATCTTATGCAAATGTTCTGGAAGTACACATTGAAGGAAGAGACTGTATTTCATTTGGAATTTTGTTAATTCTCCTCAGAAGAAAATAGGCTATTGAAGACTTTATATGCTTATAAAAATAATGTAAATAATTTCTAGGCTTCATTTAATTGATTATTCTACTATTAGGCCTATTTTATCCATATTTTCCCCTCCCAAAAATGTTTCACAGAAATAAAGATTGGGTAAGATTTAAATGAATTATATTTTTTAACAAAATCCCAACATTGAATTATACATAGTAGAATTGTTTAGTTCTCCAAACAATTTTATCAATTCGTAAGCATGACTAGGAAATCTTTGGTATTTGTCAATGTTTTTGACAATATCTCCTAAAAACAAGGTGGGATATCTTTGAGTTATTCGGTAGAATGGTATGTAGTAATATGCATATATTGCTTGAAATATGATTCATGAGACCTAAGAAAAAGGGCCTTAAACAATTCTTTCAGTTGAATTTCCAGATATTTCAGGTGGAATATCAACCGCAGCAGGAAATAGCAGTAATTAATAAAGTAGACACGAATCATTACATTTATCAGTACATTTATGGAGAAAAACAGGAGAAGAGTTAAAACCAAAACCAGTTACATGTAGTAGGTTCATTTACATCCAAGTCATTGATTTTTTTAGTTGACAGAAATAAATTATCCCATTTCACAAACAGGACCAGGATAAAAATAGCAATGGTCAGTACATGAAAAAATAAAAGAGTTGATTATTTCACAAAGAATACTTTTATACAACTCTAAAACCAGATAATTATTCATGACCATAGGTTGTTAACTTGCCTATTATTGCCAAATATACAGATGATGATATAGGAATTCCATCCAGATAATGGCTGACAGCATTATCTACAGCTTTTAAGGGTAGGGATCATCTCCTTTGTCTCTCCTCCCTTCTCCACAGTGATAAACACCTCCTCACCCTCCATGGGTTAGCTTCACCAAAGCTCAGTGACTCCATACTTCACTGTGACTCAATGTAAATGCTCCCATTAATGCTCTAAACTGTCTGCCCTCATCAGTGGTGAGGGAATAAATTGCCCACTGTTTGGTGGTACATTAATTCTTTTGGGTTACTGAGGAGCTTTTTAGTGCACTGAAAAGGTAATTGCTGAAATGCCCACTAGTGGTTTAGAAAACTTAATTGGCCTCCAGAAAGTAGATAATTCACTCCTCTAGTACCAAGAAAAAAGCCAGGCAATTATCTGGAGAATCTGAGTGATTGAGAGAGGAATTTGAGTATCAGACAAAAGCAAACTTCTGTTTGCCTGAACTCGGGAAATTCCTGTTGTTCTGATGGAACAGACAGGGCCAGTTTATCTTCCAGGTCATTGAGCCACAGTGAGATATAAAGTCTACTAACAAAGTTTAGATGGGTCTGCAGACCGCTTGCATGCATTCTTCATGCTCCAAAATTTCTTTTAGAAAAATATGAAAATTGTACACAACATGAAAGGCAGAGAAGACAAATCACATAGAAGAGAATATAATAGGATGATAAAATAAAAAGAGACACCATTATCTGAAATGGATGTCAGCCTTTCAAGTAAAGTCAACACTACCTTACATGTTCCAAGTGGAGAACTCAGTCAATTTTCAGTGGCTAAAACAAATGAGCAACTATTGACTATTTTATGTGTATATTTTATGCATATTTTACATGATCACTTAAAATTGAATATATAATGAGGTGGAGAAAAGAAAACTTTAAACAGATGTCTTCCCAGGTAGTATGTGTATCTTTTTGGTTGACTATACTCTCATTTATAATTCCAATCACTAGACCTTAATCACCACAGACAGACCTGATGTGATCAAATGCAACAAAGCACTCATATTCCCAGAAATGCAGCATCACCTAATTCTAAAGCAGGCTGTAAACCGGAAGCAATAAGGGAGATAACACACATTGTCAGCAATAATTCTGCAGTGCTTTTCCCTTGTCACAAAATCCCTTCTGATCCCTACTATCTTCCTAGAATGAACGTGATCTTTCTACTGTCTATCCTTGATTTGATCTTGAGGATCTGACAGTCCAAACATTATGTTAATCGTTTTTCAGAAATCGTTCTCTCCAGGATGCCCCGTGATCTGCTTTTGAGCAAACCCAAAGGAATCTCAAACATCCATTCCTTTCACCTCTGTGCAGTATCAACACTGTTAACCATGGTATGTTTGTTAGAACTGTATGCATTTTCCTTTATACCTTTCCCCTACACTTTCTACGACTCTTTTATGACCTTCTTTTCTCTTATTTTTTTCTTACTTTTGAAAGATATTTATGTCTGTAAACAATTGTTTTTCTTTTATTCCCTCAAATAGCTAATAAATTTTCATAGCTTTAGCAGTAATCTCCACTTCGGTAGCTCTGAGTTAGATAGGTCAGGTTTTACCCTCTTTCTAAAATTAATGGGTTCTTCACCTGCATTTGGCTGTTATGTCCTCTCATTATCCATTTGACATGTCCCATGTCAGGTATCACATCTTTCCTTCCAAAGAAGCGTATTTCACACTTACTTATGTGAGCATTTACCTAGTACACAACAACACTATCTCATTTGGCCTCCTCCTGATTCTTGTTTTATTTGATAGTGGCATCACTAACATCTAGTCATTTAGTTTTAATAGGCTAATTTCTAACCTTCACCCAATTAGGTCCAGCTCTCATCATCTCAAGTCTGAATTCTGCAATAGAATCAACCCTGGTCCACCATGGTTCCCTGAAGCTTGTAAAATATGACTTTCAACATGTGATTATGCTGTCCAAAAACCTCTCTGTTTGTATAAGATTAAGATCAAGATAACACATGAACCCTTCAAGATTCTTGAGAATCTAAACGCCTCCAGTTACTTAGTTAGTAAAACTAAAGTCAATGAAATTCAGCTGTTCTGTTTGTTGTTGTTGTTGTTGTTGTTGATTTTTTTTTATTTATTTACTGCAATCTAAAGCAAGTCAAGCCTATAATAGGTGTTATAAGAAGAGAGGCAGTTTTTCTTCCTAAACCACTTATGAATAGAAAAGCATTAAATATTGATCCTAAATCTCAATTTTGACTTAATCTATAGAGAAGCATTTAACTTTCCTGGAGCTTGATTGTCCCATTTGCAAAACAGGAATGAAAAAGTCAGCTTCCTAGTCCTGCTGTGAGAATCACATGAGATTCCCTAAAACAGGACTCTAACAATCATGAATAACACATAGAATGTGAGAAAATAGTATTACGAATGGAAACTAAAGTGTAGGGTTACATTTTCCAAAATGCATTTATTATGCCCTATGAAGACTTTATACTGAAACTTCTAGTTCCAACTTCAAGGAGATTTCTTGGAAAAGAACACAATATGGAAAATAAAAGCAAATGACTTAGGTGGATAATGGACATATTTTAGTTTTCTCTAATTGCTTAAAAGAAGTCTTAAGTTGAGAAAAAGATGTGTTTAAAGAGAAAAATAAAGTTAATTTATGAAGTTAATGAATTTGACAAACTACCACAATCTGACTTACTTTGACTCTAAGTGTGCCCTATTGTATTACTCTTGATTGGCTTATCTATAATAATGGTGTAAAATGTACACAAGTAGATTAATCTACTTTCGGGAGTTTTACTTCTTCAAGATTAAAACCAGACCAGGAAAACAAAAGGGAAATAGTCTAGCTAAGCTGGAACAGGCTTCACCATATGTAAAATAAGGAAATATCATTTAAAACTACTGAAAAAAGTCACCAAATATAGAAAAAATAACTGTTCTGGAATAACTATTTTTTTTACCCCCAATGATTTTTTAATCCACTTGTGTGTCGTTTTCATATTATTCATTTGTTAATAATATAGTAAAAGGACACCCACAAAACTTTGATATGTTAATTACATTTAAAGTCAAACATTTCATCTTAAGACATTCTTTCCTTAGGGAAAAAAAGCTTTTAGAGAAACAACAAGCCAATGAGCCCACTTTTGCTGAGTATTCCCTCAGCAGTAGATAAATTCAGTGACTTAGAAATCTTGGGTAGATTCTTCGCTAGTATTGTAGAGGACAAGTGTTGTTCTTTTCTATCCTTTAATGTAGTCTCCCCTTTCGCTGAAAACTGCACTATGCTAGTCATTTGTATTCTGGGAAGAGGGAATATTTGCAGATATTAGTCAATAACTAATACCCCTCAATCAGTGTGGTTTTGTAAAGCCCATCCTACTTCAAGATCCAGCCCAATATGTAATATTCCCTTGGTCAATCCCAGTACATGTACTGGAACTATTGAGGAAGTGAACTGGATTTGGGAAGGAAACACTGTAGACCTATAACTGGTAAGGAGGTGAGTAAGACAGAGAAAGAGATGATGGAGAGGGGGAGAAAAGAGACAGACAGAAACAGAAACATAGACAGGAGTGAGGGAGAAAGACAGTGAGAACAGAGAAAGAGGCAAATGTTATCACGTAGGCAAACCGTACTTTGGAATGAAGACAACACTGAAGAATGCGGATAGTATTTGAACACTTTAATCAAGCCATACCTGCTATAATCTGCTACTGCATAAGCCAGTAATTCTCTTTTGCAAATATATTTTTTATTTAGTTGCTTATTTGGATTAAGCCACTTTAAGCTGGGATTTTGTCACTTCTAGCAAAAAAAGAAATTAAAATATACAAATACCAATTAGGCAAAATAAGCTCCTTTTTTTCCATCAATAACTGCAGAATTGTTTTTCTCTTTGGCACAGTCACTATTAACAAGGATTAGAAAAGAAGAAATTACAAAAAAAAATTGCCATATATCAAACCAAAGCATAATCTTATCCATCCCTGTGTTTGTGCGGTTGTGTGGGTGTGTGGACTTACATCACTGAACATACAATAAGACATCTGCCTCCAATTTGTGAAACCCAGCAGAATATTCTATAGAGTGTGTTATAATTTGCTGATGAAATGTAAAAAATAACTTTCTAAAGAAATTATCTGTTTTTACACATATGAGTAGGCACAAAAGTAGAAAATTTGTATTCTGGGAAGAAGGGATATTTGCAGATATTAGTCAATAACTAATAATCTTTTCTTAGTCTCACTGTTAATCAATGTTATTATCTGGGTTATTGTAGCTGTTGCATGTGTATGAGGGGCAAAAACAGTAGCTGGAAAAGATGCTGGAATAAAACATATTATGTAATATTATTGACCTATCTTCATTTCTATTTGTTCTATGAGTTAATTTTTCCCCACAAAACTTTTGCCCATTCAAAAACATGAAGTATCTATTTTATCTCAGCCACTCATTATTTTTTAGGTTTATTTATTTTAAAATTGTAAAAACATATTAAGATGAACCTTTTCATCAAGTCGTGGTTCATTGTCTCATTTCTAGATAAAAACAAAAAGGTCTGGAAAAAATCTGACTAAATATTTCAATTTAGGGTTTCTATTAAATATCACTGAAATGGGAAACGAAAAGGTTCGGCAGCTATGTGTGGAATCTAGCATGCAGTCTGTTTCGCTACATGCAAAATTTTAACAATTAAATTAGGTAAAACAAAAAGTAGATTTCACACAAAATTATCTGTTTTCAGTTCTCACGTTTTGTTCTAACTGAGCAGAGCTGAGTCGAGGACTCTTGACGGGCTCACTTTCTGCAGTGTGATGCAGATCTCACTGGCTAGCCTCCCTCCTTACAGGAACTGCCTGCACCCTGAGGGCATTTGAATTTACAATCTATGCAAAGAGATATAGGTTTGAATAAGAAAACAGAAAAGGGAAAGTCTAGAACAAAGCATTAACAAAAGAACTATGTGGTGATGAGGATAGTATGTTTGGAAGAGAATATAAAGCATGGGGGATTTATCTGGAGAAATGAGAGAGCGGTAGTTGATCAGAGCCATGTGCATAGACTAGTCTAACAGGCTAAGTCATAACACTCACCAGCTTCAACAAATCTCTGGCAATGTACTAGCCATTGTATACAATTTGCTCATTAACTGTTCCCAGCAACACACGGCAGTGGACATCAGACTTAGAGACTTCACATTCCTTGCCCAAGTTTTTGTCATTAATGCCATTTCTATAACAGGATTCGAACTTAAGTCTGATTCTAAATCCCATGTATGTTCCACCATGAGAGCATGGAAACATTTTCAAGAAGAATGGCATGACAGATGTGGAAGGAAAGTTTATGAGTTCAACTAAACATAGACATTGTTTATTTTCTCATGGACATAATAATGATTTACCAACAGGACCAAGGATATAGATGAGCAGTTAAATTAAGATAAAGTGATTTACCCAAGTCCACACAACCAATTGATGACAAACCATGTTGAACCTCAGATTTTGTGTGTACTGGATGCATTTTTAACCATAAAATACTCTTTTCTCATCTATACTCTAAATTTCTTAATCTCACATACTTATTTCTCACTGTGGCTCCCCTTGAGAAGATTCAAATAAAATTTATTATTTTTAATATATATATTTTTTTGAGATAGAATCTCATTCAGGCTGGAGTGCAGTGATGTGATTATATCTCACTGCAGCCTCAAACTGCTGGGCTCAAGTGATCCTCCTACCTCAGCCTCCTGAGTAGCTGAGACTACAGGCACATTCACCACACCCAGATATTATTTTTTTATTTTTTACCTTTTTTTTTCTATTGAAGAAACGAGGTCTCACTGTGGTGCCTAGGCTGGTCTTGAACTCCTGGCTTCAAGTGATCCTCTTGCCTCGGTATCCCAAAGTGTTGGGATTATAGGCATGAGCCACTGTACTTGGCCTTTTCATAGTTTTATATAAGTAACACATTATTGTTAAAATTTTGGCGCCATTTCTAAAAGATTTCTATTTTCTATTAGCTTATTTAGTGAATTTACCAGGCAATTACTTATTCTTTTAAAAAACTAAATCTTAGACCGAAATTGTGAGTAAATTTGTTAAACATAGAGCATATAATTACTTCACAATTTTTAATTTTAAAAATATCTTCAAGTATGTACATTACATATGATGAAGTGATAATAAGCAAGTATTCAAATGAATTGATTTAATGATACTCTTTTTGAAAAAAAATATAACATGATCACTTTATCTTTGCTGACAAATTGAAGACCAAATTCAGGAGACCCAAAATGATTTTCTGACTCTTTCAGTGTGTAGAATGTGCTGAAGAAACTTCACAGTGAAAATTTAAGGATAATTCAAAGATAAATTCTCTGGCCTCAAGACATTATTTTAATGACCTCTTACTCTCAGTTCTTTTTCATTTTATGTTTTTGACTGTTTCTGGGTTTTTGTGTGTGTGTGTGTGTATTTGACAAAAAAAAAAATCTGAATTATATTACTAAGTAAGTGATGATATAATTTTTTATCTCCGGTGCAATTATATAATTTAACCACAAAACAATGCTGGAAATAACTGTAACACCAAACATTGACTTATATTTCCTAAGCATACTGTCAGTATATTTTTAGTGATAGTCTAGAAATCTATACAGACCAAATGTTGATAAATTACATTGAAAAAATCATAGTGACGTTTAAAACCCGACTAAGAAAAGCAAATAAGCAATGAAATACTGCTTATTTGGTTTTCTAAAGAGATGTCCTAAAGAGGCCTATGAATAAAATCTAGGCTTTGGACTAAATCAAAACAACATCTTAACAGCATTTCCAGGCTAGCCCCTTAGATCAGCCCGCATGTTGTCCACATTTCACTCTATGCTCACAAGCCAGCAGTCAAATCACAATGCTTTCTGCATGTTTTAGGATATGGAGTTTTGAAGTCTATTTCATCCTATGAGTTTCCTTATCAATATCACTAATGACAAACATTAATCCTCCTTTATAAACTGGAAAATTATGACACGACGTGATAGATTCTTTGAAGGTCAAAATGAAAGTTGTTGAAATAAACTCAGGTCAACTAAGTTTGTCCAATTGATATAGAATGTGGTGTCAGTTCTGAGTAATAAAATATTTTTGAAACCAAGTCCACCTTCATTGAATATCACTTATATTTATACCATTAAGAGATGTAAAGGAAATGACTGCTGAATTATCAGGGAAGTATTATATTCCCTATGCTGAGAGTTGTTAAGTATAAGGGATGTGTCTGTTATTTAGTAATTAGTGGGATTTTTTTGATGAATGAATGAATGCTATTGGAAATTATTTATAATAACTCACAGATATAACACTTGTTTCCAAAACACCCTCAAAATCATTGAATTTTGACTTTCCACTATCCCACAAAGTAGGCATCATTCACTTATCTCATGAGTGTTCAGGTATCAGCTGTATATAAATTATTGTGTCTTCATTGAAAAGTAAAGAATCCCCAAATTTAAGGAAGAAAAATTCAGCTGCAGTGGATTGAGTGACTTGTAAAAGATCTTATGGCCAGCAGTTAAAAAATTCTGATCTTTTGACTGTCAAGTAGTACTTGTTTCCCTATAACATGATGTGTAACATGTTTCTTACCACAGGATGTTGTCTGTTCCAACACATGCTATGTGCTCACTCTGCTAAGCTAAATAGGAAGAAAATACCAAATAAGAGATCTCTCTCCATTTGAATTCTATTCTATAACACACTGTACAGATTTCTGGGAAGGTGAGATTACTACGGAAATAATTTCTAGCTTACAATATGCTTTTTTCTTTCCTAGTGGCTTTTGTCTTGCTTAACAGAACTAGGTGAGTAAGCAGGCTAGCTGCTTGGAATTTATAAATCTTTAAGTGGTCAAAAACAGCCAATTACTAAATATTAGCAATAGTCATTTTTTACTTTTATATTTTTTGATAAACGTTTGAACTTGATTGAAACCCAAGTAAATAACTCCAAAGGCAAACTGTGAGCATTAAAATCCAATATGATTTCATGGTATTAATAATTACATTAGAATATACAAGTAATATTTATATAGTCTATGCAAAAATTAATCAAGAAGTGTTTCTATAACATTTTGGAAGAAGGCAATTGAATGGATTCCAGGGCTCATTTTAAATTATCCTCTGGTCCTATATATACTTTACATTTTCTAGATTATGTAATCCCATCTCACTTTTCTCTTTTGAGTCTCAAATGTAAGCAACAGCCAACAACACTTAGTCTTATCCAATAAAACTTTTTTTTTTTTTTAATGGGGAAAAGATAGTGTGTTTGGTACTCCCAAGACCTCATGCATCCTTTTCCTTTAGCAAAACAAAATAACTATCAAAGCAAATAGATGTCCTTAGTGGGGTACAGATATCCCTTAATAAAATGTTGATTTTTCTTTAAAGACAAGTGATTCTGTGCAATAATAATGAAGATTGGTTTCCACTACCCCCTTTTTGTTTGTTTGTTTGACTATCTACTTTACAATTAGAGATTAGCATTAGGTAGGCATTAAGTTGCTTTCCCAAACTCTATCTCAATGTAAGGACATTTCCCTACAGATAAGGATTGACAAGGGTTTCCATGCACTTTCATGAGTTTGGGGTGAATTAGAGTTACGTATTTCTGTGACTAAATCTCCTAAGGGATTAGGCAAAGGTAACTTTCACTTTGTGAGATTTCAGTTACACATAGAGAAAGCCTGCCCCCTCTGCCCCTGAGGAGGGAACTGTGGCCATATACACAGAGGAGTGCTTCTTGAAACACATTCTCTGCTTACATTTTATGCCCTACTGACTAGGGGAGTCCCTCTGTGTTAATTAATTGACAGCCAAAATAATTGTCTAACGACATGCTGTAACTCTCTTAAAATATGATTAAGTCTTCCATGTGATAATTTCACTTCCATACCTCTCCCACTGAGGAAAAAAAGGATTGTGTTAAGAGCACATTGTAGGTTTTCTGAGAAGGAATCCAAATCAATGATACATGTTTCTCCTCCTCAGATAATCATTCTTGACCTATATAGGGCAACAGAGCCCCCAAGGAGCTCAGTGACATAGATGCCTCTGCTCCTTTTCTGCTAAGCAAGCAGGTTCATGGTAAGTGGTGACAGTTAAGAATGATTTTTCCTCAGAGTAATTGCTACACTCAGCCAATATAAAACAAGAGGACATCACCCCACCAATGAATGCCACTGTAACGGCCTCCAATGATTTTTTGTGTTAAAATTGAGAAGGAAGGTACGTATAGATATGCATTAGAGCCATTTTACTATCGTTACACACAACCAGTGAAATTAAAAGTAAAACCTAAAGATCTCCTGTAATTTTTCAAAGGGGTAGACTCTTTTCACAGAGTTGATTATGCATATCTCATCACATGTATTTACATGACTGTAAAATTCCATCCTTGCAAGTCAAAACTCTTCACTGAACTGAATGTACTCATTGGAATTGATCGGATTCTTAGTGAAATGTCAGGCACGGGTTATAAATTTGTGTAACTGCTTTTGCCCAGTGACCCTTTTTATTAAATCAGAATGCTTATCAAGGTCACTGTGAAAGATTGTAATTTTAAAGCTCCAGGGGAAGACTAGAAATAAGAATCAACAGAAAACAGATTTAATTAGCATTTTAAAGTTTATGGTTTTTTGGGAACCTACTGGTCCCTATCACTTTCTGGATTTCACTGACAAATGTATTTTGCAGAACTAACAAGTTAGAATGATTTTGAAATCCAGCTCTCCTAAAGAGGCACACTAAAGCTTCTCATTTTCTGCTTTCTGGCAGATCAGGTTTGAGAAAGCAATCTTGAGCTTTCAAAGGCTGGAAAGAGGGTGCTAAGTAAAAATATGAGTGTCTCCTTACATAAGATCCTACAGGTGTAGGTATACTTGGAGGTTGGCATGGAGTGAGAAATCTGGTGTATATGTATACATGTATTTGTTCCCATGCATAGTTTAGTATAACAATATAAAATATGTTAGAGGGCATGGTTAAACCCTCTCTATTTTAACTTTTTTAGTCTTGCATACTATGTAACACAGACAGGATCACTTTTTATGGCATACATAAGACAACAAAATTATCTTGCCAAACGATTGCATTAGTTTTAGGAAAAAATAAACAAGATATGCACAGATCCAAAAAGATATTAGATAAGCAATAAGAAAAATGGCCAGCTAAAAGTTTACTGTAATTATGTAAGGCAACATGTATGTTATTTTGATTCTTCTTGTCACACAATGATCCAGAAACAATTATTTTAAAACAAAATTGCTTGTCTCCCCGTTAACCCCAGAAAAAATTACACTGCTTATGATCTTTCTGTTAAACCATAAGACAAGTCATTAGAGTTTAAAAAAACAAAAATAATAGCGCTATCACTTACCTGCCGAGCAATGAAAGTAGATGTCTTTTCAGTCTCTCTAACGTAGAATTTTGAGTAGCTCTCCACCCTCTTTTTACAAAGCTATTTCCAAAAGAGTTGCAATCCACTCAAGACCATTCTGTTTATTTCAAGAAGTGTGGGCCTTTGAGCATTTCAACCCCTACCGCACGGCCCATGATTTCTCAGAGCTTCTAAGAACTTCGACTTTACTCTCCTCCAGAATTCCTCCCAGGCCCCTATAGAAAAATGATTGTTGAAGTTGCTGCTGAGAGTTTAATCCGTGGAGCAAGAGTACTCCTCAGAGTCCTGTCCTTAGGTACAGCAGGTGTAGAGGGAGGGGTACTTTTCATCCATTAAGAAAGGGGGCCGGGACGCGAGGGGGTAATAGGAGGCACCGCCTTTTAGCTGCGAGGAGCAAGTAGCCCAGCTGCCCGTGGCGACGACAGTGGCGGCAAGGACAGCGGCGGCGGCAGCGTAGTTCCGTCCCTGTGGCTGCAGCTCAGTCCGGAGACGCTGTCCATCCCCTCTGGTGCTGAAGCAAGGGGACGGGAGACCCCAAGCTCAGGTCCAGGTCGCACTTTCCTCCACCAGCGAATCCAAGCAGCAGCTTCCTTGTCTTCCGCCCTAGCCTTCTCCCCTCCGGTTCTTTTTTCTTTTTTTTTTTTTTTGTAGGGGCTAATTGTTTCTCCAAATTAACAGTCTCATACTTATTTGGTGACAACGTTTCTGGAAAAACAGGAATCCGTGGGAAATAACATCTGAGCCTCCCCTGACTTTTCAGTGGCCCTGCACGAGTTTTCTAATGCCAGAAATGAAAGAAAACGCACGCACAGGGGCGCGCACACACACGCACGAGAGAGGCAGAGAGAGAGAGAGAGAGGGAGAGAGAGAAAAAATATATAGATTTGTACCGTGGAAAATCCAGAGCTTCTTTGGAAAGCTCGTGGATCTTTAATTACATAAGATGAAAAGGGATATTTTGGAAAACTCCTCAATCTTGATTACCAATTAAGGGGACCACATTCAAATTTTGAGAAACCCAATTTGAAATTCCTAAATTAAACCCAGTGAAGATTCTTAGACCCTCCACGCGGAAATGATAGGTTATTGTTAAAATTTTAAAAGACAGAGAATGAAAGAATGAAAAAGACAAGGAAAAGCATCTGCACTCGGCTACCTTTTAAAACGCTGCTGAATTGGATCGGGATCGTTGCAGAGCCTCTCAGAGGATCCGGCGAACGCAGCTCCTGTGAGTGTCAGCGCTGAGCTCAGCGAGCAGGGAGCTTGGAGGCCCAGGGCATTGCTAGCGAGTCGCCCACAGCCTAGGCTCCTGCAGTGGGGGCAGAAAACGGCTTATTTCACAAAAGACGGGATAAAGAAGGCACAAAGACAGTCAGAGGGCTCGACAATCTCTGCCTTTGTAAAGCCAGAGCAAAGCCCAATTTACGTTGTTTTTTTGCTTGGCTTTTCAGCCCATTTTCCCTCTGGTCTCCCACGCTGCCCCCTCGCCTCCCTACTCCGGAATCCGCGCTCTCCCGGGCCTTGCAGGCTCTTCACTCCTGCTCTTGGCAACTGGCTGACAACGAGCATAAAGAAGGGTATGGGTGCGTGGTCCCGAGTGCTGTCACCCAGGGCTCAGCCACCCACACTCGGCAACGGGTGCAGACGCCAGTGAACTGAGACGGGAAGTTGAAATACATAACGTTGAAACTGTTGGAAAACTGGTCAAAACCAGGGCCATGTGGACCTTTGAAACTATGTGGAGTAAAAGGGGAAGATGGAAAGAGAGAGACTGTAACACCGCCCGCCCTTGCAGGCTCCTAACTTGTGCAGTGTAGATTTCTGCACCAGGAGGTTATTGATAGACATGAGAGGAAATTCGAGAAAGACTGGTGTGTGTGGTGGGGACGGGGGTCCGGGAGGGGCGGGGCGCACCACTAGTTTCTCCCGGGCTGTGGGAAGGGGCCGGACGCCTGCTCCTGGCCTCCCTTCCCCGGCGACTTCTCAGGTTCTTCTTCCTGTTCTGACACTAGAGGGAAGTCCTAGATGTTGTGCTTTCCTCCCACGCTTGCTTCCATCAAGGATTAGAGCGCGTTCCCGCTGGTCTGGAACCATCCATTCCAGGTAGGGGATCTTCCCTCCCGGGGACATTGGGCTTTCCAAGCACCGGCCTGCGGCGCGCGCGGGGGACGCGCGAGGAGGCGGCACAGCCAGTGGAGTTCCAGTGGGCTCCCTGGAGGAGAAACGTTATTGAGCCGGGAATCACTCGGGACGGAAAACCAAACAGGCCGCGTATTTACTCACAGGAAAAGGCCAGACTTTGGTTGGACTTTGAGCCATTTTGCTGCAGCAGCAATGGCTTTATTTCCCTGGGGTGGCCACCAGCCGCCACCGCGGCTCGCGAGCTCCGGCTGGAAGGGGCCGCGCTGTGCTCCGCGCATTGCAGGCCGCGGTCGCTGTGTGGAGCTGCATACGCAGGAAACGGTCGCCGTGGAACGAAGCCCTTGGTCAGCTTTCTCTAACAGTCTTTTTTAACAGAGGATCTATTAAAGGTTGTGATTCTCTCTAAAACCGTGTTTGGGGAATCCATCTGACCTCACGGAGACACACAAACCTAAAAAGAGAGTATCTGCTGCTTGAGGCTAATTTTTAAGGGGGTCTTTTGCTTTTCAGTCCATGTGAAAACGTTGCTTAAGGTTATAGTAAATGAAGTTTCCCTTTTCCTTAGACAAATGTGGTCAAACACGTGCCTCTTTTTTCTGCAGAAACAATACCTGTCGTGTGTGTTTCAGAAAATGCCCCCTTTTTGTTAGATGATTAAAACAAACCCCCCGTGTGAGGGTTATGCTAATCAGGGGCTATCCGTCCTTGTCAGCAAAGAAGCTTTTCTCTGCTGTATTTAATTCTATGCTTACTAAGGTTGATTTAATTGATTGTTAAAATTATTTTATCAGGACATACGGAAACATGAATAATCACAGAAAATCAACACACCAAATAAGAGCATTTAAATGAAGCAGAGAGTACAAAGATGTTGCTAATTAAAAACATATGCACTTGATTATTCAGACCTAGAAGAACAGATTCTCTTCTTCCTGAGCACGGATTGAGTTTTATGCGGTCTCTCTCAATCTTTCTATCCCCCTCCCTCTGTCCTGCCAGTAAAAGAAAACAGAAACAGCTGATTAATACGAACTGACAGTCCCAGTATGATTATGATAGTTTGATGTCTTTTCTTCAAGAAGCAAAATCCACTTTATATTTTTTCTCATCAAGTTGTATAACCAGTTATGGAAATCAAGATGATGAAAATTAAATACGGCCTAACATCTGATGCTACAAATGAATATAAATGAAGTACAACATAACAAAACCAAGGGACAAATAAGCTGAGGTGAATTAAAGAATTATGTTAAGAAATTTCACCCCGGGAGCAGATTTTCCAAAGTCTATTTTAAATGATTTTTTAAAAACATTCTTAATTTAAGTTGCCATGATTTTAAAAATGTAAATATAGTAAAATGTGAATATAAATAATCAAAACAATACATGAAGCATTATATGCACAAGAAAATGTAGTAACCTAGCATCATTACTGTGAATTCTAAACTGGCTCATTCAATCCCTCTCTATAAAACTAGGATATAATTCCCCTCTAGTCCACTCTACGCAGTGCAAAAATCTTAGAAAACGTAATAGTTTGTGGAACATTTTGTAAACAATTGGAAGTCCTTTGGGTCAGGAAGTTTGAAATGTAAGTTGAAACCGCCATACAATATGATCTAAATGAATCGTCATTATACACTATGTGAAACGTTGGCTGTGTCACTTCCGGAAGCCTCCTATTTTCGCATCTCATTACTATATGTAAAATGGTGATAATAATCATAATTTTTGCCAGCCTCATAAACTGTCATATGCAAAAATCAACATATGTAAAAACTTTGTATATCTTGTATATTTCTACAAAAATAGGTAGTAGCACCTATCATCTGTGGAGTATCATTTGCTCACAATTTTTAGACCTCAATTGAAAAACTGGTGGTTCCATTTAAAGGTTCTATTTTTTGTTAATATATATTTCTAATTATTTCTGTGTTTACTTCATGTTTCCTAATAGATATAGAGCTGTAATAGGCCTATACCCATATCTGAACCCTTTTCAATTAACAGTTTTAACATCTTCAGTATAATTTTGAGCTGCTTTTTTAAATTGTGTCCAAGTACAAATAAATATTACATATCTATTACCAATTATTTCTGAATTGGAACAGTGATCCTATTTTAAAATATCCTTCTATGGGTTTTCAGATGAAATGTTACTGAGTTGTATTTTCTTTTGCCCCCTTTGAATGTAAGATCCCTTACTCAATCATACCTCTACTCAGCTAAGGAGTTCTATTTTGCTGAATTGTGGTCAGATAAATCTTGAGGACTTCATGGGTGTTTGCACTTGTATTGCAGGCAAAAGTAGATGGAAATTTGTACTCAAATGACTGAGGTACAAAAACCTGTCCCTCAGATTAGTTTAATTTTTCTTTTGCGGGAGGTAACAAGTGGCTGCCAGAGAAGCTTAGAAAATTGGATACTGTTAACTGCAACTGCCTAGGAGAGACATTTCATTTTAGAGAGTAGTTCCCTAAGCATTTTCTTCTGTATTTCTGTTTTTTCTATTCACAAAAATTCTGAAGTTGAATACCGACTTACTTGACCAAGAGTGCTACTTTCTGCCACTTGGATAAATTACTTAATCTTTTTGAGTGTATTCACTTTAAAATGAAAATAATGCAACTTATTTAGTAGAGTTAATAAATAGCACCTGGATCAAGGTTTTGTCCATATGTGACATGGCACACTCTCTAGAAGATCTCTCCATGCCTCTCTGACAGGAACAGTGCTGCAGAGAATTTTTATTGTTCATTAACATCAAGCAGTAAATATGGCTATATTTGAAGTGTGGTGTAGATAAAATTTGTATACAAATATGTGGAAATTCCACACACAAGATTTCACTACTATGGAAATCCCTTCACAGCTCAACAAATCATTCACAGAAGCAAGTTGCTGACCACTGGGGAAAAAAAATCCTTATAGGATATGCTGCCAATTTGGCCTAGGGTATAAAATAGTTTTTAATTGCCTAGTAGCTATACTCCTTTCTAATAAGTATACATATATATTTCAGTAGCCTCCTTCTTAAAATATACGTGTGTGTGTCTGTGTATGTGTGTGTGCGCAAGTATGTGTGTCTGTGCATGTGTGCCTATAAATGTGTGTGTATGTATTTCTAAGAAGAAATAAATATTACTTTGATACTTCCAGTTGGTGTTCAATATTAGCAGAAGAAAATTCTTGGAAAAATTATCTAAAGTGGTCTTCAGAGAGCTATTTTTTTCGCCTTCTAGTATACCATTTTTTCTTTAGAGACATCTAATTAGCTTCTCTATTAAGATACCAATGCGTTCTCTATCTCCAAAACCATCATCAGTCATAATTTGGCCCTCACTATATTTAACTCATCTTACCTGACTTGCAGGCTGCCTTTGACTCATTCGATGACTTTCTATTTTTTGAAACACTCTTCTCTTGGCCATTGTGACTCATTCACACAAATGGCCATTTTTCTTCAGCCTTTCTTGATGACAGCTTATTTGCTCCTACTTCTCATTATTGGAATTCCACAGAAATTATTTCCGCAGAACTTATCTGTATTATTTGCTTATATAATTTCATTCATTCCCATTGCTTTAAATATCATTTATATGACATTGACTTCCAAATCTGTAGGGAGTCCTTACCTATCCATTGAGCTAAAGATACCATATGGAGAGAAAGGGACACAAGTTATATATTTGACATCTCTACCTGAATACTTACTAGAGATCTCAAACTTAACGTATCCAAAACAACATTCTTGATCACCATCACAGAAAAACTTTCTTTGACCATGTCTGTATCAAATATTGCATCATTACACACCTGCTTAAAGATCACAACCAACTAGTTATCTCAATATTTATATTCTCTCATTACCCACCATCTCCACAGAGTCAACAAAGACTGTTGCTCCTGTTACTAACGTAGGTTCCAAATCCATGGACTTCTTCCAATATAACTTTTTCATTCTAGTTCGGGCTGCTGGAGTTTCTTGTCAGTACTAATGCAGTTTACTAATTTATTTCATTGTGGCATGTTTTCCCTGTGGAATCCTTTCCCTGCACAGCTGTAGGAATGAATTTATGACAACATGAACCATGCCATATCATGCTATTGCCTAACCCTCCAAGGTTTTCTAATACACTTGGGGCCATGTCTAGCTTTGCCTGTCTGATTCTTATTTTATTACTCTTTCCTTCTTGATCACTGGCATTCTGGGTTTTCACACTGGACTCTGCCTGTGCCATTCCCATTCCCATAATCTGAAATATTATTCCTAGATCTTTACATGGCTACCCCCTTGTCTTCCCTTGTGATCTCAGGTCAAACATCTCATTTTTAAAGAGGGTTCCTCTGACTAGCTAATTTAATGGGTCTGCAGTCTCTATCTGTCCACCAATTTGTTTTAATATCTTTAAAGAATGCATCATCACAAGGAGAAATTATTGGTGTATGATTTTTTTGTTATTTCTCAACAACCTAATGTCACATCCAAAGGAACTAGAAAAACAAGAATAAAACTAATAGGAAAAAAGAAATAACAAAGATCAGAGCAGAACTAAATAAAACTAGACCCCAAAACCATTCAAAGATTCAACAAAACTAAAAATTGGTTATTTGAAAGTGTAAACAAAATTGATAGACTCTAGCTAGATTAGCTAAGGCAAAAAGAAAGAAAATTAAACTAAACACAATAAAAAATGACAAAAGTGACACTACAACTGATACCACAGAAATATAAAAGATCCTCAGAGATGACTATGAACACCTCTATGTGCACAAACTAGAAAACCCAGAGGAAATGGATAAATGCCTGGAAAAACAACCTCCCAAGACTGAACCAGGAAGAAATTGAAAACCTGAGCAGACCAATAAGAAGTTACAAAATTAAATGTATTTTTTAAATTCTTAATTTAAATTGCCATGATTTTACAAATGTAAACACAGTAAAATGTGAACATAAATAATCAAAACAATATATGAAGCGTTATGTGCACAAGAAAGTATAGTAACCTAGCATCATTACTGTGAATCCTAAACTGGCTCATTCAATCCCTCTTTAAAAAAATTAGGATACAATTCCCCTCTAGTCCACTCTACACAGTGTACAAATTTTAGAAAACATAGTAGTTTGTGGAACAGCTTGGAAATCAGTAATAAAAAAAAATCTACCAACCAGAAAAACCCCAGGACCGGGTGAATTCACAGCCAAATTCTACCAGATGTACAAAGAAGAGCTGGTACAAATCCTACTGAAACTATTCAAAAAAACTGAGGAGGAGCAATTCAATCCTAACTCAGTCTACAAAACCAGTATAGCATCCTGATACCAAAAGCTGGCAAGGACACAACAATAAAAAGAAACTATAGGCCAATATCCCTGATGAATACAGACACAAAAATCCTCAACAAAACACTAGCAAACTGAATCCAGCAGCACCTCAAAAAGATAATTCATCACAATTTAGTGGGTTTCAATCCTGGGATGCGAGGTTGGATCAGCATATACAAATCAATACATGTGAGTCACTACATAAACAAAATTAAAAACAAAAATCATATGATCATCTCAACCGACACAGAAAAAACATTCAATAAAATCATCTCCCTGTATAATACAAGCTGCATGAAACCAAAGACCTTCTGTGCCTTGAGTGTCTCCTGTACTAGAACAATGCACCAGAAGATTGTAGATGCTTAGTAAATAGTTCAGAATTGAACAACCAAAGAATAAAGCTGTATGATAATTGCTGCACATACAAAACTAAACCAAATAGTGTCTTTGCTCTTCAGATTTCAGAAATACTTGTTATTTATAGGCATGAGAGCCTAAATATTGTAGTTATTTCCCTTAAGAGTGGCTTTTAAAAAATATACTTATATATTTCCACGTTTTCAATGTTACAATAAAGAATTTATTTTTACAGAGGTGCACCTTGTATGCCTTCACAATTCTAACTTTTTAGTGTAATTAATTGGATAGCTATTAATGTGTAAAATTACTAAAACTCTTCATAGTCTGGCAAAAACAAAAGTAAAGGCATAGAACCAGATTTCATTGTAAACATTCCCCCATGCACTCTGATCTGCATTTCTTATGCTTTCATTATCTTCACTTCATTATTTTTACTATCTTCACTTTTCATCATCTTCACTTTCTTTTGCAGAAAGAATAGTATGTGATTATTTTTATTTATAAATGCATTTTATCATAAAAACCAATAAGATAACTATGAAGAAAAATGGAATGGAATGAAGAAAACAATCTGACACATTCTTACCAATTACATTATAATTTTATTGTATTTTCTCTTAACTTTTTACAATGTGCCATCTCCCCACTGACTTACAATTTTTACCAAGCCTTTGCAATTTAACACAATCTGTAAGATTTTCTATGTGTTATATAGTCTTTATAATCACTTGTAAAAGCTGCATATAACTCCATCATGTGGAGGTAACATAATTTGTCATATCTTTATTTTATGACATTTAGTGTATTTTTAATTTTTATGTTATATGAATAGCTTCATGGATATACTTTTTCCATCATTTGAATTATTTTTGGTGGAAGAAGAGTCAAATCAATGCAAATATCAGCCTAAAGTACCTGCTTACTTTTATGCTTCTAAATATATGGCCTTTGTGTATGGAGAGAGGTGTATGAAAGAGAGAGAGAGAGAGAAACACAGAGAGAGAGAGAGAGAGAGAATAAGATGGCCTGTAGTCAAAGAGAAATTTTGCTAGCCTACTCTGTTAGGAAGAATCATTAACTATTAACCACCTATTGTGATGGGTGAATGCTATTATACTGTTATTCTCTCCGTGATCCATTACATAGAGTTTCCTAAGTGAGAGATAGCCTGATTTCAAATCCATATGTGCAACTATTACTTGTGACTCTCCCTATGGGCTTATATTTACAACCACTATTCATTTGCTCTATCCACAGTATCTTAATATGTATGTGTCAGCATCACAAACCTCTTGTAATATTAAATTTTCAGCCTCTCAGGAGGGTGACTATATGCTTTTTAGAGGCATACTCCCCAGCTCCCCAAGAGCAAATTCTTGCACTTTTGTAAACACCGTAAAACTTGCACTTTGGTAAAACTAAATAAAAATGCCACTCAAGTGTGGTGAAAACATTCTCAGTCAACTTTTTGGGAGTGAGAACCATTTAACATCTTTGAAGTTCTCTCTGGGGTCCTCCTTGGTAGATTTCATGTAGCATAAATACTTCAAAAAAGATCATCCAAAAAATAAGCTCATACAGATTTTGATAAGGGACAAGTTATAATAAAAGACAAGTAAATGAAACTTTTCATCCCTTTTCTTTCTTAAACTTACATTTGTTTATTTTTTGAAAACATCACAACCAGACAATACCAAAGGCAATGTATAAAAATAAAAAGTGGTGATACACTCCAATAACTATAGATTTTACATAACATGATCATTGCTTTCTTTTTATACTGATTTATAGCCTTGTAATATTCCTTAGGGGGGAAAACCCAACCTTCGGAAGAAATGTAAATATATATTATGTTATAATCTATCCATGCAATAGATTATGTAACAGTCTGTTGTTCAGACACATATCTACCAGTCTGCCTGTCTGTGCACCTATCTACCTACTTAAATATTTACCTACTTATCAAATGGATTGATTGAAATAACACATTTAATTAATTACCTCTGTCAAGCCACACAGTGCGATGAGTCTAGGCAGTTTTCATAAAGAGTTGGAATCCATTTTCTCACCCCTTGAGTCAGAGTAGCCTGAAGAGTTGCATTTAGTAATAGGATGTGGCAGGAGTGATGTTATGTTAGTCCCAAGTCTGGGCCTTGAGAACTCTTGAATGCTTTAACTATCATGTGGGCCTTTTTCCCCATCACGATGAAAAGGTCATGACTGCTAGAGGATGAGAAATGATACAGAGAACAGCTGAGTCTTCTCAGCTGACTCTATCCTAGCCCAGCCATTCCTCAGCCATCCCTCCAGCTTACAAGGATATATGTGCAAGCCTGTCTGAGAGTAGATGACCAACATTCATGACGCTAAGTTTTGTGGTAATTTGTTTCATTGCAATAAATAACTAACACAATATCTTATGCAGAATTCAAATATCGCATTTCCATGATTCCTTTTCCAAACAACCAAGTTAATTAGTCACAATCTCCTCTCTCTTTATACACCTATTTGTGTGTGTGTGTGTAAAGAAGAGATCTCACTATGTTTCCCAGGCTGATCTTCAACTTGGTTTAAGTGCTCCTCCCACCTTGACCTCCCAAACAAGTGCTAGGATTACGGGAGTGAGCCCCCTCGCCCAGCCTCTGCTCATATAGCACTTGATAAGTGTTTTTTTTTTTCCTGTAGTGAAAGCAAATGAAGTAAGAAATAAAAAACCAAACATCAATCGATACTTAATTCTATAGCACATTCACACTGAGTTACAATTCCTTTAGCTATCGTTTTAGAGGTTTTAAGGCAAAATGGGGAAATGTACTGACTTTTATAAATCAAATCCTAGAAAAGTAGATTGACCTTTGGATCCTAGATCTTGAACCTGTAGTACGGACATAGCTCCAGATTCCTATCCTCCAACAAATCCGTTGGGAAAAATGTATTGTTTATCCACCTGTCTCTCTAGGAAATAAGCAACGAAAGGGGCTAGAATCTTATGATCTTTGTACTTCAAGTAGTGAACACATGAATCGATTTCTAACAGTGGCTCAGTGAAGGTCTCTGGAATGCATGCACAGGTCTGTGGAAAATTCTTATACCCAGTAACTTTCTTCTCCCTCAACTACATTGCAAATATGTCTGACCTTTAGCCCGAGAGACCACATGCTGTCCTAGCTAATCGTGTTTTCATCTCTTTTCAAACCTTCCTTGTTTCTGAGTTAGGAAGTATGAAAACAACACACATACTCTGACATGCAAATAAGCCCCTCATCCTAGAAGGAAACTGAATGGTTCCCTTCACAAGTAGTTTCTTACACACATTGCAGAACCTCACAAATAAAGGCCAGACATATGTTTTAATCTTGGAATAAAATTTATTTTATTCTGTGAGTATAATTTAAATATTACTGTTTCTTTATATAAACTATATATGTACATATATAATATATGTATATGGTGTCATAGAGAAATACTTTCATGCAAAGCAATTATGTCTGCCTTTAAGTAAGTTTCATATTTCCATAGTCCTGAATGTTTAAAATTGTGCTAAGAATGCTGGTTTAAATCTCTGACCATGTTTGCTTACCATTTGTAGTATCCAAAGCTTTACTCTTTAACCTTATTCTTATTTTTACTTTCTTCTTTCATTTCTGCTTCTGCTTTTTTCTCCTCTTTTTTCTCATGCTCTGTTGATGATTTTTGCTTCTCCTGTTTCCTCACTTACTCTTTCTCTTATTACTCTTTTTCCTCCTTTCTAGCTTATCCTCTATACAGAAAATATAGACGTGACACAAACATTTCATAACCATTGGAGATGTATACACGTGCAGCAAAACTGTTTGATGTCTTCTGATGTCCTCTGAAGTTATGGTAATAATGGCTTACTTTTAGATCACAATTCATTGCAGGTCCCTAGGGCTCTCATTTTTATGAAAACATCTAAGTCTTATGGGTTGGCAAAGAAGATCATCATGAGGAGTCTCCGTTGCAACTGCAGCAAGGACTTGGGGATAGCAGATTACACACTGCCCCACACCAGAACACCAAAGGGTACAGGAAGAGTGCTGCCAATATAACCTAGCATCGGGCTATTCTCCTCCAGCTCAGGCTCTTGAAGTCTTGATTGCAATACAGTTCCTGAAACTTTGAAGGTTTACTGTCTCTAATTGTACAGGTGTCAAATTTATAGAGAACATTTGGGACAACTGTGCAGTATTATAAATAATCTATTTTTGGACATTAAAAAGTTTATTTCTAACGATCATGATATGGTTCAGCTAATGTAATGTTAACAGTGAACAAACAATTCTTAATGTCAGAAGCATTTTAAAAGAATGCTGTGGAAGAATTGAGAATTTTGAGTTTGATATATAAATTTTCTATGTGAAATCTTTTAGAAGTTTATGTAGGTTAAAAAAAATTTTGCTTAGTGTATTAAATACTTACTGCTTTCTTTGCATAAATTCTATTTAGAGAAAATTTTTCATAGATATTTTAATGTCTTTAATGTTTCATCAAATGCAATCAAAGAATTCAGTGGAAAACTTTAAAATTCATCCACAGAGAGTACAGAACAACACATTCCATATCCACAATTATGTTTGTTATTTTACATTTAAAATATGGTTGGTACTCTCTCAATTTTTGAGACAAATAAATGCATATTCTTTATTTTTTAATTTTTATGCATTGAATAAGTAATGGTATAAAATAGAAAAGGCAGGACATAAACATTTAATTTGCTTCTGGACCTCATATTAAATTCAACAACTTTAGAATGCTAAACCTTTTGGATCAGAAGTGATGTAGAAATATTTACAAGTATGAACTTTTGTGTTTGAAAATTATAAGATAGACCACGACTTACAGTTTTAGAAGTCTTACTTTAACTCTTCCTCATCCTCCCCCATCATTGTTTTAAGATAATGTCAAAAGGAAAGTATCTTTCATTCTAGCGAATAATGGGAGGAGACAGATGTTGGAGTGCGTGATTCTTTACAGAGTTTCTATACGTCTTGTAGCAGCTTTTCTTCTATACTATCTTTTCAAGGATGTTTGTGTAGCAACCAGCCTTGGAAGATAGAGGTAGTGTAGTGTCTTCCTCCAGGGCAGAGGGAAGACTTCTTCTGACGAGGATAATAAAAATAATCCTTCCCTTTGGGATAAAGATTGAACAGGTCTACTTGCAGCCCCCTTATAAAATTGAGGGTTTCCTAAGCTCAGTGTTGCTCAACTGTGACACAACCTCACTGTGAATACAGCATCCATCTAGGTTCATCTCTGCATCATCCCCAGGGGACTTAGCAGACAAGGGAAATAGATGTGAACATGAAGCTCATTCTGCTTGCTGCGTCACAAGTAATAAAGTCTTTTATCTCTGATCCTGGATTCCTGTTTTAACTGTGGCAAGCTAACTTGTCAGCTTGTAGTAGGGCAAAATCTCAGCCCCTTCACAGTCCTTGACCCTAGAGAACAGAAAAAACCCATAGTGTGACTGGAGAGAATGTGAATTTACCCAAATGATGGTGCTAAAACAGGCAGGTCTGTGAAGCCAGATCTTCAGCTGCCAGTTTATTTTAACCTCAGTGAGGGAGAGAAATGAAAACATATCTAACATGCTTCACAACCCATGCTAGAAATAAATTAGAATGTTTTTAAATTTTATGTATGATGTTACTCAAATCATGAAGACAAATCCAGAGGCAAGTCAATTGGTGATAGCAATTGATGCTAAGTTAGTTTTCAAGGATCTGATCTTTGCCAATGTGTTCTTACTTGCAAAACCTTGAAAATTTGGCGAAATAATCACTACTAAATGATTCTTCAATGTGGCAGCATAGTCTTTAAATATGAAGACGCTAAGGGGGACTGAAACAACACAACTTCCGTGAATTGACTAGATTAACAGATTTTGGGTTATAATATTGGCATTTATAGCTAAGACAAATTTATTCTGTCTTTGCTGAAAGGGGAATAAAAATATTTACCTAGCCATCTTAGCATTCTTCCTTTTACAAAAATGTTTATACGTTTCGTAGCAAAACAATTTTGATAATGTATTTATTCACCTCCTGACCTTGTCTTCTAGTTATTTAAATAAACTTTTTGAAAAAAATGAATGAATTTTACATTATAAGCCTGAATGTTCTCTCTCAAAATATGGAATTATGTAAGCCAGACTGTACATTCTACTTGTGAAAATGATGAATAGAAAATGTATGATTGTATGTGGAGAAGCATGATAGTAAATTGAGCCTCATTGTAACTGGATCCAGCAATGTAATCTAACATTAATTATAAATGTGTGCTTAGGAAAACAATCCAGCTCCTCAACCTAAGTATCCAGTAACTAATGAAAATACCTTACATTGCTAGTTCTTCATTATTGCTCAAGTACAATAAAATAATGAAGAGGAAAGGGATTCTCATCACATTCAATCTTTTCCTTATTGCATTCATATTTCATAGCTTCTTTGAAGGTTTCATTTGTCTCCATCCTCTGCAAGGCATCACATTCATAAGATTCTCCTGGATTTACATCTTATTTAGTATTTCATCCAAATAGGTTACTCTCCCTGTCTCTGAGAGATCCCCCTGGAAAGGCCCCAAGAGAGAGATCTTGCCTGTGTGATGAGAAATGGCCCCTCTGTGGCCTCTTACGGCTCTCTCAGTCCTTTTCCTTGATTGCCATTTAATATCTCTTTTAAGAGACAGTGGAAAGTATAGAGTGAAGTAGAAAATTTCCATTAAGGGATCCTAGCAATGGCTAAACCGAGATGCTATTAAAATTAAATGAAGAATTCTGAGGAGAAGAATATATCTGGCTTCTGTGAAACTTCAGACTTTGAAAATACTCTACAGGACACTGAGGAATCCTGCCTTGTCTACAACAGCACAAGAACAATTTTGCTGTAATTATTTAGCTGTTTTATTTTATTTTCTACTGCCATAAAATTTAGATAGCTTACATTAATTATTTCCCTTTTCATGTAAAAGGTCCATTGTCTGTCTGTTCAATATGGTCCTGAGGCAAATAGGGAATCCTGTTAATTCTAAAGCCATATTATCCAGGAAGAAGTCTTTGTAAAAGGGTATAATACAATTTTATTTATTATATGGGATACCTGGAATAGTCAATTTCATACTGATAGAAAATATAATAGTGGCTGCCAGGGATTGGAGGAGGGGAGAATGAGACTTATTGCCTAATGGAGGCAGAATTTTAGTTTGAGATGATGAAAACCTTCCGGATATGCATGGTAATGATAATTGCACAAGGTGACTGTAGTCAATGTCACTTTCCTGTACATTTAAAGATGGTTAAAATGGTAAATTCTATATTATATGTATTTTACCACAATAAAAAAAGGACATTGAATTTCTTAAACAAATTCATTTTTCCCCAAGTTGGTCTCCTTCTGTAAAATGCTGCACAGTTCTCATAAGCTTCTACATTTTCTAGCTCCCTTAACACTATAAGGTACTATTGTGTCTCTGAATAAACTTGGGAGAGAAAGAAAAACTATTTTTAATCATTTACAGTGTTTCATTTTGTAAGTCCCAGCCCAATTTATCTTTTATTTCTAAAATGTATACTCATATCAGTGTATTTACAAAAACATTCTTGCTTCCTTTTTCTTATTATACCACACCAACAACCTTGGCTAGAATTTCAACTATTTTAGCTGCAATCTTTTCACGGAAAAACAATGAAAAAGGCATAACATGGAGAATAGAGATGGAAAAGAAAGATACAGACTTGTAATTGCCTGACATTTTCAAGGAGACTACATTTAGCTATTAAGAGGTTGTGTGCAACTGTTATCTTTGTAAAAGTTCAGAATACGTGTATCTTGCTTATCAACAAGTATAGTGGTCACCAGAAATTATCTAATTTGGACATCAAGTGAAACAAGTGATCGAGGGCTATTTATTAACTTAAAGTTACACTTTAACCTGCCTCTTTTTTTTCTATTTGGCAATTGGCTTTGATGTTCAGATTGCCCTGCAATAGTTTTTCTGATTTGCTCAGCTTTCATTACAATTAAATATGAGCATATTTATATGCTGCACACAGACACATATGCCACCTATGTTTTTCAAATGTTTGGACTTCAGGAAGTCCTATGAACCACATGAATTGCATGTTGAATTGCTGGATAAAATGCATGCATCATTCTCCGTGAAAGTGTTCACAATTCTTATGAGTTTCTAAAGTACCCATGCCACACAAGGTAACAAAATATGTTATTCAGCTTGGGAGAAAAGGAAGCCTGTGTTCTGAACAATAGCTGTCGAATATGTCCAGTAATTTATTTAGAACATGGGAAATAGACAAGTGTTCATGTGTGGAAGATAGGAATTTTATGAGAACAGGTCATTTCTTTGTGGTGGTGGTAGTGTCATTTTTAGACCAAGAACTTCTGTGGGGAGAAAAGAGCTGTTATGATCTCCTCCCCAACACACTGAACATCTTTGCTAAATAGCTTTTGAGGAATAGATTTTTGTCTTTCCCTTTGTTTCCATCTTCTGAAACAGCACATCCATTAAGAGAGGCAGTTCTGAGAATAATGGAAGAGCGCTTAAAAGGCAGAGCAGCCTTGGCGTTTCTCCTAAGAAGCACTTCCCACAGCTCAGGTAACAGCCTTCAGAGCAGAGCTGGTGATCCCCTGGAGCCCCGAGGTTCCACTGGTGGCCTGATAGTAAGCTGCTGCCCTCTCTTTAGCATAAGCATAATGCTGCCAGAGAACACATTCCCATGAAAGGGAGAAAGAGAGAAATACAGAGAGCAGAGAGGGAGGGAAAAGGGAAGGAGAGACTAAAGACAATCTACTATGGGATCTTCAGACTTCAGAGGATAAGAGTATACCATGTTTATGCTATTTGCTGATATGCAAGTTAGTATAGCGTAAATTACTCAGGGAAGGAGAAACTGCTTCATCCATTTGAAAAGACTGAATTATCTTACAGGCAGCATGCCTCTGTGAAAGGTACACTGTGTAGTAATTTAACTAACATTTAAATTCACTGAATTGAAAACGTTTATTGCTTTTCAGATATGTGTTTATTGTCTTTAGCGTTATGCTCAGTACCTTTGTTGGATTGGCATACCTGAATTCATTTAGCTTAAAGAGAAGCAGTCTATTTTTCGGATGCACGAGAATCCTTGCCTGGAAATGGCTAAATCGTTATAAGTCGTCCTGAGTTAAAACACTCTCACTTTCTAGCTACCTGGTCACAAGAAAGACAGTAACGTAATAATAATAATTTCAATAGTAAAAATGGCCGACACCTGTTGGAGTTTTCTAAGTGCCAGGCACTTATCTAAATTCTACTGTCCCCTTTTTACTGATGCCAAAACTAAGTTTCAGAGAGGTAAGGTTAAATGATCTGGCCATGATCACGCAACTGGTAAATAAAGAGGTTTTACTCAAACCTAGGCAGTCAAATGTGAGAGCTCAGACTCTCAGCAGGTACAAATCTAAAGTGATTACATTTTCCTTTTTATAAGGCCCCTCCTATAAAGTCTCCTAAAGAACAACTTTTTTTTCAATAATTTATGGTATTTTAATGGCAATATCAGGTTATAAATTTTGACTAGCTCTACTTTTATTTTGAAAATTGCTAGTATGTTATTTGGGTAATATCTGACATACCACATCTTAAATTGGAATTCTAGAATTAGGTTGATTTCCATCACACATATATAAAACAGTTGTAAATATAATAATTTTTGGCAAGATAATAAATCAGCGATGGCTAAAGTCATGTGCAATTTGGACATACACTATGCTCTTTCTGTACCTAAAAATTTGAGGATAGTTGAATAAGAATATTTGGGAAAATAATAGACATGTTTGTTAATAAATTAATAAATGTAAAAACTAACCTGGATTGATGAGAAAATACTGAATTATCATAACCCAAGCTACCATTGTATCAAGAGAGACATAAAATATAAGAGGTAGGTCTCTGCCTTAAGATAATAAGTTATTATATATATTTATTGATTTTTTTTGAGATTTTATAAGAATTTAATTGGATATATGCTATTGCATTTATTTCAAAACTATTCCAGAACACTTATTTTGTATTAGTCATGGTGTTTGGCACTGAAAATAAAAAGGTAAATTTATTTCTGTGGCATAAATTAAATAGAAATTTTGATGGAGTGTGATAAGTTCTCTAATAAAGACATAGGAGAGAGGGAATATGCAGGGACAGCAATTAGCCAAGCTAAACAACAGGGCAGGCATGCATTAAAAAATTATTCCTGTATCTAGTGATCTTTGAGATTTCAAGAGTGAGAAGTTGACATCTCAATGCAGGTAGGCATGGTTCATCCGGGCACACATTAATGAACTAATGAATTAATGTACAAAGGCAAGGAAGTGAGAGATCTCATGATATTTTAGGATGAAGTAAATGGTTTAGCATCAAACCTCAAATATTTATTTAAAATATTGGTATTTTAACATCAAATATGCATATAGCATATTGCAAATTTCTGTGAAAAAGAAAATTTTTTTTCTTACAACAGTTTGCAATCTATAGTATATGCATAGTAATAAAAATTATTCATAATAATAATAATAATAGAAATTTCATAAACATTTTTGGTCTCCTTATTGAATACCAGACACTGTGCTTGACATTGGAGGAAAAGAGAGGAACTCCCTCAAGGAGGTTATAGTTGGTGTTAGAGATAAATATGGCTAACTGAAGCAGCACACAGGATACCACGGAAACAAGAAGAAGGGGCATCTATCCTAAGCTGGATGGTGTCAAGGAAGTAATTCAGAGAAGATGCCACTGAAGGACAAATAGAAACTAACTAGACTAGGGCAGAGAGAAAGGGTGGAAAGGCACTTCTAACCATGGTGGAGGGAAGAGGAAGGGAATCCCCACTCCCCCGAAAAAGCAAACAAAACAGGAGGAGAAATTACAAAACTGGATGAATTGTCAAAAACACCTTTATGTTTTCAGGAGTGCAGAACTTGACAAAAGATGAATAACTCAAAAAACTTTTACTCATGAGAAACTGCTGAAATGTCAGTGAGATTAGTGTGAGCCTGTTGTGTGGAATCTGGAGCTGCTTCCACCACTTCCTCTCCCTGCTGCCTGCCGTGCCCACCTAACATTACAACAAAAAGAACTAGAGAAGCAAGAAGAATCCAACCACAAAGCTTGTAAGAGACAAGAAATAATCAAAATAAGAGCTGTACTGAAGGAGATTGAGAAATGAAAAACCATTGAAAAGACAACAAAACCAAGAATTGTTTTTTTGAAAAAAAAAAAAAAAGACTGCTAGCTAGACTAATAAAGAAGAAAAGAGAAAAGAGTCAAATAAACGCAATTAGAAATAGTGAAGGGGAAGTTCCCAACAACCCCACAAAAATACAAATAACCATCAGAGACTACTATGAACATCTCTATGCACACAAACTAGAAAATCTAGAAAAGATGGATAAATTCCTGGACACATACACAACCCTTATGACTGAACCAGGAGGAAACTGAATCCTTGAACAGATCAATAGTGAGCTCCAAAATTGAATCAGTAATAAATAACCTACCAATCAAAGAAAGTCCAGGACTAGACCAATTCACAGCTAAAGTCTACCAGATTGGCAAAGGAGCTGCTACCACTCCTACTAAAACCATTCCAAAAAATGCAGGAGGAAGGACTCCTCCCTAACTCATTATATGGGGCCAGTATCATCTTGATACAAAAACCTGGCAAAGACACAACAAAAAAAATAGTAAAACTTGAGGTCAATATCCTTGATGAATATGAATGCAAAAATCCTCAACAAATCACTAGCAAACCAAATGCAGCAGCACATCAAAAAGTTAATTCATCAGGATCAAGTAGGTTTCATTCCTGAGATGCAAGGTTGGTTTGACATCCACAATTTAATTAATATGATTTATCACATGAACACATGAATAGAAGTAAAAACAAAAACCACGTGATCATCTTTGTAGTTGTAGAAAAGGCTTTCAATAAAATTCAACATCCCTTCATGTTAAAAACTCTGAATAAACTGGGTATTGAAAGAAGATTCCTCAACATAAAAGAGCCATCTTTGAGAACCCCACAGTCAACATCATACTGAATGGGCAAAAGCTTGAAGCATTCCCCTTGAAACCTGGCACAAGATAAGGATGCCGTCTCTCACCACTCCTATTCAACATAGTATTGGAAGTTCTGGCCTGAGCAATCAAGTAAGAGAAAGAAATAAAGGGCATCCAAAAAGAAAAGAGGAAGTCAAATTATCCCTGTTTGCAGATGACATAATTCTATATCTAGAAAACCCCACTGTCTTGGCCCAAAAGCTCCCTGAACTGATAAACAACTTCAGTAATGATTCAGGATACAAAATCAATGTACAAAATTCACTAGCATTTCTATATACCAAGAGTCAAGCTAAAAGCCAAATCATAAATGCAATCTTATTTGCAACTGCCACAAAAAGAATAAACTACCTAGTAATACAGCTAACCAGGGAGGTGAAAAACTTCTACAATGAGAATTACAAAACACTGCTCAAGGAAATCAGAGAAATCACAAACAGATGGAAAATCATTCCATTCTCATGAAGAGGAAGAATCAATATTGTTAAAATGGCCATGCTACCCAAAGCAATTTACATTGAATAGATTCAATGCTATTCTTATCAAACTACCAGTGACATTCTTCACAGAACTAGGAAAAGATATTTTAAAATGTATATAGAACCAAAAAATGAGCCCAAATAGCCAAAGCAACCATAAGCAAAAATAACAAAGCTGGATGCATCACACTACTTGACTTCAAACTACTACAGCTCTACAGTAACCAAAACAGCATGGTGCTAGTACAAAAACAGACACATCAACCAAAACAATAGAATAGAGAGCCAAGCTGCATACTTATATCATCTGATCTTCACCAAAGCTGACAAAAACAAGCTGACAAAACTATTCCATAAATGGTACTAGGAGAACTGGCTAGTCACGCAGAAAATTAAAACTGGAGCCCTTCCTTATACTATAAACAAAAATTAAATCAACATGAATTAAGGATTTAAATATAAAACCAAAACCTATAAAAACCCTGGAAGACAACCTAGGCAATGCCATTCTGGTCATAGGAACTGGTAAAGATTTCTTGATGAAGATACCAAAAGCAATTGCAACATCAGAAAAAATTGACCAAATGGGATCTAATTAAATTAAAGCTTCTAAAGTCTAATATCCAGATTCTATAAGTAAACTAAACATATCAACAAGCAAAACACAAGCAACCCTGTTAAAGAATTAGAAAGGAACATGAAGAGACACTTCTCAAAAGAAGGGAAACGTGGCCAACAAGCATACCAAAAAAAAGCTTCACGTCACTAATCATCAGAGGAATGCAAATCAAAACTACAGTGAGATGCCATTTCACACCAGTCAGAGTGGTATTATGTAAAAGTCAAAATATCACAGATGCTGTTGAGATTGTAGAGAAATGGGAATGCTTATGCACTGTTGGAGGGAGTGTAAATTAGTTCAACCATTGTGGAAAGCATTGTGATGATTCCTGAAAAAGCCAAAAACAGAACTACCATATGACCCAAAAATCTCATTACTGGGTATATGCCCAAAGGAATATAAATTATTCTATCATAAAGACATATGCATGCCTGTGTTCATCGCAGGACTATTCACAATAGCAAAGACACAGAATCAGCCTAAATGCCCATCAAGTGTAGACTGGATGTCAGTTTACCAATATAACAAACCTACAAATGTACCCTTGAACCTAAAATAAGAGTTTTTTTTTAAAATGTACCATTTAAAGACAATAGCATTCACAATGTTGTACATCAATTACCATTATCAATCCCCAAAATGTTTTTAACACCCCAGATAGAAATTCTGTACCATTAAACAGTAACTTTGAACCCCTTCATCCCAGCCCCTGATAATTTCTAATCTACTTTGTCTGTATAATTACCATATTATAGATATTTCATATAGGTTAAATTATGCAATCTTTGTCCCCTTGTGTCTGACTTACTTCACTTAGCATGACTTTTTCAAGGTTTATCAATGTTATAGTGTGTGCTAGAACTTCCTTCTTTTTATGGCTGAAATATTCCATTGTATGTATATATCTATTTTGTTTAACAATTGATCCAGTGATGGACATTTTACTTGTTGCCCCCTTTGGTCCTTTGCACATAATGTTGCAATGAACTGATATACAACTATCTGCTTGAATCCGTGTTTTCAACTATTTGGGGTATGTAACTATTAGTGGAACTGCTGAACCATAGAGTAATATATATATATATATACATATATTATATATATATATTTTGTGTGAGTGTGTGTGTGTGTGGAATTTCTAACATGTTTTCCACACTAGCTTACATGGTTTGCAGTCTCAAAAACAATATCCAAGGGTTCTGATTTCTCCACATTTTCACCAACACTTGGTAATTTGTTTGCTAATTTTTACATTCATTCATTCTTGTTTTTTATTATAGCCATTCAGGGTGATGTAAAATTATATCTCATAGTGATTTTGATTTGTTATTTATCTATTGACTAAAGATGTTAGCATCTTTTTATGTACTTGTTGGTTATTTGTATATCTTTTTTAGAGAAATATCTAAGTAATTTTTTTCACTTTTTAATTAGGCTATTTTCTCTTTTTCTTGTTGTTTGTGGAATTTTTAATATATTGTGGATATTTATCCCTTATCAGATATATGATTTGTAAATATTTTCCCATTAATTTTGTTGTCTTTTCATGTTCTTGATATTGTTCTTTGACACACAAAGGTATTTAATTTTGATAAAGTCCAATTTATTTATTTTTTCTTTTGATGCTTGTGCTTCTGGTGTCACATATAAGAATCTATTGCCTAACCTAAGGTCATGAAGAGTTACAACTAAGTTTTCTTCTAAGATTTTTATAATTTTAGCTCTTATCATCAGAATTTACCCATTTTGAGTTAATTATTATGTATGCTTTGTTATGGAAGGTCCATCCTCATCCTTTTGTATGTGGAAATCCAGTTGTGTCAGCATGATCTATTGAAGAGACCACTCTCTCATTTAAATGAACTTGACAACCTCATCAAAAATTAATTGGTCACACAATGGCTTAGGCAAAGATTTTATGACCAAGAACCCAAAAGCAAATGCAATAAAAACAAAGATAAATTACTAGGACTTAATTAAACTAAAGAGCTTCTTCGTGACAAAAGGAACAGTCAGCAGAGTAAAGACAACCCACAGAGTGGGAGAAAATCTTCGCAATCTATACATCTGACAAAGGATTAATATCCAGAATATACAATGAACTCAAACAAATCAACACAATAAAGAACAAACAATCCCATCAAAAAGTGGGCTAAGGACATGAATAGACAATTTTCAAAAGAAGATATGCAAATGGCCAACAGACATATGAAAAAATGCTCAACATCACTAATGATCAGGGAAATGCAAATCAAAACTACAATGTGATACCACCCCTGCAAGAGTGGCCATAATCAAAAAATAGTAGATGTTGGCATGGATGCAGTGAACAGGGAACACTTCTACACTGCTAGTGGGAATGTAAACTGGTATAATCACTATGGAAAAGAGTGTGGAGATTCCTTAAATAACTAAGAGTAGAACTACCATTTGACCTAGCAATCCCACTACTGGCTATCTACCCAGAGGAAAAGGACTCATTATACAAAAAAGATACTTGGACATGCACGTTTATAGCAGCACAACTTGCAATTGCAAAAATGTGGAACCAACCTAAATGTCTATCAATTAATGAATGGATAAAGAAACTGTGGTAATGCAATACAACTCAGCCATAAAAAGGAATGAATTAATGGCATTCATAGCAATCTGGATGAGATTGGAGACTATTATTCTAAGTGAAGCTCAGGAATGGAAAACAAACATTGTATGTTCTCATTCATAAGTGGGAGCTATGAGGATGCAAAGGCATAAGAATGACACAATGGACTTTTGGAACTCAGGGGGAAAGGGTGGGAAGGGGATGAGGAATAAAAGTCTACAAATACGTTGCAGTGTATACTGATTGGTCAATGGATGCATGAAAATCTCACAAATCACCACTAAAAAACTTACTTATGTAACCAAACACCACCTGTTTCCTAATAACTTATGGAAACAAAAAAAATCAATTGGTCATAGATGTATGGGTTTATTTCTCGACTCTTAATTTCATTCCATTCATCTGTTTGTCTATCTTTATACCATTACCACACTGTTTTGGTTATTGTAGTTTTGTAGTAAGTTTTGAAATTGGAAAGTTTAATTAAGATTATTTTGGGTATTCAGGGCCTCCTGCAATTACACATGAATTTAAGATGGACTTTTCCATTTCTGCATAAAAGGCTGTTGGAATTTTGACTAGGATTGTAGTAAATCTGTGGCTCACCATGGGTAGTATTGGCATCTTAATAATATCCTTAGTGTCTACCATTGCTACCCATGAACACAAGTGGGCTTACATTTATTCATGTCTCATTTCAACTCTCTAATCAATGCTTTGTAACATTCAGTGCACAAGTCTTACCTCGATGGTTAAATTTATTCCAAGATATTTTATTCTTCCGGGTGCTGTTGTAAATATAATTTTTTCTTCATTTGTTCTTTATATTTTTATTTACTGGTAGATAGAGGCACAGTATATTTTCCTGTGTTGATAACGTACCCTATGACTTTTCTGCATGTATTAATATTAGCTCTAATAGATTTCCTATGGATTTTGGGAGTTTTAACACGTACAGGGTCATGTTAACTGTAAATTTTTCTTTCCAATTTCAGTAATCTTTATTTCTTTTTTTTTGATTAATTGCCTTGGTCAGAACCTCCAGTACAAGGTTTATTAGTAGTAGGGGAGGTATACATCCTTGTTTTTTCCTAACCTTAAAGGGAAAGATTGCAGTCTTTCCTCAGTGAGCATTATGTTGCCTCTGTGTTTTTCGGAAAGTATCTTCTTTTGCGTGAGGAAGTTTCCTTCTGTTCCAGTTTTCTGAGGATTTTTATCATGAGAAGTGGTTGTATTTCGCCAAACGCCTTTCCTAATTCAGTTGAGATAACCCTGTGTGTTTTTATTCCTAAATTCTATCAATGAGGTATATTACATGGATTTTCTTATGGTAAACCACTCTTCTATTGATGGTATAAATCCCACTTGGCCATGATGCATAATTCAATTATATGCTGTTGAACTTGATTTGCTAATACATTGTCAAGGACATGGGCATTTATATTCATAATTCATATTCATATGATTTGAATTTATACCATAAATGATATTGGTCTGTAATTTCTGTTATTTTTTAAACTGGCTTTAGAATCAAAGTAATGCTAATACCATATAATTAATGAGGATGTATATCTTTCTTTCTTATTTTATGGAAGGATGTGAGAAGGATTGGTGTTAATTCTTTTTTTAAATGCTTGTTAGAACTCATGAGTGAAGTCATTTGGTTCTGGACTTCTCTAACCATTGGAACTCTTTATTTGTTATAGTTCTGTTAAAAATTTCTATTTCTTATTGAATTTGTTTAGAAAATTTGTGCTTGTAGAAATAAGTCCTTTTTGTTTAGGTTGTTATGTTTGTTGTGGCACTGCTGTTCATAGTATTCTGTTCTAATCATTTGTATTTCTGTAAGCTCTATCATAACATCCCACATTCATTTTTAATTTTAGTTACTTGAGTCTTTCCTCTCTCATTTTTTTTGGTTTTTATTTCTTTGAAATAAGAGTTTTTGAAAGATAATTTCCCTGGACACAGAATTGTAGCTTGATGAGTTTTTCTTCAACACTTTAAATACTTTAGTCTTTTAGTGAGCCTATTCTTTTCACTGTATTTTTGCTTGCATATTTTTGAGGAGATGTTTGATGAAATTTTTATTCTTGCTCCTCTACAGGCAAAGTGTTTTGTTACCCCTCAGATGTCTTTCAAGCTCTTTTATTTCTCTTTTCTATTTTTCTTAGATTTAATACGGTATTCACAGGTGTATATTTTTTAGTATTGAGCCTGATGGTGTTCTCTGAGCTTCCTAGTTCTGGGGTTAGGTGTCTATCATTAATTTTGAGAATTCTCAGTTATTATAGCTTCAAACATTTTTTTCTCCTTCTGATATTCCCATTACACATGTTAATGGTCCCATAGTTTTCAGATACCTGTACTGTCTCTTTCATTGCTTTTTCTGTTTTCATTTTAATTTTGGAAGTTTGTATTGCTATCTCATCAAGCAATGAGTCCATCAAATACATTTATGTTACAATGTTTCTAATTTCTAACATACATTATATTTGATTTTTTTCTTAGATGCTCTGTCTCTTTGCTTATACTACACATCTTTTTTTACATTTTGTCCACTTTTTCCATTAATATTCTTAGCATGATGATTATAGATATTTTAAAGTTCTAATCTAATATTTCCATCATCTCTTCCATATTCCAGTTTGGTTCTGATGTTTATATGGTCTCATCAAACTCTGTGTGTGTTTGTGTGTGTCTGTCTGTCTGTGTCTTTTATTGTGTTTGATTTTTTTGAAAGCCAGACATAATGCACTAGATAAAGGAACTAAGGTAAATGACCTGTATTGTCATTTACAGTTCTAGCAATTAAGCTTCTTTACTGTATCCTATAGCTAATGGTGTTCTTTGTTTGATATCCTTTGATTTGTCTCTCCTCTGGTTTGCGGGGTTTGCTAGATACTTATTAATAAGGTCTGAGATATGCAGTTCTTTTAGTTCTAATTCCCTGTCATTATACAAGAGTCTCCAGGTAACATTGGAGGGGAGGGGAAGCACTCCATAGTTCTATGATTATGTTTTAGTCTTTTAGTGAGCCTCTCCTTTTAGGCTATGATCATCACAAGTACTCCTTGGGTTTCCCCCACTGACTTAGGCAAGATGGGAAGGCTAAAGAGATTTGGATCTGGGCCATTCCCCACATGGAAAGCTAGCAGCAGCTGGACTTGAGTATTTCTCTTCATCCAGGTCTGTCAATCTGTGTTAGAACTACAGTGGATTAAGCTCTTTAAGGGTTATCCTAAGGCTCTGGTCAAACAATTTGCCTTGAGGGAAGACTTGGTTAAAAATAAGAGAATACTCAGAGCGTATTTTAAATGGTTAATCCCCCCCGCTTCCCCCTTCTGGAAGCATAAGAGCTTCTGTTTTTGTTATATTCTGTTTGAGAATCATGTAGGGGTCCTTGAGCTAAAACTCCCAAAATTTAAGAGTTGTCCTAAGATTGGATTTTTCTGGAGTTTTTAACTCCCCAACTTTTTTGCCCTGAACCTTCAGAAATTTATCAGTTACAGTTTAGGTTTTCCTGCCTTAGTGCTGCATCCCACAAAGTGGGTATCTCCTCCACCAACTGATTCTCCCTGTCTTCCTGTCTTCTGTCCCTCCAATCTGGGGAGCATCACTTTGCCCTGAGAATTATCAAATTAATCCATGGGGAGTTTTTGATTTTCCATTTATTCAATATTTTGCCTGATATGTTAATGAAAGTGATGATTTCCTGAATCCTTACATGGTGGCCAGAAACCCAAACTCTTTTTCATTATGAAAGCCAGTTTTGTTAGATATAGAATTATTGTTTGACAGGCCTTTTTTATTCTTCAAACACTTTAAATATGTCATTCCTTGGTTTCTGATAAAAAATCAGTTATTAATCTCATTGAGGATGCCACGTATGTGATGAATTGCTTCTTTGTGATACTTTCAAGATTCTTTTTGTCTTTTCTTTTCTTTTTTTTTTTTTTGAGACAGAGTCTCACTTTGTCACCTAGGCTGGAGGGATGGAGTGCAGTAGTATGATCTTGGTTCACTGCAACCTCTGCCTCCCAGGTTCAAGCAATTCTCCTGCCTCACCCTCCCAAGTAGTCTGGGATTACAGGTGCCTGCTACCACACTTGGTTAATTTTTGTATTTTTAGTAGAGATGGGGTTTAACTATGTTGGCCAGGCCAATCTCAAACTCCTGACCTCAAGTTATACACCCACCTCGGCCTCCCAAAGGGCTGGGGTTACAGGTATGAGGCTCCATGCCCAGCCTGTCTTTGCCTTTCAACTGTGATTATAATGTGATGAAGTGTGATTTATTTTTTGAGTTTTTTTAAATTTAGGTTTAGTTGTTTGGATGTGTATATCAATGTCTTTCATCAACTTTATGCTGCTTCCAGCTTTTTTTTTTTTTTCCAAATATTTTGAGATTACCATAATGTGTATTTTGGCCTGCCTGATCGTAATTCCCTGGTGTCTCCCATTCTGTTCATTTTTATCTCTTTCTGTTCCCCCAAATGTACATCTTCAATTCTCCTATCTTCAATTTTGCTGATTCTCTCTCCTGCCTGCCCACATCTGCTGATACACCTCTCTAATGAACATATCATTTCAGTTATACTTTTCTGCTATAGAATTTTGTTTGTTCCCTATTTATAATTTCCATCTCCTTAGTGATACTGTCATTTTGTTCATACATTGTTTACCTAATTTCCTTCTGTTCTTTGCCTATGTTTTTCTTCAGCTCTTTGTGCATATTTAAGACAATTATCATAAGTCCTTTTTCTAGCAAGTCCAACATCTATATTTCTTTAGTAATGGTTTCTGCCAATTTACTTAGTGGTTTGGAGTGGCCCTAAAAGTAGCTGCTATTTTTTCAAAGCCCATTTTTGGAAGAATAGAATCTTGGAGCTGTCTTTTACAGCATTTTGTACTTTCTCATTTCATTATGTGCTTGTCATTTTTATTGTTGTTGTTGAAAATGAGACATTTCAATAATGTATTGGGATTACTGTTAAAGTCAGAATCTGCTCCTTCCCCAGGCTTTGCAGAGTTTTGGTTGTTGGAGGCTGTAGTAGTCCACTTGTATAGTGGCTTTTCATAACTACTTTTGCAGAGACTGTGTTTCTTGTTGTTTCTGGTCACTAAGGTTGCTTATTTAGTGTTCAGTTGATGTTTTGACAGTTATCCTTGAATGCCAAGAGCCGAAAGAGTTTAAACAAATAAAAAGCAAAGCAAAACAAAGTAAGCCACTTCTCACACTCTTTGAAGATCAATTCTGTGCTGACTTAGCCAAGCTTGCACTGAACTTAATCATTAACTGGAGTTGAAAGCATAGGGTCTTCTTTGGTCTTTTATGATTACACATCATAACCTTGGCATGTATATAATTTTCTAAGTGTTTATGTATTCCCTAATTTCCCAAATAAACTCTGTCCAGCTTTTCTCCCTGGGCCTTAGAAACTGTATCAACTATAATCATTTGTGTCATGCATTTTGGGGGTATTTGTTCACCTTACAATATTTTTAAGCAATGTCTAACATGTTGCTGAACTGTGTGATCCATGACTTAGGCAAAATGGACATGTTCACTTTACATCAGTCCTTCTGGTAGCTCCTATGCAAGTTAGAAAATATATATATTTATTTATTTATTATATTAAATATATATATTTATATATATTATTATATATATATTTATATATATATTATTATATATATATTTATATATATATTATATATATATGATAACTTGTAAATAAGTTGGACTTTGCTTTCTCCTTAATCAGGGACCAGGATTTTCACACTGAGAGGATAGGTTGGAATCTTCAGCAATGCCACTGAGCTGGAAAGGATGTAGAAGAAGGGCAAGTAAAAATGCCACAAAGTTTTACCTAAATTTCTGAAATGTCATTTTCTTGATGCAACATTTGTTTGGTTGCTCTAAACATCTGACTGTGTTCCAGATTCTGACAAAGTTAGCTCTAAAAGTAGCTGCAAGTTTTTCAAAGCCCCTTTGTGGAAGAACAGAATCTTGGAGCTATCTGTTCTAGCATTTCGTTGGTGTCACTTCAGATAAAATTTGGCTGGCATACAAAATGAGGCAGTAATAGAAGAATGTAATAATAAAAAATGTCCTAAGACCAGAAAACAAGTAATAAAATGACAGACATGAATCTTATTTTATCACTATTTCATTATCAATAAATAACTTAAACACTCCAATTAAAAAGATAGAAATTGGAGGAATGAATAAAAAGCCTCACCCAAATATTAGGTGTTTAAAAGATTCATATTCATGTTCAAAATCACAAGTAGATTATAAATAAGTTGAGGGAAAATACATAACATGCAAACAGTAAACAGAAGAGAGCTGGAAGGGCTGTACTAATTTAAGAAAAATATACTTTACAATATAAATTGTTACTAGAGATGAGGATAATTTTATTGTGATTATAATGTCAATCAATCAAGATATAACTGATGCAAACTTACATGCAACTACCAACACAACCCCAAATACAGAAAGTAAAAACTGACATAATTAAAGAGAGAAATATGAAATTAAGCAATAACATTTGGTGACTTCAATATTTCTTTCAAAAATGATAGAAAATGATGCAGCAGATCAAGAAAGAACTAAAAGACCTGAAACATAACATATGAAGTAAATTTAACCAATGTATTTAAATGAATCCACCAAGCACTTAACAACAGTAGAAGTCACATTCTTCTCAAGTGTACATACAATATTTTCCAATAAGAACTATATGTTCAGCCGTAAAACAAGTATCACTACATGTAAAAAAACTAAAATGATACAAACTATCTTCTCTAACCACAATGAAATAAAAGTAGAAAAAATTTAAAAATAGAAAAAATTTACAAATATGTCATAATTAACACACCCCTAAATAACCAAAAAAAAAAAAAAAAAAAAGAAGAGGAAATCGCAAGGGAAATTAGAAAACAATTTGAGATAAATTTAAACAAAAATGTCATATTAAAACTTATGAAATTCAGCTAAAACAGTATTTAGAAAGCAGTTTATTGTTGTAAACATATGTACTGAAAACTAGAAACATCTTACATTGGTAACATAAACTTCCAGCTTAAAGCTATAAAAACAGCAAACTAGACCTAAAGCAAACAGAAGAAAAGAAAGGATGAATGTTACGTTGTAAATAAATTAAAATAAACAGTAAAGAGAATGTCATTTAAATCAGAGAACTTTCTTTGACAGAGCAAACAACTAACTATACCAACTAAGTAAAATAGAGAATATTCAATACTAATATGAGGAATGAAACAAGCACATCAACACTGACCTTACAGAAATAAAAACAGATTACAAGAGACTATAGAACTAACCCTATATACTTTATACAATTAAACAGGGAAGAAGAGTGATAAATAAAATTAAACCAAGCTTGCAGCACATTCCACATTAATCATTGATTAGCCTGCTCTCAGATCTGCTTCCTCATGGTTGTTCACTGCCTACTGCCCCTCTCACCCCCTTAACTTCTTTACAGATAATGATGTAAACATTAGGAAACATTACGTTTTCCATTTGAGATATTTATTCAGGTCCTGCATATCAGTGGGATGTTTCGAAGTCAGATGGTCTGAAGGACTCCCTGAGAAACAGACTCACTAAAGAATGCAGTTTCCACATCCTGATGATTTTATCCCCCTTACTTCAACCAATCAAAGACCCCAATTTTCTAGCACTTTGTCCTCCACAATCCCCTCAAGAATCCCAGCCCAGAACTGCTCAGGAAGATGGATATGAGGGTCTCTTCCCATCCCTTCACTCAACCACCCAGACATCCTTAAACTCTTTCTCTGCTGCACATTCCACTGTCTCAGTATACTGATTTGTTACTACACAGTGGGCATATAAACTTGTGGTGCTATAACAAATACAGTGAATAATTGTATGCCAACATATCAGAGAGCCTAGATGACATAAAAATATATCCTAGAAAAGTAGAAACAATATTAGTCCATTTTCATTGCTTAAATGAACTACCTAAGACTGGGTAATTTATAAGAAAAAGAGGTTTAATTAACTAACAGTTCTTCAGGCTGTACAGGAAGCATGGCTGGAGAGGTCTCAGGAAACTTACAATTATGGTGGAAGGCAAAGGGGAAGCAGGCACGTCTTCACGTGGTGGAGCAGAAGAGAGAGAGAGTGAAGGGGGAAGTGCTACACACTTTTAATCAACCAGATTTAATGATAACTCACTCACTATCACAAAAACAGCAAGGAGGAATTCCACTCCCATGATTCAGTGACCTCCCACTGGGCACCTCCTCCAACACTGGGGATTAAAACTCAACATGAGATTTGAGTGGGGAAACAGAGCCAAACCATATCGGAAACTAATTAGAGAAGAATATAAAATCCAACAGACCCAAAACAACTAAAAATAATTGATAAGCAAAAAAAATTAAACAGAAAGCACATGAACAGATGTTTTCACTGTTTAATTAATTAGTTAATTAATTATTTTAGAGATGGGGGTCTCACTGTGTTGCTCAGGCTGGCATCAAAACCCTGGGCTCAAGGGATGGTCCTACATCAGTCTGCCAAGTAGCTAGGACTACAGGCACATGTCACCATGTCCAGCATGTTTAATTTAATTTCATCAAATGTTTAATTAATTGACACCAATATTTCACAAAATCTTCCAAAGTAGAGAAGAGAAGGAAACACTTCACAGCTTATTTTTTTTAGGTCAATATTGTCTAAATAGCAAAGCCAGACAAAGAAATTACATGAAAAGTAAAATACAGACCAATATCTTTTATGAATATAGATGTCAATATCCTCAACCAGAATAGCTAGTTTAACAACACACAAGAAGTTATATACCATGACAGAGCAGGATTCTTCCCAGCAACACAATGTAGGTTCAACATACAAAAGTCAATCAATGCAATGCACCATATCAGTGGAATAAAGAACAATAAAGCATGTGATCAATAAACACAAAAACTATTTGACAAAATCTATCACTTCTTCATAGTAAATACACTCATGAAAAGGAACTTCCTCATCTGATAAAGGACATCTATGAAAACCCCACAGGAAACATTATACTTTAATGTTTAGTAACTTTAATGATTAATAACTTTAAGCTTTCCTCCCAAAATCTAGAAGACAAGATGACCCACTCTCACATTCTGTATTCACGTTATGCTAAAGGTTGTATTCAGGAAAAAAAAGCAAAACAATGAAATAAAAGCTATTCAGATTAAAAAGTAAGAACTAACACTATTTACTTATGTAGAAAATTATATATTTTTAAAAACTCCTAAGGAATCAACAAGAAAAAATTTTATTAGAGCTAATTAAATTATAAGGTACAAGAACAATATATACCAAATCAGTTTTTTTCTCAACACTCGCAATGCATAATCCAAAAGAAAACAATTCCACCAATGAGATCAGCCTTTTACACTGATCCCTATAAAACATCACTGAAAAAAATTTAAGAGGATATAAGTAAATGGAAAGACATTTTGGTTGGAAAACATAATATTACAATAGCAATACTTGGCTGGGCATGGTCACTCACACCTGTAATCCCAGCCCTTTGGGAGACTGAGGCGGGTGGATCACTTGAGATCAGGAGTTTGAGACCAGCCTGGCCAACATGGTGAAACCTCGTCTCTACTAAAAACACAAAAATTAGCTGGGCATGGTGGCAGGTGCCTGTAATCCCAGCTACTCCGGAGGCTGAGGCAGGAGAATAGCTTGAATCCAGGAGGCGGGGGTTGTGGTGAACTGAGATAGTGACACTGCACTCCAGTCTGGGCAACAGAGTAAGACTCCAACTCAAAAAAAAAAACAAAAGAAAGAAAGAGAAGAAAAAAGAAAAAAAATAGAATGGCAATACTCTGCAAATTTTTCTATAGATTCAATAAACTCTCTTTCAAATTTGTGGCTGCATTTTTACAAAAATTGGCAAGCTGATCCTAAAATTTATACAGAAATACAAGCAACTCAGAACAGCCAAAAAAAAAAAATCTTTAAAAGAACAAAGTTTGAGAATTCATACTTTTCAATTTAAAAATTTAATAGTAAGCTACACTGTATGAAAAGACACATATAAATCAATAAAATGGAATTTAAATTCTAGCAATAAACCAATATATCTGTGGTCAATTGAGTTTCAACTTGTGTGCAAATGTCATTTAATAAAGAAATAAAAGTCTCTTCAACAAATGGTGCTGTGACAACTTAATATTCAAATACAATAGAATGACTTTTTCATTATGTATTACAGGAAATAGAAAAAATAACTCAAAATGAATAAAAAACCTAAATATAAGAGCTGAATCACTGAAACTTGTAGAAGAAAACACACATGTGGTTCTTCATGAACATGGATTAGGCAATGGGTTTTTAGGTATAAAACCCAAAGTACAAAAATATAACAAAATATGGATAAATCACATTTCATCAAAATGAATATTTTTGTACATCAAAGGACACATCAAAGTGAGTGAAAAGGCAAACCCATAGAATGGGAGAAAAAAAATTGCAAGTTATATATCGGATGAGGCTCTATAATCAAGAATAGGTATTTAAAAACATCTTGCAAATCAACAATAAAATGACAACCCAACTTGAAAATAGATAAATTATTCGAATAAACATTTCCCTAAAGAAGATATATAAATGGTTAATACAATATAAATATGCTCAACATCATTGGTTGTTAGGTAGATGTAAATCAAAACGGCAATCAGATACTACTTCATACCAACTAGGATGACTAGACATTTACAAGTGTTGGCCAGGTTGGGAAGAAATTGGTACCATCATATATTGCTCCTGGGAATGCAGAAAGATACAGTCACTTTGGAAAACAGTTTAACAGTTCCGCAAAATGTCAAGTACAGAATTTATATAAGAATTAGCAAGTCCATTTTAAGTATAAACCCAAGAGATTTGAAAAAATATTTTTACACATAATCTGGTACATGAATGTTCATTGTGAATGTTCATAGCAACATTATTCCAAATAACCAAAAAAATAAATAAAACTAATATTCATCAACTGGTGAATAAATAAACAAATGGTGACTTATCCATATAATACAATATTATCCAACCGTAAGAAAAGAATAAAGCACTGTGACATATCACACCATGCATGAATCTTGACAAGGCCATGCTGTGTGAAAGAAAGCAGGTACAAAAGTACAAGTATCATATGGTTCGATTTACTATATGAAATGTGATGGGCAAATACAAAGCTAAAGAAAGTAGATCAATGGTTTGATTTCTGCTAGTCAGTATGAATTTTATATTGGCGTGATGAAAATCTTTTAAAATTATATGGCAGTATTGGTCACACAACTATAAGTATACCAAAAGCTGCTGAATTTTACATTTTAAAAGGGAAACTTTGTGGTATGTGATGTATATCTCATACAACTGTATAAGTACAATATGATGAAAATTGTAGAGTAAAATATGATTAAAACACCTCAAAAAAGGATTTCAACAAAAAAAATAAACTGCAAATAGAACCAGATGGAAAAACTTACTAAACATGATAAAGACAAGATTTGAAATAATAAACAGTGAGTTTGAAATTATGTCAATAAATATTAAATAATATAAAGAACAGAAAAGAGAATAAAGAAAAATGAACAAAATCAAAAAGTCCTGTGGGAATTAATAAGCATATAAACGTCTATGTAATGAGCATTCTGGGAGGAAAAGACAAAGAGGGGAATAAAAAATATGTAAAAAAAAAATGGATAAAAATTTTCCAAATTTTATGAAAAAAATGACATTATAAATCCAAATGAGTGTGTCTTAACAAATTCCAAGTGGGTAACATTAAGAAATTTACCCTTAGATACATCATAATCAAATGATTTGAAGTGAAATAAAAACAGAATCTTAAAAGCAGGGAAAGAAAAACACCTTATTGTGTATAGAAGAACAGTAATGTAATTAACATTCAACTGCTTATCAGAAAAAGAACACAGTAGAATGACATTCAAAGTGCTAAAAGAAAAAATAACAGTCTATTCTCTAAAAAAGGAGATTAAATTAGGAAGTAATAACAAATATATTTAGCAAATATTCAAATGTTGCAAAATTAGACCATATTACTTAACATACACAATAAACAGAACATATAAATTTTTGGACTTCATTGAAAGTGGTCATTAGAGAAAATTTCATGAATTTATTCACTTATATTATGAAAGCAAAAGTTTTTCACATAAAAAATATGAAACAACTTCCTTGCTAAGAAACTAAAATTAAAAGAATAAATTAAACCCAAGGCAAGCAGAAGGAAGCAAATAAAATGATCACAGTGTAAAGTGATGAAACTGAAACAGAAACATCAAAACAAAAGCTGTTTTTTTAACTATCAAAAAAATTCATAAATCATTAGCAATACTGACAAAGAAAAAATGGAGGAGACACAAACTACTGAAACATAGAAAGATAACAAATCATAAATTTCCACTTTAGAGAAACTAAAAAGAGTAGCAGAGAATCATGAAATCTTTTGCCAAAAAAAATTAGGCAACTTAAACTTAAGAACTGGAGATATTCACTGGAAGAGAAAATTAATTTACTGAAACTGAATCAAAAATAAATAGAAAATCTGAATAGACCTATAACAAGAAATTGAATTAATAATTGAAAATCTTCTCAGAAGCAGGCTTGGTGCTGTGCATCTATGGTTCCAGCTACTCAGGAGGCTGAGGCAGGGAATCTCTTGAGCCCAGGACTTCTACATTACTATGAGCCACTGCTCTCTAGCCTGAGTGACAGAATAAGACATTATTGCAGTTAAAAAAACTTTTTTTTAAATCTTCTCAGAAAGGGAAGCCCAGGTTCAGATGGGCTCACTGTAAATTCAATAAAAAATATTAAGAAGAAACTAATACTGATATTCAGCAAATTCTTCCAGAAAATAGAGAAAGAACATTTCTCAGCTCATTCCATGAGGCCAATATTATCCTGATAGTAAAGCCACACATAGATGTCACAACAATGGAAAACTACGTCACTATAAATCAAGTGAGATTTATTAAAGAAATGCAAAACTGATATAATATCCAAAGATCATTTAATGTAACCTACCATATTGACAGAATAAAAAATAAAGATAAAATGATGATCTCAATAGTCACAGAAAAAGTATTTAAAAACTCAGCATTGATTCATCATTAAAACTCACACCAGGGATGGAGCCAAGATGGCCACATAGGAACAGCTCCAGTCTACAGCTCCCAGCATCAGTGAAGCAAAAGATGGGTGATTTCTGCATTTCCAACTGAGGTACCAGGTTCATCTCACAGGCGAGTGCCGGACAGTGGGTGCAGGACAGTGGGTGCAGAGCACCATGTGTGAGCCAAAGCAGGACGAGGCATCACCTCACCCGGGAAGTGCAAGGGGTCAGGGAATTATCTTTCCTAGTCAAAGAAAGGGGTGACAGTCGGCACCTGGAAAATTGGGTCACTCCCACCCTAATACTATGCTATTCCAATGGGCTTAACAAACCGCACACTAGGAGATTATATCCCACACCTGGCTCAGAGGGTCCTATGCCCACAGAGCCTTGCTCATTGCTAGCACAGCAGTCTGAGATCAAACTGCAAGGCCTCAGCAAGGCTGGGGGAGGGACGCCCACCATTGCTGAGGCTTGAGTAGGTAAACAAAGTGGCCGGGAAGCTCGAACTGGGTGAAGCCCACCACAGCTCAAAGAGGCCTGCCTGCCTCTGTAGGCTCCACCTCTGGGGCCAGGGCACAGACAAACAAAAGACCGCAATAACCTCTGCAGTCTTAAATGTCCCTGTCTGACAGCTTTGAAGAGAGTAGTGGTTCTCCCAGCACACAGTTTGAGATCTGAGAACGGGCAGACTGCCTCCTCAAGTGGGTCCCTGACCCCCGAGTAGACTAACTGGGAGGCACCCTCAAGTAGGGATGGACTGACACCTCACAGGGCCAGGTACTCCTCTGAGACAAAACTTCCAGAGGAATGATCAGGCAGCAGTATTTGCCATTCACCAATATCCACTGTTCTGCAGCCACCGCTGCTGTTACCCAGGCAAACAGGGTCTGGAGTGGACCTTCAGTAAACTCCAACAGACCTGCAGCTAAGGGTCCAGACTGTTAGAAAGAAAACTAAAAAACAGAAAGGACATCCACACCAAAAACCCCTCTGTACGTCACCATCATCAAAGACCAGAGGTAGATAAAACCACAAAGATGGGGAAAAAACAAAGCAGAAAAACCGGAAACTCTAAAAATCAGAGTTCTTCTCCTCTTCCAAAGGAGTGCATCTCCTCACCAGCAATGGAACAAAGTTGGACGGAGAATGGCTTTGACGAGTTGAGAGAGGAAGGCTTCAGAAGATCAAACTACTGCGACCTAAAGGAGGAAGTTCAAACCAATGGCAAAGAAGTTAAACATTTTGAAAACAAATTAGATGAATGGATAACTAGAATAACCAACGCAGAGAAGCCCTTAAAGGAACTGATGGAGCTGAAAACCAAGGCACAACAACTACATGATGCATGCACAAGCCTCAGTAATCAATGAGATCAACTGGAAGAAAGGGTATCAGCAATGGAAGACGAAATGAAAGAAATGAAGTGAGAAGAGAAGTTTAGAGAAAAAAGAATAAAAACAAACAAACAAAGCCTCCAAGAAATATGGGACTACATGAAAAGACCAAATCTGCATCTACTTGGTTTACCTGAAAGTGACGGGGAAAATGGAGACAAGTTGGAAAACACTCTGCAGGATATTATCTAGGAGAACTTCCCCAATCTAGCAAGGCAGGCCAACATTCAAATTCAGGAAATACAGAGAATGCCACAAAGATACTCCTCGAGAAGAGCAACTCCAAGTCACATAATTGTCAGATTCACCAAAGTTGAAATGAGGGAAAAAATTTTAAGGGCAGCCAGAGAGAAAGGTCAGGTTACCCACAAAGGGAAGCCAATCAGACTAACAGCTGATCTCTCGGCAGAAACTCTACAAGCCAGAAGAGAATGAGGGCCAATATTCGACATTCTTAAAGAAAAGAATTTTCAACCCAGAATTTCATATCCAGCCAAACTAAACTTCATAAGTGAAGGAGAAATAAAATACTTTACAGACAAGCAAATGCTGAGAGATTTTGTCACCACCATGCCTGCCCTAAAAGAGCTCCTGAAGGAAGCACTAAACATGGAAAGGAACAACTGGTACCTTTCAAGGAACAGTGGTACTGGCCACTGCAAAATCATGCCAAATTGTAAAGACCATCAAGGCTAGGAAGAAACTGCATCAACTAACGACCAAAATAACCAGCTAACATCATAATGACAGGATCAAATACACACATATAAATATTAACCTTAAATGTAAATGGGCTAAATGCTCCAATTAAAAGGCACAGACTGGCAAATTGGATAAACAGCCAAGACCCATCAGTGTGCTGTATTCAGGAAACCCATCTCACATGCAGAGACACAAATAAGCTCAAAATAAAGGGATGGAGGAACATCTACCAAGCAAAAGGAAAACAAAAAAAAGGTAGGGGTTGCAATCCTAGTATGGGATAAAATGGACTTTAAACCAACAAAGATCAAAAGAGACAAAGAAGGCCATTACATAATGGTAAAGGGATCAATTCAACAAGAAGAACTACCTATCCTAAATATATATGCACCCAATACAGGAGCACACAGATTCATAAAGCAAGTCCTTAGTGACCTACAAAGAGACTTAGACTCCCACACAATAATAATGGGAGACTTTAACACCCCACTGTCAACATTAGACAGATCAACGAGACAGAAAGTCAACAAGGATATCCAGGAATTGAACTCAGCTCTACACCAAGCAGACCTAATAGACATCTACAGAACTCTCCACCCCAAATCAACAGAATATACATTCTTTTCAGCACCACGACACACCTATTCCAAAATTGATCACATAGTTGGAAGTAAAACACTCCTCAGCAAAAGTAAAAGAATAGAAATTACAACAAGCTCTCTCTCAGATGACAGAGCAATCAAACTAGAACTCAGGATTAAGAAAATCACTCAAAACCACTCAACTACATGGAAACTGAACAACCTGCTCCTGAATGACTACTGGGTACATAACTAAATGAAGGCAGAAATAAAGATGTTCTTTGAAACCAATGAGAACAAAGACACAACATATCAGAATCTCTGGGACACATTCAAAGCAGTGTGTAGAGGGAAATTTATAGCACCACATGCCCACAAGAGAAAGCAGGAAAGATCTAAAATTGACACCCTAACATCACAATTAAAAGAACTAGAGAAGCAAGAGCAAATACATTCAAAAGCTAGCAGAAGGCAAGAAATAACTAAGATCAGAGCAGAACTGAAGGAAATAGACACAAAAAAACCTTCAAAAAAATTAATGAATCCAGGAGCTGGTTTTTTGAAAAGATCAACAAAATTGATAGACCGCTAGCAAGACTAACAAAGAAGAAAAGAGAGAAGAATCAAATAGATGCAATAAAAAATGACAAAGGGGATATCATCACCAATCCCACAGAAATATAAACTACCATCAGAGAATACTATAAACACCTCTACGCAAATAAACTAGAACATCTAGAAGAAATGGATACATTCCTCGACACATACACTCACCCAAGACTAAACCAGGAAGAAGTTGAATCTCTGAATAGACCAATAACAGGCTCTGAAATTGAGGCAATAATTAATAGCTTGCCAACCAAAAAAAATCCAGGACCGGATGGATTCACAGCCAAATTCTACCAGAGGTACAAGGAGGAGCTGGTACCATTCCTTCTGAAACTATTCCAATCAATAGAAAAAGAGGGAATCCTCCCTAACTCATTTTATGAGGCCAGCATCATCCTGATACCAAAGCCTGGCAGAGACACAACAAAAAAAGAGAATTTTAGACCAATATCCTTGATGAACATTGATGCAAAAATCCTCAATAAAATACTGGCAAACCGAATCCAGTAACACATCAAAAAGCTTAACCACCATGATCAAGTGGGCTTCATCCCTGGGATGCAAGGCTGGTTCAGCATATGAAAATCAATAAACATAATCCAGCATATAAACAGAACCAAAGACAAAAACCACATGATCATCTCAATAGACGCAGAAAAGGCCTTTGACAAAATTAAACAACCCTTCATGCTAAAAACTCTCAATAAATTAGGTATCGATGGAACGTATCTCAAAATAATAAGAGCTATCTATGACAAACCCACAGCCAATATCATACTGAATGGGCAAAAACTGGAAGCATTCCCTTTGAAAACTGGCAAAAGACAGGGATGCCCTCTCTCACCACTCTTATTCAACACAGTGTTGGAAGTTCTGGCCAGGGCAATTAGGCAGGAGAAGGAAATAAAGGGCAATCAATTAGGAAAAGAGGAAGTCAAATTGTCCCTGTCTGCAGATGACATGATTGTATATCTTGAAAACCCCATCATCTCAGCCCAAAATCTCCTTAAGCTGATAAGCAACTTCAGCAAAGTCTCAGGATACAAAATCTATGTGCAAAAATCACAAGCATTCTCATACACCAATAACAGACAGAGAGCCAAATCATAAGTGAACTCCCATTCACAATTGCTTCAAAGAGAATAAAATACCTAGGAATCCAACTTACAAGGGATGTGAAGGACCTCTTCAAGGAGAACTACAAACCACTGCTCAATGAAATAAAAGAGGATACAAACAAATGGAAGAACATTCCATGCTCATGGGTAGGAAGAATCAATATCGTGAAAATGGCCACACTGCCCAAGGTAATTTATAGATTCAATGCCATCCCCATCAAGCTACCAATGACTTTCTTCACAGAATTGGAAAAAACTACTTTGAAGTTCATATGAAACCAAAAAAGAGCCCACATTGCCAAGTCAATCCTAAGCCAAAAGAACAAAGCTGGAGCCATCATGCTACCTGACTTCGAACTATACTACAAAGCTACAGTAACCAAAACAGCATGGTACTTGTACCAAAACAGAGATATAGATCAATGGAACAGAACAGAGCCCTCAGAAATAATGCCACATATCTACAACTATCTGATCTTTGACAAACCTGACAAAAACAAGAAATGGGGAAAGGATTCCCTATCTAATAAATGGTGCTGGGAAAACTGGCTAGCCATATGTAGAAAGCTGAAACTAGATCCCTTCCTTACACCTTATACAAAAGTTAATTCAAGATGGATTAAAGACTTAAATGTTAGACCTAAAACCATAAAAACCCTAGAAGAAAACCTAGGCAATACCATTCAGGACATAGGCATGGGCAAGGACTTCATGTCTAAAACACCAAAAGCAATGGCAACAAAAGCCAAAATTGACAAATGGGATCTAATTAAACTAAAGAGCTTCTGCACAGCAAAAGAAACCACCATCAGAATGAACTGGCAACCTACAGAATGGGAGAAAATTTTTTCAACCTCCTCATCTGACAAAGGGTTAATATCAGGAATCTACAATGAACTCAAACAAATTTACAAGAAAAAAACAAACAACCCCATCAAAAAATGGGCAAAGGATATGAACAGACACTTCTCAAAAGAAGACATTTCCGCAGCCAAAAAACACATGAAAAAATGCTCACCATCACTGGCCATCAGATAAATGCAAATCAAAACCACAATGAGATACCATCTCACACCAGTTAGAAAAGTGATCATTAAAAAGTCAGGAAACAACAGGTGCTGGAGAGGATGTGAAGAAATAGGAACACTTTTACACTGTTGGTGGGACTGTAAACTAGTTTAACCATCGTGGAAGTCAGTGTGGCAATTCCTCAGGGATCTAGAACTAGAAATACCATTTGACCCAGCCATCCCATTACTGGGTATATACCCAAAGGATTATAAATCATGCTGCTATAAAGACACATGCACACCTATGTTTATTGGGGCACTATTCACAATAGCAAAGACTTGGAACCAAGCCAAATGTCCACCAATGATAGACTGGATTAAGAAAATGTGGCACATATGCACCATGGAATACTATGCAGCCATAAAAAATGATGAGTTGATGTCCTTTGTAGGGCCTGTTGTGGGGTTTTTCTCTGTCATTTTGAGACATCCATGTGTCTTCCACAAGCCAGGAACGTCTTTCTTGTGGGAAGGCTAGGGCCGGGGTCTCCCTGTGTCTGCGGGTGGTGGGGGCCTGACTTCCCTAAGGCCAGCTAACTGACACAGCTGGCCCAGCCTCACCCCTTAATGTCCTTCTGTTTTTTCTTTTGGCACACTGCCGGGTCACATGGCCTGCGGTTTTTGTTTTGTGAGTAATGCTTATGTCACACTGGTGTCTTTCCCCTGATGCAGCCACTCTGAATGAAACCTGCCTTACCGCCTTTAGCTAGCATCTGGTTCTGCTTCTCTCTGACATATTGTCTGGTCTTATGAGTGTGTGCTCCACCCTGCCCTGCTCTAAAACGCCCTCAACCTCCTGCTGCCTGACTGACCTCTGCGGGCTCTGGAATATACATCAGAGGAGCCTCTTACTTCAGGAAAATTCAATGACTGATTGAGATTTTGTCCAAGAAGCTAAGATACTGTGAGGGTGGCTATGGGGTGCCTGTGACCTGCAGATCCCAATTTCAAGTCATGTTGTTTGTCTACGTGAGGCCTCTACTGTGGGATCCTCCCACCAGCGCTGCCACCATATTCATGATATTCCTGGAGAGTCTGTCTGACCACGATGAGCACAGCTGCAAAGTGTTTCTGTTTTCAGTATCTTGTTTTGGGAAAGGGGCGGTGGAAGAGCTCTAGGCTCATCCTCAAATGTGTGTCTGGCTGCTGACGTCTGCTCCATCTCATTCAACTGTCTCACTCTATTTGCTACTTTCACATACATCTTTGTCTACCTTTAGATCCACTTTGAACCTTCAACTTCCTGGAAAGCTGAGCAAAGTAAAGAAGAGGAAATGTAGTAGAGGAGCATCCTGCTGTTTTCTGGAAGGTAAATGTGCACATTCTATGGAAGCCGAACTATCAATATAGTCTTTTAGGACTTCAACTAGTTCACCCTGTTCTAATTTTAATTTCCACAAAATTCACAGTTAATACTGAGTTAGACAGAAACAATGCAATAACTATGTGATGTGTCCCTATAGGTCGTAATTCCAAAAAAGGTAAAGGTGACTTTTGTTATATTTAAATCTCAAGAGATGAATGATAACACTGCTCCATCTCAATTTTAACGATGGCATGATTTTTATATAGATCAAAATTTTCATAGGGAACACAGTTCTTTGATATGCTCACTTGCAGCGAGATCTAGATTTTAAGAAGTGAGGTTGCAATTACACAAGTGTTATTCCTCTAACGCTCTGAAGTGGATCATTCATACCCTGAAAAAGAATAATTCGCCAAGAGTCTCCCCATGGATCTGCCTATGTGGAGCTGGATAACAACCATTACCCTACCTCAGAGTAAGTCCTTTTTAAGCAGGAAGTAGAAATTACAAGCGAAAACTGTGCACAGTGTGGAAAGTGAATGATGAAATAAAAATCTCTTTCAAAATATGTGTCTATGTTTTTCCATTATCAGGCTGGTGATGCACATTGGGGTTTTAGAGTAGCTACTTGGAATAGAGAGGGATGCACAGTAAGGCTTGTGGAGCCAGGGCAGAGAGAGCTGCAAATGAGGTATATATTGATATTTTTCAGCAAGCTGGAAACTTAGGATTCAGGAGGGTGTGAAGAGCAGTATATTTTCTGTTGCATTTACACTAGATATGTTTTTCATTCATGCTCAATTTAGAACTGAAGGAAAAAAAAAACTGATGCAAAAACAAACTTCAAAAGCAGCAGAGGACAGGCATGCCTGCATATAAATTGCCAAAACCAATGCAAGCATTGGTGTTACAGAATGTTCCTTTAGTGAGGAAGGCATGTCGAGAGCTGAGATAGGCTGACTTGTGTCAGTTAATCAAGTAGTCAAGGTAACTTCACAAAGGAGAGTTCACAAAGAATTTGCATGGGAAACAGGTCAGAGGGCCACAGAGAGGGTTAGTGAAAGTGACTTACTTTGTTTTAGCTATTGCCTTCTTAGAACTATTACTTAAAGTTTATATTCAATGCATGTAATAATATACATTGCCTCAGAAAGGAGTGCTTGTATGAGTTGCATTTTGTGCTACATATAATTGACTGCATTTAACATGCTGTACAAAAATTTTGTGTATTTACCTACAAATAATGAAGACTGTAAAGAAGTTCATCCCTTCCAGAGATGGTGTTAGAAGGGAGGAGGGTGCAGTGATCAGGAGCCCCCAGATGATGTGATGGTAATGCCCTCCATGACATTTCAGATCATAACTTTCAAAATCTTAATGGCTAGGTGTTTATTTCAGATCTGTATGCATGAAACCATTCCAAACACTATTGAAACTGTATTGTATTATTTCAAAACAAAGCCATTCCAAGGTTTCAGGTGAACATGCTGCTTTTTTTTTGGAAGCCTGGTGGCCCAGACTTGGTGCTGTGTTAATGCTCAGATTTCGGCCTGCACAATGACCATCAGTGTTGGGGATGTCAACTGGGGAGAGCAATTCAGGAGAGTGGATCTGATGAATCACTGACCTAGACTTTTGGGTCTGATGAAATACAACAATGTTCTTTGAACTCAGCATTAGTTGATGAAAATGTTGATTTCCGCTTTTTCAAATGTTCATACATTAACATTATCTATAAAATTACATAGTACTGGAAAACGTGGAATGTATTGGAAAATGTAACATTTAAATGATAGTCTTATTTTTTTAGAAATTATTATAAAAATTCTTTCAAATGACTTGGTATTTGTTCATTCAAAATACATTACTAAAAATATTGGACCAATGACTATAATATTTGTATGGAAACATAACTTGCCAAGCATTTTCCCATGTATTTTTGGAAGCACTCGATTATATTTCTGGATAACTAACACTGGTTAAACTAGCAAGATGATACTTAAGTCTATTTGTCGACATAGAAAAAGCCTTGATCTCGGATCCCTCTCTTTCATCTTCCACTCTCTTCTTTCTTTTCCTGCTCCCCTTTTCTGTTCTAACATTTTCTGAATATCCATATCGTGTATGGAAGCCCTGAGACCATTGTGCAACGTTTAAGAAATATTTGACAATGCCTTTGAACTTAAAGAACATTGGCATAGAACAGGGGCAGTGGTCATCAACTTTGACAATGAGACATTTTTGTTTCACTGGGAATCTTTACATTTATGTTATAATATTTAAGGAGCTTATTTCTAAGCAATTATTAAGTCAGATTTAAGAATGTGGTAATGCATATAGGATGGATTTTCACTTAAGCTAGTTAAACTTTTTATAACCTTTAAATGTTTCGACATGATTATAAATACATAAAGAAAAATGCAAAAATATAAATACAGAGTATAGTGAGTAATTACACAGGAAACATTCAATGGAGGACTCATCCAGGTTAAGAAAAGACATTTCCAGTACTCCAGAAACCTCCAGTTTCTTGTTCAAACACATTCTCCTCCACCTCACTAGATATAACTTATACCTTGAATTTTGTTATAATTAACTTCTAGCTTTACTTATTTTCTCTCCAATGCATATATAATGGTGTTAATTATGACAAAAGTATATATATTGTGTGTGTTCTGACTGCTCTACCTATCAGCTATTCCCCCATCTGTCCTTCTCCTCAGATGCCCTGAGACAATCCCTGAAGAAAAATAATGAAATTAGGCCAACTTATAATAACCCGCCCGTGGCCTCCAAGTGTTCAAGTGAAAGGAAGAGTTGAATGTTTCTCACTTTAAATCAAAAGCTAGAAATATGTATGCCTAGTGAGGAAGGCATGTCGAAAGCTGAGATAGGCTGACTTGTGTCAGTTAACAAAGTAGTCAAGGAAACTTCACAAAGGAGAGTTCTTGAAGGAAATTAAAAGTGCTACTCCATTGAACACATGAATGATAAGAAAGTGAAGCAGGCTTATTGCTGATATGGAGAAAGTTTTAGTGGTCTAGATCAAAGATCAAATCAGCCACAACATTCCAGTAAATCAAAGCCTAATCCAGAGCAATGCCCTCACTCTTTTCAGTTCTATGAAGGCGGAGAGAAGTGAGGAAGCTGTAGAAGAAATGTTCGAAGCTAGCAGAGGTTGATTATGAGGATTAAAGAAAGAAGCCATCTCCATAACACGAAAGTGTGATGTGAAATCGCAAGTGCCGATGTGGAAGCAGCAGCAAGTTACCCGGAGAATCTAGCTAAGATCATCGATGAAGGTAGCTACACTACACAACAGATTTTCGGTGTAAACAAAACGGCCTTCTGTTGAAAGAAGATGCCAAATAGAACATCCATGGCTAAGAAGGAGAAGTCAATGCCTGACTTTAAAACTTGGAAGGAGATGATGACTTTCTTGTTAGGGACTAATGCAGTTGCTGACTTTACATTGAAATCAGTGCTCATTTACCATTCTGAAAATCCCAGCGCCTTAAAGTATTATGCTAAATCTACTATGCCTGTGCTCTAGAAATGGAATAGCAAAGCCTGATGACAGCACATCTGTTTACTGGATGGCTTAATGAGTATTTTCAGTTCACCGTTGAGACCCACTCCTTAGAAAAAAAATATTCTTTTCAAAAGATAACTGCTCATTAACAATGCTCCTGGTCACCCAAGACCTCTGATGGAGACGTACAAGGAGGTTAATGTTTTCATGTTTGCTAAGACAACAACCTTTCTGCAGTTCAGAGATCAAGGGGTAATTTTAAGTCTTATTATTTCAGAAACACATTTTATAAGGCAATAAGTGCCAGACATAGTGATTCCTCTGATGGATCTGAGCAAAGTAAGTTGAAAATCTTCTAGAGATGATTCACTATTCTCAATGTGATTAAGAACACTTACGATTCATCAAATGAGGTAAAAATATCAACATTAACAGGAGTTTGGAAGAAGTTGACTTCAACATTTATGAATGACTTTGAGAGGTTCAAGACTTCAGTGGAGGAAGTACTTGCACAAGTGGTAGAAATAACAAGAAAACTAGAATTAGAAATGGAACCTGAAGACATTGCTGAATTGCTGCAATCTCATAATAAACTTGAACAGATGAGAAGTTGCTCCTTATGAATCAGCAAAGAAAGTGGTTTTTGAGAGGAAATCTACTCCTGGGGAAGATACTGTGAATATTGTTAAAATGACAACAAAGGATTTAGACTATGACATAAACTTAGTTGATAATGCAGCAGCAGTGTTTGAGAGGACTGATTCCAACTTTGAAATAAGTTCTACTGTGGTTAAAATGCTATCAAATATCATTTCATCCTATGGAGTAATCTTTCATAAAAGGAAGAGTTAATTGATACAACAAACTTCATTATTATCTTATTCTGAGAATTTGTCACAGCCACCCCAAGCTTCAGCAGTCACCACCCTGATCAGTCAGTGGCCATCAACATTGAAGGAAGACTCTCCACCAGCAAAAAGATTACAACTTGCTGAAGGCTCAGGGGATCATTAGCATTTTTAGCAACAAAGTATTTAATCATGGTATGTGCATGTATCAAATATGATACTATTTTACACTTAACAGTATAGTGTAAACATAACTTTTATCTGCACTGGGAAATTTAAAAATGTGTTTGACTAATTTTGTTGCAATATTTCCTTTATTGAAGTGGCCTGGGACTGAACCCACAATATTTCCAAAGTATGGCAGTATAATTATTCTTTTCTGTCTTATTCTTTTCACTTTACATTATATATGCAAGAGTTACCCCTATGTTGTGGCTATCACTTATTTTTCCTTATAGCAATATAATATTCCAGTTTATGAATACACCAAAGGTTATTTTTTCTTCCTAGTGTTGATGAACATCTGGGCTTTTTTCTGTTTGGGGCTATTGTAAACAACGTGTTTTTGGAAGATCCATGTATATATTGCCTGGGGCTCATTGCTTAGTCTCCAAAGACCCCAGCCTCTCAGTCTTCACATCTTTGTGTAGTCTGTAGTTCTCTCTCACCATGTATCATATCAAAGTTGGTCTGCATGAGCAGGTGATACAAGTGATGGGACGGCACTTCAAAGATTAGGTATAAAAGTCTTCAGTTCCGTTTTGGGCATTTGCTTCCTTACTCACCAGCTCACCTGCTCTACCTCTCTGTCTGTCTCTGTCTGTTTCTCTGCCTTTATTTTTCTCTCTCCTCCTTCTTTCTTTCTTTTCCTGTCAAATATCTTATTCTGCGGAAAGCAGCTGCCGTGTTGTAAGCAAACCTATGGAGAGACCCATGTGGCAGAGAACGGAGGCCTCTGGGCAACAGCTACTGAGGAGCCAAGCCCCTCCCAACTCAACCCAATAAATACACTAATAGGCTTGGAAGCAGATTTTTTCATTCACCCCTTGACATAAGTGCAGTCCTGGCCTGAAAGCTGGACTGTAACCTCATAGAAAATCTTGAACCAGAACAATGCAACTAAATTTTTCCCAGAGTCCTTCACCATAAGAAACTGTGTGAGATAATCACTGTGTGTTCTTTTAAGCTTCTAGCTTAGGAGATACATTTTATGCAGCAATACATAACTACAACTACTTTTGTTTCTCTCTAACATATTCCCAAGATTGAAATTTAGGGACCATAGGTTTGTGTATCTTAAGCTTGTTAGGTAATGAAAAATTGGGTTTTCAGTAGGTATATATGATAATCCTTTACTCCATACCATCATCATTACTGAGGGTTAGTATTGCCAGACTTTAAATTTTAGACCATCTAGTGACCATGTAATCATGTCTCAGTGTGGCCTAATGTGCATTTATTTCTCTGAATAGTAATGAGATGATACACTTTTCACTATTTTTAGTTACCATTTGGCTTCCCTCTTTGGTTAAGCAATTCCTCGAGTCTCTCGGTCACTTATCTACCCCTCAATATATAAAGATATGCTTCTACATTAATTTTAACTTTTGGACTGTGTTTTTTAGGTTTTTAATCTATATGCAAGTGATTTATGCATACAATATAAGGTATGGATTTTCTTTTTTCTCCGTGTGGACACCCATTTATTGATATATTTCATCTGTTTCTTTTGGATTAGCAAATGGCTTTGGATCACAGCACTTTTGAACCTGGTCTTAAAACTCAGGGACCTGTCTTTCTACAGATTTTGGTCTCATAATTTCTCATTAGCTTGGTAGCTTTTTAGAAGTTTTAAGAAACATTTAATAAGCGTTTTTTTAAGTTATTTATTTATTTTTAATTTTTATTTTAAGTTCCGGCTACAAGTGCAGGTTTGTTACTTGTGCCAGTTTAGGTATACTTGTGCCATGGAGGTGTATTGTACAGATTATTTCATCGGCCAAGTATTAAGCCTAGTACCCATTAGTTGTTTTTCTCGATCCTCTCCCTCCTGTCACCCTATACCATCTACCTTTTAAAAGGCCCCAGTGTGTGTTATTCCCCTCTATGTGTCCATGTGTTCTCATGATTTAGCTTCCACTTATAAGTGAAAACATGAGGTATTTGTCCCTGTGTTAGTTTGCTAAGCATAATGGCCTCCAGTTCCATCCATGTCCCTGCCAAGGATATGATTTCATTCTTTTTTATGGCTGCATAGTATTCCATGGTATATATGTACCAGACTTTCTTTATCCAATCCATCATTGATTCGGATTTAGGCTGATTCCATGTCTTTGCTATTGTAAATAGTGCTGCAATAAACATAAGTGTGCATGTGTGTTTATAACAGAATGATTTCTATTCCTTTGGGTAAATACCCAGTAATGGGATTGCTGGGTCAAATGATATTTCTGTCTTTAGATCTTTGAGGAGTTGCCACACCGTCTTCCACAGTGGCTGAACTAATTTATACTCTCACCAACATTGTATAAATGTTCCTTTTCCTCCACAACCTTGCCAACATCTGCTATTTTTTGACTTTTTAATAATAGCCATTCTACTTGGTGTTAGATATTATCTCATTGTGGTTTTGATTTGCATTTCTCTAATGATCAGTGATGTTGAGCTTTTTTTCGTATGATTGTTGGTTGCATGTATGTCTTCTTTTGAAAAGTGTCTCTTCATGGCCTTTGCCCAGGTTTTAATGAGATTTTTTTCTTGTATAAGGTTTTATCTCTGATTTTATGCAGCATTTTTCATCGTGTTTAACGAGAGGATAGATCTGAATTATTTCAGCTACCATTGCCAGAATAAATTTCTACTCAACTGCTTCAAGTTTTATATTGAAATCTTTTTAAATTAAATATTATGTGGTCTCTCTAATTTCAGGGTATATTAGGTTTAGTGCCCTATCTCATATTAATTGAATAGTAAAAAGAATCTCAAAAATGTCAACTTCTTTGTTGTTGAAAAATCAATAATAATATGTTAGGTACATACATTTGATTAACTGTCAAAATAATTATTTAGGCATTTTAAAAGAATGCATTTTAACTATTGATGCAATTATTTGGATTAAGGAACCAATCCATAACTTTGTCTTAAAATGATAATTATTTACTCTGAACCATATGGCTGGAGATGAGTCTGTCTATGGCCAACTTTGAGCTACAGGGATGGTCTAGAAAGCTCTCTGTGTCTTCATCCTTCATGGACCTGTAGGAACAGTAAGTTAGTGGGAAAATTATTCTTATGGCAATGGCAGAACATTTCAGACACATTTCAGTTTCCGCTTGTGCTACTTCTGTCAACTTCCATTTGGCCAAAGCAAGCCTTGTGAAGTTGGAAGAATTTTCCACCTCTAGTGAGAAGAACTTCAAAGTTAGATGTAAAGGATGTGTATTCAGTGTGGTAAAGAACCAGGCCAATAATTCAATCTGTCACATATTCTACATCCAAAATATATGGACTCATTTGAAAATTGGTGCTGTCTGTAGAATAGAAATGCAGTTCAAGCAACACATGGTCACCTACCAAAATTTGCTAAATTTGAATGATTTTTTGAATTACATTTAGAATATTTGCTTGTTTTTGTAGAGACTACTTGAAGTTGGATAAAAATTATTCTAATAACTCTATATAAAAATACTATGAAAACATAGCATATACTTTAAGGATATTAAATCTCATGAAAAAAATCACTCAAGCTCTACATTGACAGACACATTGAAACCATATCACTGCACACCAAATGACATGACCAAATTAAAGATAGAGAATTTCAGATGTTTCCATATTTAATGTGTATGGTCATTAATCCTGTATTGTGACCCATATTAATTTTTTGGAGAGCTGACACATTTTAAAAACGGAATATTTCTATATTAATAATGTCATAATTCTGTATCCTCCCTTCCCTTTGTCTCTTTTCCTCTTTTCCACTTGATCATGCACGTGGCATTGTTTCCAATTAGAGCATAAGTAAACAGAACCAAAACGTTTTTCCTCCGAAATTCTAACTGTAGAAGTACAGGTCCAAACAGCCAGAGTTATTTCATGAAACTGATCTTTTTCTTTTTGTTTCTTAAGGCAATTAAAAAGTTCCAACTATATCAGCGACAGAGGTATTGATGATACTGAAGTTGTTCTGACAAAACTTTAACTTCAGTTAGCAAGAAGCCCTCATGATATGCAGCAATCGATTTCATATTAAGTGCTATTAGAGAAAGGTGTATAAGCGGACAACATTGGCAGTCTCACTCAGGAAGTTAACAAAAATACATTACAAAAATTATATTAAAATTAACGTAAATATTTATATTATTTTGCTTAATAAAATGTAGGTGACAAAGTCATGATTCTAGCAATGAGCAGGAAAGCTCCTCTTCCAAACATGGAGAGATGCTTGAGATGTATGATGGAGGACACAAGAGAGCTAGGCAATGGCCACAGCCAGAAACCAGGAAGGAGCTGAGGGCTACAGCAGTGAGCACGTGTGCCGACGCTATTACAGGCTGGGATGGGGCTGCAGCCTGACCTGTAGTTTCAAGGAATTTGGCTTTAGTGCCTGTAGAGAAACTTAGGAGTTAAGGTCCATGGCTTGAGAAAAGTGGAGGATGGGAATTCAAACTCTTGCATTAAGCTGCAACTCTAAGGACTAAAAATCATCAGCCACTGGCCCAGGAAGACAACAAAGTGGCTTGTTTCTGCTGGACTCTATGTGTGGGGAATTATTACATAAAAATCTAAAACTTGGGGTTAATTTTTGTTGGAATGCAAATTCTACATTGTATGAGAAACTTCAGTTTAAGAAGTTAACATAAAATATGGTCTCATGTCAGTGATGCCTCGGGGGATCCTCATAGAAAAAATGTTCCCTCCATCACACACATATTTAAGATGAGTTTGCCCTGAAGCATTACAGACTCTTGGGGGAAATAATGCACTTGACCTAAGCTGCTTAAACAACAATGTAAACAGGGATGTAAATAAGTGTTTAATGTGGTTACAAAGATGAAGTTAAACAATCCTTAAAGAAAGAGAAAGACTCAATATTAGAATGCAAAGCAGACTCCAAAAACAAACTCTAACTTTCTAAAATGAAAACCACAGACATTAATATATAAGACCCAATGGGTGGGTCCTAGCCACTGTAGTCTATTAATAAGATACAGAAGGGCAGACACACCTGAAGAGAAAATAACGGAACTGGAAGAAACACAAAGGGAAATTCTTCAGTGCACAGCATGATAAGGAAAGCTTCACAGGCATTAATTCATCCTCATATTAACTATATGAGGAGAGTACTAATATAATCCTCATTTTAAAGATGAGGTAACTGAGGCACAGAAAGCTCCAGAAACTTCCCCTTTTTCATCAAACTAGCACACGTGTGAACCCAAAACATGTGATACAATTCTCAATCTATTCAGAAAGTTTGTTTTGCCATGGTTAAGGACAGGCCCATGACACAGCCTCAGGAAGTCCTGACGACATGTGCCCAAGGTGTTCAGGGCGCAGTTTGGTGTTATGCATTTCAGGCAAACAGGCATCAGTTAAAATGTGTAAGATGTCCATTGGTTCAATTCTGAAAGGCAGGACAACTCAAGGCTGGAGAGGGGGCTTTTAGGTTATAGGTAGATAGGAGACAAGCAGTTGCATTCTTCTGAGTTTGTGATGAGCCTTTCACTGAATACACAATTTACATGTGAGAGAAGGGTAGAGGAATCATCACTTACACCTTAGTGTGGCTTAGTGAAACAATAGGGCAGGGGAAGCCATCAGATATGTGTTTGTCTCCTACGAGTAGAGGGATGACTTTGAGTTCTTTCTCTCCTTTGTCCACAAGGAATTTTCCTGTGGGAAAATTGTTAGGGAGATATACAGCTTTTTTATCTTCATAGCTATCTTATTTAGGAATAAACAGGAGGCAGGTTTGCCTGACATAATTCCCAGCTTGACCTTTCCCTTGGTTTAGTGATTTGAAGGTCCTGAGATTTATTTTCATATTGCACATGAAAGAAGCATTATTCAGACACTAGGGGTTAATGCTATGCCTAGATCTTTGTGGCACAATGCTGCTAAGCTATGGGATATATTTCTGTCCTCTAATAGTTACATCTGAATTTTACATAAACCTTATATGTTTTTTCCAAAAGAGTTGCAGGTATGAATTTTTCTATGTTTCTGCAGAACATATGGTACTTAAGTCAAATACTGTGTGTTCTCACTCATAAGTGGGAGCTAAATAATGTGTACACATGGACACAGAGTGTGGATTAATAGACACAGGGGACTCAGAAGGGTGGGATGGTAGGAGAGGGTGAGGAAAGAGAAATTATGCAATGAGTACAATGTACACAATATGAGTGATGGTTACACTAGATGCCTAGACTTCAGCGCTATGCGATATATCCATGTAACAAACCTGCGCTTGTACCCCCTAAATGCATACAAATTAAAAATTAATTTAAATTAAATTAAAAAAAATAATAAAATAAATAAAAATAGAGTGATTTAACAACCTACTTAAAGTATTCATCAAGTACTAACTCCCTCCATCTTAATATTTCTGGCAACTTTATTTGGACTTTTTTTTTTTTTTTTTTTTTTTTTGTGGGAGGCTGGCTCTGTCGCCCAGGCTGGAGTGCAGTGGCGCAATCTTGGCTCACTGCAAGCCCCGCCTCCCAGGTTCACGCCATTCTCCTGCCTCAGCCTCCTGAGTAGCTGGGACTACAGGCGCCTTGCCACTATGCCTGGCTAATTTTTTTTGTATTTTTAGTAGAGACGGGGTTTCAGTGTGTTAGCCACGATGGTCTCGATCTCCTGACCTCGTGATCCGCCCGCCTTGGCCTCCCAAATGCTGGGATTACAAGCATGAGCCACAGCACTCGGCCTTGGACTTAATTTTTTTAATATTAATTAGTGTAACTTTTTCAGAGTCTGTGGTAAATGTGCATTGACATTTTATCAGTATTGAGTTTTTCAGGGTTTCTTTTCTCTCATAGCTTTCCTATGGATTACCTTCTTTCTTGCTTGGGTATACTACTGAATTATTTAGTGCTTGAGGGTGGTGAAATATCTCTGCCATTGTTTGTTTATAACTATCGCTATTTTCCCCTTAGTCTTGTGCTGTGGTTTGTTTGTGATAAATGTCCAGATTTATTGTTTCTCTGGGCACCCTTGGAAGACAGATAATCCTTCGTCTTCTGGCATCTGCATAACTGGTGAGTAACCTGCTTTCAGCCTTTTATACTCTAAATGTTCCCTCTGCTAGCTTTTAATTTTTCTCTTCATTTTCTATATTCTGCATTTTCACTACAGTGTTGCTAAATTTGAATTATTATTTACCTATATTTCTTGGAAATCAGAAGTCGTTTGGTTAGTTGTTCTTTGTTGGAAGACATCTTTATTTCCAGGAAAATCTCAGCTATGTCTCTCTCATATTTTTTAACATGGAACTCTAAATAGATACAAACTGAAGCGTCTCAACTTACCTTCTATGTCTTGAACTGCCCTTAATGTGTTTATGTTTGCATTTCTTTGTTGTATTCTGGGAATGTCTCATGTATCTGTTGCAGTTTTTCAATTTATTACCTTAACTATGACAAGTACAGATATTTGGCTTATGTAGCAATTTTTTTTAGTTCTCAGAACTATGTTTTTTTAGTTCAAAGATTTCTAATTATTTCTTATGAAGACATTTTTGGTTGTTTTATTTCTGCCTTTTTTAGGGTCACAATCTCTTGCGGTTTTCTTGATATTATTCTTGAATTAATCTTTTTGATGTCTTAGATATGCTTATTCTATAAGTCCTTCTCAAACTATTCCATTAAATGGTTTCATCTGGAATGTTGTCATGTACCTGATGCTGATTTTGTCAACTACTTGTTTTGGTAGTAATTTTTATTTGCATGTGTTCTGAGGCCAGTGTTTTTAGACTGCTGGCAATTGGGTGGACATTTTTTCTTTTGCTCAATTACCCTCTGTGTTTATGCATACCTCTTTAGCAGCTTCCTGTTTCACTGTTCCTAGTCTAGAATCAATTCTCAGAATGATATGCTGGGTTTCCATGGAAATAAAAACAATAACTAACAGTAATTGAGTGCTTCAGAGGGCCAGGTTACCTTGTAAGTGATTTATCTGTATTAACACATTCCAGTCTTACATGTAACTCTCTGAGATAGGCAGCAATTTTATTTCCATTTTACAGATAAGAAACGAAAAGTGCACTTTAATCCCAGCACTTTGGAAGGCCAAGGCAGAAGGATTGCTTAAGGCCAGGAGTTTGAAACCAGCCTAGGCAACATAGTGAGACCCCACCTGTACAAAAAAAATTTAAAAATGAAATGGGCATGATGGCATGCATCTGTAGTCCCAGCTACTTGGGAGGCTGAGGCAGGAGGAGGATCACTGGGCCCCAGAGTTACAGTGACCTATGATTATACCACTATACTCCAGTCTGGGTCACAGAGTGAGACCCTGTCTCAAAAGAAAAGAAAAGAAGAGAAAAAAAAGAAGAGAAAAGCAAAAAAGAAAGAGAAGAGAAGGAAAAGAGAAAAGAAAAGAAAAGAAAGAAAAGAAAAGAAAAGAAAAGAGAAAAGTATAAGTAATCTCCCAAATGTCAAAAGATGGTAAGTTCTGGAGTCAGGATTTTAACACAGACTTTCTTTTCCAAAAGCTCATCTTAATCACTTCAGTGTGGCTTGAAGCTTCAAGAAAATAGCCATCCAATCACTGCACTTGGTTCAGCCCCTGTAGGCAGGGATGAGTCTTGGGCATCCAGCCTTCTGGGCTCATAGTAGGTGTTAGTCTCTGGCTGCAGTTATGTTCTCAGCTCAGGAGCTGGGAAGCTCTGCAAATAACTGGCTTCAATATACATGGATGGATTCCATCCAGCTTTTTGTATGGAGTGCCTTTTTCTTTCCTGGATTCCCTCACTACCCACATCCAGCTCCCTAGCTGGATCTTTCAGCTTCATCTGCATTCAGTATTTGGCATTTTGATTTAACTTCTGCTGAATGGGGCTGTTTGTAAATCTTGTTTTTTTTTTTTTTCTTCCCCCTTGAAGCAAGAGCTTATTGTGCTATTTGGATTGAAAGTCTTCACGATCTCTCTCTCCTAGGCCTTTTCTACACCACCAGAAAATCACCATTTGGAGAACTTCCAGAATCTTTCATTACAGATTTTCTAGTTATACCCTTGTCGTACTATTTTATAGAGCAGAACACAGCAAAAACAAAATTTTTCAATGCCTCAAACAATTTGGCATGCTGGCATTTGTGCTGCAGGGTTTTGTGTTGGGGAAGGACAGTGCCAGGGATTCTATGCTTACTGAGCAGAATGACTTTCTGGAGTTGAACCACCATGATTTTTTTTTTTTTTTTTTTTTTTTTTGCTCTATTTTTGAGGACTCTTCTGAGGATTCTCCTGCAGTTTTTCCCTTGTCCAATGGGTAAAAGGAGACATAACTCAAGTTCTCTCTATGCAGCTTGTCCACAGGGCAGGGCTTTCCTCATCCTTCCTACACCTCTCTGTGGCATTATCCACTAATCAACTTTCATTTCAGGTTCCCATGGAAATATTCCATATGCATTCCAAGTGGCAGTTGGTGCCACATATTGGGTGGAATATCTACCATGATGAGTCACCCCAAACTGCTTGCCATCTTCTGGTAACTCCTTCTCCTTTCCTATTTTAGGGTGAAAGCCTTAGTTTAAGAATGCAGGTGATCTCCTGAATTCCTCTGTCTTTTGGTTGCTTTTCTATTTAACTATCCATTTTTGTGTTTTACAAGAAATAACCTTATAATATTCCTTCAGATCCTTACAATCTACCTTTACATACTTCATTCGTCCCCACTAATCTTAGAAAGATTGTAGCAAGTACTTATAAAATGATGACTGTCTCCAAACATCTTCCATGCCCTTCCCTGTGGGTAGCTCCTTCTCCACCCAAGAGGGTGTCGTTCCAGAATATTCTTCAGGACATAAATACCATCTACTCCCACCAATTTCTTCATCTGGCCTTAAAATTTGGTTCAGTATATAAAGAACCGAATGGGAATCTCATTTGAGACAATCATCATAGGTCTTTGAGACTCACAGATACCTCATGCCAGTCTCCAGGTCATCCTCAGAGACTGTGAGTTTCCCTCAACGTCAGCTACATAAATAGCAGTGCTTTTGAGGTTGCATGCTGTCTCCAAGAATCTCTTGTTCATTGGAGGAGAAGCAGGTCCCTCACTTAAGAGGCTGGTATTTGATTGAGGCTAGAAAGTGCATATCAGTCTGAAATTCAAACAAAGACACCTAGAAGCCCTGTAATTTGGGACAAATCTGAAGTTCTCTTTATTTCTGCACTGTAAAGGCCTTCCCTGGGGGTGCACAGATTTGTTAGCTCTCCAAACACCTGTTCAAAAAGTGCATTACTTATCTTGCTTGAATCAGCCTGCTTGATCAAATCCTCTTGCTTTTCTGGCCTAGGAGTGGTCCTACAGGAGTCTGGCCTGGACAGTAAATAGCTATTATAGCAAATCGTGTTTTCTTGCTTCTTATTTCTTGTTCCTAATATCTTATTGTCATACAAATCTTACATTTTATACCTTATTCCCAGAGGAAAATTTGAAGTCTGGGCATGGGCAGCGGAAACTACAGGGACCTTAGATATTTGGTTTATGGACTAAAGTGTTCGTCCTGACATGATATCTGTCTCACAAAAAAAAAAAAAAAAAAAAAAGAAAAGTACTTGGAAATATTGTTTTATCCCCCCAACTTCTTATCTTAAAAAATAGTTCTGCCCCTTGTGGAGTGAGGATTCTCTATTGGTACACATCTTCTAAGTTGACAGCTTGCCAACAATTACTTCAAAATAAAACTGACTACTCCTCTAGAGGATTATCAATGAACATTCTGGTTTGTGGAAATCTCCTATAATATGTTTGTTATGATGTTATCAAAGTAGATATGTTAATTTTCAGCAAGGGATAATATAAATATGTATACAAGTTGCTGATACTAATTGTATCACTTAAGTTTATTTAATAATCTCACAAATTAAACTATGAGAGCTTTAAATAAATATGTATTTATTTAAAAAACAGAATCATTCTTTTGCTATATGAGGTATCCACACAGTGCCTAAGGGAAAGGGAATAGCTTTATAGAACAGCTTTCTGGAAAGAAAGAATGAAAACAAGACATTGGTGTGAAATAGTTCTTTGAGTCTGCTTTACCTTGCAGTATGATAACTGTGCTGTGCTTGGCTCTCTGCAAATCTTATTTTCATTGAAGGGGCTACAGAAAAGGCAGAGGTGGTGTTTAGACCTACTGTAGTGAATCAGAAAAGCTCTACAGCCAAAAGACCAGAGAACTGAATTGAAAGGTAGCCAAGTCATCAAACTGAAGAGTAGCTAAGTCAAGAACTACAGGAGCAATTTCACTGAATGCTTCCAAAAATGAAGACACCACAGTGGACCAGTGTGAGGCTGCAGAACTAAGTCTGGGAGGCTATATTGCTCTGAGATGCATTCAGGATCTCAGGGATGCTCAGAGCTATTTTGAATAAGCAATTGGCAAACCATAATGGTTTAAAAGCACAAGAAAGAAAATACTTTGAAATAAATTAGATTTGCTTTTTAAACTGAATTTTTTTATTCTTCTGTTTTTTTTCTTCATTCTCAACTTATTCCCTCAATTTCTTCCAAAAAATTGGGAGAATTTTAAAATTCATGTTATATAACACTGAAAAAATTTAAAGACACGACCTTGAAGGGAAAACAAAGGTAGACAAAATTAGGACACAGGGATAAAAATAATACCCTAAATAAGCCAGGTATTTCTGAAAATACTACAATTGACCAATATTTTGGTCTTGTAGTAGTCAATGAGAAGAAGCAAAGATAAAGAGTGATGTGATTCAGAATTTTCCTCAGCAAAAATTAACTGCTGAGAATTTTGAGAAACTAAAATATGAGAGATGGTTCTTCTACAGGTCCCGGTCAGTAGACAAGATTTCCTTTTTATTTTCCAATTATTCAAATCCTACATGTTTTAAAATCTAATAATTGTTGGGGTATTATGAAACCTATGCCCCAAATCATGATTTATACAGCTATCCATTCTCCAGAGAGTGGTACAGTGAAGACTGTCAATACCATTGTCAAATGGCAAACCAATTCATACAAAATGTCCATTCCACCTGGTGTTTTTGAATCACAGATAACTCTGTGTTGACTTGCTCACCAAAGGTAAAGGGTAACAGATGTGATTTCATTTCATTCTTTTATATTATTATTTATTATTCATAACCTTGATAACGAAATGTACATGAATACTACATGACTATGAATGAACATTATAAAGATTCTCTAAAAGTGGTGAGGTTAGTTAAATAACATATAAATAATTGAGGAAGAAGTACTGTTTTAAGTGTAAGATTAGAGCCAGAGGGGGAAAAGATTTGTAATCATGAATTAGCTGTAGTGTGTGTTTTCCCTTCATGCACAAAATGAAATAACAATGTGGCAAAATCAACTGTTTCTATAACTCACGTGTGACAATTACTCCTCTTACTTCTTGGGCAGGGGCTGGTGTATCTATCAATGCGTCCTTCCTCTTCCTGCCTCCACTCTTCCCAGGTTAGAGTCTCCCTGTGGATCCTCACACCACCCTCCTTTCCAGGTGGGAGAAATGAGCCCAGGTTAGAGGAGATCCACAAGGGCACTCTCTCCTGGGGAAGCTCCCGGCTGTTAACTCTGTCACAGGTTCAACCACATTTGGAACCCATCCTCCTTTCTGTCCCAGATGGCCATGCTCTCTGCTAGACTTGGTGTCAGTTTTCTGAGATGAGGGCGCAACACCAAATCTGTGCCTCTCAGGGTCCAGTCTGGTGCACATGGAGAATGAAACCCTTGCTTAATAAGCTGTGGGTTTTACTCTTCATTTGAAAATGTACTCAAAATACGAACTGAATACTGTCCCTGCTAGCTTGCTTCAGCACTAATACCTCATTTTATGAATATAACTTTAAAAAAAAAACTCTATGGTCAGAAAAACTAACTACATAATACCTGCAGTTCTAAACTGGCACCAGTTTACACAGTGAAAGCAACGTTGGACTCAGCAAATTTCTGCATCACAGCACTGACTAGTCAATCTCCTGCATTGAGAATGACCACTCCTTGCCTGGCTCCACCTCACCCCAAGTGAATACAGCAGCCAGAGGTTTCTAGTCTCTTTCAGGACCTGGGCCATCCCAGGAACCCTCCTGTGGATAGGGTCCTATGCAGGCCAGTGAGTCATGGCATCTGTTTATGGTGAATAACTGAACTCTGGATTGCTTTCAACTTCTCTTTATCCCTCTATGTCTTTACAGTTTTAAGAGAGCATTGCAATAAAGGGTAGAACTATTTTTTTGATCTGTGATGACCTTTCTATTTAGAACCATGTGTCCCACAAATTCAACATTTGTCAAGGGATGGTTTTAATCCTGCTAAATGCAGTTTCCCTTTTGAATGCCTTCCCATTCTCTGCAGCTCCAAGATAGGTGAGGCTGGCTTTGCCATGGAGAGGGGACAGATTAACCACTGGGGACCCCAGTGCTGCCTGGGCCCTAACCAGCTGGCAGCTGCATCTCAGCAGCATCCTCGTGCCCCAGTGCTTCTCTCTGCTTCTTCCACAGCAGGGACTTGAACTTCATTTTCTATACCTCACCTTCCCACAGTGATAATAATATAAGGGGCTTGTAAGGGCTTCATTCTCTCATTCTGCCGGGTCCCAGCAAAGACATTTGGTGACTTGGTTTCAGTTGTCTTGAGGAAAGCTTTCAACTTCTCCACATCTCTGTTGGCATAGGCCTCTTGTCAGTCACAGTTATCCTACAAATCAATAAAACTAACTGATCTAAGCAGAAAAGGGGACTTATTAAAGGATATTAGATAGCTCACACAATTTTCAAAAGGGCCTGAAAATCAAATCTAGGAGCTGTTCTGTTAGGACCACACTGTGGAAGTCATCCAATTGATTCTACCGGCCTGTAGGCACTTGGCAAAAATAAGAAACATTTTCTAGAAATGCAAAGACTTGAGCTTGCTTCCAAGAGATGCCAATTTCTTATACTTCATCATAGCCTTAGATCTCTGCTCTTCTACCAGCAGTAACTGCAGCAATGAGGAAGGATTTGGAGGGCTTTATGCACCCTAATACTAACCGGCAGTGCACGGTTTATGAAGTCTGAGCAGAACTTGTGAGGTCTGCTTGCTTCTCTGCACAGTGTACTTACTAATGAACTTCTTAACTTGCTTTCCATATGAAATGATTCCTTGCCTGAATAAAACATGAAAAACACTATCAAGAAGAATTTGTTTTAAGTTTTCTCAACATGTCCTCCCAAGCTAACCATGGCCTAACAAATAGTCATTCCCTGTAACCAATTTTTCCAGCCCATCACATTCTAGCAATGTTATTGTAGAGTGTCCAGAGTTCTCTCTTCTGGTATTCTAGAAAACTTTTGTCTACTGGTAGGGTTCTGAATGACCTGACAGAACAAAGTCAATCAAAGATCTAGGTGAAGAGGATATGCCTTCCGACATATAAATATTTCAAGTACATAGATATACAGAGAAACATCCATAGTATTTGCCCAATAGATGGTGATAATGATGATGATGATGATGATGATGGCATTGAGCAATAGAAAGCAATGTACACATTTTAACAAGATTAGTTGTTCTATGGATGCCATGTGGAAACGTGATGATTCTTATCAAGTAATAGTTACATGTTGCAAATACTATATAGTAAATATGTGGAGATTTTTCAATAGAAAATGGTCCTTAGATAATTTTTTCAAATGATGATACTTGGCAATGAATTATAGGTATGCAGATTTACTAGAGACAGGAAGATGGCATTTTCAATAACTTACAGAGACAGGAAGATGGCATTTTTAATAAATTACATATAGAGTTATGACATTTGAAATGAAAATTGAAGTTCACCTAAATGACTTTATTTTCCATGAAACAGAATAATGTTTCCCAAGTTAGTTTTATAACCTTGTTATGAAGTATGTACTTCATTATGATTTCATAAATTATATTATGGAAATATAGTTGAAACCATGCCTTATATAATACATACATTTTTAGTAGACCTTATTGTTTTTGTGAAGAATTATTCTACTCTATTAAAATCTGTGGTTCCAGAGCTTTACTCTTCTACTTGATATATTAGTTTGGATTCTATAAGACAAGATAAGGTTGCATATATTACATTTCTAATTATTTTTCAAAATCTTTTAATTTAGGGGGAATCCCAGCAGGTTTGCAGATAACTAGTTTCTGACATTTCTCCAACATTAAACTGTAAATCCATTGAGTAAAATTTTCCAGTGTTTTAAAAAATATTATCCTCTCTGTAAAACTGAACATCTAATAAATTATCTAAATTTTTCTTTGCCACTCATCTTCCATAAATACTTAAAAAGAAGATAATTTTACCACATTGTGACCTATGATGACTTACTTTTTCCCATGTTTACATATTACTCTATGTTTAGTGGCGTTGCTTACAATTTACTGTTAAAATGTGTACACGTATGTATATACATATTTCAAAAAAGGCATGAAAAGTTCAATCTTACATTGTGATATCTTAAACATGGAATTAATATTTCTTCCTTCTAGTTTAGAAACTAAAAAAGAATATCTGAGAATGAAATGAGTATCTAAGAATGCCAGAGTATCCCAATAAGACCTTTCATTCCTCCAGTCATTATTTACTCATTTATAATTTTACCGAACCAGCCATTTATTCAAATTTTCCGATTGTGTACATAAGGAGATTGAGATTTTAAAAGATGAAGTGATTTGCTGAAGGCCTTGTGACAAGGGTTTGTGACTTTTCCTTAAATGAATAGGAAGCCTAGAGCTTTCCAGGATGAGCATGGAGCCAAATATTAGGTTACCGTCTTGCCAGGCTTAAAGCTCATTCCATGAAGTAAAAAAAATCAAAGAAGTTGAAAATATGCTCTATGATCATTAGCACTATAGGAGAGTATATATATATATATATATACACACACTCAACTGTATGTTATGTTAATAGTAATACAACTGTATATTATGTTAATATTGAAATATCCACAGAAATACAATTTTAAAGGATTATATAGAATGAATCATTTTGTGTATATAGAATGAATCATTTTGTGTATATTTGAGGGGTGCATCCCTAATGTGGAAACTATTACCATAGGATATGATGAGATATTTATATAGAATTTGTGCACTCAATGTATAGTACAGTGTATGGAGCAAATAATAATTTGTTATTTTGATAACACATAATTTTTTTCAATTCCCTGCCTATGTCTTGAAGAGTAAATGTGCCTAATTATCTTCAAAAGATAATTAAAGCATTCCTGTTGACAAGGTTTACAATGATCACGACAGTCTCAGAAAAAAAGAAAATTCAATGGTAAGAATCATCATACTATGCTCTAATTCTTGTAATGTTGTGTTTTGTTTTTATGATTTCAACCTTTATTTTAGATTCATGGATACATGTGCAAGTTTGCTGCATGAGTATATTACTTAATACTGAACTGAAGTGTAGGGTCTGAATGCTCCCTTCACACAGGTGGTGGGTGTAGGACCCAGTCCGTAAGTTTTCAACTCTTGCCCTCCCCTCTCTCTCTCTGTCTCTCTCCTCCTTCTCTAGTACTCCCCAGTGTTTATTGTTCCCATCTTTATGTCCATGCGTATCCAATATTTAGCTATCACTTTTAAGTGAGAACATACAGTATTTGGTTTTCTGTTCCTGTGTTAATTTTCTTGGATAATGGGCTACAGCTGCATTCATGTTGCTGCAAAGGACATGACTTTGTTCTTTTTTATTCCCTTGTGTATATGTACCACATTGTCTTTGTCCAGTGCTTCCTTGTTAGGCACCTAGGTTGACTCTAAGTCTTTGCTATTGAGCATAGTGTTATGATGAACATACAAGTACACATGTCTTTATGGGAGAGTGATTTGTTTTCCTTTGTGTATATATCTAGTAATGGAATTACTGGGTTGATGATAGTTGTAAGTTTTTTGAGAAATCTCCAAACTGCTTTCCACATGGCTGCGCTAATAAACACTCTCACCAACAGTGTATACACATTCCCTTTTCTCCACAGTTTTACTAGCATTTGTTGTCTTTCAACTTTTTAGTAACAGCCATTCTGACTGCTGACTGATATGAAATGGTATCTCATTGTGGTTTTGATTTGCATTTCTCTAATTATTAGTGATGTTAGCATTTTTCATATGTTTGTTAGCCACTTGTATGTCTTCTTTTGAGAAGTGTCTGTTCATGTACCTTGCCCATTTTTTATAAGGATTATTATTATTATTCATTAAATTGTTTACATTCCTTATTGATTCTAGCTATTAGACCTTTGCCAGATGCATATTTTGCAAACATTTTCTCCATTCTATAGTTTGTCTATTTACTCTTTTTATGGTTTCTTTTGCTGTGCTAATTTTTGTTTTTATTGCAATTGTTTTTGAGGAGTTAGCCATCTATCCTTTGCCAAGGCCAATACTGAGAATATTTGCCAGATTTCTTCTAGCATTTTTATAGTTTGAGGTTTTACATTTAAATCTTTAATCCATATTGGTTAATTTTTGTATATGGTGATAGGTAGGGGCCCATTTTCATTCTTCTATGTATGGCTAGCTGGTTATCCTGGCATCATTTGTTGAATAGGGAGTCCTTTCTCCATTGCTTTTTTTTATCAACTTTGTTGAAGATCAGATGGTTTCAGGTGTTTGGCTTTATTTCTGGGTTCTCTATTCTGTTCCATTAATCTATGTGTCTGTTTTTGTACCAATACCATGCTGCTTTGTCTACCACAGCCTTGGGGTATAGTTTGAAGTCAGGTAACGTGATGCCTCCAGCTTTGTTCTTTTTGATTAGGATTTCTTTGGCTATTCAGGCTCTTTTTTCTTTTTTATATTAATTTTAGAATACTTTTTTTTTTTGAGATGGAGTCTTGCTCTGTCGCCCAGTCCGCAGTGCAATGGCACCATCTCGACTCACTGCAACCTCCACCTCCCGAGTTCAAGTGATTCTCCTGCCTCAGCCTCCTGAGCAGTGGGAACTATGGGCACATGCCACTATGCCCAGCTAATTTTTGTATTTTTATTAGAGATGGGGTTTCACCATGTTGGCCAGGCTGGTCTCAAACTCCTGACCTCAGATGATCTGGCCGCCTCAGTCTCCTGAAGTGCTGGGATTACAGGCATGAGCCACTGCACCCAGCCAGAATACTTTTTACTAATTCTATGATAAATGATATTCATAGTTTGATAGGAATATTGTTGAATCTATAGCTTTGTTATTTTGCTTAGGATTTCTTTGGCTATTTGGGCTCTTTTTTGGTTCTATATTAATTTTACAGTAACTTTTTCTAATTCTATGAGAAATGTAGTTGGCAGTTTGACAGGAATAGTGTTGAGTCTATAGATGCCTTTTGGCGGTATAGCCATTTTAATAATATTAATTCTTCCAATCCAAAAGCATGGAATATTTTTTCCATTTGTTTGTGTTATCTCTGATTTTTTCCACAGTGTTTTCTAATTCTTCTTGTAGAGATTTTTTACATCCTTGATTAATGGTATTCCTAGGTATTTTATTTTTGTGTGTATGAGGCTATTGTAAGTGAGATTTTATTCTTGATTTGGCTCTCAGATTGCATGTTGTTGGTGCATTTCTATACTGGTATTTTTGTACAGTGATTTTGTATTCTGAAACATGACTGAAATCATTTATCATTTCTGGGAGGTTTTGGTGTAGTTTTTAGGATTTTCTAGGTATGGAATCTTATTGTCTACAAAGAGAGTTACTTTGACTTCCTATTTTCCTATCTGGATGCCTTTTATTTCTTTCTTTTGCCTAATTTCTCTGGCTAGAATTTCAAGTACCATGTTGAATAGTAGCAGAGAAAGTGGGCATCCTTATCTTGTTTCAGTTTTCGAGAAGAATCATTTCAAATTTTTCCTATTCAGTATGATGTTGACTGTGTGTCTGCCATAGATGACTCTTATTATTTTGAGGTATGTGCCTTCGACGTCTGGTTTGTTGAGAGTTTTTATCACAAACTTTATCACAAACAAATAAAAGTTATTTTATTAAATAACTTTTCTTCATTTATTGAGATGATCATATGGTTTTTCTTTTGAATTCTGTTGTGGTGAATCACATTTATTAATTTGCATATATTGAACCAACCTTGCATCCAGAAATAAAGTTTACTTTATTGTAGTGAATTAATTTTTCAATTAACTTTTAAATTAATTAGTTAACTAATTAGCTACTGAATTCAGTTAGCTAATAATGGTTGAGGATTTTTGTGTCTGTGTTCAGTAGAGATATTAGCCTGTAGTTTTCTTTTTCTGTTGTGTTCTTGCCAGATTTGGGTATCAGGGTGATGTTGGCTTAATAAAATGAGTTAGGGAGGAGTCCTTCCTTCTCAGTTTTTTGAAGAGTTTCAGTAGAATTGGTATCAGTTCTTTGTACATTTGGTAGAATTTGTCTGTGAATTCATCTGTTCCAGGGCCTTTTTTGTTGGCGTTTTTTTACAGATTCAATTTTGGTGTTTGATATTTGTTTCTTCCTGATTCAATCTTGGGAGGTTCTGTCTTTGCAAAAATTTATTTATTTCCTCTAGATTTTCTACTTTGTGTGCATACAGATGTTCATACTAGTCTCTGAGGATCTTTAATATTTCTGTGGGATCAATTGTAATGTCACCATTGTCATTTCTGATTGTGCTTATTTTGATCTTCTTTCATTTTTTATTTGTTAATCTAGCTAGTGGTCTGTTGATCTTGTTTACCATTCCAAAAACTAACTTTTGGTTCACTGATCTTTTGTATGGATTCCTGAGTCTCAGTTTCATTCAGTTCTGCTTTGATGTTAGCTATTTTTTTCTTCTGATAGCTTTGAAGTTAGTTTGTTCTTGTTTTTCTGTGTTTTTTAGGTATGATGGTAGGTTGTTGATTTGAGATCTTTCTACCTACTTCATGTAGGCATTTTGTGAAATAAATTTTCCTCTTAACACTGTTTTTGCTGTATCCCAGATATTTTGGTATGCTCTGTATCTGTTTTCATTTATTTCAAATAATTTTTTATTTCTACCTTAATTTACTTGTTTATCCTAAAGTCATTCAGAAGCCAGTTGTTTAATTTTCTTATAATTATGTGGTTTTGAGAGATCTTCTTGGTATTGATTTATATTTTTATTTTACTTGGGTCTAAGTTGGTATGATTTTGATATTTTGAATTTCTGAGACTTGCTTTATGGCTAAGCATGAGTCAATCTTAGATGTTTCATGTGTAGATGAGAAGAATATATATTCTGTGGTTGATGGGTAGAGTATGCCCATTAGATCTAACTGGTCAAGTGTCAAACTTAAGTCCAGAGTATCATAGTTAGTTGTTTTTTTTCCCCCTATCTGTCTAATACTGTCAGAGGGGTGTTAAAGTACCCTACTATTATTATATGACTGTCTAAGTCTTTTTGTAGGTCTTGAAGTACATGTTTTATGAGTGTGCGTGCTCTGATGTTGGGTACATATATATTTAGGATAGTTAAGTCTTCTTGTTGAATTGAAACCTTTCCGTTATTGTAATTTTCAAATGGCGAGCCAAGTCTATGTAAGCAAAATTATACAATAATTTTGTGTAATTTACAATAGTGTAAAGGCAATATGTTTTGACATATTTAATGAGAACTTCAGCTTCTTAACAAAATTTCTTATAAAATAAATTGGTTCACTGATTTTTCAGCAAATTTGGAATGCAAAATTATAAAATATTACCAAATTATTCTAGAAAATCAATCAGCAAAATTATTGAAAAATTTGGCAATACATGTTTTTCTCTTAAATGCATTTAAACTCTAACTCCTTACTTAGGTCCCAGTGATTTAAAAACAACAAAACAACAACTACAAATCTATAGGTTTCTCAGATCTAACATCTACTAGGGAGCAGTTGATTTCTTCTCCCAAACTTGTCCTACTGTGGCCTTTTGTGGTCCTCCCCAGGAACACACCAACATCTGTGTAGTTAATGAAGCCAAAACCTCTACCTCAGTCTTGGTTCTTCTCTTTCCTTAAATCTATTCTAAATACATCCTCTGATTTATACTTCTAGTCCTGGCTCAGTAATAATTACCTCATTTTACTTTAAAAGGATTGTGGTTTGGAGACTAAATTATATGATGGCTCTTGCTGTCTCCTAAATCATTTTTTTTCATCAAAACCTGTAAGAGCAAACTACAAAATATACATCTGAATAATCCAGTCTTCCTTCTCCATTTGTCACTACCATGGCTCAAGCCTTTGTTGTCTTGAACTTGAAGCACTTCCACCTACCATTCTCTCTGCATCCAATCTTGTTTCCATCACCCGTTCTGGAAAGTAGCATCTAAAATGGTCTTTATCAAATGGAACCACTTCCCTTAAAGCATTCTATTCCACATGGGAAGGCTAAGCTTTTGGCTAAGGCTGCATCTCCACACACTTTGTTCTTAGCCATAGGTTCAGAAACCCATGCGTTCTTTCTGCCCCAGTTAATTTTCACTAATTCCCAGGAGCCTCTGCATCCCAGAGTCTCTGGCTTCTGTGTGACTAGCTTCTTCTCAACATTGATGTCTTAGAAGAAATGCCAGTTCTTCAGAGAGACTTTCCTCACTACTCAGCAAAAATAGCCTACCAGCCACTCACCAGTCTCTATTATATGGTACTCATCATCTCCCTTCATAACATTCATCATCTTCAACTAAAGTTATTGTGATCATTCATCTGCCTATCTTCTTCAAATTATAATTAGTACCTGTGCCTCTTGTCCATGGCTGTAATTTTGATGCCTCTAACAATGTCCAGTACATTCCATAGTACACACATTATAAATATTCGTTAATGAAAGATTAAAGTTGATTTTCATGTAATCATATTTAAAGGTTATTATTATTCATTTAAAAATGTCTCCGTCTGGTATGAAATAGTCCAAAATATGTCTTCCAAATCAGAGTATAGTTTACAAAAGCTATTAAAAAATTAAGCTTCAACATTCCTCCCAATATTCAGGATTTGAAATAATATTCACTGCATTTCATAAAGTGATTATAATAAAAATGTTAATGTTCTAATAAAATAATAAGTAATGTAACCAGCATGATGTATTCTTCAGAAACTTGAATGTAGGAGAAAGGACTCCATTTTCTCTACATCAAAATAAATCAGATTTCATGCCAACAGATTTCTGTAATTTCAGATGCAATCATTTTTAAACAACCTGTCCCTCGTAAATGTTGCACAGTTTATCTGAGTGGGGAGTTAGGGGGTTTTGCAGGAGCTCAGAACACAAGGGTATGGGTTCTAATCCATTGTGGTCACCACTGGCATTGTTTACGGCCAAGTCCACACAGTTCTTTGAAGTTGCAGGCTACTTTGTGGCATGTCAAGCTGTGTTCATCAGCCTTACTGATCCTGAGAGCCCCACTGCCCAGGTGACTCCCTTCTCCATGCACCTCATGATCCAGAGCCCCCAGAGGCCCTTCCCACCACCTGGAGAGTCGGTTAGCAAGGTCTTCTCCCTGCTGTGTGCAGCCGTTTCTTTTCCCATCCTGTTACCATCTCTACTTTAGGATAATCTCCTCAGAAATCTCAGAGTTTCAAGAAGCTGAAATAGGAAGGCAGCCTCTACTTTCTGCTCTGCCACTGAAAATGCTGCACTGACAAAGGCTCTTAAACTTTGCCAATGTTCCTTTGGCAGTGTGTACCTATGATCCCTGTCTCAGAAGAATGATTAAAATATATATAATCACAAAGGAAACAAATTATATTGAAATTCAATTTAAAAAGTGCTTCTTTTATTAACCACATTGAGATCTAACTATGAAGGATTAGTAAGTACCATGATTTAATAAGGACTACTTACTTTTTAAGATACCATAATTATAGTGATAAGCAAAACAAAAATTTGATGTATCCATAGTAACTGCATATAAATGTTAAAGTATTTAAAATTTTATGAGTTTTCTTGGTATGTCCAAAGCTACTGTGTTTTAAAATTTACATTCATATTTGAAAAAAGTACCAAATTTCAATTAGAAGTTACTAAAGCTGAAGGCATACATATTTTTTTCTTATCCAAGTTCACAGATGACCCCGCATTAAGAACCTAACTTAATGATCATTATAACATCTGTAGTGTGATAAATAGTTTATCCCACTAAAAACAAATCTGACTGATGCTTGAAGACCCAGGTTTGGGTATAATACAGCATAGCTTTATCTCCAGGTGTGTATTCTCATTCCACGCCCATCACTGAGAAAACTCACCTCCCCTCTTTACCTCACTAGTAATAATGATCCCCTCCACCAGTCCTGGCAAACACAGTATTTCTTCTAATTTGATGATTACACTCCTAAGTACAGGTTCAGATTATATATAGGAATGTGAACCCTCTCCGGCAACCCAATTTTTTATAACCTCTGAGCACAGTTAAATGCTCACCACATCCTGTGAGCTGAGCATAAGTCGGCCATGACACACTCCCCTTAGATACGTGGGTAAGACGAGGTGCAATGATATTATCTGAGTGACAGAAAGTCTGAGACCTAGGGAAAGTCAGAGCTGGAGCAATAATCTCTGTTGGTCAGCTCTGTCCTTTGCCTCATGGTGCCTTCCTTCTATGTTATGAGAAGTGCTACAAAGCACACATTTTGAAAGCAGAAGCCAAAGTTAGGCAGTCTGTGTATACACACACACACACTCCCACACACACACTACACGCAGATAGCAAATATTTGTTTCTCTTTGGTAGTCTGCCTTCTGTCTACGTACTATACATTTCTAAACAGAGTTGTTCCCTGAATTGCATTAAACACAAGTGAATTTGTTTGATTTAAAGTTCTACTTTAAGGGAGAGTCGACATTTTATCCTGCATTTCTCTGAGCACTTTTTTGTCTTTCATGCTATTATTAGCATATGATATTACCAGTTGATAATAATTTTAAATTTTGATTCTAGCACCTTTTCAGAATTTTAGAATTACTAAAGTGGCTGAATTTTTGCAGAAAACATTCTGTTATTGATAAAACTGACTGAACTATCATGAAATGATAGATATCTAACCACATTCTAAGTTGTGGTTAGCATGGTAGTAGATAGTAAATTGAAGTTGGTATTTCCACTTTAGAAGAATAGATAGATAATAGTAGATAATAGATTTAATTTGGTATTTCCACATTAACATCTAAAAATACAGTCATTGGAGTAGCCACATTTTGAAACAGAGGTGTCATTTTTAATATAGAATAATTTGTACATTAATTTTTTTAAATAGAGGACTCAATGTTTGCTGTCAAATGTATAACTCATATGGATTCCATAGGGTTTCCTTCTTGTGTTAGTATGCTACTCTGTGATGTTGCTATATATACACGTACACATTCTTTTAATTCTGAAAAAGTATAAACATGCAAATTCCAAAGAAGGAAGCTATATTTAATCATGGATAATTAAATATTTCAAGCTTTGCATGGGTAATCAATCTTGTCAGCAAAGGCACAAACAACTTGCCCAGGTACTGAGCATGGTTCAGTTGTCCTGATTGATACAGAATATGTATAATGTCAATAAAACACACCAGAGAATTAGAAGTCTCAGCATTGGGGTGATGGCTTTTGCTAAGTGGCTTTAGTGATCGCCAAGACACTGCCATAAAAGCACGTCAAATATTTCATTGATTAACATAAAATAAAAAATGAAACTTTTGTATATTCAGTAGAAAAAATGCAATCTTCAAATATCTAATAATTTGATTTAACCATTAATATTACCCCATTAAATGGTTTATGAGGCCTGCATTTTTCATGACCAAGCTTAAAACTAAAATGTTATAGGTAGTCTTTAAGTTAGATAATTTACAATAAATAAAATGTATTTATGATTCATTATTTTATGTAACAGGTAGTTTTCACTTTCATGTGTAAATAACTTAAGAATTGAGTTTCTGTATCCCTTGGGAACAGTGCTAATCTCACGCATTTGAGGAAATAAGTAGACCCAGTGCGTGGTGCTACCTTGCTCCTGAAGACAGCAGACTTACTCTGGCAGTCAGTGTCTCAGCAGGAGCCAGAAACAGGGCTTTTCTGCCTGTCTCCTCTCCGGTTAGAGATCCACAGTAGCAGAGAAGAGGACACCGATTGTTTCAGGAAGATGCGCCTCTGTGCCCCTTTCCTCCTTGTCCTCAGCTGGCTTAGTTCTGCATGCAACAGGTCTGGCTGTACCCCATGGTGCTCTCTCTCATTCTCCGCATGACAGCTCTCTCTCTGGAGAGAAGCAGAATGGGAAGGAGAGAGAAGAATTATTAAAGTTGGAGAGGCAATGCAAGTTTAACACTTCAACTGATGGATTATTTTACATGTTTCCTATTTGAAGTTTAAGTTATTAATATATTTTACTGTACATATCTTACGTTTTTAAAAATGTTTGAGGGCACTGCCAATTTTAGAGTTTGAAGTGATATTAATAGTCATTCGGTTCAAAACTTTTTCCCAAAGACAAAACATGTGAATTGCAACGAAGCCAAAGCATTTGTGAAACAGCTTCTTTTCTTTTCCAAAACCTATTCTTTCCCAGGATATCTGAAGGAATGTAGAGAGGAGAAAATAGAAGAAAATAAATTTCCTGCCTTATGCCTTCAATATAAGAAATGGCAAAATTATGGTTCTTTTATCTTCAAGAATTATGTTACTTTCTTTTGAGTACTCATTAATTGACACCCATCAGTTCATTTTTCAAACCCTTTCATGAGTAGGAGAAACCCAAAGAGGGACTGCCCATAGCCACTTGGCCTGAAGACACAACACAGGTCATCAGCCCCCTGCTTGGAGACATGCCTACCTTCTTATTTTGCAAAATTCTCACTGTCCTTTTCTGTTAAGGTGTGGGCAAAGGGAGCTAAAAGACAGCATTCATTACCCACTTCGCTGTGTACTTGGTGTAAATTTCCTGCACTTAAATGCCCAACAGCCAGTGGTTTGGTCTGTAAAAGACACAGGAAGCAAAGTGCTTGCTCAGCCTATAGGGATGCCATAAACCCTGTTTCTAGAAGGAGCTTAGAAGCCCAGCAGTCTATGAATTATGTGAGAATCACTCAGCAAATGGTCGCTGTGGCATATTAATAGAGAATGGGTATTGATTCACCTAAAATTAGAACACACCTCAATATACTTCTATTGCCACAAGTCTTTGACTTTCAAGGCATTGTCAGCAGAGTCCAGAATCTGTATAATGTGAGAATGTAAGAGTGGAGGTGAAAATCTCCTATGTTCATCAGACCTATCAGAGGACAGAGTAGAGGCAACATTTTAGAAGAGTTTCTAAAGCTGTGGCTATCTGGGATAATTTCAATTTTCAGAAAAGTCTGCCCTGAGCTGCAGGGGCTCTTTACAATCTCTTCTTTATGACATTACTTTCTGTTTCAAGGAATATACAAGATAAGCTTGAAGCATCCCATAGTGACAGAAAGAAAAGAAAATGCTCAAACACATGCCTGCATGTGCACACACAAAATACACACACACACACAAACACACACACACACACACACGATGGAACTATGCCAAAGAGACACAGGAATCAACTGGAAGGGCTCCCAATGGACAAACCTGGGACAATCTGATCAAACAACATAAATAAAATACTTTTAGATCATAACTAAAACTATAACATAAAAGGCTGTGAGTACATAGCGATATAAATAATGATTGAATAAATACATAAGTAGGGGAGAAGAGGCACATCTCCAGTGCAGAGGATTCAAAATAATTTATGTATATATTCTGCCCTCAAATAGGTGAAGCAGGATATTTCCCTGACCTCTTCACAGGACTCACAATAGGGGTGCCTCGTTTACCCAGCCCACAGCTTTCAACTCCTCTTGGGAGGGAGCATATAAGCAAATGAGGCGGGAACTAGAGTGCATGCATACTGGAACCAGCTGATTGCTTTGGTAAGGCAGGGGCAAACTCCACTCACTCAGACCCGCTGCATTCCACCCCTTGTAGGGGGGAGCACACACATGAACAGGTGCAGGAGCCAGGGCGAGAACTTCTGGGTGCTGGTAGGAGCAAACTCCGTGTGGGCCTTGCGGCAGCATCTTGGGGGGTGCCCATGATCCCTGAAGTGCCATAGGGCATGTTAAAGTACTCTTTTAGCTCGGCCATCTGCAGATGGCTTGAATGTTAACAACTCAGTGGGCCTTCTACCTTTTCATGTGCAGCGGTTGCCTTCTGCCAGCAAGGGTAAAAGGCAAGTGTGACAGCCTTTTGCATCTGTACTCGTGGCTCCCAAGCTCTTGTCTGGCATCCAGGAGAAATGAGTTCACATGAATGAATTGAAAAATGGTAAATGCAGTGATTTTATTGCCAATAAAAGTGGCTCTCAGCAGCAAGGGGAGCTGAAAAGGGGACAGGACGGGAAGGTAATCTTCTCCTGAAGTCTGGTCGTCTCCAGCCAAATTCTTCCCTGAAGTTACACCGTCAAGCTGTCCCTCTGAAATCAAGCTGCTTCTCTCTTACTTCCAGCTGTTTCTCTTCTCTGCCAGTTGAATATGGGGTTTTTATAGGCACAGGATGGGAGTGGTGAGACAGGGCCATAAGTGGTTTTTGAAAAGGCAACATTCAAGCAGGAAAACAGGGATGTCAGTTCTCACTTTGGGCCATGGTGTGAGGCTTTTCAGCTTGAAGGTGGGGCTTTGCCAGGGACCTGCCACTGTCTACCTAGAATTTCTCTGTCTCCTGTTGCTATCATAGGTATAGCATGACTTCCCACTCCTGAAGTGTAGGCTGCACATTGTGACCTCCGTCAAAGAATACAATATAGAAAAGGAGGGGAAAGAGTAACTTTGCAGCACAGAATCTTAGCAAACATTACCTCAGCCAGGTGGTCAAGGTCAGTATCAACAGAGATCAGTCATGTTGATGGTGTATACCCTTGGTAGGATGGATGAAAATCAAGCTTCACCTATTCAAAAACCCATAACCCATAACCCCAGTATGAAATGGAAAAACAGATAAATCCTAACAGAGGAACACTTTATGAATTTCTTGATCAGTATTCCTCAAAACTGTCAAGGTCATTAAAAATAAGGGATATGTGAGAAAGTGGTGCCACCAAGAGGAACCTGGAAGTCACGGTAACTAAATCAAATGCAGAATCCTGGATGGGGCCCTAGAACAAGAAAAGACATTGAGTACAAACTAAGGAAATCTTAATAGATTATGGACTTTACTTAATAACAATGTATCAAAATTGATTTGAATGTTAGACATACAGAAACTTTCTGTATATCTAGTATAGATATACTAGGTATATCTCTATATACTAGATAGAGATACTAGATATACTAGATATATATCGAACCTTCTCAACTTTTCTATTAAAAAAACTCTTATAAAATTAAAAGTTTCTAAAAAGGATACTCAATGAATTCATTACTTATAAGGAAAAACACAGGAATCTTTTAACATATAAAAATTAGAATCATATTAAACATAGGATATGAACAATTTTTAATTGAATTTGGTTTATCCACATGGTTGAATGTTATGCAGCTATTATGAATAACTTTAAAATGCTTATGTAAAAAATAGAAAATAGTTATGTTAAAATATCTAACAAAGCAATAAGAAAATTTTTAAAAAGTATGATCGTATCTGTATCAAATATCCAATATCCACCATAAGCCCAGCTCCTCCCTAAGTTAAAAAGAAAAACAAAAACCAGAGGATAGGAGACAAGCAGTATGTAGAAGCTATATCCCTACTAGTATATACATATTTAACTAAATATTTAATTATAGAAAAGTATAATTCTCTTTTTACTCGTTTGATAAAAATTACTGTGGTTTGTATTATTAAATTACTATGGTTTATGTGATAAAAAATAATATATTTTCCTAGGGAAGAGCTACATATCATAATTTTAGAGTATTCTCGATTCCAACATTAAGAATCTCTAAAAAAGAGAAGCCATATAATAAGTGGTTTGAGCTGAGTTGTAAAATTACACACGCCTAGGTTTACATATTATTTCCAACCCTTAATACCTACATGAACTTTGAAATATTATTCAATTTCTAAGTCTTGGTTTCTTCATACAAAAGGGAGAATAATTATATCTACCAAAGAATTTATTGCAGTGTTTGAATCATGGTTAATGCTAAGTAAATTCTATAAGAGATATTTCACTAGAATAAATTAAAAATACATATTAGTCTGAATTCTCCTGAAGAAAGATGAGAGAAGATGAAGAAATTCAAAGAAACTAATGGACAACATTAAGTTATACCAGTTTCCTTTGAATTCAGGTCCCTGAAGAAGGATCATAGGTAGACAGGAACATCATTCATGATAATTGGGAAAAGAGAGTTAATAGGATTCCAAGGGTGAAAGACGAAATTCCAAGGAAACTCTGAAGGGAATGAATAAATCAATACAAACCTAGAACCAGGTCAGCAAAAAGCAGAGCACAGATCCTGAGCCTCAAGAACAGATAAGACTAGAGAAACGATGTCAATATTCAATGCAAATATTTAAAAATAATGATTGCATCATTTGCTTGAGAAAACATTTGAAGATGTTCAGAAACGTGAGCTAGTGACACTGTTGTTTCATTAGCCTGGGGAGATATGTTTCCACGTAATTCATGTCTTCCATACCACAACACTACTGTACACACACATTTTTGTATAAGATGTAAATTTGTGAAGCATTAAAATAGTTGCTTCGAAAATCGACATTTGTAATCTCAGAAAAGAGAGCTCGAGAAGCGATGCGGTTCCCAAGATAACACAGGACCTGAGGGCTGCTCAGCTTCAGTTTGGCTAGGAAGACAGGACCATGACAAGAGGAAACATGTCGTGTTAGTGAGACGACAACTAGGATTTTGGGTAAGAATTTGGGTCTACAAGGAACATGGAATTGGGGTAACATAATCAAGGAATAATTTAATTAAAAACCTGCATAGTGAGAGTATGCCAATGAGGAGCCTCACTAGAAGTAGCAGAAAGAGACTCCATGAGGTTTCACTGAAGGAGATTGTAATTACTTTAACAGTTGTTTTTAATTCACACTTCTTTGCATATAGAAATCTTTAGAGTCCAACACCATTAAATGTACTGATTGGAACTTTTTATGTTTCAATTATAGTAAAAGCCATTGAGCAATGTTCATAGGGACTCTGTAGTCCAGCATTTATGCAAAAGTTATTAATTTTTAAAACTAGAATGACTTGGGATAAATATATTTGGTAGTTTCTGAAATCACTTAGGAGTATTTTGTATCATGAAAGTTAATAAATCTGGATAAAATATAAAAACTCAATCATTATTAATCAAGCAATTTTTTAAAAGTCTTTAATGACTGACTTTTCTTTTTTCAATGTTTCAAGCACACTGTCAATATACTTTTTTTATTCTCATTTATTATATATTTCTTTTCATCCAAAATTGTCATTCTATGAATGTATTTATGAGCAAATTTGAAGGGATGATTGACCTCAATTGTAATCTTCCCTGTTAAGAATGAATTGCTATGGGTATCATGCTGTGGAGAAAGTAGGAATTGATTCTGAATCTCACATACACACATGCCCACACACACACATGTCCTTTCCCCAACACACAAGCATGGAGCTGAAAATAAACACAGTTTAATTCAGATGAAAATCAACCACTTTCAAAATAGCATTAGAAACCAATCATTTGTACCTTGCTTTGTGAAAACAAAGGCAAAAACAGAACCCATGCTGTGCATCCAATTACAATAGTAGGCGCACCATGACAAGTTTCACAGCCATTTTCAGATAAGGCCTAAATATGAGCGCAGATTGAAATTAGCAAACAACAACACAAAGGAAGTAAAGAGAACAGAGAAGAATTGTGTGAGGAAAAGGAGAAGAGAGGCTCATCAGTAGCGAGGCAAGAGTTTGACAGAGGGAAGGTGAGGAAGGCAGGTGAACCTGTCACTGATGCACTCAGAAAACAGGGGTCGCCCATCACTCCTTCACCTCCATACTGCTGCAGGTCACAATCAGCATTAAGGGGACACATAGGCTCTTACTTTTTTCTTTTCTTTTTCTTTTTTTTTTTTTTTTTGAGACAAAGTCTCACTCTTTCGCCCAGGCTGGAGTGCAGTGGCATGATCTTGGCTCACTGCAACCTCTGCCTCCCAGGTTCCAGCATCACCTGCCTCAGCCTCCCAAAGTGCTAGGATTACAGGCGTGAGCCACTGCACCAAGCCGGCTCTTTAAGAATACATCCTTGTCCATTTCATGCACAGGTGAGAGTTCTGTGACTATTTTCTTGGATTATCTCAGAACAATGTCTATCCACTCAGCTCGCCAAACTTTTGAAGGGTAGCAGAATATGCCACTCAAAATATGCCAGTTTGGCATGAGAATTATTTTGAGCTGAAGGCAACTGAGAAGCAGACAAACTCTTGGCCCTCTCCCATCTGTCTAAAAGCAAAAAATGAGCAAAGATACAAGCTGTCATTTCACAGAAGAGCAAATATAAGTGGCTCAAAATTACATAAAGATACATATATCATTAATAATTATTACTGGAAGGCAGACCTTGAGTGTGAGCTGTCCAGGTCCCTGGAATGTTGAACAAAGAATTGGACAAAACACGCAAACAGATTAACAAAGGGACAAAACACAGGAATGAAACAGTGAAAGCAAGGATTTATAAAAGCAAGAAAGCACTCCACAGGGTGTGAGTGGGTCCGGGGCAAATAGCTCAAGGGCCCAGTTACAAGTTTTTCTGGACTTTTAAGTACTCCATTTGAGGTTCCTATCGGTTACTCCTTATCTGAATGAAGGATTTGGTTCATGGCTAATTCAGGGCTGAGCTGAATTGGCGGCCTATGCAGATGAAGGGATGGTCCCTGCTTGGCCCACAGCCAATCCAGGGCACTCTCCCTTTCCATCTGAGACCTGGTGGAAGGGAGAGGGTTTAGGGAGAGTAGCCTGTGATCCTTTATTACTCAGCATGGAGAGATGGGGTTTCTCCTTTGGAGTAGCTTTAGGAAGTTTGTGTTAATTGGCCTTGGGGTCTCCGCCCCATATGCAAGTGTTTTCCTTTTGAACCACCTTTGGGAAGTCAGCAACAATTGACCTTAGACTTCCTGCTTCCCCCAGACCTTGGTGTTTTTCCTTGACTCAGCATGAATTGGCCTTAAGTTTCCTGCCTCCTGACCCTATTCTCCTGCCTCATAATCACAAAAATGTAAATTAACATCAAAATGAGATGCCATTGCATATGCACCTAATTGGTGAAATGACAAATCAGATTAAGACAAATGTACATTAAAATGTGAGGCAATAGCAACTCAGCCATGGCTGATAAAAATATAAATCACAACAACTTTGGAAAAAAAAGTTGGCATTACCTATTAAAATTAAAATGTGCACATTTTTTTGGCCTAGCCATTTTGCTCTTAGATATTAGCTTAAAGAAACTTTTGCATATGTGGCATTAAGTGGCAAAATATAGGACTGTTCATGTTATAGAACCAAACTATGATCTACTCGCCCAGGACAGTAAAACCAGATATCCACACCAAGGTTTTGTAGCAGGAGAAAGGAAAGTATTTATTTGCAAGGCACCAAGCAAAGGGACTCAGGCAACTATGGTTAAACTCTGACCTCCTCAATGGCTTTAAAGTAAGACTTTTAAAAGACAGGAGTAAATTTTGGGAAAGCAGAAATTAAAGGCAAAATCATAAATAAATACATGGAGGTTACACATTGCTTTTCACCTAAAAGGGCAGGATATCTTGAACCAGGATTCATAGGGAGGTTCAAAGATTTTCTGATTTGCAATTGGCTAAGGAGGAAGCTTTGTTTAAAAATTTTGGGCCAGCAGAAAAGACTGTTAGCTCTGGTTTCTGCATGTGACTCCCTCCAGGCACCTCAGGAGGAAATTTAGAACAAGGAATGGTGGTCAGAGTTCAGTCTTCAATTCCCATTATCTGAAGTGTACTGCCATGGAATCTGTTCAGTGGAGCTTGGTGTTTCAAATAAACAAGTCAGGAACATTTTTAAAGATGTTACATTTAGTTTCTATAGAGAACCAAACATCTCCTGACTATAATTTCCTTGGCTATTGTTTTAAGCTACTATTACCTTCCTTCTTTCTTATTAAGTTGCTTATTTACATTTCAGGGCTAGCTAGGTGTCTGGAATTTCCCTTGAAGAAACTTAAATTTTCATTTATTTCCATGTTTATGGGGTCCAAGAGGCCTCTAAAAGGGAGTCCCTCCTCTGTCTCGCTCATAGAACCATTTAAAAAAGAGGAAACTAGCTGAACATTTAATAGAAGTAAAATGTACACATATATTTTGGTGCATTTATATTATGGAATACTACATATTCTCACAAATTAATGAACTACATGTAGTTGTTGCAACTACATGCAACAACATCGACACATTTCAAAAACTTTGCAATAAGAGAAAGTAGCAACTGAAAGAAGATATTTAGAATACAAAAATTGTTAAAAATAATAAAAACTAAATGATATATTATATAGATGTACATATTTTGGAAATAAAACTATTTTTATAAAGAGATTGTCATTACACAAAATTTAGAAAGTTGATTAATCCTGAGGGAGCAGAAGAAGCTATGATTGTGGGGTACAACAGAGAATCCAAGATACTGATATTGTACTCTTTCTTAATCTAGGTAATAGGACACTGATGCTAATCTTGTTACTGAAACACCAGGGATTTGGTCTAGGTCCTGCTGCTTGCTTCACAGAAAGCCAATCACTGAGACAACAAGTATTGCCGAAGAAGAAGGCTTTCATTGAGTGCTGCAGGCAAGGAGATGGAACCTCAGTCTCAAGTTCATCTCCCTGACTTCTAATTAGAGGCTTATATAGCAGGGACAAAAATGTAGTAATGTGTAAACAAAACAGGAACTAGGGAGGGGCAGGGAAGCAACATGATGAATGAGAAATTCAGAGCCCCATTGTCAGGATGTGGTAATCTGGTGAGTTTCAGTTTTTCCATATGTTTTTTGAGAGCCTGAAAGTCCTTTTCTGAGGAAGGAACTCAGATAAAACAAATATAAGTTTCATGCCTTAAGACCAGAAAGATCAATTTCTATGTTCATCTAAAAGAACGATCTATGGGATTACTGGGTTGGTTTCAGTTCCCCCTTTCTGTTTTGTTTATAAATTCCTTAATCATGAAAGGCTGTCAGTCTTTCTGGCTGCTTCATGATGAAGAGGGGTGCCACAGTCAGCTCCATACTATGGGTGACCATGTAGCCACCTAGGAATCAAAGGTTACTCTTATAGAGTTTCCTTCTGACATACAATATTTCTCTCTCCAGTCTCCCACTTCCAAAGACAAAACAGAGTAGGACCAATCTACCTGCAAAATATGTTTCAGTCCCATATACTTGGCCTGATTACCCACATGAAGTGCAGCAAGAATTATTGTCCGCATAGGCTCTCCTAAATTGGCTTTGGCAGAACCTCTCATATGGCCATTTCAGTCAGAGCCCTGAGAAAATAACCATTACAAAAGAAAACTTGTGGTTATTAAATGTATGCAAACAGACACATTGCCGTTAATTAGAATATTCACAAATAGCTTACAAATTCTGGAGAAATTAGGCAGACCAAGAAATGACTCAAATTCTGTTTACAAAAGTATACTCTACTCAATATACATAAAGTATATTTCAATACTATAAGTAGCTCAAAAGGAAAAAACTCTCCAGACTCTGAAAAGCAAAACAAAAACAATCCACAATATTTCAAACCAAAGCACCATAAAAAATCATTTCTGTTCTCCATTAGTTCAGTCCATGCATGTCAACACCTTCTCTGCTTCATATTGGGTTAGTAATCTCTATGAACACAGCAATCTTTCAATTAATGCCCTGCAAATTTTCTCTCTAACCAAGGGCACAATCTCCAAATTTATCAGAAACTTGCATTCAATAGTCCTTTTCATGAACTCCTCCAAAGAAGCAAACCCTGGACTGTAGCTGATTATAAGTCACTTTTTCTGAGAAGAATCAAAGCAAAACATCAATTGTGGATGACAAAAGTCTTAACACAGCCATAGTTAAAGACACGGTTGACAAGGAAATTTGGTTATTTATGTGGCATACAACAATTTAACATAATAATTACAACATACATTAAGAATTTTAGGAATGTCATACTATCCTGGACCACATATGAACAATACATCTGTATAAATATAACCCAAAGGAAGGTAAACACCACCTCAGATTTTACAATATTTCCACTAACATAACAAATAAACCTAATAAGCCTAATATGTCTCTCTTGGACTTCAGGGAACCTCATATCAAAAAAGGTAGTTTAAGATCAAAAAGACTAAATTTAGAACCTGGAATTTTGTTGAAAGTCTGTCAAGTATCAAGGTTTTAAGAAACTTGATATGATAAAGTAGGATCACTGATTACCATAAAACAGTCATTCATTTATCCATAATGATAAAACAAAAACTTTTACCTTTTGATAGAGGAGACTCAGTTTCCCAAACAATAAGACCTAATACAGACAGCATGAGGCCAGCTATATCTGTCTCTCCTTCCTCCATCTTCTCCCTGCAGTTTGCTCAGAAGGTAAACAAAATATTTTCTCTCAAAATTACACAAACATTTTGTTCAAAAGAGAAAAAGTTTGCCTTTACATGGTGTATAATAAATGTGAAAATTGATTTTAATAAAACCTCGTAAACAAATCTGCCTACTTTTAATCAGTTTGACCATAAGATTTCCATAAACTTTTTATAACATTTTCCAATTTTCTATTAAATACCAGGTCAATGGTCCAAGAAAACCCTGTTATTCCAACACATGGGCCCAGATGCTGGCCTTGTATCAGAGTGCCTTTGATATTAATGTTTAATTTATAGAAAAACTCTGAACTAATCTTATCCCGCAAAATCGGCGCTTATAATTGTAAGCACCCATCTCTTCCACAATAGTCTCTGGTCTTAGAGAATTACATAGTTTTAATTCCTGGCCCTATGTCTCACAAAAGCAATACATTTTGATTGTCACCTTCTCCCTAGTCTAGTGATGATGCTTCAACTGGTGTCAATGCTCAAAATGTAGCAGGGGTTGGTGCTTTCTTTAGACCCAAAAGTCAAAGCCCTGTAACTTAACAGCACAGGCCTTAGTTAATAGGATATTTATGCTGCAGAAAAATCCTATCATTTTCTCTAACATGTTACAAATTAAAACACTGTGATTTGGTGTTTGGGAATTACTGCCTGCAGTACTTCAAACCACTGTATTAAAGTAGTTAGGTATTCTTTGCATATATCTAATTGCCAGCATTCTGGCAATTATGACCGAACACATCAAAAATGTCGTAGGTCCTATGCGAAACTTACCAGAGTAAGACAACTAACTTTTTTCTTCATCATTAAAAAATGATAAATGCAAATATCAGATTTGGAAATTCAATGAGAAATACTCTCCTCTCACTTAAATACTATATGACAAAACAAGAACAAAGTAAGAATAAGCAAATGATAATTTCCTTATAATTTTTAAAGAGCATCACCACGTATTTCCAAGATTGCTTTCTAGATATAGTACCGACAACTGATTATGTTACCGGTGGAGGGTGTACAGATTCTTGGTATTTTTAACAAAGAATTGGACAAAAAGCACAAAGCAAGGAAATAATGAAGCAACAAAAGCAGAGCTTTATTGAAAATGAAAGGACACTCCACATGGGGGGAGCAGGCCCAAGCAAGCAGCTCAAAGGCTCTGTTACAAAATTGTCTTGGGTTTAAATATCCTCTAGATGTTTCCCATTGGTTACTTGCTGTATGCCCTATGGAAATGAAGAGGCTGAAGTAAAGTTATAAAGTCATTTACTTGATGCACACCCTGTGTACAAATGAAGAGGATATTTCCTGTTACAGCTGAAGTAGAGTTACAAAGTTATTTACTTGATCATAGGAAGTTGGAGTTTTTTTATTTGATTTAGTTCTAGGAAGTCCTTAGGTTCCCTGCCCCCAGACCCTGTTCTCCTACCTCAATTAGATAACTCTCATCACCAAAATCTTCAAACCAGTGCAACAGCTGCAAATATTTTAAGTACAACATGAAGGCCCATCACTGATAAATGGCTTGAGATAAAAAATCACTAGAAAGTCTCACCCTTTTTTATATTACTACTTAATCCAAGTGTTCACTGTTTCGTTTATCAAAATGAAAAGATGAAATTTGAAATCTGGTTAGGCTAAATGTTAGGGCTCTTTGTTTTTGGGGTTTGGCAGAAATGTTTTTGAGTGCTATAACCAGAAGTGGGGGGAGGAGGGGGATTTGTGGAAATTTTTTATTGTAGTGTTGGTGTGAAGAACGGTTGCGTGTTCATTCGTTGGCTATTGTTATGTCCAACAAGCATGAATTAATTAACGCATTATGGTAGTTATGCTCGGCTGTAATATTGAACGTAGGTGCGATAAATAATGGAATGGGGCAGGAATCAAAGACAGATACTGCGACATAGGGTGCTCCGGGGCCAGCATTTCGCAATGCTATCGCGTGCACACCCGCCAGACGAAAATACCAAATGCATGGAGAGCTCCCGTGACTGGTTAATAGGGTGATAGACCTGTGATCCATCGTGATGTCTTATTTAAGGGGAACGTGTGGGACTTTTTAGATGTTATGGCCCTGAGGTAGGAACCAGATGCTGGATACAGTTCACTTTAGCTACCCCCAAGTGTTATGGGCCCGGAGCGAGGAGATTAGCACTCTTGTGAGGGATATTGATTTCACGGAGGATGGTGATTAAGGGATTCCTATCTGAGGGGGGCATCCGTGGGGGCAAGGAGGGATTTGACTGTAATGCGCTATGTACGATGGACGGTTTTATGTACTATGTACTGTTAAGGATGTATAGGTCTGTTGATATTCTAAGGGTTGAGGATTGCCTTTGGAGGAGGGGTTGATGTTCGGTAGTTGTGGGGGTTAGTTACTGTTCGTGCTTGTAAGCATGGGGGGGAGGTTTTAATGTGGGGTGAGTTTTGTATGCACTATGGACGTTCAAGTATTTGTAGTACTATATAATATTCATGGTGGCTGGCAGTAATGCACGATATACATGGCGGTTGTTGGTGGGTTAGCCAATACTTGGGTGGTACCCAAATTTGCTTCCCCATGAAAGAACAGAGAATAGTTTAAATTAGAATCTTAGCTTTAGGTGCTGATGGTGAAGTCAAGAACTTTTTCTCTGATTTGTCCTTGGAAGGAGGTCTTCGTCTCTGGTTTACAAGACCGGTGTATTAGGTTATACTACAAGGGCAGGTTCATTTGAGTATTTTGTTTTCGATTAGGGAGATGGCTGGTATTAGGATTAGAATTGTTGTGAAGTATAGTACGGACGCTACTTGTCCAATGATGATGAAGGGGTAGCTTACTGGTTGTCCTCCGATTCAGGTTAGGGTGAGGAGGTCTGCGGCTAGGAATCAATAAAGTAATTGACTCAATGGGCGGAATATTATGCTTTGTTGTTTGGACATGTGGAGAATAGGTACTACTGTTAGGATAAGGGTAGATAGCAGTAGGGCTAGGACGCCTCCTAGTTTGTTAGGGATAAATCGGAGAATTGTGTAGGCAAATAGGAAGTATCATTCGGGTTTGATGTGGGGTGGGGTGTTTAGGGGGTTAGCTAGGGTGTAGTTGTCTGGATCACCCAGGAGGTCTGGTGAGAATAGTGCTAGTGTCATTAGGGTGAGAAGAAAAAGGAATAGGCCTAGGATGTCTTTGATTGTGTAGTAGGGGTGGAAGGTAATTTTGTCGGAGTGGGAGGGGATGCCTAGGGGGTTATTTGATCCTGTTTCGTGTAGGAAGAGAAGGTGGAGGGCTGTTAAGGCTGTGATAATGAAGGGCAAGGTGAAGTGAAAGGTAAAGAATCGTGTGAGGGTGGGGCTATCTACTGAGTAGCTGCCTCAAACTCACTGGACTAGGTCTGTTCCAATGTATGGGATGGCAGATAGTAAGTTTGTGATTACTGTGGCTCCTCAAAAGGATATTTGGCCTCATGGGAGGACATAGCCTATGAAGGCTGTTGCCATGGTTGTGAGTAGGAGGATGATGCCAATGTTTCAGGTTTCTAGGTAGAGAAATGAGCCGTAATACAAGCCTCGGCCGATGTGTAGGAAGAGACAGATGAAGAACATTGAGGCGCCGTTAGCGTGAAGGTAGCAGATGATTCAGCCATAGTTTACGTCTCGGGTGATGTGGGCGATCGACGAGAAGGCGGTTGAAGCGTCTGGTGAGTAGTGTATGGCTAGGAATAACCCTGTGGTGATTTGAAGGATTAGGTAGGCACCAAGAAGTGAGCCGAAGTTTCATCATGTGGAGATGTTGGATGGGGTGGGGAGGTCAATAAATGAGTGGTTGATTAGTTTTACTAGTGGGTTAATTTTGCGTATCAGGGTCATTAGTGTTCTTGTAGTTGAAATACAACGATGGTTTTTCATATCATTGGTCGCGGTTGTAGTCCGTGCGAGAATAATGACATATGCTTTGTTTTTATTGAGTGTGGGTTTAGTAATAGGGTTTGTGGGGTTTTCTTGTAAGCCTTCCCCTATTTATGGGGGTTTAGTGTTGATTGTTAGTGGTATGATTGGGTGTGTTATTATTTTAAATTATGGGGGAGGTTATATAGGTTTAATAGTCTTTTTAATTTATTTGGGGGGGATGATGGTTGTCTTTGGGTATACTACAGCAATAGCTATTGAGGAGTATCCTGAGGCATGGGGGTCAGGGGTTGAGGTCTTGGTAAGTGTCTTAGTGGGGTTAGCGATGGAGGTGGGGTTAGTGTTATGGGTGAAAGAGTATGATGGGGTGGTGGTTGTGGTAAATTTTAATAGTGTGGGAAGTTGAATGATTTATGAAGGGGAGGGGCCAGGATTGATTCGGGAAGATCCTATTGGTGCGGGGGCTTTGTATGACTATGGGCGTTGATTGGTAGTGGTTACTGGTTGAACATTGTTTGTTAGTGTGTGTATTGTAATTGAGATTGCTCGGGGTAATAGATTATGTAATTAGAAGAAGAGTTATGAGAAGTGGGAAGAAGAAGGAGAGGAAATATAGTTTGATTCTGCCTTTTTGGGTTGAGGTAGTGATGGAGGCAGAGATTTGGTATTGTGAGATTGTTTTAGATAATAGTTTTTCTAGTCAAATTAGGTCTAGAAGGAGTAGGGGTAGATTTTGGCTTGTAAGAAGGCCTAGGTAGGGGATTGTGTGGTGTATAATATTGGGGTAGAATCCGAGCATGTTGGAGAAGTAAAATGTATATAGTGGGGATTTTATTTTGAGCTTGTTGGTTAGGTAGTTGAGGTCTAGGGCTGTTAGAAGTCCTAGGGAAGTGATGCCTAGGGCTGTGAGTTTTAAGTAAAGTGGGATTGTCATTTGGGGGATAGATGTGGGGAGAATATTGTTGGTGATGAGAAACCCTGCGAACAGGCTTCTGATTGTCAGGCGTTTAATGGGATTTAATAGGGCGGGGTTGTTTTCGTTGATGTTGGTAAGGGTTGGGAAGTGAGGTTGACCCGTTAGGGTGAGAAGAATTATTCGAGTGCTATAGGCGCTCGTTAGGGAGGTGGCTATGACAGTAATAGATAGGGCTCAGGCGTTTGTGTATGATATGTTTGCGGTTTCGATGATGAGGTCTTTGGAGTAGAAACCTGTAAGAAAGGGTATTCGTGCTAGTGCCAGGCTGCCAATGGTGAGGGAAGTTGAAGTGAGGGGTATGGTTTTGAGTAGACCTCCTATTTTTCGGATGTCTTGTTCATTGTTGAGGTTGTGGATGATGGATCCAGAGCATATAAATAGCATGGCTTTGAAGAAAGCGTGGGTGCAGATGTGTAGGAATGCTAGGTATGGTTGGTTGATGCCAATTGTGACTATTATGAGTCCTAGTTGGCTTGAAGTAGAGAAGGCTACGATTTTTTTTATGTCATTTTGTGTGAGAGCACAGACTGCTGCGAACAGAGTAGTGATAGCGCCTAGACATACTGTAAGAGTCTGAGTTGGTGGGCTATTTTCTGCTAGGGGGTGGAAGCGGATGAGTAGGAAGACTCCTGCTACAACTATAGTGCTTGAGTGGAGTAGGGCTGAGACAGGGGTAGGGCCTTCCATGGCTGAGGGGAGTCAGGGGTGAAGGCCTAATTGAGCCGATTTGCCTGCTGCTGCTAGGAGGAAGCCTAGTAGCGGGATAAGGCTAGGGTTGGCACTTAAGAGAGATATTTGTTGTGGGTCTCATGAGTTGGAGTGTAGGAGAAATCATGCTAGGGCTAGGATGAAACCGATGTCGCCAATACGGTTGTATAGGATTGCTTGGATGGCTGCTGTGTTGGCGTCTGCTCGAGCATATCACCAGCCAATGAGTAAAAAGGATATGATCCCCACGCCTTCTCCGCCGATGAAGAGTTGGAATAGGTTGTTAGCGGTGACTAGGATTAGCATGGTGATTAGGAAAATAAGCAGATATTTGAAGAATTGATTAATGTTTGGGTCTGAGTTTATATATCATAGTGAGAATTCTATGATGGATCACGTGACAAACAGTGCTACAGGGATAAATATTATGGAGAAATAATCTAGTTTAAAGCTTAGGGAGAGCTGAATTCTTTGGGTTGTTGCTCAGTGTCAGTTTGAGATAATAACTTCTTGATCTAGGCATATGAATATTGTTGTGGGGAAGAGGCTAATAACAAAGGTGGATGCGATAATGGATTTTACATAGTGGGGATATGAATTTTTTTTGTTAGGATTAATGAAGGTGGTAAGGATGGGGGGAATTAAGGAAGTTAGGGCTAGGGTGGTTATGGTAGTGTACATGATTATTACTTTTATTTGGAGTTGCACCAAAATTTTTGGGGCCTAAGACCAACGGATGGCTGTTATCCTTTAAAAGTTGAGAAAGCCATGTTGTTAGACATGGGACTATGAGTTAGCCGTTCTTATGAGCTTTCTCGGTAAATAAGGGGTTATGAGCCTCTGTTGTCAGATTCACGATCTGATGTTTTGGTTAAACTATATTTACAAGAGGTAAATCCAGTAATAATATCAGGGTTGAGGGATAGAAGGAGGATGGGGGATAGGTGTATAAATATGAGAGTGTTTTCTCGTGTAAGTGAGGGTTTTATGTTGCTAATGTGATGTGTGAGTGAGCCTCACTGTGTTGTGGTAAATATATAGAGGGAGTATAGCGCTGTGATTGACATGTTAAGTCCTGTAAGTAGGAGGGTGATATTTGATCAGGAGAATGTGGTTACTAGTATGGAGAGTTCTCCTAGTAGGTTAATGGTGGGGGGCAAGGCGAGGTTAGCAAGGCTCGCTATAAGTCATCAAAAGGTTCTTAGAGGGAGTAGGGTTTGAAGTCCTTGAGAGAGAATTATGATGTGGCTGTGGGTTCGTTCGTAGTTTGAGTTTGCTAGGCAGAATAATAATGAGGATGTAAGTCCGTGGGCAATTATGAGAATAACTGCGCCGGTGAAGCTTCAGGGGGTTTGGATAAGAATGGCTGTTACTACAAGGGCTATGTGGCTAATTGAAGAGTATGCAATGAGTGATTTTAAATCCGTTTGTCGCAGGCAGATGGAGCTTGTTATGATTATGCCTAACAGAGACAGGGCGAGGAAAGGGTAAGCTATATGTTTTGTCAGGGGGTTGAGAATGAGTGTGAGGCGTATTATGCCATAGCCACCTAATTTTAAGATTACTGCAGCAAGTACTATTGAGCCAGCAATGGGGGCTTCAACATGGGCTTTAGGGAGTCACAGGTGGAGCCCGTAAAGGGGTATTTTTACTATGAAGGCTATTGTGTATGCCAGTCATATTAAGTTATTAGCTCAGGAGTTCGATAGTTCTTGGGCAGTAAGGGTGAGTAGTAAAATATTTAGTGAGCCCAGGGTGTTGTGGGTGTGGATTAATGTGATGAGTAGGGGGAGGGAGCCTACTAGGGTGTAGAATAGGAAATATGTACCTGCGTTCAGACGTTCTGGTTGGTTGCCTCATCGGGTTATGATAGCTAGGGTGGGGATAAGTGTGGCTTCGAAGAAGATATAGAATATGATTATCTCTGTGGCTGTGAATGTTATAATCAAGGAGGTTTGGAGGGAGATTAGTATAGAGAGGTAGAGTTTTTTTGTGATAGTGGTTTGTTGGATAGGTGGCGTTGGCTTGCTATGATTGTGAGGGGTAGAAGTCAGGTAGTCAGTATTAGGAGGGGGGTCGTTAGGGGGTCGGAGGAGAAAGATAGGGAGCAGCTAAATAGATTGTTGTTGATTTGGTTGAAAAATAGTAGGGGGATGATGCTGATAATTAGGCTGTGGGTGGTTGTGTTGATTCAAATTATATGTTTTTTGGAGAATCATGTTAGTGGTAGTAATATGATTGTTGGGACAATTAGTTTTAGCATTGGAGTAGGTTTAGGTTTTGTACGTAGTCTAGGCCGTATGTGTTAGAGATTGAGACTAGTAGGGCTAGGCCTACTGCTGCCTCGCAGGCAGCAAAGACCAACATGGTGATAGGTACGATATTGGCTAAGAGGGAGTGGGTATTAAGGGTTGTGAGAGTAGCTATAATAAATAGTGATAATATTATTCCTTCTAGGCATAGTAGGGAGGATATCAGGTGTGAGCGGTATACTAGTATTCCTAGAAGTGAGATGGTAAATGCTAGTATAATGTTTATATAAATAAGGGGCATTTGGTAAATATGATTATCATAATTTAATGAGTCAAAATCATTCGTTTTATTTAAACTATATACCAATTCGGCTCAGTCTAACCCTTTTTGCAATCATTCGTAGGCCAGGCTTAGGGTTAGGATAATGATTAGTAAGAGGGATGATATGACTATTAGTGGTATGTTGGTTGTTTGTAGGGCCCATGGTAAGGGCAATAGGAGAGCAATTTCTAGGTCAAATAATAGGAAGGTGATGGCTCCTAGGAAAAATTTCATGGAGAATGGAATGCGGGCGGGGGATATGGGGTCGAAGCCACATTCGTAAGGGTTAGATTTTTCTATGTAATTGTTGAGTTGTGGTAATCAGAATGTAATAATTATTAGTAGTAGGGCTAGAAGGGTATTGACTATTAAAATTAGGGTGAAGTTTATTACTCTTTTTTGAGTATTATCAAAACTAGTTAATTGGAAGTTAACGGTACTGCTTATACTAAAAGAGTAGGACCCTCATCAGTAGATGGAGACGTATAGAAATAGTCAGACTACATCTACGAAGTGCCAGTATCAGGTGGCGGCTTCAAAGCCGAAGTGATATTTAGATGTAAAGTGAAATATTAGTTGGCGGATGAGGCAGATAGTGAGGAAAGTTGATCCAATGATGACGTGGAGTCCGTGAAAGCCTGTGGCTACAAAAAATGTTGAGCCATAGACGCCATCGGAGATGGTAAAAGGGGTTTTGAAGTACTCTGAGGCTTGTAGGAGGGTGAAGTAGAGGCCCAGTAAAATTGTAATAAGTAGTGCTTGAATTATTTGGTTTCGGTTATTTTCTATTAGGCTGTGGTGGGCTCAAGTGATTGAGACTCCTGATGCGAGTAATGCGGATGTGTTTAAAAGTGGGACTTCTAGGGGGTTCAGTGGGGTGATGCCTGTTGGAGGTCAGTGCCCTCCTAGTTGAGGGGTAGGGGCCAGGCTGGAATGGTAGAAAGCTCAGAAAAATCCTGTGAAGAAAAGATTTCTGAGGTGATAAACAGGATTATCCCATATCGGAGATCTTTTTGGACGGGTGGTGTGTGGTGGCCTTGGTATGTGCTTTCTCGCATTACATCACGTCATCATTGGTATATGGTTAGTGCGTTGGTTAGTAGGCCTAGTGTGAGCAGGGTTGTGGAATAGAAGTGGAATCATATGGCTAAGCCAGAGGTTATTAGGAGGGCTGAGAGGGCCCCCGTTAGGGGTCATGGGCTGGGTTTTACTATATGATAGGCATGTGATTGGTGGGCCATTATGTGTTGTCGTGCAGGTAGAGGCTCACTAGAAGTGTAAAAACGTAGGCTTGGATTAGGGCGACGGCGATTTCCAGGATAGTTAATAAAATTAGAACTGTGAAGATGATGAGTGTTGAGGGAAGATTAATAACTGATATTGCTAATGTGACGCTTCCGATTAAGTGCATAAGTAGGTGACCTGCAGTGATATTAGCGGTCAGGCGTACAGCCAGGGCTATTGGTTGGATAAGTAGGCTGATGGTTTCAATAATGATTAGTATGGGGATAAGGGGTGTAGGTGTGCCTTGTGGTAAGAGATGGGCTAGGGCATTTTTAGTTTTGGAGCAAAAGCCTATAATTACTGCGCCTGCTCACAGGGGGATGGCCATGGCTAGGTTTATAGATAGTTGGGTGGTTGGTGTAAATGAGTGGGGCAGGAGCCCGAAGAGATTGGTTGTGGCAATAAAAATGATTAAGGATATTAGTATAAGAGATCAGGTTCATCCTTTGGTATTATGTATAGCTATTATTTGTTTTGAGGTCAGTTGAATTAGCCACTGTTGGGTGGTAATTAGTCAGTTGTTGATGAGGTATTTGGAGGTGGGGACCAGTAAAGGGGGAAATAGAATAATCAGTACTGCGGCGGGCAGGCCTAGGATTGTGGGGGCAATGAATGAAGCAAATAGATTTTCGTTCATTTTGATTCTCAGGGTTTATTGTAGTTTTTTATTTTTATAGTTTTTGGTAAGGGGGGTAGGTGGTAATTTGTATTAAATATTTTTAGTTGGGTGATGAGAAATAGTGTGAGGAGTATTGGGGCAATTATGGTGGGTCATACAGTGGTATTTAGCTGGGGCATTTCACTGTAAAGAGGTGTTGGTTCTCTTAATCTTTAACTTAAAAGGTTAATGCTAGGTTAGCTTTACAGTGAGCTTTGGAGAGGGGTGAGAGGGGTACTATAGGGTGAATACAGGTCCTATTTCAAAGATTTTTAGGGGGATTAATTCTAGGACGATGGGCATAAAACTGTGGTTTGCTCCACAGATTTCTGAGCATTGGCCGTAGTATACCCCTGGTCGTGTGGCGGTGAATGTGGTTTGGTTTAGGCGTCCGGGAATTGCGTCTGTTTTTAGGCCTAATGTGGGAACAGCTCATGAGTGTAAGACATCTTGTGACGTAATTATTATACGAACGGGGGCTTCAACTGGGAGGACCACCCGACTGTCAACGTCAAGGAGTCGTAGGTCACCTGGCTCTAGGAATAATGGAGGGAGTATATAGGAGTTGAAGATTAGTCCACCGTAGTCGGTGTATTCGTAGGTTCAATATCATTGATGGCCGATTGATTTGATAGTAAAGGAGGGGTCGTTGACTTCATCTGTTATGTAGAGGATATAAGATAATAGCGGGCAGGATAGTTCAGACGGTTTCTATCTCTTGGGCGTCTGAGATACTAGTATTAGTTAGTTTTGTTGTGAGTGTTAGGAAAAGGGTGTACAGGACTAGGAAGCAGATGAGAAAAATGATTATGAGGGCATGATCATGAAAGATTATTAGTTCTTCTATGATAGGAGAAGTAGCGTCTTGTAGACCTACTTGCGCTGCATGTGCCATTAAGATATACGGGGTTTAACCTGTAATTTAACTTTGACAAAGTTATGAAATGGTTTTTCTAATATCTTTTTGAAAAAGTCATGGAGGCCATGGGGTTGGCTTGAAACCAGCTTTGGGAGGTTCGATTCCTTCCTTTTTTGTCTAGATTTTATGTATACGGGTTCTTCGAATGTATGATAGGGTAGGGGGCATCCATATAGCCACTCCAGGTTTGTGGAGGGTTCTTCGATTATTAGGACTTTTCGTTTTGAAGCGAAGGCTTCTCAAATTATAAAAATTATTAATATTACTGCTGTTAGGGAAATAAATGAGCCCACAGATGATAGAATGTTTCATGTGTTGTATGCATCGGGGTAGTCCGAGTAACGTCGGGGTATTCCAGACAAGCCAAGAAAGTGTTGTGGGAAGAAGGTTAGATTTACGCCAATGAACATGATGGCAAAATGGATTTTGGCATAGGTTTGGTCCAGAGTGTAGCCTGAGAATAAGGGAAATCAGTGGATAAAACCCCCTATGATGGCGAATACAGCCCCTATTGATAGGACATAATGGAAGTGAGCTACGACGTAATATGTATCGTGCAGTATGATATCTATTGATGAGTTTGCTAGTACGATGCCGGTTAGGCCACCTACAGTGAAGAGAAAAATGAACCCTAGGGCTCAGAGTACTGCAGCAGATCATTTGGTATTGCTTCCATGGAGTGTAGCGAGTCAGCTAAATACTTTGACGCCGGTGGGAATAGCGATGATTATGGTAGCGGAGGTGAAGTAGGCTCGTGTGTCTACGTCTATTCCTACTGTAAACATATGGTGCGCTCACACAATAAACCCTAGGAAACCAATTGATATTATAGCCCAGACCATACCTATGTACCCGAATGGCTCTTTTTTTCCGGAGTAGTAAGTTACAATGTGGGAAATTATTCCAAAGCCGGGCAGGATAAGAATATAAACTTCGGGGTGACCAAAAAATCAGAATAGGTGTTGGTATAGAATAGGGTCTCCTCCTCCAGCTGGGTCGAAGAAGGTGGTATTGAGGTTACGGTCTGTTAACAACATTGTAATGCCAGCAGCTAGGACTGGGAGGGATAGAAGAAGCAAGACTGCTGTGATTAGGACGGATCAGATGAAAAGGGGTGTTTGGTATTGGGTTATGGCAGGGGGTTTTATATTGATGATTGTTGTAATGAAGTTGATGGCCCCTAGGATAGAGGAGATGCCTGCTAGGTGCAGGGAGAAAATGGTTAGATCTACAGAAGCTCCAGGATGAGAGTAATTTCCTGCCAAGGGAGGGTAGACTGTCCAACATGTTCGTTATCAAAAGTGAGTGTCACTTTAAATTAGTTTTAAAGAAATTCTAATTAATATAATTTCCTTAAGGACAAAGCCAATCTTTCCTGAACATTAAAACTGTACTCATTTCACAATTTTTTTCCTCAAAGGAAAGATCTGAAACCAATCCAAAGTGTTGATTCAATTGAGTCACCCTGGAAACAAACATCACTCAAATATTTTTGCACTCATCCACCTCTCCAAACAACAAAACATATAATGTACTATTTCTGTTCAGAATTTATAAAAATAGGTCTTTTACTTATTTAGCTGTCTAGATCATCAGAAGCAAGCAAAACCAATGAAATTCCAAGTGGCTGGTGTGCTCCATCAATTCCTGCAAGCCCCACCAAAGGCAACCTAGGAATTCCAGATAAATAGAACAGATGATGACTTGCTAGAAATGCATAGGAAACAAAATATTCACAGAACTAAACAGAAGCCTTCGACTGGAAGGTAAAAAATGTCTGTAGTTTTATATATGATTATATATGTATGCATACACAAGTAAAACCCAAAGGAGAAGAAACAGCAAAACAAATGAAAATTAGAAGCAAAAACAAATAAACAGGAAACCAGTCCTAAATTTCTCAGTTTACCTTAGAGGTCAAAGTGTTACCTAGAGTCTACAAACCCCATATAATGAATATTTTATTTTGATACACAATTCAATATCCTTAAGTCCACCAATATCACCATACATCCTGTGCAATTAAGAAATTCGCTCTAGGCACATGACGAGTAAGGACTCTAGTGTCAGCACTATCCATGCAAAATAGCATACATAGTGTGAAGCAATGCAAGCATGTACACTAAATCCAGCTTCATTCTTAACTATATAAAAAGAAAAATTGCCACCAGCCTGGCCAATATGGCAAAACTCCATCTCTACTAAAAAAAATTAGCCGGGCATGGTGGTGTGTGCCTGTAATTCCAGCAACTCAGGAGGCTGAGACAAGAGAATTGCTTGAATCTGGGAGGCGGAGGTTGCAGTGAGCCAAGATTGAGCCACTGCACTCCAGCCTAGGTGAAAGAGGAAGACCCTGTCTTCAAAAATAAATAAATAAATAGATAAATAAATAAATAAATAAATATCGCCAAACTGCCAATGCATTTCTTTACAATATTTCTTATTTTGCTTTAATCAAGACTAAGAGCTTTAACTATGAAAATGTTAATGAGACAAATTTCTTCAATTCTCTATCAGATTTTAAAGAATATTTTATTATCTAAACATTATCAACTTTTTATTCTCTCTGTATGTGAAAAGGAAGAGGAAAAACTACATATGACTTATACAGACCATCCACAGCATCCTGGGGTTTCCATTCAGCCCCAGATTTTCTCCTTCCCCTTCTCCTTCTCCTTCTCCTTCTTCTCCTCCTCCTGCACATGCCCTCCCCTTCTTCCTCCTCCTCCATCTCCTCCTTCTACTTCTCCTTCTCCTTCCTTCTTTCTTCTTCCCATTTTACTTCAGGACAAAAAATGTACCATACAAGATCCTTCCTCAAAATCATTACCTTTTCTTTATAACTTTCCTTACCAAAAACAAATAATCATATATATATGTATATATAACTTTTTCCACATCTTTCTCCCCTACTTACTGGTTCTTTACTACATTCTTTTATAAATAACCATTTTAAATCTGTAATTTGAACTAACTTTTAAATAATTTCTGAATTAGAGAAAAGTATTCTTTTTCTCACTAACAACACAAACTTTTTGGAACATTTTGTATACAGAATTATGTATTGACTAGAATTCTTATCCTTAGTAACCTAAAACTTTAGTGAAACCCTAAAAAGCAAGAAATCCTAAACTATCAGATAAAAGCATTTTATACATAAGAACAATTCCATAATTTTTAGAAACATTTCTCCATATCATAACCTTTTCTTAGTTGGAAATGACCCAGATATTTAATGAACATAAAAAATAATTTTAATATTTTCAGTTACTCAAAAAGTTGACCTAAAACATTTATCTCATTTACATGTACTCAATTCTTTCATTTTTAACAATTTATCTACATTACTCCTATAAACTGAGATATTAGACACTATAAAGCTAGTTATATCCTTGTTAACCACTTTTAAAATAACCATTTTTTAATAGCCAGCAAACATCAGATGCTCACCTAAAGAACAGCTTCAAAGTTAAACACATAGGTATTTTTTGCCAATAACTCAGAAAATTCAGCTAACAACATTAAATTAGTCTAATTTTTCAAAGAAGGCACACAAACCAAGATCATTTTATTTTGGCTGGGTAAATAGCTTTATAACCATCTATGCCAAACACAGACATCTCAAAATATCTGTCAAAGACAGATATAAAATGCAGACAACAATGTATGCTGACAATTCTGAAGACATTTTATTTTTATTTTACCAATAATTTTAAAGCCAGCTTGTTTAGTAATGATTTACTTAAGTCAGGTGAACTTGAAAATTGCTTGGATTTATTTACTTAATTTATGAGCACTTTTTAATTTATAAGCCAATTTGGTAGACACAGTATATAACTTAATAAATGTACATACAAGTAAACACATCTAGACATTTATACATACACACACACACACACACACACACACAGATCCACTAGCTTTTACCTTGGAACGCTAGCCATGAGATAGCAATACAAACTCACTGGTTTTACATGGTTACACTTTGTCCCAATAGATAAATATGTGCTATATATTTATCATATTTTTAATTTTTTGCTAGCGAAATTAAATTTCTCCATATATTTACCAGCAATTGAATTTATTATTCTGTAAATTAGCTCTTCATAAATTTCACTCAATTTCCACTATAGTCCTCAACTTTTCTTACTGGTTTTTTTAAATGCTCATTCTTGAAAAAGCTAGTAATTTTTATCTTATGATATTCAACTATTTTTACAGTTTTTCATTTAGTCTTGACTTTACTTATGCTCTATTTGTAATACATAGACTTTTAAATTGTTATGTACTTAATTCTGTTTATCCTTTTTTCCATTTTCACTTTAGGTATCATACAGAAAAAACATCCCCTCCTTAAATGTACTCTTTCGTATTTTATGGTTTAATTTTTATATATAAATCTTTATTCCGGTTGGAAATTATTTTGGTGACATGAGACAATACTCTAACTATATGTTTCTAAATATTTAACCAATTACATATTAACATTTTATGAATAATTTATTTCTTCAGTTAACAGATGCAACAGTTTTATCATATTTCTATTTAAAATATTTCAATATTTTAAATATTTAAAATATTTCTATTTTACTAATAGAAAAATATGTAAAATTAATTTTAATCAAATTCATTCTTGTATATGGTTGAAAATCAAAGAGTGCGGAAAATTCTGTAAGGCTTAAAACAGTTCTCTACCTCTCCATCCCCTGCCTGCTTCTCACAAATTACAGCCATGGCATCTTAGAGATGCAATATTGGTCACATGAAGGAAATGGAAAACATAAGAACAAATAAACTAACTCACCAGGGAGACAGTAAAATTTTGTGGCCAAATGGTAGCGAAACTTATGTTTGAACACAAAATTATATTTTTCTAGTAAAAACTGAACTGACAATTCGATCTTCAGTGAAAACACAGAGCATACCACTTCTTCCATAATGTAGAAGTCTTGTCACTAGGATTTTGTGAAGCATCCTACATTCTAGGGTATCTTTACCTAAATAGGAAATATCATTTCATCCCAGGATAGGGCTGTTCATATTCCTATGCCAAATGTATCTTCTGGTCACGTTATAATCCAGTTCATCCACTCCACTCCACTCCACTTCATTATTCATACGCAATAACATCCTCACATTGTATTGATTGATGTATAAGAAAGTCCTGCGTTTGGAAAATTTGGATCTGAAGTAGAGGAGAAAGAGACTATGAAGGCAGTTTGTTTTATTTCCCCAACAGTAAAGTTCCCTTGTAGAAAACGTAAAAAGTTGCGAGCATGAAATTTAAAATAATTCCACATTTTATTGCTTTGGAAAGCAGAGCTATCTTTAGCTACCAAGGAGACTAAGGAAACACAATGTGTCAAAACACTATGGAGACAAAGAAATAAGGAAGAAATTATCAGAATACGAAAGAAGTTCCCTTTGCTGCTAAGAAGTTATTTTAACATGACAGGAAAGGGGATCCTTTGGAATAGTAGCATGCTTCTCAGAACATTACAAATACTCTGCTCTTAAAAAAGTGTGATTTAGTAGGTTTAAAACACAGCAAGTCTTACGCATCCTGATTCCACTTCAGATATGAAACAGAGGAAACAACAGAAATTGTCCAGGGATCTATACAAGTGCCAGATATTTTCTTTTTCAAATTTATCAAGGGACTTAAAAACTTTTTGAATATATCTGAAATAATAAATACCCGTAGTTTCCCATTGTTATACATATATATTTGGATCAGTCATATACTAAATGATAATTACTACATTTTCTCTGGGCGGAAAAACAATGTACTCATTCAAGAAAAATATCTGCGGCCGGGCATAGTGGCTCACGCCTGTAATCCCAGCACTTTGGGAGGCCGAGGCGGGCGGATCACGAGGTCAGGAGATCGAGACCATCCTGGCTAACACGGTGAAACCCCGTCTCTACTAAAAATACAAAAAATTAGCCGGGCATGATGGCGGGCGCCTGTAGCCACAGCTACTCGGGAGGCTGAAGCAGAAGAATGGCGTGAATCCGGGAGGTGGAGCTTGCAGTGACCCGAGATCGCACCACTGCACTCCAGCTCGGGGGTCAGAGCGAGACTCCGTCTCAAAAAAAAAAAAAAAAAAAAAAAAAAGACAGCTGCACAATTTATGAAATATTTTAATATGTGAAACATAAAAGTTCAAAATTGAAAAATAAAATTATTGTTAATAAGTTAGTTGTCTGGTGTTATACTAGGAGAATGAGTAGTCCTTGCTAATTACAGAGAACTGAGGATCATTTATAATTAGATACATATATTTTCACATTGGGTGTCTTGCTAGGATAGACATTATGATTTAAGGGACCCAGTCAAATTATAAAAATTTTTAACATTTGCAATAATTTCAGAACTAATTGAGTTACTGAACCATTCCTTTGTTCGTCTTGTTGTTTATTTGCTTGTTTCAGTTTAAGGCTTATTAGAAAGAAATAAAGGAAGGAAGGAAAAGAAAAAGAAACAGGAGGGAATAGACCAAGGGCAGAAAATATTAAGGAGGTCAAGAAGCGTAGGAAAGACGACTCCAACAACTGAAACCAGGGATAGTAAGAATAGGACCCCTGGGGATACTGAATAGTGGGCAAAGGCCCTTCTTGCCCTGTACTACCCAACGATGTTGCATCACTGTGAACATCTAGGCTTGGTACAAGCTCTCAAAAAGAGCTTGGCACTGGCAGACTGAGCTGGTCCCTTCCTCTTACAGGAAAACAGCATGAGAGTAAGATACTTTCTTTATAGCTTTCACTTTCTTGAAAATATATCTGTGCATACTGCATAGAGTTTGTTCTGCTGCAGTTGGAATTAGCTCATTAGGCATGAGTAAATACAGAAGTGGTATCAACAAAAAGGAAAAGAGTAAAGACTCATATTTTTTCAGACAATGCTAACATTTTGAAGTGGAAAGGGGAAAACTGTCACACAATTAAGAAAAAGCTTTACCAATATACGAAGATCAGTTTGTTTTTCCTGGCTGCAGATTTTGAAACAGACCCTGATAAGCCTGGGAAGTACCTTCCTTTGGTGTAATAACTGATTTAGTGTCTTCGGAAACATCTACATTTTTTACCGTCAAGTTATACAGAGAAGTGACAAGTGAAGATTAAGACCCTGCAAATACATTGCACTGTGTATTAATAATAATGGTTAATGAATACGGCTCAGCATAACTTACAATTTTAAGTTTGATAAAATGGTTTCAGTTAATAGAGAATTTCTTCAAAGCCTATATCCCAAAGGAGAAAACACAAGCCCCAAAAAGGTGTTGAAAATGTTGAAAAATGATAATTCTGGATACAGTTGTCTTTGTCTATATAACAGTGCTAGTATTTTTAAAATTATTATTGTTTCACTGGAACTCCAAAGGGATTTTCACTGTTTTTATCCAACCCTAGTTTTCTCACAAACCTTATTATTTTTAGTGTGTGATTTTTGTAGAAATTTTTTGGCATTTTTTAGGAATGTATATAAGGCTTTAAAGTAGAAACTTCTACATCTTTATTTGACAAGAGAAGAAGGCTGACTCTCAGCACTGTGAACAAGAAAGGGAAAATTCTGAATATTAAAATGAAAACGGAGGCTGATTTTCCCAAGGGAGTAAATTAGTTACCAAATTGTATCCAAAAAACTTGACCATACCTACCTCTTTTTATTTTAGCTACTTAGTCACTTATTTTAGCTATTTTAGCTTATTTTAGCCATTTAGCTTTTTAGCTTATTTAGCTAAATAGCTATTTAGCTTATTTTAGCTATTTAGTCACTGCTAGTGAATGATGGTAGGAATAAGCTGGGTTTCTCTGGGGATGGGAAGGCATTCCAGTTCAGATCAGAACTTTTAAAGAAATTCTAAAAGAGGACCTTCACCAGGAAAAAAATATCTTGAAGCTTTAATATTTATTTTACTGGTTTATAAGACAATATTTTTATTTCCAGTCTGGCAAGGAGAGACAATTGCTCAAGTATCATTATTAGTCCAAACTTTTCTTAAAACAGGCAAGTTGGAGTTTTAAAAATTTATGTCTTCAACATATGAGATTGACATTTATTTAGTAGAGATTGATTAAAAATAAATTGTATATTACTTAGAAAAGAGAAGTATGGTTGATCACCTGTATGCTTGCATGTAGACAAGTAGTGTTTGTGGAACAGGGAGGGTATGGGTGTGTGGATGGGTGTATTAACTGTGGATTATAATGACCAAAAGATATTAATCAATGGAAAGTATTTAAATTGTTCCCAAACTTTATACCATAGTAACTAAATTCCCCCAAAGGATGATTTTTTTTCTATGCATACAGCAATACTTTTAACTTATTCATGCTTAACATGTATTTTCTGTTATAATTTATTGTAACCCAGTCATGCATAATTCATATATGACTCTCTGCTCCTTATTATTTGGCAATTGGGCAAGTCAGGGTATAGCAAAATGAATGATGGCACACGGCTTTGAATTTCAGTTTGGAGTGGAAACTTACTGATTATGTCAATTGTCGACTGAAAATTCTATATCCTATTTAAAATAGATGAAGGCAAAATAAAGACATTTTCAGATGAACAAGGTAGGAAAAATTTTAAGAGCAGACATGAGTTATAAAAAAAGGTTAAAGGAAGTTCATTACACTGAAGAAAATGATACCAAATGGGTATTTTAATTTAAAAAAGAATGAACAGTGCTGAAAATGGACATATATCAGTAAATGCATTTTACACATTTCCAAAGATGTCTTTAAAAGATAAATAATTGAAGGACCAATTAGTTATCATATTGTGGTATTAATAAAATATATTGAAGTAAAGTAGATAAAAATAACAGTAAGAATGAAGAGAGGAGAGAAGAAAATACAGTTTTTTAAGGCTCTCACATGTGAAGTGGCATAACATGATTTGACAGTTACTGTGATAAGTTACAGATTCATGTTATAAACCCTAGAACAACCAGTAATAAACCAGATACGTTCACTCAGTAATTTGAAGTGGAGCTCAAATGCAATACTAAAAGTACTTATTTTATCAAAAAGGGTACTAAAAGAAAAAAAAGAAAAAAGTATAAATGATGCAAATAGAAAACAAATTACAAATGGGAAACTTAAACAATATAAACAAGTATATGTAAACAATCTAAAAACTGCAATTAGAAAGATAGAGATTATCATACTTAACTTCAAAGAATTAAAACCAAAATATATCTTATCTGAGGAAATGCTATTTCAACATGAAAGAAATAGTTTAAAACTGAAAGCATACAAAGGACTTACCATGAAAACACTAACCATAAGAAAGCTGAAGCTACACATTAACATCTATAAAAGCAAACTTCAAAGGAAGATATAAAGAAAATAAGGGGATATTTTATAATGATGAAAGGAAGAGTTAATTAAGAAAATATAACAATCATATACATGGGATATCTGTTAAGAGAAACTTGAAAAAAGCAAAAACTCCCAAAGCTGAAAGAAGAAATAGATATCACTACAATTTTAGTTGAAGATTTCAAAACTTCTCTCTCAGTAATTGATGAAATAAGCAGACAGAAAATAAGAAAGACTACAGAAAACTAGAACAATATAACTCAAGCTAATTGACATTGATAGTGCACTCCACTCCAAAGAAAGAGTTTATATTCTTTTTAACTACAGTGAAAGATTACCAGCATAGATGATATATTGGGCCATGAAACACTCTCTATATTTAATAGAATTATAATCAAACAGAATGTATTTTCTGAAAAGTGAGTTAAATTATAAATTAGTAACAGTAACAGATCTGAAAATCCTCTCATATTTGGAAATCAAACAACATATTGCTAAACAAATACATGTACATGCATCATGGGTCACAGATGAAATGACAGGGAAACCTGTCATTTAAACAAAATAACAATGAAAACATAACATAATACATAAATAGATTGGGGTGTGGCTAAATAGTGCTTAGACAAAAGTTTAGATTGTTAAATATTTATTATAAAAAAGAAAAATGTCCCAAACCAGTTGAAAGATCTATTGCATCATCTAAAGAACTAAGATATAAAAGAGTAATCCAAAGTAGGAGCAAAACCATGATTCAAATAGAAGCTGAAATCAATGAAATTTAAAATAACAAACTGTAGAGGAAATCAATAAAGTCAATATAATAAAATGCAATCCTTTGATGAAAAGATAGATGAAAGTGATGTAACTAGTAGTTAAGTTGATTTAAAAGACAGGAGTCAATTTATCTCCATCATGAATGAAAGACAATGTTACTACAGATTCAATAAAAATGACAACATAATAAGGCTAAAAATTATTAAAAATATGAAGCCTGAATATGCACTCACACACTTGCACACACACACATTTCACACATGCACAAAAACAAAAGCCCAGGCACAGACATTCCTAATGGCGGAGTCTATCAAACACTCTAAGAAGACATCATCAATCCACCACAGTGGTTTTAGAATGTAGTGAAAAGAATACTTCTCAAGTGACTTTTGAAACCAGTATCACCCTCAGTTTCCCTGTGTAGACTCATAACTATAAAGGTAGTCTGTTAAGCCAATGTCCTGGAAACTCATTGTCCTGGAAACACACTGTCCTGGAAACTTTGGTAAAGATTTTTTTCTTTGAAGTTAATACATTTATTTTACTTTGACAGAAAACCAATCATTCTTAAAATTGCATACACTGCAGGGAGTCCTAGCAGGCCATCTTTGGGAAAATAAAGTAAGACTGAATCATCTTTTAGCTTCTCTTGAAAAATAAAGGCACTGACTCTTACATGTAATTTCACTTTCTTTTTTTAAGGCTTCAATTGGGAAGAATAGAGCAGACATAAACCTTGTTTAAGGGTTTTAAAAAAAACGTACCTCTGTATTTGCTTTATCCTGATGTAGCTTAGCTCCTTCTTGATGGAGTTGTAGAATGCTTTGGTCTGAAATAAGATGAGCTGAGGTGCTCTATTGTGCTCATTCTATAGTGAACATCCATGAATTTTCTTGTGCTTGCTTTCAAACAATTTCAAGGTGATTAGATTTTCTAGTGTTATGTACTGCAGAGAAAACAGATAGACAGATTACATTTTTTCAGCTTAGCAATGAGCACAATTGTCACTCTTTTCAGTAGGTATTAATATCCTTCATGGGAAACCCATGGAACTTATATACAAAAGGAGCAGAAACATTCGAAGAAAGGAGTGAATGTAATTTATTAACAATTCCACCAACAAGCAAGCATATCCTTTGCACAAATATTTAAATTCTGCTTGTTATATAATAGGTATGATGAGAAAATGGTAGAGTGATAAAAATCAGATGGGCTTCAGGGACAAACTGAATACTTTTCAAGTAGCTTATACCAACACACTGTGTGTGCTCCAAGGGATTCTGCTTAATGCTGTCTTTTTGCAGTTCCCTACTATCCCTTATTTACCTTTTTTATCACATGGAATTGAAAGAAAATCCCTCTTGCTTACTTTTCTTCTCCCCCTTCTATCGCCAAAAAATGTAATCTCCTCAAGGGCACGAACTCCTTGGCACATCCGTAGAGTTCAGTCATTAGGTGAGTTCTAGGAAACAGACCCTGCCTACTGAAAATCTATCCACCTTAACTGCAAACGGATGGATAGAACACAGGCGGAAATCAGAAATGTTGATCTGGTTATGGTTTATATGACAGTAACACTAATTTAAGATGATTTATCTACATAAAAAGAATTCACTAAATCATGGAAATTCAAACTATCATTAGACATATTTTAATAATATTCAATAAGATTCAAGCAGTAGTTACTACATGATTATCAAGAATTTATTATCAAGCCCTCTAAATGTTAACTTAATTGACAGTAATTGGATTGAAATCAACAGTAAAAAAAACAATAATGTTGAGAGTTATGTGCCAGAGCCTTTTGGAGCACAACCTTAGTGCTCTGCAGGGATGGAGACGATTATCTCCATTTGCTGGTGAAGGAGAACCAAAAAAGGCAAGACTGGCAGATTTTTCAGTGTCACATACTGAGTAAGAGCTAATGGGGAGATTCTGATGGCACTGCCCATGTTCTTTCCAAATCATTCATTTAAAAAAAAAAGAAAAGAAATAAAAACAAACCTGCTCTGAAACATGTTTTAAGTTAAAAAAAGGAATATTTTTAAAATAAGAGAACGGAACCTGGCAAGGAGAACACAAATGTATTTGTTTATGTTATTATTAGGTTATTGAATAATATCATACTTTAAATGATGTGTCAGTTAGAAAAATCACAACAATATTAAACTGTGTAAAGCTCTTAGCTAGAAACTAATTTTAACTGAAAGAAATAGCTTTAGCTTATTTGTGTCAATATATGTTTCAACAGAGTTTGAGGGAAGACATTGATGTGGTGGTGCAAATACGATTCTGAATTCTGTCAGGAGCCTCTTAATGGGATTTCTGAAAGAGTGACTATGTGTTAGCTACCTAATAACACTGAAAAAAAATAATTTTGTAGAAATATACTTGTAAAAACAAAGTGATTAATGTTGTGTAAGTAATTACAAAAATCTTAAAATAAATATGGTTAAAGCCAGATATATAAAATTAGTAACTCTAAATTGAGGTATAGTAAATAATGGGTAATGAGCACTTCCTAAAGATTTTTCATAAGTTACCTCATTAAATTATTATAATAATCTTATGAGATAAGTAATATTTTATTTCAATTTTAGAAATGAAGGAACTGAGGCAGTAAAATAAACAGAAACTCGCCTTGGGCCTCCCAAATCCTCCCAGTCCCACCTTTTCCTCGTGAGCCTCAGATTCCTGTGCAGAGCAGCCTCACCAATATGTTGTGCCATTTCCTATTCCTGGAAAAGCCCTGGAGACTGCAAGTAACGTACTGGTTTTGTTAGTTGTACAGTATATGTGATTGCTAGAAGCAAAGATATCTTCTAAAAAGTTAATTGGTTGTACAGGGTAATGGATGTATATTTCTTCTATGATACTTATATTCAAGGTGTCTCCCTTCCTCCCTCCGTCTCCCTTCCCTTCCCTCCCCTCCTCTCCCCTCCTCTCCCCTTCCATCCCCTTCCCTCCCCTCTCCTTCCCTCCCCTTCCCTTCTCCTTTTCTCCCTCTCTTTCTTTCCTTTTTTCCTGTCCTTGAAACATTACCGACTGCACACCTTCTCTGTGTTAAACGCACTAGGTGCACAGAAGAGAGAAAGCAAAACAAGATCCTTGCTATCAAGTGCTTGTATGCTATCACCGGTGCAAAGACAGTAAATAAGTAAACAAGCAAGCGAAGAAGTCAGTGCAGATTGTGATCACAAATGAAGCACTAGCATGAAGAGATAGCAATGTCTGATGGTCAGCATGGGTGGAGTGGGGAGGTTAATTAGAGAGAATAAGCAGGAAAGGTCTCTGAGAAGGAGCCACTGGAGAAGAACCAGATAAATCCCCAGTGAAATGATGTTCCAATGGAAAAAAAAACATACCAGTGAGAGTCCTGTGCTTGGAAGAAGTTGCCGTATGTGAGGAACACAGATAAAGACCGTGGCATGGGGAAGATAGTGAAGGGATGGAAAAAACGGATGGATGAGTTTAGAGAGGAAAAAAAAGACCAGATTGTGGGGGGGGTGATTCATCCTGATCATAATAAGGAGTTCTCTTTTGCACTTGCTTCGTTTGATTGGCTCATTAAATACTCACATAAAAATACCCAGTGTGCTATGGGTGCTGAGTCTAAATCCGGAGACAGGGGCCAGCTTGCACTTGGGTGCCTAATGCAAATGTAGGGTCATCTGACAAGGCTTACCCAATTAGCATCTCTGACAAAGGTATGTGCATGCTGAACAAATTACCCAGGTGCTCCTTATGCAATTAGAGTTTAGAAACATGAGTTTAGAGGTTAGAGTCAAAAACATGGAAATAGTTGAACTTCTCCAAGAAGAGAATGAATACAGAGAAAAAGAATCAGAGATATCATACCACTTCTCCTACGTGGGGAGGTATAGGTGTGGCATCACAGCACACAGAATTTGGGACCAGAAGAAGATGGCTGCATGGAGCTAAGAGGAGAGCCCTTCAGTATGAAAAGTATGGTGGGCAGCATGGGCACCTACAGTTGGTAGGCCAGTATGATGGGAACAGCGGGACTGCATGGTGCTTGATGTCTAAAGGATTTGAGAGAGAACAGATAGTGTATCCTTGGGGGACAATGGGTATAGAAATAGCATTAGAGACATATTATCAGTAACCTGTGAATACTACTCTTTCATACAAAGTAACTGCATCTTTATTTTATATTTTGGCAACTTTCTTAAAATTAAGATTTTTTTCATTTCTGTTATTTATTTATGATAACTTTTTTTTTTCTTATAGGGGTGGTGTCTCACTATGTTGCCCAGACTGTTTTCTAACCCTGGCCTCAAGCAAATTTCCCACCTCCTTCTCCCAAAATGCTGGGATTACAAGTGTGAGCCACGGTACCCAGCCTACTTAGGAGGACATTTACTATTCACTTACTGATTTGCATCAAATTATGTAAGTTATATAGTATGAAAGGGAAAATTGTCAACCCTCAGTAAAAATTATAAACAAATGTTTTCTGTTTTATCAATTTTATATAAAAGACAAAAGTCATACACTATATTTTTGGGTTTTTTTAATGAAGACAATAAATTTGTGTTATGAAAGATAACTTTTGCCTTATGCTAAAATACCTATTAGTTATGAATAGAATATTCTTTGTTTATAAACTGTATTTCAGATGATATATCTAATGGTCTAAACTCTAGAGCCAAAATGATGGGATGAATGATTATTAAAAAAACATAAATTGTCTTTGATCTAATTATATATTGTATGTCTATGGATGTGTGCATATATAATTGCATATATAAATACATATACATATATAATTACACTAAAATATATACATATATGTTTTAGCACATACAAGAGTCATGGAGTTTTGTTTACAAAGAAGGTTAGATATTGTTGAGTATGAAAGGAAAATTTCTCTGTGTCTCTATCAAAAAAAATGTAGATGAGGGATAAAAACATCTGTCTGTGCCAAGAAATAGATCAACGTAAGTTCATATGCAAGTGCTAGAACTGTCTCTTGTTATGAAATTTATGTAAAGATATATTGTGCTTTTAAAAACTATTCTTGAATCTTAATCAATGGCTATGGCAGTCATGAGTCAACACTTAAGTTTTCCTCCACCATAAAGTGATTCAAGAACATATGGCTTACTTTGGCCCATGACTCATGAAAATGAGTGAAAGATATTGAGAGACTGAATATAAAAATGGATCAGGACCAGGCCATATATTACAATAGATTCAGACCCACAACCTCTACTCTAGCCAGTCCAGGAAGCCCAAAGACAACCTGTGCAGCAATAGGCCCAGCATGGTCAGGACTTGGGTGGTGTCTTCTACCTTTCCTATTTTCTGCCACCTCTTTAAACAGCATCAACCAGAGAAAGCCAAAGCTGCTTTGCTAACCGAGCACATGGTATGTCTCTCTTCCAGTTAGCCACCTCCAGCTTCCCCAGGCTTAACAGCCCCCACTCAGGGAACACTTGAAACTCTCCTTTCTCCCCACTCTAAAGCTTTCTCAAGCACCTGGCTGCCTGTGAGTCTCTGCCAAAGCTATGAGGGTACCTGCCTCCCTGGCTATAGCAAGCTCTGAATTAATATGCTTTGCTTTTCTCATTTGTGTAGTCTTTGTTTATCTCACACTTTGGACAAGCCAATTAACCACATTCCTTCTCTATAAAGCAGTAGATGGGTGACTCAGAAAAGTGTGAGAATTGATTGAAGATGAGTGTTAAGGTGCTCTAAATTTATCTGATGACCAGAATGGCAAACTGTGGAAGTCATTGGTTTGCTCATTAATACTGTAGTATTCTGATACTTCCCCACACCCTGCTTGACATGTTTTATGACCTATTGCACGATTTGCTAAATCTCTGTTCTTTCCTCCATAGCGATTGGTGGTGTTTCAGAAGGTGGAAGCTCTGCCAGCCCCACATACAGCCTGAGTGAGACATGCCCTTCATTTGTTAAGCAGCTGAGGGTTTGTAACTGCTTGTGACTACGGCATGTCCGAGAATGTTTTGTCTGACGCACGACAATGAGTGAATATATAATGATTCAACAAGAGCCATAGAGTTTTAAAATGTGTTATATTTTATAGGAAATACAGTTACTTAGACTTATAAAAACAAGATATTCTCAGAATATTTTTCATACTGATTTATCTCTACTTGTCTTACTGGTGTCTATGAGCTCAACTCAAGATTTCCAATCAAATAACAACGATATGGATTCACCTGGTGGCCAAGAAACAATGTAAGATATTTAGAGTAGAGTCCTCAGAACACTTTGCTGTGTTTGAAGATGCTCAGGGCAAGTTATAGTATTCTGAGTTTTGTATTTCACTACAACAAATGCTTGTCTTTCTTTTCTTTCTTTTTTTTCAAGACGAGGGCAGAAGAGATTGAGAATCATGGTGAAAAGAGAAAAAACAAAACTCAGTTGGGCCGTCTTTAAATATATACAGATAGGTGTTTGGTAGGCCCTAGCATGCTTAAACTTAGGTTTCAGTATGCATGGGCCTTCCAGGAAACTGGCTGGGAAGACACACAAGAAATTTATATCCTATAAGGGGCTGAGGCCAGAGAGAGAGGGGCTCAGCACAGCCAGTATCAGAGCCATGCTATAACACTGGGTGCTGCCAAAGAAAGACCCTATGGAACATGATGCAAATGCTGTTTCATGAAGGCACACAACACCATCTACGTGCAGGTACTAAAGCAATGGAAACAGCACAGCACCCTCCTTCTCAGGAACCACTGCACTGATCACTCCTTGTGCATGACTAAGCAGCCTCGCTCAGCAGGGCTTGGCAGGGGAGTCTGCCAGACGTCGTAAAGCTCAGAAACAGAAAAATGATGAGAGAGGATGGGATGCCCAGGAACATAGTCACTGCCCCTTGGGAGCAGGAGCACCTCGTGGAAGTGGCAGCTCTGCCCCCAGAAGTGGGCAAGTTGGAGCCTGAGTCTAGCAGGGTTTTGGGCCTTTTGCAGAGGTCTGGCCTCTACATGCGGGTGTTGCTGAAAAGTTAGAGGAACTTTTTTGGAGTCGTGAGTGCAGGTTGGGGCAAAACTCAGTGGGATTTGAGTGATTATTTCAAACACAAATACAATTCTACCCACAAATAGGTGAAGCCAAGAGAAACTGGCCATTTATGGGTCTATGCAACTACATTTAACTTATACACACATATAGAATTAGTATTGATGTTAAGGGTAAAAATGCTGACAGAGCGGTGACCATGTGTAAATTAGGAAATAAGAAATATTAAGGCATTGTTGTTTCAGAAAGTTTAAACTATCCATATAAATGAGTAAAATCTGATTATCAGTTAACTAGCTGCTATGCAAGATGCATATATTATCATAAAAGCAAAATAATATTTCAATGATTTATAAAAATAAGAGAAACTAACACATCTGGATAAAGAATCCAATTATGCATATCTAAAGCAACTATCCCCAACAGATCAAACTGTTTTGCAATCTTATCTCTCATGACTATGATTGCAATTTATATTAAAACAACTATTGAGGCCAAAAATAACTCAGAGCTAAATTGTTCAAATAGCTACGTTAAAAGGCATCTCACTTTTGTCATTTCAGTACAAATGGGATTCTCATTGGGAACATACAAAGTTAGTTTGCTAGGATGACTATTGAAACCTTAAGGTGAAAAAGCTTGCTCTTACTGAGAAAATCCCATCATGAGTTGTGGGATTCAATTCAAATGAGACACAAAGGATAAAGAAACACTAAGAAAATATGCATAAAAAGACATATATTAAAATGAAAATCTGTTGAGTCATAACTGTAACACATCTTTAGAGGTGGCAGCTTTACAATCAAATAAATAATATTTTGACACTTTCCATAACATTATGTTTAATCTCCTTTCAATTACATCCATTTGACTGTCTTTCCAGGCACTTTGAATCACAATTCACATGTCAGAACTTTATTTTGTTCTAAAGAATGAATTTCAAGAAAAAAAATCCTTGTGTTTCATTCGTATATCATGAAATGGACATTCAACACTTTTCTTGATTTGTATGGTTAGCTGAAAGGGATAAATCAGACACATATGATACTGGTCCAATTAAAGTGAATGTACACAAACTAACTTTTAAAGTTTTGGGTAGTCATTATAAATTGATCTGGATGTTAAAATTCACTCAAAAATTTCAAAGACTTTCTTGTGAATCAAAAATATCTTGAAAGTCAAAAGATTAGGAGAAATACATTTACTGTTATTTAAAAGAACACTCGATCCATTTTTAAAATATTTAGTAATATATAATTTATTATTTCACTCATCTGTCTCAGTATAAGGAATTTGGTGACATTTCTATTTATGCTTTTAGAGGAAACATCTGATTCTAAGGTTCAAAGCGTGAGACTGTAAGGCTTTTACAAACACAGAAATTAATGAGGAAGGTCACCATGCAGTCTATAACTATCACAGACATTTTTTAATGCAACAATTTACTGGATTAGCTATCAGAAAGTCAAGGAGGTGATTCACTACCATACATGAAAATAAAGTATAAAATACTAGTTTTGACAGTGCAGCTACACTTTTATAGCTGTTTTGTCAGTTTCTCACAAATTTCCTCAAATGGACATATCATTACTTGAATAGTAATCAGCAATTTATTTTCAGGGGTTTTTTTGCAATAAAAAGAGATGCCTTCACTCATAAAACATAATGAAGAGAAAGGCATTTTATTTAAGAATAGAGGAATGCATTATGCCTCTTGAATATATAGTACATTATTTATAATCTACTGCTGCAGTTACTGTTGTATATCCTGCTATGGAACTGTATGAAGAGAGATGAGCATTGCTTGCATTTTGTTTTCCTTGCACTTGCATTGATCTCTTACTTTTTAAACCTTATTTTGGTTCATAGAGTAATTAAGACTAAATAATTAAATAGAATAAAACAGTTAAAATTATAATACATACACATACATATGTTACTTGTATATATATTTTACTACAGTTAAGGACAACTTTAATTATCATAGCCTAAAAATTATTGTTTTTTAATACTATGTTAAAAACAACAAAAACAGTAGTTTATAAGCTAAAGATCACTCATCTTCTTATTAAATTTACACAAAGAACTAAAAAATAAATTACAACACATCCTTTTACATATCCTTGCCATTAAGTAGATTCTATATTGTTTTTATCATGGTAATTTCAGCAAAAAAAAAAATCCTTAAACTCCAGTTTAATTTAAAAAAGTACCCCAAACCAAATAAATAATAACAAATGTAATCATAATAGTTAATTCTTGCATAATATGTTTAAAACTCCAAATAGTAACCAGGGGTACACTAATATAAGATAATCACTTAAAAAGAAATTCTAATTATGTGTGTGATTTTGTTCTAGTCTTATAACTAAAAAGAAGACATTTATTTTGCAGAGGTCATGCACAACTTTACCTGCAAATTAGCAAATTACTATTTTGTCAATTATAGACAACTCACTTAAAATGCCAGTGTGCTTGGAGGACTCTTAGAACAGCAGTGTGCCATTAGCAGACATGTGGTGCAATAGGATGAAAGAAAAGATAAAGCGATTTCCAAATTCTGACCTAAAGGGGTGTGAAAATCTGCACTTCCAAACCCAATGTAAATTAAGTGTTCTTACCTATGGATTGACATACTCATGAGAACTTCTAACCTGGCACACACTCTTCCTGGCTCTAAATCTGTTATACCTTTAGCATTAATTCTGAGGAAAAAATATTTTTTATAATATTTATGTGTTTATAGGTACCTAATATTGTGGGTATAATTTAGCCAAAATGTACCAGGCATACACCCCAATTTTCACTTGAATAAAACACCCAAGAGAGGTGCAATGAGGGTATAAAAATAAAGAAAACCCTGTTTTTGCCTTCCAGGAACCACCACCAAAAATTTCACCAGGTACTGTCTATATTAAAATACTTATATACACATACATGCACAAGAAAAACACTTGTTCTTGTGTAAGGTGTATTTATATGTATATAAACATATACGTGCACATTTGGGCACATATTGTCTTATACTTACACTTAAAATACACATACACACACAGGCAAACACACACTCACTTTGACACATATTGCCTCATTTGATGATCCAAACAACCCTTTTAAATAATGAATATAACTTTTATCATTTTATTTTCATTTTGTGATTTTAAAAAACCTCAGAGATGAAATGTTATGTAGGTTAACATTCTGTATTAATTTCCTATGGCTGCGGTAACAAAGTACTACAAATTGGGTGGCTTATAAAAACAAGAAATTATTGGTTTACAGTTCTGGGCACTCAAACTCTAAAATTAATGTGTCAGCAGGGCTGTGCTCCTCCTGAATTCTGTGCCTCCTCCTTGCCTCTGGTGGTCTGCTGGTGATCATTGCTCTTCCTTGGGTTACAGATACCTCACTCTAATCCTCTTTCATGTGGCCTCTTTCTTCTATGTGCCGTTTCTGTTCAGATTTCCCCTTTTATAAGATACAAGTCATATTGGATAAGGGATCACTCTGATGTCTTATTTTAACTTGATTACCTCTGTAAAGATCTTATCTCCAAAAAAAAACCTCCAGCAGAAATACTCATCTATCATCCCCCATGCTATACTAACTGTATATTTTCCAGCACTTTTACTCACATTGATTTCCCCTGATTGAAGGTCATTTATTCTTCTTGGCAGATCTTAGTCTTAGTCTGCTTTTAAAAGCCAACTCCTATCCTCCCTGCTCGCTCTTTCTTATTTTTTTTTTTCTGAGACAAGTTCTTGCTCTGCCGCCCAGACTGGAGTGCAGTGGCATGATCTCTGCTTACTGCAACCTCCATCTCCCAGGTTAAAGCAATTCTTCTGCCTTAGCCTCCCGAGTAGCTGTGATTACAGGCGCCTGCCACCCTACCCTGCTAATTTTTTTGTATATTTAGTAGAGACTGGGTTTTGCCATGTTGGTCAGGCTGGTCTCAAACTCCTGACCTCAGAGGACCCATCCGCCTCGACCTCCCAAAGTGCTGGGATTACAGGCTTCAGCCACCGTGCCCAGCCCTGCTCTTTTATTTTTTCTAGCAAATTTTTAATTGCAGTCCCTGCCCATGTGAAACTAAGAAGCTTATCTCTACACTGGGACAAGTGTCCATGAGCCATCAGGACACACGTCCAGAAGAGGGATCTGAATACTCTGGTGTGGAACAAGATGTCACACTGAGGGCGAGTCTGGAGCCCCCAGAGCTGAATGAGAGCTGAAGCAGGAGCATTGAGTGGTGTCCAGGCACATGTGGAGAAGGAGAGCTGTCCCAGGGCTTCAGGAAATAGCTGAGAAATAAGGTTAAAGGAGAGAAGTTCAGAGCTATTGTCTAAATCCAGAAGGCGTTTCCCAGAACAGTTTCTAATAGTTTAACTAAATTAGATATGTCATATAGGTAGAATCATGCAGTATTTGTATTTTTGTCTGGCTAATTTCACTTAGAAAATTTCCTCTAGTTTTAATTGTGATGTAACAAATGGCAAAATTCCATTGTATGTGTATACCGCATTTCCTTTTACCATTCATGTGTTGATGAGCATTTTAGTTACTTTCAACTATTGGCTATTGTGAATAATGTTACAGTGAATGTGGGTGTGCAAATAACTCCTTGAGATCATGTTCTCAATTCTTTTGGATATATACCCAAAAGTGGGGTTGCCAGATCCTTCTGTATCCAGTAGTTCAATTTTTGTTTGCTAGGAGTTCAGTTTTTATTTGCTGGTAGTTCACTTTTTAGCTTTCTGAGGATGTATATACTGTTTTCTACGGTTTCTGAACAAGTTTATATGTTACATTTACATTACATTACATTTTACATTTACATATGGTACATTTACATAAAATGCACCAGGGTTGCAATTTCTCCACATCTTTGTCAGCATTTGGTTTCTATTTATATGATAATAGCAATTCTAATGGGTGTACGGAGGTATCCCATTGGGGTTTTAGTTTGCATTTCCCTGATGACTAGTGATGTTCAGCATCTTTCCATATGTTTTTTGTGCACCTTCTTTGGAGAAGTGGCTGTTCAAGTCCTTTGCCCAGTTTCAAATCAACTTTGGCTGTTTGATTATACAAATCAAATTTGTATAATGCAGGAGCTCATTATACTATCTGAATATTAGCCTCTTATTAGATATATGATTTGCAAATATATTCTCCCACTTTGTAGGTTGCCTTTTCACTTTGCTGATTGTTTCCTTTGCTGCACAGACATGTTCACTTTGATACAGTTACACTTCTCTACATTTTATTTTATTGCCTGTGACTTTGGTGTCATATCCAAGAAAGAAAGAATACCCAAAATGTAGTACACAATGTCATCTATGTCTCTTCCATATTTATTCATCAGGTGTTCTATAGTTTTAGACTTTATATTTAGGTATTTAATCCATTTTGAATTAATTTTTTATATGGTAAAAGGAAAGGTCTAACTTCTTTCTTTTGTATGTAGATATCCAGTTTTCCCAAAGCCATTTATGAAAGATACTATCTTGTGTAGTGTTGGCATCTTTGTCTGAGATCATTTGGCCGTATATCTAAGCATGTATTTCTGAGCTGTTTATATTTCGTTGTATTGGCTATATGCCTGTTTTAATGCCAGTATCATGTTTTATTTCTGCAGCTTTGTAATATGCTTCAAAATCTGGGTGTTTGAGATCTCTAGCTTTTCTTTTCTCTTCAAGATTGTTTTGGCTATATGGTGTTCTTTGATAGTCCATATAAATATTAGAATTTTTTTGTATTTTTGCCAAAAATGCCACTAGGATTTGACAAAGATTGCATTGACTACGAAGTTCACTTTTGGTCATACGGACACTTTAATTATATTAATTCTTCCAATCCATGAGCATGGAATGTCTTTGCATTTACTTGTTTCATATTACATTTCTTTCATTAATGTTTTGTAGTTTTCATTATACATTTTTTGTCTCTTTGTTTAAGCTTATTCTTAAGTGTTTTTTTCTTTTTTATGCTATTGTACATGAGACTGTTTTCGTAATTTCCTTTGAGGATTGTTGATTGTTCATGTATAGAATGCAGCTGATTTTTGCCTGTTGATTATGTATCCTGCAATGCAGCTGAATTTATTAGTTCTAAATGTTCTTTTGTGGAATCTTTAGTGTTTCCTAAAAATAACATCATGTCATCTGCAACCAATGATATTTTTGCTTCTTTCTTTCCAATTTGGATGTCCTCTATTTCTTTTCCTTGATTAATTGTCCTGGCTAGGACTTCTAGTGCCACACTAAATAGAAATGGTGAGAGTGGCACACTTGCCTTGTTCCTGACCTTAGAAAAAAAAAACTTATAGTTTTTCACTTTTGACTATTAAGCTAGCTTTAAACTTTTCATATATGATCTTTAATATGTTGAGGTAATTTCTTTCTATTTTTAGTTTTTTGAGTGTTTTTATGATGAAACTATGTTGAACTTTATCAAGTGCTGTTTCTAGATCAATCACATAATCATGTGGATTTTGTTCTCCATTATGTTTTGTAGTATACGATGTTGATTTAATAAGTTTCACTATCCTTGCATTCCAAAAGTAAATTTCACTTGGTCATGAGGTGTTATCATTTTAATGTGCTGTTGAATTTAGTTTGTGTATTAGTGTGTTTTCACACTGCTATAAAGATAGTACCCAAGGGTGGCTAGCTTATAAACAATGGAGGTTTAATTGACTTATAGTTCCACATGGCAGGGGAGGCCTCAAGAAACTTACAATCACGGTGGAAGGGGAAGCAGGCACCGTCTTTAAAAGGCATCAGGAGAGGGCATGTGAAGGAGGAACCATCAAACATTTATAAAACCATCAGGTCTCATGAGAATTTACTCACTACACAAGAACAGCATGAGGGAAACCACCCCCATGATCCAATCACCTCCCTCCCTCAACATGTGAGGATTACAGGTCCCTGGCTTGACACATGGGGATTACAAGTTGAGATAAAATTTGGGTGGGGACACAGCGCCAAACCAGTATCAGTTTGCTAGCATTTTGTTGATAAATTTTAAATCAAAATTAATGAGAAACGTTGGCCTGTACTTTACTTGTAGTACTTTTGTGTGGTTTTGATTTCAGGGTAATGTTGTCCTCACAAAATGAGTTAGGAAGTGTTTCTTCCTATTCTATTTTTTAGAAGAGTTTAAAAAACATTGGTATCTGTGATTCTTTAAATGTTTGGTAGCATTCTCCAGTTGGTTCTGGGTTTTTCATTTTGGGGAAGTTGTTGATTACTGATTTAATCTCCTTTAAGATTCAATCCTTGTAGGTTGTATGTTTCTAAAAGTTTATCCATTTATTTTAGATTATCCCAAATAATTGTCATATAATTGTTCATATTGATCTTTTATTATCCTTTTTGTTTCTGTGGCATCAATTTTAATGTCTTCCAAATCTTCTCTCCCTCTTTCTAGCTAAAGGTTTGCAAATTTTATTTTAAACTTTACAAAAACCCTCAGTTTCTTTTAATATTTTTTATTCTTTATATATTCTATTTCATTTATGTCTATTTCATTATGTCATAAATATATATATTTATGAAATATATTCTATTTCATTATGTTCGTTTATGAACATTTATGTTCATTTCCATTCCCTTCCTTCTTTTAACACTGAATTTAGTTTGTTTCTTTTCTCTAGCTTCTTGAGGTGTAAAGTTAGATTGTTGATTTGAGACTTTTTAAATTTTTTTAGTGTAGATGTTTACCATTCTAAATTTTCCTCTTAGCATGTATTTTGCTGTAGGTATGGTATATTGTGTTTGAATTTTCATTTGTCTCAAATCTGTGATTTCCTCTCTGACCCATATGCTGTTGTTTAATCTCCACATATTTGTGAATTTTTAGTTCTTTTGCCGATTACTGGTAGTTTTATTTCACTGTGGTTGGAAAAGATATTTGATATAATTTTAATCTTCCTAATTTTTTAAAGACTTGTTTTGTGGCCTAACATGTGATACAGTCTCAAGAATTTTTTATGTGCTCTTGAGAAGAATGTGCTCTGCTGTTGTTGGAAGAAGTGTTCTGAATATATCTCTTAGGTCCAATTGATCTATAGTGTTGCTGAAGTCTTTGTTTCCTTGTGGATCTTCTGTCCAGTTGTTTTATTATTTAAAAGCGAGTATGAAGATCTCCTACAATTATTATATTATATCTGGTTTTTCCTTCAATTCTTTCAATGTTTGCTTCATATATGTGGGTGCTCCAATGTTAGCTACATATATATTTTTAATCATTATAACTTCCTAGTGGATTGACCCTTTTACCATTGTGTAATATTGCTCTTTATCTCTTGTGACAGTTTTTGCCTTAAAGTCTATTTGGTCTGATATAAGAATGACCAGTCCTGCTTTCTTGGGTTATCAATTACACATTTAATATTTTTTTCCTATCCTTTCTCTTTCAGCCTATTTGTGTGTTTAAATCATAAACAAGTCTCTTGCATACAGCATACAGTTGGATCTTGTTTTTTAATCCACTCACAGTATGTTTTTGATTGAGGAGTATAAGTATATTTAAAATAATTGCTCATAGGGAAGGACTTATTATTGCCATTTAAAAATTATTTGTTGTATAATTTTTGGTTAGTTCGTTCTTTTTTTTTCTGCCTTGCTTTATGTTATAGATCTTAAAATTACATCTTTTTTTACATTTTCTATTTATGTAGCCTTATAGTTATTTTTATGCATTTATCTTTTCCATTATATATGAAAATTAAAAGTGATTTACATATTACAGGATTCTGTATTTGTCTATATATTTACCTTTATCAGACAGCTTTATATTTACATAAGCTTCTCTGTTACCGTCTAGGGTCTTTTCATTTCAACTTTAATGACTTCCTTTAGCATTTCTTGTAAGAAAGGACCAGCAATGTTGAATTCTCTTGATTTTTTTTTCTGGAAAGGTTTTTATTTTGACTTCATTTTTTAAAGCACAATTTTACCTTTACATAGTATTTTGTGGTTATTTTCTAGATTTATTTTTTTCCTTTGATTGGACCTTTTTTATCCTGTTTCTTTTATAATTTATTTTTATCTCAGATTTTTGTCATTTCAAAAAATAGCTCCCCTCCTAGTCTTTACAGACTTTATTCAGGAAAAACCTTCATCTATCAGCATGGCTAGACATTCTGGTGGCCTATCAGACATTTAAGGGGGATGTATCTCCTATGGGCTTATGTGTGTAATTTCCCAATTAGAGGTTTGCCAGGTTTTTTTTTCAGGACCTTATAATTTCTTCCTCCCTCTAATATCTGTCTTTGGTACTGCAGGTTCTATGGTGTTATAAAAAGCCACTCAGTTCTCCTTTGTTTTCAGTGGTTTCAGGTTTCCAAAGTATGCTTGTTCCCCATCAGCACTCCAACTGAAGTGAGGCCAGCACATGTCCTTAGGCAGCCTCCTGAAAAGCCAAAATGCTGGATGTTTTGTTCCAATTTTCTCTTTCCTTCCTGAGGCAGAAGTTTGGAGTTGGGTGTTTTCTACTGATTGCCCCTAGCTGTGGTAACTTGGGGCAGGGGATATCACAGCTGAAATGCAATGACTTTTCTTACGTGTTTCAATGCAGCTGTTCTTGGCTTTAAACTTGCCTGAGATATTTCAACCGCTTAATTGTTTTCTGGAATTCTCATGAAGAATTTTTGAAACATATATTGTTGTTAAGTCTGAATCTCATAAGGGAATGAAGTCTGGAGCTTCCTATTGTTCCATTTTGCTTAAAATTCATCAATCAATATATTTTTATTGAAGAGAGAGAGTAATAGTTGTGCTTTTCTGTTTTTATATAAAAAGACTCAATAGATAGAGTCTCCCAGTCTTCAGGATAGCAGATTTATATGAAATTTCTGTGTGTAGGTGAGACTTGTGCACACAGCCTATAAGAGCTTCTTAGTTTATGCCAAACAGGTTTCTAAAATTGATTTCAATAGTTTTGGGGTAACAGGTGGTGTTTGGTGACATGGATATGTTTTTTGTTGTGCTTTCTGAGATTTTGGTGCACCCATCACCTGAGCAGTGTACACTGTACCCAATGTGTAGTCTTTTATCCCTCACCCCCCTCCCACCCTTCCCTTTGAGCCCCCAGAGTCCACTGTATCATTCTTATGACTTTACATCCTCATAGCTTAACTCCCACTTGTGAGAACATATGATATTTAGTTTTCCATTCCTGAGTTACTTCACTTAAAATAATGGTCTCCAACTCTATTCAGGTTGCTGTAAATGCCATTATTTCATTCCTTTCTATGGCTGAGTAGTATTCCATAAATCACATTTTCTCTATCCACTCATTGGTTGTTGGGCATTTAGGCTGGTTCCATATTTTTGGAATTGTAAGTTGTGCTGCTATAAACATGCATGTGCCAGTGTCTTTTTCATATAATGACTTCTTTTCCTCTGGGTAGATACACAGTAATATGATTGTTGGATCAAATGGTATTTCTATTTTTAGTTCCTTAAGGAATCTCCATTATGCTTTCCATATGAAATAATCAGCAGAGAAAACAGACAACCCATGAGTGAGAGAAAATATTCACAAACTATGCAACTGACAAAGGAGTAATATCCAGCATTGACAAGGAACTCAAACAAATGAGCAAGAAAAAAGAAATAATAATTCTGTCAAAAAAGTGGGGCAAGGACATAAATGGACAATTCTCAATAGAAGATATACCCATGGCTAACAAGCATATGAAAAATGCTCAACAGCATTAACTGTGAGGGAGATGCAAATCAAAACCACAATGCAATACCACCTCACTCCTGCAAGAATAGCCATAATTACAAAATAAAAAAATAATAGATGTTGAAGTGGATACAGTGAAAAGGGAACACTTCTACACTGCTGGTGGGAATGTAAACTACTACAACCAAGATAGGCTTTTCCTTTTAGCAGAACACAACAAAGAATCACTATATCCTATAAAAGACTGAAGGAAAAAAGGCTTCTTCAGGATTTTTGTGCCTTTCAGCTTTATATCAATGTTTTACATAATAATTTGAAGTGGTGTTATATTTTAAAAGCCTATATTACATATTTAGTGTCTCCTTAGTGGTATGTCTTTATTATCATTCCCATTTTGAAAATGAGAAGAAGTTTTCATCATGTAAATATGTAATATATGCCTATAAAATATAACACCACCACAAATTATTATGTAAAACATTGATACAAAGCTGAATTGGTGAAAATCAGTTATCTTTCTTCAAAGTTCTGTACCATTTTAATTACCAAAACATAATAGAATCCATTACCCAAGCCTTCAATAGATCAGGGAATTACAGAAATTTATGAGGGAAAAAAAGACAAAACAGTTTTACAACTAATTTACTATAATCAACCATATCATTAAACACAGGTGCTTACTGTGAAATGGCTTTCTTTTATGCAGATTCAATTCAGAAGAAAGAATAATTTAGTAATGCTCATCTAAACAAAAAATAAAGCTATTTAGAATTAACATTCCATCCTACTGGTATTACTATTTAGGTTACCATCAGGAGAAAAATAAAATAATTCCGTGTATCATAGCAGGAGAAATATTTTCACAAACATCATTTTTTTTTCTAATCACAAAGAAAATTACAGTTGTTCACGCAGAACATTTTATGGTATTCCAATAACTATCTCCATAGGGAGCTACTTAAAGCATTGGAAAAAGTTTAACAGCTCTCCAAAAGGGCAAGATTTTCTCTCTGCCGCTAGCTTTTCAAGGAGCTACAATAGCAAAATTTTCCAATATTTAATGCTCACTGTAATTGGCAAGTGTACTACTTACAAACTGGATTATTGACCCTTTATTATAATATAAAGAATTTAATCTTGAATTTTTTGGTAAAATAATAGCAAAGTTTTTACTAAATAGGAAGTTAAATTCTATTAAACCATTGAAGTTTATTTTCACATGTTTTTGCTTCAGTAACATTGCACCCAAGGGGAAAAGTTCTAACTTTTAGGCAACAGATTTGGGAAACTGTGTTCCTCCTTCAGGATGATAGACTCAGCCCTCTCTGAATAATCTTAATGGATCTTTGGGTTTTCATAAATCGCAATATTGCCATGACTCCCAGTGCCGTACTCTCAGGTGTGACCTTCAGACTCTAGATCCAGGGCCTTTTTGGCCATTTCCACTTGCATGTTCCACAGGCTCCTCAAATGTCTTTTGTTTCTATCTTCTGTCTCAGGAAACTGCGGGGCCTTCTTACACACACACACACACACACACACACACACCCCACTGCAAAACGTTCTCACTACTCTCTCTGCCTTCCATTACCATTCACCTACTTGTGGGCAAGCAGCCTGTAGCCCTCCTGTGACCAAAGCACTCTCTGTTCACAAGAGCTGTTCAGGGCGCAGCCACTCATCTCTGCTCCTTGTCACAGTGATGAAGGCATCTGGAACTGCTTCCTTGATTTCTGTGGCTTGATTAACAGGACAGCCTTGAATTTTATTCTCTAGCAACATGTAACTATTTGATGATCTAAAATGCTTACTGCTTTTTCAAACCTTTCTGCATCCTGTGTACATGTTATTAGGGACATTTATGCTAATGCTAAGCTACAACATGCCTCTCTTCCACCCCCAAACTCTATTCCCTCACACTTGATTAGATTTTCCAAATGCAAATCCACCACCACTCTCTACACTGTCTCCTTATTTCACAGACCTCAGAAGCTCCCCAGATGGCTTCCTCTTTGGGTTACCTACCCCAACCTTCTTCTAGTAGCACCTCCCTGACTGCTGTCACAGCTGTCACAGCCTCCCCTTCATACCTCATTGTAATTATTGGTCTATGTCTATATCTGATGCTGGTAAAAATTCAGTTTTTTTTCTCTATTTGTTACTTGAGACTCAGAATGATATCTGGAGAAGTTCTCAAAATTTCTGAATAAATAATTATATTTTCTTATAACTCATCTGTTATTTCAGGACTTTTCTGTTTTCAATTGCTAAGCAAAATAGAAAGATGACGAAAATGAAGCTAGTCTTAAAAATAAAATATTTCCTAAGCTTCAGGGAAAATATTCATGATACCATTGGGGCTTAGATAACAATATTGAAGACCTAAACAGCAGCCTCAGAAGCAAAAATTTTTCTCTGAACTTCTCTTGCCCTCCTGTCTCTCAGTCCCATTCTCCTTTGAGGTGTTATAGAAAATAGAATCCCTCTTCCCCAAGGTAAATCATAGAAACCAGAAGCCCTTTACCCAAAGCCAGACATGGAACCTAAAATGGATTGCTCCAACTTTTCTTCTGTCTTATCTGTGTAAAAACTTGCCATAAACAATTTTCTGACCTAATTTGTTTTGACTGTAGTTCCTAAGACCCCTGTTCCAGAGAGGGTCCTGCCCCATACCCAGAAGGAATGAGGACTCCTCAAAAAGGGCAAGAAGAATCTCGATAGACTATCCTTTCTGTGTTTTCCCACACATTGTATCAGCATTAGATCATATCCTTTTCATCTAATCACATTTCTACACAGCTGTTCATACTTTGTTGAACATAGGCACAAAAGTAGACAATTTCCCTTGTGTCTTTGGGTCTTCATTCTGAATATTTCCATGTGTACACACTAAATAAATTCATGTACTTTCTCGCTAGTCTGCCTTTTGATAATTGATTTTTCAAGGAAATTTCAGAGGGCCAAGTGGAACTCACTCACTGGCCCCTGCAACACAATGGGGATAGTGTGATATACATTTTGAAAAGAATGTGAACCAAGAGTAGAAAAGAATGTATAAAATATTCTATTTTTCCATAGTCAAGAAGGGATATTGCAAGTGATTTTATTGTTGTTGCCACTGTGAATTTTTATTGTTGCTTTCTGCAATTGATTAAGCCAAAGTGTTGATAAAGAAAAACTTGCTGTAGGGGAGAAAATATAGTATCTTTTCAAGAGTCACAAGGGTCCTGGCTGCCATATCTATAACCAAAAGACAGATTGACAAGAGTAAAGCATAACAGATGTTTTATCAAAGTTTTATGTGACATAGCAGCCTTCAGAGATGAAGACCCATGGAACCAGGGAAAACTATATTGTGTTAACTCTGATTAAAGAAGTGGATAGTTGTGGAGAAGCATAATTGGACAAAAAAGTATGATCTAATGGTAATAAATTGGGGGAAGGGGGATCTAGCCAGGCCTGCTCAGATGTTTTTCTGTGTCCTCATATGACAGGCCTCCCCCAGGTGTTGGGGGCAGGATACCTGACACATGAGAACCTTGGTGGGGAAAGGGAGTATAACCATGATATGTTCATTTCCCAATGAACACAGCAAGTTTCATGTGCGTCCATGTGAAAAGACCACCAAACAGCCTTTGTGTGAGCAACATGGCTGTTTATTTCACCTGGGTGCAGGCGGGCTGAGTCCGAAAAGAGAGTCAGCAAAGTGTGGTGGATTATCATTAGTTCTTATAGGTTTTGGGATAGGTGGTGAAGTTAAGAGCAATGTTTTACAGGCAGGGGTGGATCTCACAAAGTATATTCTCAAGGGTGGGGAGAATTACAAAGAACTTTCTTAAGGGTGGGAGAAATTATAAAGAAACTCTTAAGGGTGGCAGAGATTACAAAGTACATTGTTCAGTGAGGGTGGGGCAGAAACAAATCAAAATGGTAGAATGTCATCAGTTAAGGTTATTTTTACTTCTTTTGTGGATCTTCAGTTACTTCAGGCCATCTGGATGTATACGTGCAAGTCACAGGGGATGCGATGGCTTGGCTTGCGCTCAGAGGCCTGACAGCAAGCACACCGGCTTACAGCAGAGAGAGGTTTAACCATAAGGTCACTGTATGAGGAGATGGAAGGAAACCTCAAATCCATCTCTCTGAAGAATTTGGGGCTAGGGTTTTTAAGAGTTTTGGAATGGGTTAAAATGTGAAGATCATTAATTGGCTGAAGAGTACACACTGAAGTCATGGTACAAAGAGATGAAGAAGCTGTATTCTCCTGCTGATCCTGTGGGGGTCTTCAAACTGGTTGCTGGAATTTGAAACCAGCAATAAAAAGCATCAGTGATCCTTCTTCAAAAGCCTGTGATTCTAATGTCAAAGATCCTGTCTATAGGAACAATGGAGACTGGCACGGTCATCCTCTAAGGCTGTGTGACTTTTAGCAGCAAGGAAGTGGCCCACCTGCGGCCTGATTAGTGCATCCTGTATTAGGCCTCTCTTGCATTGCTATAAAGAAATACCTTGAGATAGGGTATTTTATAAGAAAAGAGATTTAATTTGTTTAATTGGCTGTACAGGAAGCATGGCACCACCTCTGCCTCTGAGGAGGCCTCAGGAAGCTTGCAACAGTGACAGAAGGTGAAGTGGGAGCAAGAGTCTCACATGGCAGAAGCAAGAGCAAAAGAGAGTGGGTGGGGAGGTGCCACATGCTTAACCAGATCTCATGAGAACTTCCTACTGCAAGAACAGAACCAAGCCATAAGGGATCTGCCCCCATGACCCAAACCTCTCCCACCAGGCCCTACCTCCAGTGTTGGAGATTGCATTTCAATATGAAATTTGGATGAGGGAAAATATCCAAACTATATCACATACTTACCACCATATTTCTGTCTGGACCTGGAAAGCAATTCTTGTCAGCCCTGTGGGGACAGTTTTAGGAGGAGACCAGAGGCTATTTTTGGTCTTATGGCTTGCTGTGGAGGAGAATAATTCTAGTTTCTACAGCCTTCTTGGAACAGAAAGAGGAGTGGGAGAAAGGAGGGCGGGAGAAGTTTTGGAAGACACTTGCTTCTCAGGCCCTTCCAATTTCTTTCAATTCAGAGAACTCTGTATGCCAAGGCACCACGCCTTGGGGTAGGGTGTTCTGAGCCCTGACATCACTAAGGTGATTTAAAAACAACTTTTACTTCCTAGAGCTGATCAATGCCTTGGAATTGGTTTAATGCCTGGAACTATTAGCCTATGATGCCCAGAGGTCCATAGCCTGCAGCTTGAGACGTAACTATATAAAGCTTCTTTCTCAGAATTTGTGTTTCTTAAAAGAATGTGGATTTTACTGGCATTATATTTTATCACCTACTCCAATAATCAATGAGAGAGCATCCTCCAGTAATTTACAACCCATAGCTCAAAGCTAGTAGAAAGGGATGACATATAAAATCAAATTTGATAAATTTATGAGCTATGAGAGAATGTGGTTAAATTAAATTAAAAATCATGTCATCTAGTGCTCATTTATTAATGCCATTTCATGATTAATATTAGCAGGTAAAAATTAGGCATATCCAGTTTGTTGTAAGAGAGGGAAACATTTAACATTATATAAACATATGCCCAGAACATACATTATATGTCAGAGACATTCTTTTTCTAATTTAATAGTTTACAAAACTTATAGAGACTTAAAGTTAGTAACTGTAATTTAATAGTTTACAAAACTTATAGAGACTTAGAGTTAGTAACTGTCAAAAGTAATTTTTAGGAAAAGGTAACATCATAACTCAGAGATACGAAAATGATCACATGTTAAATAACTTATTTCTTCATATGATATGAGAGCATTGAGTAGATGTTATAGCCTGTCCAAAGGAAAAGTAAAAAAATGTATAGGAATAAAAATATGTATAGGAATAAAAAAATGATGAAACAAATTGCAAATGGGACAAAACTGGTTTCCTCCAACGAAGGAAGTCAATTAAAATACTTCTCAAAGTGGACAGAATTTGCATGTCTATCAGTTACTCCTGCAATTTGCAAAGCTTTGTTACATCACTCAAAGATTATGAATAGGGCTAGAATCTGATACCCCTCAAGGGCGTGCTGTACATAATGGATAGTTTTCCACTGAAAGCCTTTTTTCTCTACATAACTAATTTAGATTACACAGTACCTAGAGGAAACAGGATGAACCCAGATTAAGTTTCCTGCCTAGCCCAAATTATTCATCACTATGATTTATGCAAATTATAAACAGATACTTCAAGTAATACTAAAGTACTATCCTGTCTTTTTGTTAGGCTTTCTCCTCTTGTAAAATATCAAGTTTTTTGATAGAATTAATAAAGTATATCTTCTTATATGTAATCATATTCTTTATAAAACTATAATCAATGATGCAAATCACTTTGTAACTCTTGCTTCTTTCCAGGAAATATTCCTGAAAATTAATTGAAAAAAACAGAAACAACTAATTAAAAATAGAATATTTTCTACTTTATATTAATGTACTTATTTAGTTCAGGAATTGACAGTTTATCTTTACTTTTTAATTTTTTTCCTCAAAACAGATCTACTAAAGGAATTATTTCATAATAAAACAGTTTGTTACAATTGAAGGAAAAACACTGGACTTGGTGTCCAGAGATCTTCATTTAGCCCCAGCTATGGTATTAACTGGCTATGGAAATACGGGCAACTCAATTTTAGTATGTCTCAGTTTATTAATCTAAATAAATCAATTAAATAGTAAATTAATTATCTTTTCAGACTGCTTCTACTTTTATCATTGTACAAGCATTTATAGTATGATTATCACTCTATAAACTTATTGTTACAAAATAACTTTTAAAAGGGGTAAGATAATAATTCTTGAATAGATGTAAAATAAATAGCTGTTTGAGATTTTATACAGCTCATTAATGAAGGAATCTATAATATGTAAAATTTAGCTAAAAGGAGAAACCTAAGAAGAGACATATTTATAGATCAGAAATACTAAAATAAATTTGCAAATGAATACAAAACTTGCTTTTCTGGGGGTGGGGGAGGACATTCAAGAAAATTCAACCAGACTGAATGTATTTGCATGTAACATATAAGCCTCTTTTGCATTTTCTTCAATTCTCTACAATTACCAGAGTTGGAAAATAGCTCCAAGGCAATGAAAGGCATAGAACCCCTGCAGAATCAGAATCAAAATCAGATAAACTGTTAGGGTGTGCCCTAAAAAATTAAGCATCAATTTTCCCCCTACATGATCATAGAAACAAACTTTAAATTTAACATATCCTTCTTATTTTCTAAAATGAGAATGTTTATAACTGAGATTTTTGTGTGACTTAAAATATAAGGGTATACAGACAAAGATTCTTTGCTTGGCCAAATTTTAGTCATGCTTTTGAATCTTCTTCTAGGCCAATCTGTGCACTTTCTTATAAAATCCAGTTCTAGCAAAGAAGCCTGCTAATTCAGTTTAGCAAGAACTCCTTACCCTGGATATCTGATCACCCTAAATATATTATTGGGTTCTTCATGTAACCACCCAATGAGTTCACCTTGCCCGCTGCCTAGACAGAGCCAATTTATTAAGACAGGGGAATTGCAATGGAGAGAGAGTAATTCATGCAGCGTTGGCTGTGTGGCAGACTGCAGGTTTATTATTACTCAAATCAGTCTCTCCGAGCATTCAAGGATCAGAGATTTTAAGGATAATTTGGCGAGTATGGGCCCAGAAAGTAGGGTGTGCTGATTGGAGTCAAGTGAGTTCTTCTTCCTAACTTCTTTTCCTGGGTGGGATCGCAGGACTGGTTGAGCTGGTTCTGGGTGTTGTCATCTGCTGCATCAGAATGCAAGATCTGCAAAATATCTCAAACACTGATCTTAGGTTTTACAATAGTGATGTTATTCCCAGGAGCAATTTGGGGAGGTTCAGACTCTTGCAGCCGAGGCTGCATGGCCGGTAAACAGTGATATCTAATCTTGTAGCTAATTTGTTAGTCCTACAAGGCAGGCTGGTCCCCAGGCAAGAAGGGGTTTTTCGGGAAAGGGCTATCATCTGTTTTGTTTCAGAATTTAAACTATAAACTAATTTTCTTCCCAAGGCTACTTCAGCCTGCACCTGGGAATGAACAAAGACAATTTAGAGGTTAGAAGGAAGAAGGGGTCGGTTAGGTCTCATCTCTTTCACTGACATAATTTCCTCAGTTATAAATTTGCAAAGGCGATTTTACTCATTCTCCACCCTTTCCCAGGTGATGTCTATCCACCCTGGCCTGTCTTAAGCAAGAATCCATTTAGCTAAGTTTATCCAGAATTCCCCCTCCCCCTGATGTATTCTTTTAGTAAGTTTCCATCTACTGACCTCCACACTGCACCTTGGCTATAAATTCCAACTTGCCCGTGCTGTATTCACAGTTGATCCTGATTTCTCTCCCCACTGAAAGACCTGATATTTCTAAATAAAGTTTGCTTTACCATGTTTTAACAAATGTAATTGGAAAAAATTTTAACAAGAGTCAGCTCTTTACTATTAAAAGCCCTAATTTGTTTGAAATTTGATTTTTGTCCATTTTTAATCCCTCAGTAAATATGAGTCAAAATAGTGGCTTGCTACAAAGAGAATAAAATTTGCATTAGGTCAGCTTGGGTTCACATAGTTTACTCCATGATTAACTATCTATAACTATATGCAATTTACTTACATTTTGAGACTAAGCCTCTTAATATATAATAAATATCAGAATAATAACACCTCCCTTTAGGAGGTATTATGAGTTTGCCTGCATGGTTAACAGGAATACATTTTAGCTATTTTGAGAAGCAGGGGAGGATTGAGAAAGGGGAGAGGAGGCAGAGAGGGAGAAGGGGCAGAGGGGAAGAAGCAGCATGATGATTTCATGGAGATTGATGTTTTGAAGGAACACCAAAGTTAAAATACAATTGGACTACTTAAACAAATAAAAAAAAATAAATAAAAGAACAGAATCAAGGATAAAAATATATGATGCAAATACTAAGTGCTGTGAGAAGACCAGGAATGAAGAAGCCTGAGGATTTCCTTAAGACTGTCAACTCAAATATGAATAAAGCCCACCTTATGCTAGCTTGGAGCTTAAACTCACCCTTCTGAATGAATTGCTTTCAGCTGTGGGAGAGTACAGAGACAAGGCCAAAGGATAAACTGAGTGAGACCAAAAGATACAAAGGCACCAGATTAAATACCCCAACAAAAAGTTTTTACATAAAAGGTAGTGATTTTGAAGAGCAGTTAAAAATACAAGATTTTACTTAACAAGGTTGAAAAAATTGTGTGTCTGATATAAGTTTAGTGTGACTTGCATAGACTCTGAACTATGAAAGTCTCCCCCAGTTTACTGTAACTGCTCCACCTTGACCCTAAACTATGTGTTTTTGGAAGAAGACTATTCCTCTACCAACTTAGGGCCAACTGATCTAGAGCCTGTAAATTAACTGATGATAGAAAAGATTAACAGGAGAAAAGACAAGTTTTATTTACATGTGCACATGGGAGCATTCAGTAATGAGTAATACACTAAATAATCAGAAGTAAAGATGCGTGGGTGATGCATGTGGAGGAGGTAGAGCAGGTTTAGAGTTTCAATTAAAAAAAAGAAAGAAAGATTCTATTTGATTTTTTAGGTTAATGACAGCTGAAGTTGTACTTTCTAGCAGTCTTTTCCTAAATAGGAAACTCCCTTGGGGGCAGGGGCCAGGGGCTGTCAATGGAAAATTTATTTTTGGGAGGCTCTGAAACTGCCTTTGCAAAAATTATAGCAGTGAGATAAATCTAACATAACTGACCCCATGTTGCTTCTAACCTCACAAGATAACTAGTCTTGCTCATTTCTGGGCATAGGCCAAGCTAACTATGGAAGGAATTCAGTTTATAAGTTAACTTTAAAGCAAGAATGAAAATAGTCTCCCACCAAAATTAAGGCCCTCCTTATTTGGGGACTGAAACTGACTTTGTAAGATTCATGAAAAACCACAAGATAAGAATTACGGTTGGGACCTAAAATCTGCTAATAGGAATAATTAAATAACAACTAGTCATTGTTTTCTAACTTGTCTTTTTGTAATTGCTTACTACTCAGGAGTTACATAGCCAGTGGTCACAAGACTTGTAACTTCCTCTATTGCGCCTGTAGATAACATAATGATTGTGAAACCTAAGACTTGTGTTTGGGATATTTTTCAGATTTTGCATTCTAGTGGACCAACTGAACCAGTTGGCACACCTGAACCAGTGACTCATACCAAAAACTGACTCAACTGGTCCTGTGACCCCCATCATGAACTGATTCAGCACGTAAAGACAATTTTGACACCCCTATAATTTAATCCCTGACCCAATCAATAAGCATTCCCCATTCCCCAGCCTCCTGCCCACTAAACTATCCTTGAAAAACCCCAGCCTGCAAATTCTTACGGAGGTGGATTTGAGAAGTATCTCCTACTCTCCTTGCTCAGCCATCCTGCAATGATTAAAATCTTTCTCTGTTGCAACAACTGCTCTCTCAGTGTATTGTTTTTTTCTGTGAAGCAGGTAAAAACAGCCTAATGGGTTGTAACAGCTCTGCTTAGGTTTAGATATTGTTTCTTTCTGTAGCTGTTGATTATTTATGTTTTCAGTTTACAGTAATATTAATACTACTTTAGTGGGTTCTTATTCTCTTCATTCCCTGCACTTTGAAAGTTCCCAAGAAGCTTCAAAAATAAGAACATAGGATAATTATTATGAGGAGAAGATATGATTAGAAGTTGAGAGGTAAAAAATCTGCAAAGAGAAAGAAGAATATGCATGAGAACAAGATGAATAAGCAGAAAAGGGCAAATCTAATTACATTCCTTCATATTCTGTTGAACCAGCCTCTCAGTCCTAAAAGTAGAGGGTCTTTGCTGGATAATGCAAGTAATCAAAAATTTAATGAGGGATGTTTCGATGGAAATAAAAAGAAAAACAAAGGTTCATAGTTGGGACAGATATAAACCCAGTTTCTGAGTCCTAAGGGCAGCCAATCAATGTTTTTAGATGGTGAGGCACAGTGGCAATCCAAAGAGTTCCCTCATTTGTAGTTTCAGTGTGTTTGATGATGACACATACATCAGTGCCCTAATCATGATTAATTTCTGGAGCAGAGCATGAAAGATATATGTGTATATATATACACATATATGTAGATATATGTGTATATATATACACACACATATATATATACACATATATATGCATATACACATATATTTGAGAAAGAAAGACAGGTTTATTATAAGCAGTTAATTCACAGGATTATGGGGACTGATCAGTTTTAGGGTCTGCAGTTGGTAAACTGGAGACCTTGAAAAGCTAATGGCATAGCTCCAGTACAAGTCTGGAAAAAAAAAATAATGTCACAGCTAGAAGGCAACTGAGCATGAGAAATTCCCTCTAATTTGATGAAAGGTCAACATTTTTGTTTCATCTAGACCTTCTTTTGATTGGATGAGGCCTACCTACATTAGAAAGGCCAATCTGCTTTATTTAATTTATTGTTTTAAATGTTTAATCCTAAAACACCCTCACAAAAACACCCAGAATAATGTTTGACCAAATATCTGGGTACTCCATGGCCCTGTCAAGTTGACACATAAAATTAACCATCACAAGTTTACCCCTTGTCACCTTGGCACCCATATGTATCTCCTTACACCATACTTAATCTTCAAATTAAGACAATAACAAGGTCCTAATTTCATCTAACATGATGCAGCTATTCTGCATACAACAGAATCTGCACTAATCCCTTCCCCAGAAAAGGAGGTAAAGCCCTTGAGTGATGTCTGCTCTTTTCCTTGATATCCCATAATGTCAATGCAATAATGTAAAATTAACAGTGTTCAAATACTGAAATATAGTCAATACATCATATGTTACATGATGAGAGAAGAAAGCAAGGATATTGTTCTGTATGTGCTATTGACTGAATTTTGTCTCCCCTCAAATTTATATATTGAAGCACTAACACATAATGTGACTATATTTGGAAATAGGGCCTAGATTAAATAGGGGTAATGTTCAATGAGGTCATAAGAGTGAGGCCCTGATACAATAGAATTTGTATCTTTTTGAGAAGAGACAGTACTCTCTATGAGGATGCTACCCACAAGCCAGTAAGAGAGTCTCACTATGGCTGGATCATGCTGACACCCTCATCTCAAACTTCCACTCTGTACTACCTCATACACATTTTAGTATCGCAGAACTTGAGTGCTTTTGAACAAATACCTAAACCTGTGGAAGTGACTTTGTAATTAGGTAATATGTAGAGACTGGAAGAGTTTTAAAGTGCATGTTAGAAATATAAACATTATGGGCAATTTTGATAATATCTCAGATAGAAATGAAATTTTTGGAAATTGAAAGAACGATAATTCTTATTATAAAATGGCAACCAACTTAGTTGAACTCTGCTTTAGATTTGGTTGAAGGTAGAACTTACAAGTGATAATATTAGATATTGATCTGAGGAGATTTTTAATCAAAGTGTTGAAGAAACAGCTTGGTTTCTCCTGACTACTTAGGGTAAATGTGAAAGGAGAAAGATGATGTGAAGAAGGAATTGTTAACAGAAAATAATCTGATCTCAAAGATTTGGAAAATTATCAGCCTATATTTATTGCCAAAACTGTGAAAGCTTGTTCTCAAGACAACATCAAGAAGGTGGTGAAACAACTAATTGATAAACAGATCATGAGTGCAACTCATGAAATTAATCCGCCATCTCAATGGAGGCCAGGAATAGAGAAGAGAATACACCAGCAAAGATGCTACAGTTTGAATTAAAGGAAATAGAAAGAGTGGGATGGAAAGAAGAAAGACTGCTGGACATTTTGGATGCTGCAGGACTGAAATATAGAGCTATTGGCTCTGAATGGCACTGTTCCTCAAGGAGATGGATGAATTATTTCAGAGGCAATTCAGAGAGCATCAAGGCTGTCACTTCCAACATGGGCCCAGGGAGCAAGGCTGTTTCCTCCTTGGTTTCAAGTGGTTGGTCATCTATCTTGATTCAGTAGGCCAAGATGACCCCACCCAGCACCTTAGGGGCAGGGCCACCTGCAGAGTGCCACCTGGATGAGTCCCCACAGAGTGCTTCAGGGGAGGAACTCTTGCAGAGAGCTGTGGAGGAGGTGCTCAGAAGGGCCGGATGGATGGACCACTCCAAAGAACATTGAGAGTGAGGCTGCCATAACAGTGGGCCTGGAAGGTGGGATATTGAGACGAAGAGGATTATGTTTTAACCTTAAGATCTAATGGAATTCACCTTCCTAGATTTTGGACTTGTTTGGGATCTTTCATCCCTTTCTTCTTTCTTTTTTTTCCCCTCTTTTGTGGTGGGAATACCCATCATATGCCTCTCCACTGTTATATTTTGGAAGTACACAATTTATCTAGTGTAACAGTTTCTAGAGAAGAATTTTATCTGATGGTAAATTATACCTTAACTCTCACTCAGATCTGATTTAGATGACATTTATGTGAGACTTTGAACTTGAGACTTTAGAGCGGATGCTGAAATGAGTTAAGACTTGGGGTGCTGTTGGGATGAAATAAATGTATTGTGCACCCAAGAAGGGCATACATTTTGTGGGGAGCAGGGGTGGAATGTTGTTGGTTTAATAGTGTTTCCCCCAAAATTTATATCCTTAGTTTTTAACCTCTAACATGAATGCATTGAGAGATACAGCCAAAAAGGAGATACTTAAAGTTAAATGAGGTCAATGAGAGTGGTTCTTTGATATGATAGGACTACTGTTCTTATAAGAAGAGACACAGGAGAGCTCACCCATTGTCTCTCTATGCCACATGAGCACACAATGAGAAGGTTGCATTGTTTAAGCCAGGAAGAGGAGACCAGACCATTCTGACATGTTGATTTCTGACTTCCAGCCTCCACAACTGTGAGAATACAAATTTCTATTGTTTAAGCCACCCAGACTTTGTTATTTTGTTATTGCACCCTGAACTGACTAACTGGTATATATATACACACATACACACACACACACATATGAATGTATATATACACACATTTGTATGTATATATATATGTGTGTGTGTATATATATTATATATACATATATATACATGGAAAAATGTAGTCTACAGGAGTGGGGACAATAGGCATTTGGGCTTCTTTTTCATGTAACCTACTTGTGCTTAAGAGTCTGCTCTGAATTTGATAATGGAGTATTGCTATGCATGCCATAGTGCATAGCAATGCTTAGCAATGCATTAGCACATAGCAATGCACCAAAATGAGGAGTACGTTGTCTCCTAAATCCAGATAGGCTTCCTAGGCATTGCGCCTCTTTTAAGTTGTAGAAGATACCAGATAAACAACTTATTTTTCATCTTAGAAAGAATACCTTGACATACTCCACATCACTGTACCCCTAGAAGTTTTATTGAGATGTATGGTCCCTGAATTTTAGTAGGACTTATTTCTCACCTACCCATTGACACACAAGTGATTTACCAATAATTATAGAGTAGTTGCTATTCACACTTCTTGTTTGCTAAGTCCAGTCAGCATTATATTTATATATATTATATTTTACTAATATAATATAATATAATAATATAATATATATGACAAAGTAAAAAGAAAAGGCAAAAATGTTTCTGCCAATTACCTTCATTTCTGTAACTAGTCATTTGACCATAGCTGGTATTTATAATTACCTTCTCTACTAGCCATCCTGTATTTCTTTTGCCTTTAGCAAGAACCTCAGCTAGTTATGGTTGTTTATCTGGTAGGATGACCCAACCTTCATTCTTGAAGGATATGACCCCTTAGCAGCCCTGCCTTTGATTGAGTTATTGTAGTTTACCATTTACCTTAATTACAGTGCATGATAATACTAAAAGACACCCACAGAGATCTCCTGTATTTTTCTTACCTGTACTGTAGAGTAGTAGTCCAATTTCCTCCTGTCAGGGATGATCAATCATTCCACCCAGCACAATAATGTCTTTTTTTGCCTATTGAATCAAAGGTTTGAAAAGTCCAAAGTGAGTGGGTCCCATCTTAACTTCCAGTTCAATAGAATCATTGAGTATCCTGGTGAAGAGGTTCCTCACTCTGGAACTAAGACTTCTAGGCCAGCAGAGCGTAAGATGATTGGAAGAGAAAGCAAAACTTTTGTTAGTGGGTAATTAGAAGTAATAGTGAGTAGTGACACCCCATCCCCATCTCTTGATTCCTGGATCTGTGAATCCTAACTATAGGAGAAACAATATTATATATTAGACACCTATTCAGAGCATACACAGACTTATTTAGAGCCTTTCCCCAACCTTGCAAAGTATTGCCATGCACCTGTGGCTGTAACTGAGTCTTCAAAAATCCATCCCATAGTTTTATGAAGCCAGCCACTTTAGGATAATGAGGAACACAGTAAAACCATTAATTCCTTAAGCATGGACCTCTTACCACACTTCATTTGCTGTGAAGTGAGTTTCTTGATCAGACTCAATGCTTTGTGGAACACCATGATATGAGAGAGACATTCTGTAAATTCACTGTTAGAAGTTTTGGCAGAAGCATTGCATGCAGTAAGGACAAACCTATATTCAAAGTAAGTTTCTATGACAATAAAAACTAAATACTGCACCTTTCATGATGGAAAGGCTCTAATAGAATAAAGCTACCACAAGATAGCCATATCATGACCCCCAGGAATGGTGCCACTTGTTCACTGCTGCTGGCAGATTGGACACTCAGCAGTGGCCATCTCCAGGTCAGTCTTAGTGAATGCACATTCATATTGTTGAGCCCATACATAATCTCAACCTCTGACATCATGACCACTCTTTTCATGAGCAATACAGCAATGGATGGGGAAGGAACCTGACTTGCATCCACAGAGTGGGTCATCCCATCCATTTTAGTATTAAAACCCTCCTCTGCTGAGGTTACCCTTTGTTACGCATTCACATATGATAGATAGCTTTACATTTTTTTGCCCATTCAGGAGCATTCATGTATATGCCTTTTCCCCAAATTTCTTTGCCACCAATTTCCAACCATGTTCCTTCCAAGTCCTTGATAATTCAGCCAAACCATTTGCTACAAACCATAAATTGGTATATAATTGCACATCTGACCATTTCTCCTTCCAAGCAAATTCACACCCATGTACATTGCTTATAAATCTTCCCACTGTGATTTTCACGAAAAGACTTTTCCTTTACCACAGTTCTTCAGAGATGTCCCAGAGAAAGGCTATAGGGGATCAGTTGTCAACTTTTAAGTGGTGCCTGCATATCTTGAAGAATTATCTGTAATCTAGGTTCAGGTCTTCTCTCCCTCTGTCAGCTCATTGTAGGGAACTTCCCATGAACCCATAGATACAGAATGGGAGAAAAAAAATGTAGTGTACAGGAGTGGGGACAATGGGCATTTGGGCTTCTTTTTCATGTAACCTACTTGTGCTTAAGGGTCTGCTCAGAATTTGATAATGAAGTATTGCTATGCATGCCAAACTTTATGATTTGGTGGGTCAGGTAATACCCAGTTAATGATAGAAATGTCGGGTCACATGTTAACCTGGAAGCTCACGGTTAAACATTCAGTCTCTTCTAAGATTCAACAGCAGGCCAAGAGCCTGCATGGAGGACGGCAGGGCCTTGCTCCAAAATTCTAAGGACTTGTTCTGTGATTCACCTACAGGGGCCTGCCAAGGGCTGTAATCAGTATCCCTATCTGCCACTACACTTTAAGCACAACATAATACGCTGTATTTTATGGCTCAAGTGGAAAAGCAGCTTACACAGGAGGCAAGACAGGTTGGAGAGCCTTCTCTTGTTTTGGGTCTCACTCAATACTGGCAGCTTTTTGGGGTCACTCAGTAAATGGAACAGAGCAATGCACTGAAAGGAGGAATATGTTGCCTCCTAAATCCAAATAGGCCTTCTAGGCACTGTCCCTCTTTTAAGTTGTAGAAGAGACCAGATGAAACAGCTTATTTTTCACCTTAGAAAGAATACCTTGACATACTCTCACCCCTGGACCCCTAGAAGTTTTATTGAGATGTATGGTCCCTGAATTTTAGTTGGACTTATTTCTCACCTACCTATTGACCTGCAAATGATTTACCAATAATTATAGAGAGTAGTTGCTATTCATATATCTAGTTTGCTATGTCCAGTCAGCATGCTATTAATATAATGGATTAGTATGATATTTTGCAGAAGGAAAAGGCAATCAAGATTCCTATGAGCCAAATTATGACATAAGATTGAAGAGTTAATATACCCTGTTGTGGGAAGTCGGGGACCCTGAACGGAGGGACCAGCTGAAGCCATGGCAGAAGAACATAAATTGTGAAGATTTCATGGACATTTATTAATTCCCCAAATTAATACTTTTATAATTTCTTACACCTGTCTTTACTGCAATCTCTGAACATAAATTGTGAAGATTTCATGGACACTTATCACTTCCCCAATCAATACTCTTGTGATTTCCTATGCCTGTCTTTACTTTAATCTCTTAATTCCATCATCTTCATAAGCTGAGGATGAATGTTGCCTCAGGACCCTGTGATGATTGCATTAACTGCACGAATTGTTTAAACAATATGAAATCTGGGCACCTTGAAAAAAGAACAGGATAACAGCAATGTTCAGGGAACAAGCGAGATAACCTTAAAGTCTGGCTGCCTGTGGGTCAGGCGGAACAGAGCTGTATTTCTCTTCTTTCAAAAGCAAACAGGAGAAATATCGCTGAATTCTTTTTCTCAGCAAGGAACTTCCCTGAGAAAGAGAATGCATCCCTAATGGGAGGCCTCTGAAATGGCCGCTTTGGGGATGTCTGTCTTTTAAGGTTGTAGATAAGGGATGAAATAAGCCCTGGTCTCCTGAAGCACTCCCAGGCTTATTAGGATGAGGAAATTCCTGCCTAATAAATTTTGGTTAGACCAGTTGTCTGCTCTCAAATCCTGTCTCCTAAGATGTTATCAATGACAATGCATGCCCGAAACTTCATTAGCAATTTTAATTTCGCCCCAGTCCTCTGATTTTGCCCTGCCTCCATTTACCTTGTGATATTTTATTACCTTGTGAAGCATGTGATCTCTGTGACCCACACCCTATTCTTACACTCCCTCCCCTTTTGAAAATCACTAATAACAACTTGCTGGTTTTGTGGCTTGTGGGGCATCACGGAACCTGCTGACATGTGATGTCTCTCCTGGACACCCAGCTTTAAAATATCTCTCTTTTGTACTCTTTCAGTTTATTTCTCAGACCGGCCAACACTTAGGGAAAATAGCAAAGAACCTACGTGAAATATCAGCTGTGAATTTCCCCTGACAGTGGAGGTGTGTTGCTAGTCTTGCCAGCTGAAAACAAATTGCTTCTGTTGGTCCTTATTGACAGAGATGTACAAAAAAGCATTTGGCAGATCAATAGGTGCATAAAAAGTAACAGGGGGTGTGTTAATTTGCCCAAGCAATGAAACTATGTCTGGTAGAAGTTTCAGTTGGACCTACTGCTTGATTAAGCTTATAGCAATCCACTGTCACTCTTCAAGATTCATCTGTTTTCTGCACAGGCCAAATAGGCGAGTTGAATGGGAATGTGGTGGGAATCACAAACCTTGCATCTTTTAAGTCTTGATGGTGGCACTAATATCTAGACTCCCTCTAGTAACATGGTATTCCTTTTGTTTTACTGTACTTCCAGATAGAGGAAAGTATGGTGGCTCCCTCCTGGCCTTTGCTATTGATGTACTTTCAATGCTATTGATATACTTTCGATGTTTGTCCCCTCCAAATCTTATGTTGAAATATGATCCCCAATGTTGGAGACAGGGCTGAGTGGGGGGTTTTTGGGTCAGGGGATGGATCCCTCATGAATGTCTTGGTCCCGTCCCCAAGGTAATGAGTGGGTTCTCACTTTATTAGTTCACATGAGAGTTGGTTGTATAAAAGAACATAGCAACTCTCTTACTCCCTCTCTCACCATGTGACACACCTGTTCCTCCTTCATCCTCCACCATAATTTTAAAATTATTGAGACTTCACCAGAAATAGATGCTGGTGCCATGCCTTTTCTACAGTCTGCCAACAAAAACCTCTTTTCTTTATAAATTACACAGCCTCAGATACTTCTTTATAGACGTGCAAAATGTATTACTACACTACCATAATAAATATCACTCCATGAGTTAGGGAACCAATGTAGGGGTTTTGCCAGATGTTAAATATGTGTATTCCAATTATGCATTCCCAAACTGAGGGGATAACCACAGGACAGGTTTGGAAACTGATGGCCAACTGTGAGATGGACCTAAGCTAAACCTTCATTGATCACCTGACCACCATAAGCCCCTACTTTGATGTGTGGACCACAGATATATTTTGGTTCTCCTGGAATTAATAAGATTTGAGAACCAATGTCCACTAGTCCTTGATTTCTAGTTATTTTCTTTTCCCCAATGCACTATTACTCTGGTAAAAGGCTGTAGGTCCATTTATAGAAGGTTGTGAGAAAGATTAACATTATACATTTTTTATGGTGTACTGGGGTCCTTCCTCAAGCTGTTCTGGGTCTGTAAACTGTCTCATGTCTGAAAATTAATTAAAAGTCTGTAGTTCTCTGTTTTTATGATTTAAGTAACACTTTTTGCTGACTTAACATGTTCATTTCTCTTTATACAGATCAACCAACAAGTTAGCAATTTTCCTGTCTATTTCACTTTAGGAACACCATGACCAACTAACCAATGCCATAAGGTCTGTGTGAATCAGACTATTCTGATTGCCCCTTTGACTTGCTGTTCATTACAGTAATCACATCCGTCTTACTTTTAGAGGTTGAATGCATCCACTTAGCCCCTGAAGCCCTGACGTTGAAATATTCCCACTGCATTTAGGTTTTCCCAGTTAGTAACTGAAGTCCCCACTAAAGGTATGGACTATGGAGAAGTGTGACTACAGAACTCTTCAAGAATTCTGGGGCTGTTCTCACACATTTAGCTCTTATAGTTGTGCTAAAAAGTATGTCCTATGGGCCCTGACAGAGTGAAAAAATGACAAATCCACTTTAATATTCCCATCTCCCTAAAGCTCTGGATGGGTTTGCACCATTATCTTAAAAGACACAGTCTGGAACACCATCATCTTAAATGTTAAAATTTCAAAGGATCAATATCCTTAAAATCTAAAATCCCCAAAATCACAATCTTGGAAGAATAAAATCCCCCTAAAATAATTCCGCAAATAGTAATTTAAAAATGCTTTAAAATACATTTATTTACATTTTTAAAGCTAGTAAAGGGAGTAGTAAAGTAAGGGAGTTCACTTGATGAATATAAAAAACACAACTTCATTGGCCACTTTATACAATGAAATAGGCAATTACAACTTGTGTATTTTTGCAAGCATAAACACTCAGATATACCAATGAGAGTCATGCAAGCATAACAGTTATGAGTGGGTGAGCCATATTCATAAAGAAGTAGATCAAAATGTTTGTTAATTTTGTGTACCTAGATCTACTGTGACAGACAGCTTAAGACTTTTGATGAGACTGACCAAAGCCTACGTAGGTCACTACCACATATGAAGTTGCCCAACAAGCTAAGATCTTGAGAAATTTTATTTTTCACAGACGCAGATGTACAAAGCAGACATCTCTTCATTTGTTGATGAAGTTTCAACATTCATGTTGTTAATTTTTAAAAAGTCACACATTTGTAAATTTAGAGGAGACCGTATTTCTCATAAAGGGGTACAGCCTGCAAGGTTGCCGTCTTGCAGGCCAGGAAGCATGAATTTGGTCAGAGACCAGAGATAGGAACTTCGAAGAAGGAGAGATTGGAGCAGGAGCTTTATGCTAAACAGGTAGGTTAAACATACATATTCAGCAGGTTACAGTAGGAGCTGTGAATATTCGTGACAGTGGTCCTGACACATGCATATTGAGAAAACATGCATATAACATACAACCTATGTTCATTTTGGGGTGGACACTTAACATTGACATTTATTACAATTAGGCCTTATATGTCAAAAGGTCTTTTCAGAACGTGAAGGCACACAAGTGCCCAGTCTCTATAAATTGCCAAAACCAGTTCATGGTTGGTGGTCTTCTTGTCAGGAGGAAGTTACTGAAATCAGTCTCTTGTGCTGTTAAAGCTGTAGTCATGGTGAGTGGAACAGGAGCTCAGTTAGTTACTGTCTGTGAGCTGGATGAGTTGCAATTGTTTTAACGTTCCTTATCTCAAGGCCGGCACTTGTTTAGCTGCTGGAGAAAAAGAAAAACTTTGTGTCAGTGAGAATATAGTTGGTTTTTTAAGTGTAGAGGTGTGTAACTTGATCCTTGCCTGACATGGCCTTAGGTTCTATTTATAGTTTGGTATCTTATTGCCACAAAGAGTCTGTTCTGTAAGTCTTTTTTTTTTTTAATTTTACTTTAAGTTCTGGGATACATGTGCAGAACATGAAGGTTTGTTACATAGGTATACATGTGTCATGGTGGTTTGCTGCACCTATCAACCTGTAATCTAGGTTTTAAGCCCCGTATGCATTAGGTATTTGTCCTAATGCTCTCCCTCCCCTAGCCCCCCACCCCCTGACAAGCCCCAGTGTGTGATGTTCCCCTTCCTGTGTCCATGTGTTCTCATTGTTCAACTCCCACTTATGAGTGAGAACGTGCAGTGTTTGGGTTTCTATTCCTGTGTTAGTTTGTCTTATGATCTCTGTTTTATTAATGCTGGACAGTTGTTGTGCCTATACCAAAGAAGGAAGGGGAGTATAATAAGGCTTGTCTGACCTCGAATCCCATCATGGCTAGGAACACAGTGTTAATGTTTTCCTTCTTCTTGACCAAGAAGGAGTCTCTTCAGTCAGTGGTGAACTTAGGATTTTAGTTTTAGTTTACAATAAGCACACACACAATGCTTGCAAAGTCAATGTAGTGATAATGCACTTTCATGGGATCAGATTTGCAAAAAGTGAATAAAGTAAGTTAGAACTCTAGAAGTCATTACACAATTCATACCTCCAGCATTAGAAACGATATGAAGAGGAAGTACATAGCATAACAAATTGGCACTCTGTGTGAAGGGACAGAAGTTATACATGATTGTAATTGGGCAGGGTGAATTTCTTGTATTTTTTGCCTACATTTTCACTTCTATTATCTTCAAAACATTAATTGCACTTGTATTTAGACAGTGGTTGTGATCTACAAATTTAAGTATATGCTGTCCATTTGAGAGTCTGGTCATTGTGACCATTGCAATTCAGTGATTTTCTGCTTTTGTAGTACTACTAATAATTAGCTTCCAAACCTTTATCTTTCACCATTAAGTAGCCTCATACCCTTAATTTATCACAGCCTTTTATAAGGAAACAATTTCATAAATCTCTTCCATTGTGTTGTAAGGAATACAGTAAGAGGAAATGATATTCAGCTTCCCCAATACCCAGTCTGTACTAGTCAGAGTTCTCAAGAGAGACAGAACCAACAAGATTAACTATATAGATATATGAGAGGGGATTTATTAGGAAAATTGGCTTAAATGATTCTGATGACTGAGAAGTCCCATGACTGTCTGCAAGCTGGAGACCCTGGGATGCCTGTAGGATGGCTCAGTTCAAATACAAAGGCCTCAGAACCAGTGAAGCTGAAAATATAACTCTCAGTCCAAGGTCAAAAGCCCCAGGGTCCAAAGAGTCACTGATGTAAGCGTTAGAGTCCAAAGAATGGTGAGCCTACCGTTCTGATGTCCAGGGCAGAAGAAGAAAAATCTGTCCCAGCTCTCAGAATACAGCCAACTCACCTTCTCTATTTGTTCCCTTTGGCTTTTGGCTGATTGAATGATGTCCACCAACAATATTGAGGGCAGATCTTCCGCACTTTGTCCACTCATACACACAAATTAATCTCCTCTAGAAACACTTTCACAGACACACTCAATATAATGCTTAACCAGGTTTTTAGGTATTCCCTTACTCTAGTCAGGTTGACACCGAAAACTAAGGCATGAGTCTACTCCTTTTCAAGTTCACACCCATATACACGTCTTTAAATTAAGCTTAATTTCTAAAGACAACAAGGTGATAGTTCTCTCTGACATGATGCAGCTATCCTACATACAACCCCAAACACAATAATTTCTTCCCTAGAATTCGGCTTTCATGATTTCATATTTGGAAGTTTAGTCTTTTAGGGTTTTAGGCATTAGGGATTTTAGACTTTGGGGATTTTGAGCTTTCCTGATTTCAACATTCAGGATTATGTCATTTGGGATTTGGATTGGTATTACTTTGTGTCCCTTCCTCTATGTTAAGGCAAGGAAACATTTCCAACTTGCTTACTGTGGGTCACCTTTTGGTTCATATTTCAGCCAACCAACCTGTAAAAGCCCCTTCTAATACCTCAAACTGTAACATTAAATACAGAATATTGGCTTAGTTATCTCATATCAATAAATTTGCACTGATCCAACTTTTTATTCCTTCAAGAATTTTTCTACACCCATAATATCCATCCCCACACATGCTATCTGAATTTAGAAAACTCAAGTTTTCTTTTTAAATGTAGTGCATCTTTACATGGGTCCTACTGTGTGCCTCATTTTAAGGGTCTACTGGAACTTGAGCCTAGTTATAGGGCAAGAAGCAAAGAGGGTGGTTGGGTGGGTCCTAAGGGGAATCAGCATTGCTTCTTAGGGCAACTGCCACAGGTGAGATCATTATAGTTTCCGCAAGCAATGCAGATTTAATCCCCTCAGATAGGTGTGAAGAGTCTTTTTCCATTGGGGATGGAGAGACTTACTTTAATTGGGGTTAGGACACTACTTTCATTGGCAAAGAATTTTCATCAGAAATTTAGGGTTCAATGTCCCTACCTTCATCAGGACTCTACCATACATCCCCATTCCAACTTACAGGATTCTATTATTTCCCAATCAATGCTCTCACTTTAATAGTAGATATACTGTGAGGCTAGAAGTATAACATACATTATAACTCAGCCACTTGCAGGATGAAATTCTAGAACTGATTTTCAGTCATGTCAGCCTAGCATCTATAAGAGGTAAGACTTTTTCAGGGCAATATTGAAGCTTTCGGATCATTTACACCATGCTTGAGCTAGGAATTTGAATCTATGAGCTTATTCCTTTCTTTTTGTATTTTGTCCAACAATATTGGGAGCAACCGGCCAATCTCATTTACTAATCATTACTACAGTTTAAATATTTTTTTCCTTTTTAAAGTTCATGTTGAAACTTAATCTCCTCCAAAATTCAGGAGTTGTCAAAGTGAGAGTATTCAGAGGTGGGATATCTAAGAGATGGTAGGCCAGGAAGGCTGCTGTCTCGTTAATGGGATTAACAACTTTTCTTAAGGGGCTTCGTGTAGTGTTTGGGTAGACTGTTAGCTTGCCTTCTGTCTGCCTTTTGCCATATGTGTACACAGCAAGAAGGCCCTTACCACAGCAAATGCTGGGACCTTGATCTTGGACTTCCAAACCTCCAAAACTATGAAAATATATATATATATCTGTTCTCTATAAATTACTCAGTGTGTAGTATTGTGTTAAAGCAGCACAAAATGGACTAAGACATTTAGGTCAATAAAAATTTTCAAAAGTGTCACAAAAATGGCACAGTCACACAGATTCTTGCTTCTTATAAGTGGTTAAGAGTATATAATAGTGAGATATATATATATAATCTCTCTCTTTTTTTTTTTTTTTGAGACAGAGTTACACTCTTGTTGCCCAGGCTGGAATGCAATGGTACAATCTTGGCTTACTGCAACCTCTGCCTCCCGAATTCAAGTGATTCCCTTGCCTCAGCCTCCCACGTAGCTGGGATTACAGGCGCCTGCCACCATCCCTAGCCAATTTTTGTATTTTTAGTAGAGACGGGGTTTCACCATGTTAGCCAGGCTTGTCTCAAACTCCTGACCTCAGGTGTTCTGCCCACCTTGGCCTCCCAAAGTTCTGGCATTACAGACATGAGCCACCGCACCTGGCCGATATCTCTTAACAGATCACTCCACGGATATCAGTACTTTGTTTACTCTTGGAAATAAAGTCATTAGCATCTTTAAATCTAATCAGATTAGAGAGCCAATTTTAGAAACACCAAAACTGATTTAGAAAACCCATCCTGAAAATTTTGTTCCTCTAAAACCACTCAGTACCAAAATCTGTATTAGTCAGGATTCTCCTGAGAAACAAAACCTATAGAATGGATATACAAAATAAGAAATTGACTCACACAATTATAATCATCAACAAGTCTTAAGATCAGCACAACATGCTGAAGGCTCAAGAGGGTTAACAGTAGAGTCCCTGTCTGAAACCAAAGGCAGGAATAAAACTGCTGTGTTAGCCCCAAGGCAGTCCAGTTAGAAGAATGCCTCCTTTTGGTGGCATGACAGACATTTTATTCTATTCAGACTTCAACTAATCGGATAAGACCCAGCTTCATACTGAAGGGCAGTCTGCTTTACTTAGTCAAATTGATTTAAATGTTAAACTCATCGAAAACATCCTCACAGACACACCCAGAATAATACTTGAGCAAATATCGGGGCGACTAATGGTTCAGTTGAGTTGACACATACAATTTACCATCATACCTCTCTTCTCCACCTTGGCCTTGATCTACAAGACCCTCCTGACTATATTCCATCTGCTGTTCCATAGCCTGAACTATGAGAAGCCTCTCTTCATTAATCCACTTCTCTAAAGACACTTTGCTCAAAATTTTAGCATCTAAACAAATTAATCCATCCTCCCACAAGTTTATTCCGTGTTTTATAATTTCAGTGATGTTATCAATGGTGCTTTTTAAAAAAATTCCTGAAACTCAACTTATAATGTATAAAATGTTAATAATTAAGCATGTTTTATGAGCATTTTTTCTTTACCATCTGTGTGCCTTATTCTTTGTGTTTTAAAAACACTATCCAAATTCATATTATTCAGAAATTTAGTCTAAAGTTATCATATTTTTAAAAATTCTTACAGCTTTTAATGTCTCTTTGGTTCATAATTGAATTATATTGGAATCAAGGTCAAATGCACATGTATTTTCCTATAATTCAAATTAAATATTAAAAAGCATCTACCAATTTTTTGTATTTAGCACATTATCTAATGGTGTGCCCTCTACAAGGGTTTTAAATAATTTGTTGATAAAATGACAAAACAATTCATTTTCCTGCAAAAATAAAAAAGGTATGGTTAGGTTTCTATCTAAGAAGGTTCTACATTAGGTATCATTAATTGTGAAATGTTTAATAAAATGGACAAATGAAAGGGGAATTGGTTTAACATTTTTCCAAAACAGTTGTTCAAAATATTTGAATTTATTAAGCCCTAAATTTTTTGAGATATTAAATTCTCAAAATATACTAAATTGTTATTTGCTGTAGCCTCAGCAAACATCCCCGTGTTACTCTAAAAGAGTATTTTTACATTTTCCAGGCTTAATTAAAAATACATATGTTCTGGTTACTTAAAAAGCAAATATTTATGAAAACAGAGATTCACTTTTTATATTTAGTTTTTTAAAAAACACCTTTCTATTTTGGGGTTTAAATAATTTTACTAATAAGACTGTAAAGAAGAGAAATTTGCAATCTACTTGACATTTTTTGTTTAGTGCTTTCAGATTTCAAGACTAGTTTTTTCTTCTTCTATAAATAATTATACTTCAAAATTTGTCTTTAATATACATGTAAAAAAAAAGACGTGTATAAGGTGTAAGGAAGGGATCCAGTTTCAGCTTTCTACATATGGCTAGCCAGTTTTCCCAGCACCACTTATTAAATAGGGAATCCTTTCCCCATTGCTTGTTTTTCTCAGGTTTGTCAAAGATCAGATAGTTGTAGGTAAGTGGCGTTATTTCTGAGGGTTCTGTTCTGTTCCATTGATCTATATCTCTGTTTTGGTACCAGTACCATGCTGTTTTGGTTACTGTAGCCTTGTAGTATAGTTTGAAGTCAGGTAGTGTGATGCCTCCAGCTTTCTTCTTTTGGCTTAGGATTGACTTGGCGATGCGGGCTCTTCATTCTCAGTAAACTATCGCAAGAACAAAAAACCAAACACCGCATATTCTCACTCATAGGTGGGAATTGAACAGTGAGATCACATGGACACAGGAAGGGGAATATCACACTCTGGGGACTGTGGTGGGGAGGGGGGAGGGGGGAGGGATAGCATTGGGAGATATACCTAATGCTAGATGACGAGTTGGTGGGTGCATCGCACCGGCATGGCACATGTATACATATGTAACTAACCTGCACAATGTGCACATGTACCCTAAAACTTAAAGTATAATAAAAAAAAAAAAGACGTGTAAAAATACTGAGACTTCCAGGAAGAAAAATTCCATAAAAATCCTAAAGTTTATTAATTGCTATGACTTTGCAATTTATATTTCTTTTCTTTGCTTTTGTTTCTTTTTAATTTAATTTGCTGTCTAATTATACAAGTAATAAATCAACATATTTTCTTCAAAATGATGCAGATGAAACTAATGATGAAATTAATGATGAACTTAGAGTCTCATTTGACCTCTATTGAGAGAGAGATAATCCCTAGGGATTTTGGTGTATTCTTACAGAGTAATATTTTCATTTATTTAGAGGGACAGATAGAACCCCACAGCATTTGGTTGATATACATTTTCAATACTTTTATTTTCAATCTTGTTTAAGTTTTAGCTAAATATTTTAGGGATATATTTAGAATTTAACAGCTATTGTGGTTATATGTTTGGGTTTATTAAAACTTTATTTCTGGAATTTTATGTATTTAATCTACTGGTCTTCTTTTTCTAAATATCTTCACTTTTTTTGTCTTTTAATTGGTCTAATGTATGCTTTAATCATTTTAATCTTACTAATCTGAAAGTTATACATTATGCTTATATTTTTCCAGTGACTGTCTTTTAATTTTCACATTCATATTATAATTCAAATTTTTCTATTACTATCTAGACTTAGTAGTTTGTACCTCCCCTGCCCAAGTTGAACAGAATCCACAAATTTATTTCCATCTGCTCTAAACAATTTTTCACCCATTGTTATTATCTTTATTAGTTGTAGGTTGTTGTTCATTGTTAAATCAATAACTACTCAAGCTTGACAAAATTAGGCTTTTGCAAGACAAGCTCAAATAAAGGAACTGCAGACAATCTCAAAGAAAGGAAAGGGGGCCTCAACTCTTACAAAGGCAGGAAGGCAAAAGAGTTAGTTGTGAGGAAGGATGAAGAAAAGTCTTACCTGGAAATATACATGGGCAATATGGTCTTTTGTGATTAACCATTTCCTGGAACACACAATTCTGTGTAATTTCTTAACCTTTGCTGTTTTTCAAGAGCACAGGGCTCAGGTAAAGGTCAACATTATCACATGGAGCTACAATTCCAAGGTTACATTTCTTTGCTTTCTTTCATTTTAATTTTGCTTCTAACTTTGAAGAGAGTAGTTTTCATTTTTTTGTATTCACTATTTCTTCTATTTCCTGTACATGTAGTCACTTTTAAACTGTGAAATCTTATTATGGTTTCTACAACTCAGTAATACAAACAACTCAATTAAAAATGCAAGCCAGACTTAGCAAGGCACAGAATCTGCTATTGAATTTATCTTGGAATTTACCATCTCTGGTATAGTGAGAATAAAGTTAGTTGGCTAATTAAAAAAGCAATCTGAATAGATTTTTCTCTAAAGATATACAAGTAGCCAATACGTATGTTAAAAGGTGCTCAACATTATTAGTTATTAGAACAACTCAAATCAAAACCATGATGAAATACCACTTCACACCCACTAGAATCACTATGATCAAAAAAGTCAGATAATAATAAATGTTGCTGAGAATGTGGAGAAACAGGAACCCAGTTAAATGATTGGTAGGAATGCAGCCAATTTGGAAAACCATATGAGTTTTTCAAATGGTTAAACATAGTATTACCAAATAATGCAGGAGTTTCACTTTTAGAGAATGAAAAGTGTCCAAGCAGAATGAAAACATGTCCCTACAAAAAAACTTGTATACAAATGTTCATAGAAGCATTATTCATAATAGGCAAAAAGTAGAAACAACCCACATGTACATCAGCAGATGAATGGATGCATCAAATTGGTAGAACCATAAAGTAAAATATTATTCAACCATAAAAATAACTGAAGTACTGATACATGCTGTAACACGGATGAACTTGAAACATCATTCTATGTGCCTCCTTCTATATGCAGTCAGAAAGGACACGTTGCATAATTCTATTCATCTGAAATGTCTAGAATAGGCAAATCAATAGAAAGAGAAAGTAGATTTGTGGTTGTCCAGAGCTAAAGAGGTTGGGAACACACAGGGAGTGATTGCTAATAGGTAGGGTTACTTTTGGGGTGATGAAAATTTTCTTAAATGGATTACAGTGATGGTTGCACAACTCTGTGAATATATTTTTTTAAAAACTGAATTTTACAAGTAAATGGTTAAATTGTATAGTATATAAATTATATCTCAATAAACCCATAATGAAAATTAAATTACATAAACATATCATCAAATAACATAAAAACAAAACACCTCGTTATAGGCCGGGCACAGTGGCTCACACCTGTAATCCCAGTACTTTGGGAAGCCAAGGGGGGTAAATCATGAGGTCAGGAGATCGAAACCATCCTGGCTAATGTGGTGAAACCCCGTCTCTAATAAAAATAAAAAAAAATTAGCCGGGCGAGGTGGCGGGCGCCTGTAGTCCCAGCTACTTGGGAGGCTGAGGCAGGAGAATGGCGTGAAGCCGGGAGGCGGAGCTTGCAGTGATCCGAGATCGCACCACTGCACTCCAGCCTGGGCAACAGAGTGAGACTCCGTCTCAAAAAAAGAAAAAAAACACACCTCGTTATAGTATTTTTCTTTATTAGTTATAAAAAGTTTTAAGTTTTTGAACATGCTTCTTAGTCTTTTTATTGTCCTTTAATTTTAATAAATTCTATATTAAAAAATACTATGTTCTCCATTCTCTTGGTTCTTCACTCTGAAAATCCGATTGTGAATTTTGGACTTTTACGTTTATTGTCAATATTTATTAACATTTCTTTAACATATCCATTTATCTCTTTAAAATTATGGAATATTTCTTTAGTTAGATATCAAAATGTGTTAATTTATTCTTCAGCTGTTTGCATTCAAATACAGAGGCTTTGGTTTTATCAATATATATAAATTCTAAGATTTAGAAGGAATCGGCTAGGAGGTTTCCCTGAGCCCCTAGTCCCTCCCTTTCTCCCCTCACTCCAGCAGGACATGCTCTGCTCAGCTTCTCTCTTTCCTAGTACTCTGCCTCTGTGGGTTTCTTGGGCTGAAGATAGCTTCTTCAGTACAATGCTTCCTACTTTCACTTTGAAGGTGGTGCTCATAGTTTCTTTTCTCATAAAATTTGTGCTCTTACTTTTATGCACAACAGAACCAGATTTTCTCATATATAATTTTTTTATTATAAGTCCTGGGGTACATGTGCAGAACGTGCAGGTTTGTTACATAGGTATACACATGCCATGGTGGTTTGCTGCACTTATCAACCCATCATCTACATTAGGTATTTCTCCTAATGCTATCCCTCTGCTAGCCCTCCACCCAACAACAGGCCCTCCCTGTGTCCATGTGTTCTCATTATCCAACTCCCACTTCTGAGTGAGAACATACAGTGTGTGGTTTTCTGTTCTTGTGATAGTTTGCTGAGAATGATGGCTTCCAGCTTCATCCATGTCCCTGCGAAGGACATTAACTCATCCTTTTTTAAGGCTGCATAGTATTCCATGGTGTATATGTGCCACATTTTCTTTATCCAGTCTATCTTTGATGGGCATTTGGGTTGGTTCCAAGTCTTTGTTATTGTGAACAGTGCCAGAGTAAGCATATGTGTGCATGTGTCTTTAGAGTAGAATGATTGATAATCCATTGGGTATATACCCAGTAATGGGATTGCTTGGTCAAATGGTATTTCTAGTTCTAGATCCTTGAGGAATTGCCACACTGTCTTTCACAGTGGCTGAACTAATTTACACTCCCACCAACAGTGTAAAAGTGTTCCCAATTTCTCCACATCCTCTCCAGCATCTGTTGTTTCCTGACTTTTTAATGATCGCCATTCTAACTGGTGCAAGATGGCATCTCATTATGGTTTTGATTTGCATTTCTCTGATGACCAGTGATGATGAGCTGTTTTTCATATGTTTGTTGGCTGCATAAATGTCTTCTTTTAAAAAGAGTTTGTTCATATCCTTTGCCCACTTTTTGATGGGACAATTTGATTTTTTCTCATAAATTTGTTTAAGTTATTTGTAGATTCTGGATATTAGCCCTTTGTCAGATGGATAGATTGCAAAAAATTTCTCCCATTCTGTAAGTTGCCTGTTCACTCTGATGATAGTTTCTTTTGCTGTGCAGAAGCTCTTTAGTTTAATTAGATCCCATTTGTCAATTTTGGCTTTTGTTGCCATTGCTTTTGGTGTTTTAGTTATGAAGTCTTTGCCCATGCCTATGCCTTGAATGGTATTGTCTAGGTTTTCTTCTAGGGTTTTTATGATTTTAGATTTTACATTTAAGTCTTTAATCCATCTTGAGTTAATTTTTGTATAAGGTGTAAGAAAGGAATCCAGTTTCAGCTTTCTGAATGTAGCTAGCCAGTTTTCCCAACACCATTTATTAAATAGGAAATCCTTTCTCCAGTGCTTGTTTTTGTCAGGTTTGTTAAAGACCAGATGGTTGTAGATGTGTGGCATCATTTCTGAGGCCTCTGTTCTGTTCCATTGGTCTATATGTCTGTTTTGGTACCAGTACCATGGTGTTTTTGTTACTGTAGCCTTGTAGTATAGTTTGAAGTTAGGTAGCACGATGTCTCCAGCTTTGTTCTTTTTGCTTAGGATTGTCTTGGCAATGCAGGCTCTTTTTTGTCTCCATATGAAATTTGAGTGGTTTTTTTTTTCCAATTCTGTGAAGAAAGTCAAAGGTATCTTGATGGGGATAGCATTGAATCTATAACTTGCTTTGGGCAGTATGGTCATTTTCACAATATTGATTCTTCCTATCCATGAGCATGGAATGTTTCCTGTTTGTGTTTTAACACCGAGAAAATTGCTGCTTTTCAGGAGAAAATAATGACATAAACATTTTAATTGTAGGGGTTTAGAAATGTTTCTATATATATGAGATTTTTCTTACTATAAACAATGTTTTTCACAAAATTCTGTATATCTCCACAATTATAAAACTTGTGAGAAATTTTAATCTATCTAAACTCTCTTCTAAATTAAAAGTTTCAGATGGTCTGAACACATTTGTTGAACATATAACGTTTTCCTATTAGTTTTCATAAACAACAATTGACATTAGGTAAGATGAAAATTTGCAAGGTAAATGTCAATAATAATTTTTTTATAATTGATAGATGGAATTGAACCATGAGCATCGTGATGTAGTATTCACAGTCACAGTGTATTCCATCTATCTAGACCTTTTTTCAAGGTGAAGAATCATTTGCCAACTCTAAGAACCATCAGTATCAAATACTAAAATACGTTAAACCTAGTACCAAATCTTTAAAAGATAATATCGCAAAGTTTACAGCAGGATTTTAAGATAATAAAGCATAGTCAATGAAATCTTTCTTATAACAATGTATACAATGTTATATTTTTATTTTTTATAGTATATAGTATTTTGGTAGTATACATGCATATATAATTTATGAATAAATATGCAGATTACAGGGCACTTAATTTTTTGGAATTCAAGAAGCATGTGGTCAGAACAGTTTTAAGACTAACCTAATCTACCTTCTGAATGTTAAATATTAAGAAGCTAAGGCTTTTCAAATGTTATGCAGTTTTTCTCCCAGTGATGGGATTTCCTGAAGCCTCCTCTAAACTTTCTTTCAGTATTCCATTCTGATAAATCCAAATGTGTTTACAAAAAAATAAAACAATAAAAAATAAAAAATCATTTATAGGTATTCTTAGAATCCACTCAAAGGAAGCTGCACATTAAAATTTGCTAGTTCTTAGAGTGGTGGTTGTCAAACATTTGGGGGAACAGGGGAAGGAGAGTTATTGTTTAGTGGATACAGAAATTAGTTTTGCAAGATGAAAACAGTTATGAAAATGGATAGCTGTGCTATTTGCACAACAAAGTGAATATGTTTAATACCAGTGTAAAAATGTTGTAACACAGTTCAAAGTAGTTAAGATGATAAATTTCATGTTATGGTATTTTGCCAAATTTAAAAAGATAAAACCAATTTAAAAATTTTTACTTCTATGTGGTAGGGTAATTTTTCAGCTCTTTTTCCCAGTTTGCTTGTAATGGATATGTTTTTCTTTCATAATCAGAAAACCATAAATTTAAATGATAGTTTTATCATCATAGTTTTATAATATAGCTTTTAATGTATATTCAGAGGAGTTTATTCAGTGTAATGCAAGTGATTACTGCAATAAAATATCAGGAAGCAGTTAGGTAATTTTCCATTTAGGAAATGTTATGAATTTTATAATGAATTGTTACAGAAGAGGGGATGTGTTTTAACAGACTGTTGGATCCAGGCCTCGCTCATCCTTGGAGTGAAGGGGGTTGGGGGTGGTGGGAAGATTGTCAGCCTGATGTGAGAGACTCAGTCACAGATGAGATAGTGTGGTTGTCAGGAGACCTTAGGTGAATGCAAGCATAGAGGGCAACTCAATGTTATTTCAAATATTTGAAGATAAATCCATGCCCCCACTTACTTTTTTCTCTATCAAATTGTTTCTCCAGATTAAATATTCTCAGTTCCTTAAGTTTTCTGCATTAGGCATGCTCTACAGGACTTTCATCATCTTTCATTTTCATTCTTCTCTGATTGTACTTGAATTTGTTTACATCCTTCTTAACATAGAGCCAAAGAGAGTAAAGCAGGCCAATTTTACATGCAGTTGATCTTAATTATTTGCAGACTTTGTATTTGTGAATTCACCTACAGGCCAAAGTTTATTTATAACCCTGAAATCAGTACTCACTGTCACTTTCCTGATCATCGGTGGGCACGCAGAGAGGGGAAAAGAATTTGAGTTGCTTGAGGCACACATTCCCAGCTGAAGCCAAACAAGGCAACTGCTTTGCCTTCTTGTTTCAGGTCTCATGCTCTAAATAAGTGTCCTTTTCAAGGTTGATTTAGTACCACATTGTTCTCATTTTTGTATTTTTAGTTGGCGATGTCACTGTTTAAAATGGCCCTCAAGTATAGTGCTGAAATGCTTTCTAGTGTTCCTAAGCACAAGAGTGCTGTGAAGTGACTTTTGGAGAAATTACGCCTGTTAAATAAGCTTCCTTCAGGCATGAGTGATAGTGGTGTGGTCTGTGAGTTCCATGTTGATGAATCAACAATATATATTAAATAAGATTTCTTTAAACAGAAACACACATAAAACGTAGTTATGTGTCGCTTAATTGACAAAAATGTGACCAAAAGCTTGCAGGGACCTAACCCATTATTTCTCCTAGGAGCAATGGTTCAGAATGACCTAATTCAGTGTTCAAGGTGAGTTAATAAATCTTCACCTAGATTATGAATAAAAATATTAGTTAGGTTATGGCCAAGGATGGTGCCTGTGTTCTATTACTAGGAAGCTCTCTCCATACAGCTATAGAGCTACTGGTCAGTAATTGTTTTGGCATTGAACCCATCTCAATTCTGCCTATTGAGATAATTATTAACATATTTTTATTGAAATGTCCCTGAATCAACTGATTCTGAGATGGAACAGGGACCCCTCTTAGGGGTCGACTGGGCACTGCATCCCTACCCCAAGCATGAAGATAAAAGGAAATTTTGATTTCTTCAAGGGGAATTCTAGGAACTTCGCTAGCTTTGAGAAGCAAATGAGAAACTTGACAAGTAAGAAGTAATAATAGCTTAAAACAAAAGCCAAGGAAGTGAGAATGAGGAGATGCTTGGTTCCCCTATAGAAACTAAAGATAACATCTTATGTCACTGAGTTGTTTTTCAGAAATCCAAACCCCTACCAAATGGAAAATGCTGTCTGCTGTCATGTAGACTCCAAATGAGGGGGAACTGAGGACTGAATTCTGATTGTCATTCTTTGTTCTAAATTTCTTCCTCAGGGACCTGGAGGTGGTCACACCCACAAGCCAGAGCTCAATATTCCTTTCTGCTGACCCCAGATTTTTAGACAAATCTTTGGCTCCTTAACCAATCACAAATCAGAAAATCTTTGACTTCACCTATGACCTGTAGCCCTTGCTTCTTGATGTCCTGCCTTTTTAGGTAAAACCCATGTGTAGCCTGGGTATATTGATTTATGATTTTGCATGTCACCCCTGCCTTTAAAAACTCTACCTGTAAGCCATTTGGGAGTTTGGGTCTTACGCACGAACTGCCCAATTCTCTTTGCTTGGTGCCCTGCAATAAATGCCCCACTTTCTTTAGCTGCAACCCTAATATCAGTATTTGGTTTTACTGTGCCAAGTGGGCAGACCTACTTGTTGTTACCATTAATTCCAACTTGCCATATTCATATTTCACAGAACATTCACTTTAGAAGTGTAACCAGGGTAAATGACAGACTCAAAATGCCTTACAGAATTGCCCACTTTCTTCTTTAAAATGTAGATAGAACTTTTCTAGATACATTGTCTCCTTAAGAAATCAAGTATTAAATCTAAAAATGTAAATCAAAAGAGAATACATATGATATAATATATGTGTGTGTGTATATATATATGTATATATATGAATAATATATGACCAGACTTTAACTGAGATTCAGCTTTGGGTTTTGGATCTTGAGGAGGTCACTAGGCCTCTTGAACTTTAAGCAAACATTAGCATACTTTTCAATAAACTTCAGCTAGCAAATCCGAATATGCTTCTGTCCCATCAAATGATCTGACTCCAAGAATCAGCCAAATTTCAGAGTAAAACACTCTTAATTCCCTCACACTCAAAACCTGCCTCTATTCCCTCAGATACAGCCTCCAGACCTGGTGTTTCTCATTAATGCGATGGCTATAGAATAACGTCCTTTCCTCCTGAAGGCCGAATTTTTCTCTTTGATATATATGATTATGTCACATTATCAAATGTGTTTATATATATATATATATACAAACATTTGCCTGAAAAAAATGATAGATAATGGCACTAGTTTCAGTCTGATTCCACCATTGTTTTTAACAGGGTAACAGATTCTGCTATAGAAAGCCTTTATTATTTTTTCTACATAGCTGTCTTTGTACTGAATTCAGTCAATATTTTCTTGTGAGAGTTAAAAACAGTAAAATATTGGTCATCTTTCTTGATTCTTTGATAGTGTCCTTTTCTTTATAACTTTCATATTGTAGCTATAAAATAGTGTCGGTGTGCTTTGCCTTATAAAATATGATATAAATCAAACTAAATTTGGTTAAATGTGAGTGTCAGATACTTCAGTTAGAAAATAAAGGCTCATTAGTATTCCTCTCTAATGGAGGACGGTTAGAAATCTCTTTGACTTTCATTTTTAATGCAGATAAAATTCGACAGTCAATCAAGAGAATTTTTTTTCATAAGTCAAATTTGAGTATACGGTGGACATAATAAAAAGAAAAATAAACAAAGAAATCCAAACACTCACCACAGCTAATAGTTTGTCAGGTGGTTACATTAAATAACGAACACTAATTAAAGAAAAGGAAAATTAATGTGAAATCATGTTAGAACTGATAGATGTAAAACTTTCCTCTCTGACATATATTGAAAGGATTCAGAGGTAAGTGTCACGTTCTAAATTAACATGTACATAAAAGTCAACACATCTGTGCAGCTGCTGGAAGACTCACACCCCCAGCCCATCCATCCCCACACAGGAACCTGTCACCTCCCAGCACCTCAGTCCTATACCTGGATAGAACTTTCCATCTGAAGGGTGCCATCACAGACTATGTTTTAATACTTGGTGCCCTATAATACTTTTCAATATAAGTGTGTCCATCCTAAGCAGATTCTAGAACTCTCCTAGTTTTCTAGTTCTGAAGGTTCTCCTTGCAGACATCATTTCACTAAGAATATCCTGATATCAGAAATGATGTGGTTATAGCTGCAGAAGGACTAGGATGGGGTGTGTGTAATTTGTATGTGTGGTGGTTGTGTGTATATGTGTATATATGTGGTGTGTGTGAGGTGTATGTGTGTGGAGTGTGTGTGTGTGTAGTATGTATTGTGTGTGTATGTGTGGAGTGTGTGCGTGAGATATGCATGGTGTGTGTATGTTTGTGTGTGGCATGTGTGTCTGTGTGTGGTGTGGGGGGTTTGTGTGCCTATGTGGGGTGTGTGTGGTGTAGTGTGGTTTATGCATGGTATGGTGTGTGTGCATTTTGTGTCTGTGTGGTGTGAAGGGTATGTGTGTTGTTTGTGTGTATCTGTGGGGTGTGTGTGGTGTGTGTGGTATATGTATGATGTGTTGTGTATGTTTGTGTATGGGATGTGTGTGGGATGTGTGTAGTGTGTGTTTGTTGTGTGTGTGTATGTTTGTGTGCTGTGTGTGTATGTGGTGTATGTATACATACATACACCACCATATGTGGTGTATGTATGTATGTGTGTCTGTATGTGGTGTGAGGGGAATGTGTGTGGTTTGTATGTATATGTAGTGTGTGTTGTGTGTGTTATATGCATGATGTGTGTATGTTTGTGTGTTTGGTGTGTGTTTGTGTCTGGGTGTGGTGTGGGGGTATGTGTGTGTTTTTTTGTATGTGGGGGGTGTGATTTGTGTGTGTTGTGTGTGTGTGTATGTGGTGAATGTATGTATGTGTGTGTCTATGTATGGTGTGGGGGGAACGTGTGTAGTTTGTGTCTATATGTAGTGTGTGTGTGGTATATGAATGGTGTGTGTATCTTTGTGTGTGTGGTGTGTGTTTGTGTCTGTGTGTGATTTGCGTGTCTGTGGGGTGTGTGTGGTATTTTGGGTAAATGTATGTTGTGCTGTGTATGTTTGTGTGTGTGGTGTGTGTGCTTAGCATAAGTGTAATGGGGGATGTGTCTGTATGGTGTGTGTGTGTGCCATTATTCGCTTTTCCTAAAGCTATACTTCAGTGAATAAATGATAAATGAATAGAGGGGAGGATAGTAGGATGAGCTTTTGATATAGAGTTAGTACTTCCACCTCAACATAAATAATTTACTAAATTATTATTCTTGATATTTGTGAGTTGATTGTAGGAGTGCAAAAGAGATGAGAGAACTTTTTATTTCTTGACTTTACTGTTCCATTTTCCAATAAGAAAGGGTCAGAGAAATGAGACCCGTTCTTAAAAAGTACCTCACATAAAACACTTGATTAAAAGAATAAATTAAAATCCTTCAGATAACCTAGAAATAAATCTTCTTCTCTAAGGTTTATAAGATTAATTTAGGCCTAGAATTGATGTCTTTGCAGGTCACCAAATCCTTTCCCCAAATCCAAAACACTGTGACTGAGAGCAAACGAAGGACTCAAAATTGTGATTTCTTAAAAAACTACATATCCAGTTACAAAAAAATACACGGATGAAAAAATCTCTATACTCTTGTCTGAGTGAATCATCAGTTGCAATATAGTATTGGCTTTTTCTTCGTTGAGAAATACAAATGGTTTTATATACTGAAAGATGCAGCTCTCAATATTAGTGATCTTAGAAGTACCACTGAACTGAGATGTATGCATACAACTTAAATTCTGTTCCCCCAAAAAGGAAATCCCTTTATAGACTTGAAATGTAGACATAGAACAATAACAACTTAGGTTGTTCTTGCATTGCTAAAGGTATTGCATTGTATTACCTGGGTAATTTATGAGAAAAGGGTTCAATTGCCTCACAGTTCTATAGGCTGTACAGAAAGCATAACTCTGTCATCTGCTTCTGGGGAGGCCTCAGGAAGCTTCCAGTCATGGTTGAAGGCAAAGGAGAAGCAGGCACCTTACATGGCAAGAAAGGGAGCAAGAGAGAGAGAGTGTGGGTGGTGTCACCCACTGTTAAATGACCAAATCTCATGAGAACTCCTAGTTGGGAAGGCCACACCTAGGGATTCCAATTTGACATGGGATTTGGGCGGGGACAAATATCCAAACCCTGACCCCTCTCAAATTTCATGTCCTTCTCACATTGAAAACTACAACCATGCCTTCCCAATAGTTCTCCAAAGTCTTAACTCATTCCAGCATTAACTCAGAAATCCAAAGTCTCATCAGAGACAAGGCAAATGCCTTCCACCTCTGAGCCTGTAAAATAAAAAACAAGTTAGTTACTTCCAAGACACAGTGGGGGCAGACCCCTCATGGCTTTATGCTGTCTTCGTGAGAGTGAGTTCTTAGGATATCTAGTCATTTAAACGTGCGTGACACCCTGACCCACTTCTCTTGCTCCTGCTTTTGCCACGTGATGTGCCTGCTCCCGCTTTGGCTTCCACCAGATGCCCTAAATTATCAGTCCGAAGCTCAAACTTGCACCAATCCCTAGGACATGAACAGAATGCAACAAAGTTCTTTGCTAAGGCATAACTCCATGACCTTTGCACCAGTTCCCAATAAGTTCCCATTTCTATGTGAGGCCTCTTCAGCCTGGAGTTCACTGTTCATATCACTATCAGAATTTTGGTCACAATCATTTAACCAGTCTCTAAGAAGTTTGAAACTTTTCCTCATCTTCCTGACTTCTTCTGCACCCTCTAAACTCTTCCAACCTCTGCCCATTATTCATTTCCAAAGTTGCTTCCCCCTCTTCATGTATCTTTATAGCAAAGCTCTACTCCTATCTACCTGTTTTCTGTATTAGTCAGGGCTCTTCAAAGGAACAGAACCAATAGAATATACGTATATATAAAAGGGAGTTTATCGGGCAAAGAGAATTGGCTCACACAATTACAAGGCAACATCCCACCATAGGCTGCTTGCAAATTGGAGACAGAAAGAAGTCAGTAGTGGCTCAGTCTAAATCTGAAAGCCTTAAAACCAGGGAAGCCATCAGTGCAGCCTTTGGTCTTTGTCAGAAGGCCTGAGAGCCCCCAGGAAGCTGCTAGTGCAAATCCCAGAGTCCAAAGGCCTTGATATCCAAGGGCAGGAGGAGCAGAAGCAAGTGTCCTGCGCAGGAAGAAGAAAGAGAGCCAGAAGCCTCAGCAGGCAAATGCATCCCACCTTCCTCGGCCTGCCTTGTTCTAACTGCATTGGCAGCAGATTGGGTGGTGCCCACCCAAATTGGGAGGCGTCTTCTCTCCCAGTCCAGAGACACAAATGTCAGTCTCCTCTGGCAACACCCTCACAGACACACCCAGAAACAACACTGCCCCAACTATCTAGGCAGCTCTCAACTCAGTCAAGTTGACACCTAATGCATTAACCATTACAAACTCTCTTCGACACTTTGACAAAGAAACAAAATAAACTACTCTGAGAGTTTAAGGGTGAATATAAATATCTTCTTTGTTTAAAAGGGCAAAAAGATGATTTTCTCCTTTCGCCTTTACTCAAGTGTTTTAATGAAACTGAGCCCTTTTGTAACCTTTGCAATAGAGATAGATCTCTCCCGGGATTAAGCCCAGTCTCCACCTTTTATAATGTAGTGATATCTCCAAGATCACAGGCCAAACTGCCTCTACATCTGTAAAAATGGAGTTCTGGATCTAGCGGGGCAGGGGTGGCGGGCAGGGGGGAGCGGTATCTGAAGACATCTATAGGATACATACATGAAGAGACAAGAGAAGGCATTGTTTTTCTTCTGATTTGCTGTATCAACTGTGTGAGGTTTTGTTCTAAATTTCTATTTCCTTTCCTGCTACCTCATAGGCATGTGAATCTTTTAACGATTACTCAATAATAAATTGTGCTTGTATTCACTTTCTCTTCTATATTGGTACTGAGAAATCTTTTGGTTGGCAACTTTATTTTTCCAATAGGGTTAAATATAATATTTCAATACATTAAATAATTTAACTTAATATATGCCAGATTATCAGTCAGCCCACACAGATCCTTTTAGAAAGTAAGCAATTTCTCAATTAAAATGTTAATTTGCTTGAAAAACAGAATGAATTTAACATGTATAAAGTTCTTCTAGAAGTTTCAAAGTTATTTTTAATAATTTAGAATTATTGAATAATCAGTTCAATGTAGTACTGATAATAGTACCATCAGTAATAATAATGATACAATAATTATGTAATTATAAAGAAATATAATTTAATTTCACACCTTCATATTAAAGATTAAGCACCCAAGTCTCCAGGGAGATTAAACCACTCAGTTGAGGTCACCTGACAGAGACTCCGAGCCAGGACCGGGCTCCTTTTTGTGATTCCAGTTCACATCTTGTACTGTCACCTCTTTTTCTGCACAACCCTGAAAATTGTATCAACACTTTAGGAGTCAACATAAAGTTGCACGCCAAGCTACATTTCCAAAATGACATCTTCAGACTTCCAGAACTTCCTTAATGAACTCACAAAGAATATTTAGATGCCAGTAAGGTGGGAAGCAGAAGCCTTAGGAATGTGGGGACGGCATCTGGGAGTAAGTTGCTGTCACAAGTTTCCCACTTAAATGATGAGTTTTGACGGCTTTACCTAAATTTGATAAGGTTGCTGTATTGCTACTGGGGTTTTAAAAATCAGGATTCTATAAAATCTCATTTGAAAGTGTTTGCTCTTACAATCTGTTTCCTGTTAGACAGATAAGGCCACAGCAGAATAAATAATGCCCCATTCTGCCTTTCAATGACAGTATATTTGATAGACTGGTGTGTTTCTCCGTATTACAGGACCTTTTTTAAACATTCAAAGCACCCTTACTACAGTTTTCACATCTATGGAATTCAGCCAAAGTTTTATTAGTAAAATTGATAAATCTCCTTTGGGGCTGAGGCATGAACTGAAGCCAATTGTTCTGTAAGAAACATCCCATGACACTCAACTTCTGTTTTCTGTTGCTCTGGGGGAAAAGAAAAAGTGAAATCAATAATCTGACTTGATTTGTCAACGGACAGTATTTGAGTCTGATTTAATCTTATGGGCCACAACTGGATAAGAGAATAGAGGAATGGTGGGAGAATGTGAGCATGAGTCTATTTCTAGCATACAGCTCAGGAACAGGCCACTGCAATGTTGGCTAGACAGGTAGAGTGCAAGACACGCACATGGCCGAGATGCTGGGTGATGCCTCGTGGAGAGGACAGGGGACAGGAAGGGAGGCCTCCAATCTAGTCCTTGTTAGTGTATGCCATCCAGAGATAAATACAAGGGAATTTTGTTGTGAAGGATGGTTAGAGCAGTCAAGAAATTTGTGTAAGTAAGAACTGCTCAATTTTTGTAGGTTAAAAATTTTCCTCCCTGGTAAAACAAAAATTAGGCTTACCAGAAAGAAGTTAGTTTAAAAAAAAAATCAACTTTCCTGTTAGTAGCAGGATTTACTTTGGGCCAACAGATAAAAAGGATAGGTTTGATACCTATAAGGGCTGTCTAAATTTTGTCAATATTTGGGTCAGCACCAGTCATACTTCCACATTCTTGTGGTAGATAGTCTAAGTTAAGATTATTGAAAGGATCAAAGGAAAAAGATAAGAAGACAAAAAGAAGTATTACAAATACTATGCAAACATCTTTATTAATAATTCAGTTAAAGAGCAAGCTTCCCTTTCTTACTATAACTGCCTTCACTGGCATTTTTCAAAGTACTTTCTAATTTCATTATAAGAAATGTAGGACCACTAGGTAAAACTATATTTTTAAAAACAGACTGGGTATGCTGGTACATGCCTGCAGTCCTAGCTACTCAGGAGTCTGAGGCAAGAAGATCACTTGAGCCCTGAGTTTGAGGCTACAATGAACTGTGATTGTGCCATTGCACTCCAGCCTGGGTGACAGAATGAAACTTCATCTCTAAAAAAAAAATAAAAATAAAAAATAAGAAACAATTATCTGTTTCTCCGTGTGCTACCACCATCATCAGTGACCTACACCTGCTGCAATCTTCTAACATGTTTCCTATGCAAACTTAGGTTAATTATGAACCCATCATATTCACTGCATGAAGTGAAGCACAATGCTGACACCTACCTGGCTGGGGTGCTGGGAAATTAATTCGTGTTTGCGAGACACACTGAAGATTTCAAAGTGCATGAAGTGCAATACACATCATTAACTTGCCCCAAGGCAGTTAATTTATTTTTTGGATATATGTGCTATTATCTAGTAGCCATAGGCATCTATAGATCACTTCTTTAAATCAATGCTTACCCATGGAGATTCAACACTCAGCCTTTAGTTTTTCTGAAAAGTAACCACTCTGCCTGCACTGATGTATTACTTGAAAAATATACATGACGGTCCCGTGAAGTGCTGCACTTTGTGCTCAGCTCTCTGCACCGCATGTGCTGAAGTTCGTGCGCTGTAGATGCAGGACTCAGTAGACATCGCGAAGCGATACAAGGTAAACTATGGAGACCCTGCCTTTAAGCAGCTTACAAGCTAGAACGAAAGATCAGGCATTTAACTACTTATAATGCTACCATCACATTATTAACCACATAGACATAACCTATTCAGCTACTGGGAAGCAAGAGAAGTTTAACCACGACCAGAGACTGTCTTGCACATAAAGTGGGAAGGGTTTGGATACATTATGTGGTTGGGAAATGAGAGGAGAAGGAAAAGGCACTGAAGCAGAGGTTGCACCAGTGCTCGGACAGTCCCAACCTGAATATGATAAATAATGACTATAACTCACTTTGCTGGAGTTTAGTGGAAAGAAAGACAGAAGGGCCTTGGGCTATGTAAAAGAACTAAATGTGGCAGTATTTCTTAGCATCAGAGTGACCAATACAGTTATGATGAATAAGAGATTTTAGAAACAATTAAAACAGCTATATGAAATTATCTGGGCCTGGTACAGTGGCTCACGCCTGTAATCCTGGCACTTTGGGATGCTGAGGCAGGCGGATCTTTTGAGGTCAGGAATTCGATATCAGCCTGGCCAACAGGGTGAAACTTCGTCTTACTTAAAATACAAAAATTAGCCAGGCATGGTGGTGTATGCCTGGTGTGACCCCAGCTACTTGGGAGGCTGAGGCACAAGAATCACTTGAAACCTTGAACCCAGGAGGCAGAGGCTGCAGTGAGCTGAGATTGTGCCGCTGCACTCCAGCCTAGGCAGTAAAGTGAGACGCCTACTCAGAAAAAAGAAAAAAAAAGAAAAGAAAAGAAAAAGTAAAAGACATTAATTGGAGAAGAGAGAAATTTTAGATGGGGAGATAGGTTAGAAAGTTACTAAATCAATTATTTTTCAACTGTCAATTTATTTCATTTCTCATTATGTAAGTTAATATTTATTACATGCCTACTATCTACAAAGGCAAGGGAGAAGGTTTGTGGATACAGATAAAAGATATTGTATGAGAACCTGGAGCTTTGAATAGTCACAGAGTACCATAATCCGTGGCATTTATCAAAGTACTTTCTAATTTCATTATAAGCAATGAAATTTTTCTTATCGTCCGTGTTTTTAGATGATGGATGTAAAAACACAGAAGGTCACAGGAGAAGTAAGATGTGCATCAACCTGTGTACTTAAACCATGGTCAGGGAGGATTACCAGTAGTCCATCTAGAAAAGGCAACACATAAGCTGAATTTGAGGATAAATAGACCTTCTCTGGCTCGAAAAAGGGTTTAAGGATGTTTTAGGTAGAAACAGCTTTGGAAAGACACAGACAGACTCAGGAGAAAGGAGAGGACCTGCAATTACATTGAGAGACCTCACAGTAGGTTTCAAAAGTGGGTGTGGCAGAGGGCAGTATGGAGATGTAGACAGAGGCCAATTCATTAAAATCTTTATCCGAAAGCAGCAAAGAAGAACAAGCAAAGGAAGACACTTTTAGGGCCAGCGAGATGAGATGTGCATTTCAGAAAGATTTCCTTGGTGAGAGAATGAGGAATGAGCAGTTAAGTAGGAAGGTCCTTAAAATTGTTATGTATTTAGACAACTATAACTTTTTATGAAGATACATACAATTCAGCACACACATCTTAATGTAAAATGTTTTGACTTTTTACATGTGCATACCCTAGTATACCCACCAACCAGATTGAGGTACAGAACAACTGTAGCATTTAGAATTGTGCAGTGTACATCTTTCAGTCAGTGCCCTTGCAGAGAAAAGAGATGAGTACTTTTCTGGCTTTATTTTCTATTTTTAATACCTGATCCTGAAAGTCATATAAATCCAGAATGTATCATTTGATGTCTGGCCTCTTTCGCTCTATATTATGTCCGTGAAATTCATCTATGCTCTTGCATGTAGCAGTAGTTCTCTTTTACTGCTATATGGAATTTAATTATATTCCACCACTTTTAAATTCATTTTTCTATTGATGGATTTTTTTATTATTTTCAGCTTTTGGCTATTATCAATACAGCTGCAACAAAACTTTAGTACGTATCTTTTGATAGACATATACTTTTATTTTTCTTGGATGTAAACCTAGGGATAAAATTGCTGGGTTATAGAGTCAGTAACTGTTTCGCTTTAGAAAATAGGACCAGATATTTTAGTTTTCTAAAATAGCTTAATCAATTTACACACCATCACATGCATGAAAATTCTGCATCTTCTCAATATTTGTATTGACCCTTGGAAACTTTAAGGATTGTGATCTGTGTGTAGTGATATATCTTCTTATATCAGGGAATATCCTCTGCATTTCCCTGGTGAATTATTATACCAAATACACTTTGCATATGCTTATTTACCATTTAGAGATCTCTTTTTGTACAATGCCTATTCAAATCTTTCCTCTTTTTTTTTTTTTTTTTTTGAAATATGGTTTGCTTGTCTTCTTTGACCTTGAGATATACAGTCTGGGCACTATTGCTTGGACAAATATTGCAAATCTGTTCTCTCAGGCTATGGCTTACCTTTTTATTCTTTCCTATGTTTTTTTTTTTAGGAACACAAATCCATTGTAATGAGTCATTTTTAGTCTTATTTAAATCCAGCCAAGTTATGCAAATATCCTTGTATGCATTCTTCTAGAAGCATTATTATTTTATCCTCACATTGAAGTCTATAATTTATCTTGAATTAATTACTAATTAATTGATTATTAAATTGAGCATGGTGTGAATTAGGGGTTAGTTTCTTGTTCGCTCATAGAGAAAAATCAATTCTCCAGTGCCATTCATGAAAATGACCATCACGTTTCCTTTTGTGGGTATTGACAATCTAGGAAAGAGATAATTAGATTCTGAGCTAAGGAGCTGTTCTTAAGAATAGCAAGAATGAAACACATTTAATCAGTTAAGGAGATACAATTTACTGCACTTTATTAGTGATTCAGTGTCAGTTTTGAGAAAAAGGAATTGAAGATGACTCAGGCTTTGCCTTGGGCAGCTGTGTAGATGTTGTGTCAACTAGAAAGATGGAAAATGCTGTAGGGAAAGGTGGCCAGGGGAGAGTTCAGAGGAGAAGAGATGACAACAATTTGAGCAAAATACTTTGAAGCCTCCAGTGAGAATATCAAGCAGGTTTAACAATGCAGGTGAGTGTCACCCAAAATAGGGACAAAAGTCACGAACTGGAAACAGAACATTGGTATAGGGAATATAGATTTTACGCAAGATTTGCTTACTAACATTTTAGACATTCAAGATCAGCACATGAAGAACAGATCTAGATAATAAATAGATATACTTCCAAGGTTATACAATATTGCACTCACACAAATTAAACTTCATGTAAATTGCTACCCAAAGAGGACATTTAACAACATTTAATGAGACGTGGAAAAAATGTGCTAAGTGTGGTAACACAAGGCTGTTGTGTAATTCATAAAGGCTGTTGTGTGAATTAGAATCATAAAATGAGATTGCAAGGTGGACCTCATTTCCACAGTAGGCAGCCTTCTCTGTGGCTTCTGCAGTCTTGGTGCACCATCTCATGCTGCCACATGGCAAGGGTAGACTTTATGCACTTGGTTCTCCTCTCCTCTGCATGTCTTTTGCATTCTACTCTGAGCTGGGATCTTGGTCTCCATCAGGAAATGTCTCACTGTGGAGGTGCTGTAAAAACACTGAACACGTGGACTCTAATAGTCACTGGAAGCCTGACACAAGAATTAACACATGAAGGCCTGGAAGATGGACTGTTTATCTATCTATAGTTCTTAAAAAAAAAAAAATAGTGCTAAGGGATTGTGCATTTTTATTTTTAGAAACACCAGTTCAATCCCCGTTTCACTGTTCTAATAAATACTTTAAAAAAATCCTTGATTTTTTTCAATCCTTTTCTATACAAGAATTCCATTTTATAGTGATGTAATCAAAACTAATTTACATAGTGTTTTGCTTTACTTTTCTGATAAATAACTACATAAATGTGATATAAATACATAAATTAAGCAATGCCATCTGTTAAAGAAAAAAATTATTCAATGACCCTTGTGAAAGGTGGTAAGACAGACTTCATTCAAGAGGAAATGGTCACAACAGGTGTTGGGACTACTGCGGTGGGGTCCAGCAGAGGAGCGGAGATTGGGCTTCACTCCAAATACAAAAACAAGTGGCCATTCATAACAAAGGAGCCTGTGGGAGTCAGTAGATTGAAACTTACTAAGCAGAAACATCACAGCCAAAGGGGAGATTCTTGCTAGACCAACTCAACAGTATTTTTGTTAAAGGCCAGTCATGGTGAGTAGACAAAATATTCAGTGTATTTTCAATTACTCTTTTGTTTTGCTTTTGCATTTCAGGTAGTTGCATTTGGGGGTCCCTGAGTCCCTCGAGAGTCCCCAGTGTGGGGAGGGAATTGAGGAGCTATAGGAGGTAGGGAAAGGTCTGGCAGGAGTGGATGGAGAAATGGAGTAGGCAGGGGTTTTGACGTCACCTGGAAGGATTCAAGGGAATGGAAGGGATGATTAAAGGTGATGAGAGGAGAAAGGAGGAGAGGAAACATAGGAAGGAGAGGTCCCAGGGGAGCCAGTCTGGGGAGACCTTAAGTTTCCCAAAAAGCCCATTGAAGTTGCTCAGCAATATTATCCCAGCAAGAAATGAAGAGGATAGAAATGGAGGAGCGTATAGCCAGCAGAGGTTCTAGAGAAGCCGGGAAAAATAAAGTCAGCCTAGTCATTGGACAGTGGATCCCCACTCAAGACACACACAAAAAACAGGACAATCTTCCAGCCCAGGGAGAGGGACTCTGGGAGTAATTTCTTCTTGAGAGAAAAGTTACCCAGGAAGAATTTTCCTGACTAGGACCAGGTCTAGGAGTTGGGGAATGCATATAACACCACTCTGAGCAAAGAGCCCAGAGGAAAGACCTCCAGCCCAGCAGGTGCCTTTCCAAAAGCCTGGGGCTGGACTCAGATACTGCTCCAGAGCACAGAGTTGAGAATCAAATCTGTTCTCACTGCATCCGTTCAGGGGCCATCACCCAGAGGACTCGTTCAGGAGTTAGATTCATCAATGGATCAATCAGTCAGGTGTGAAGACCAAGACTTCAAAGGTGAACACTCGGGTCCTGGGTGAGAGGCCCAGGGCCAGAGGTGGGCCTGTGATGAATCCAATCCTAGCTGAGCCACAGCACTATGACTGTTGGAGACATATTTATGGCATTGTTAAATGTGGTCAGGTGGACTTCATTCAAGGGGCAGCGTCACGATAGGCAGGGAAACTGTAATGGGGTCCTACAGTGGAGGAGAGAAAGTGAGCTGAACTCTGAAGACAAGGACAAGTGGGGATTTACAGCCAAGGAGCAGGGTAGGGTCAGTGGGTGGAAAATTACTAAGAGGATCATCACTCAAGGGGGATTCTTGTCAGCCCCACTCGACAGACTGCTTGCTGCAGCCAGACCAAGGTGATAGGATATGGAAGGAGGTTACGTACTAAGGGTGAGGGATGTTAGCAGGATTCTTGCTCAGGCTGGATTCTACAAGGACAGTGAAGTAAGCCCAAGGTCAGGCCTGGTGAGAAAGGAGTCAGAAGACCTTGACTCAAGTGTGGTCAAAAGAGAGTGTCTGTCACTTCCCCATGTTCCTTTTAAGGACAGCAAAATATTCTATCAAGTAGGCATATATTTAAATTGCTTCCATTTATTTTGCTTATAGAAATATTTTTCTATTTATGGTTCCTTTTATTGTTGTATGTAAAATTCATATTCATAGACTGGACAATAAAATCCTGGTGAAGAAAAGAATTTCATTCAGAAGCAGTGACGGTAACTCACCAAGGGGCTTCTTGGTGGACTTGCCAGGCTGCCAGCCCCTGCTCACTCGGGGTCCCACTCACTCTTGGGTTTAAAAAGGCACCTAAGTTTAATCATCATTTTTATTTTTATGTTTTTGGATTTCCAACTAATTTTTCCTGTGCATCAAGGTATACTTGCCTGTGAACCAGTAAAAGCATTATTTATTCTAAAGCTTTTGATGTCAGTAAATTATTTAAAATATTATTATTTCAATTTTTAAAACTCTTTGTTAGGCCGGGCATGGTGGCTCATGCCTGTAATCCCAGCAATTTGAGAGGCCGAGATGGGCAGATCACTTGAGATCAAGAGTTTGAGACTGTCCTGGCCAACATGATGAAACCCCATTTCTACTAAAAGTGCAAAAATTAGCCAGACATGGTGGCGTGGGCCTCTTAATACCAGCTACTTGAGAGGCGGAGGCAGGAGAATCACTTGAACCCAGGAGGTGGAGGTTGAAATGAGCCGAGATCGTGCCACTGCACACCAGCCTGGGCAACAGAGCGAGACTTCATCTCAAAAACAAATAAACAAACAAAAACAAACAAGCAAACAAACAAAAAACACCCTTTGTCAGTAACAACAGCAGGTAGGAGGAATGCTGTTTGAAATGCTTCAAGCCAATGACCAATGTCAGTGAGTCAACACTGGCTTTCAAAGATGACTTACAAAGTGGCATCGCCTTCCACATTTCCTGTGGAAGCAACAGGACTATTATTTTCTAAGGCCTCATATATGTCAAGTGTGAGGACCAGAATTCACTTGCAATTTAATAGAGTAAATTTCTAACACATTTTAAAAGGGAATTTTGACTAACTGGAGAAATTATTTCAGATACGAGAAAGATAATTTGTATAAAATGATGTGTTTGCTCATTATTTTAAACGAAAATTCAGAACATATTGTTTAGAATTAAGCACCTAAGTGTGGAAACTGCCATCACTTGGGTTTTAAAGATTTTTGGCTTCTAATCAGAAGATGCTTTTTAACATTTCTAAGAACTCTGAAGACTCAATGAGTTACTTTTGGGGTGCTGAGTTCCATGTTTCTGGAGATGTTCAGCAATGGTGCATAGGGTGCCTTGTCACAGAGAGACTCCAGCTTTAGGTAGATCACAGTACCCTGAGGCTCTTATGGTGCCATAGTCCAGAGGTTCTCACAGGTAAGTGGGCATCACAATCATAGTGAATCATCCTACCTGCAGGGCTTGCAAAAACACATATTGTTATGCTCAAACATTTTCTAATTCAGTTTATCTATGTCGGGACCTGAGAATTTGACTTTCTGAAGACCCAGGTGAGGCTGATGCTCCTAGACAATGGACCAGGCTGTGAAGAGACTTACTGTATCATGGAACACTGTGTTAGGCAAGGTTGACACTTTGAAACATGGAACTCCTCTTCACAGACTTAAAAATCTAAGTTATTGAATGAAGTAACAATGGCAGCAGGGAAAAAACTTCCATAAAACTTTCCTGTAATGTGTATTGTCTAACTTTTACTGCACAGATGGTGTCTAAACAAGAATTTGGAATTTTTGCAGAGTTACTAGCAGAATATTCCAAAACGCTTTCATGTAATACTGAATTCAATGAAAAGATAATGAATGTATCTGACAAGAAGAATCTTTGTAAACAACGTTTAATTATCAAGCCTAACTCTCAGTCATAGGTTTGGAAATCTCGTTATTTAGACAGGCAGTGTCTTTGGCATCAGCATACGCGCCTCAACTTTAGGCTGACTTGTGACAGAACGGCCTGACGTCAGTCTTCAATACTTTGGTACGTAAACATTGTCAACAAGCCTATATGATTAAATCACCATAAAAGTTACTAAGCCAGTGATATTTCCAATGGCCGAACTGTCTCTTGAAATCCCTTTTCAGATGCTATTAAATGGTGTGTTACGGTCGGAGTTCATCCGTGACAGCCATCAGAAGAAGAACACAGTCTCGATGTGAAAGGACTTCACGCCCTGGGGGGATAAGCCTCTGTGGTTTTTGAAATAATATTGATTGTAGATTAAATATAAAGTTTGCACTGTGTTGAAAACAAAGTTCTAAAGTTCTCTAATCTCTGGTTATTTTGTTCTTATCATGTCACAATTGAATTAACCCTTACAATACTCAGAGGCATGATACTTATTGAATGGCATTTTACTTTATCCAGCTCTCCACATTGTGGAAGCACAGCAAGCCCAGGCTGCTGGAAAGAAATGAAGTTATAAAATCTTAGGATGTCGGACATTGTGCAGAGATGGAGGTGACACAGGGATAAGCTCTTCTCCTCCCTGCTCTGATCAGTACAGGGCTGGAGTCACGCAGAAGTCAGTTAACTTTAGCAAATATAATTTTAATAATAAGAAGATATGAATTCCATAGAGGATTAGAGATTTGTTTTTTAAACAAGAAGTAACAAGCTTTTTATTTTCTAATTATTAAGTGGAAAATATTAAAATAATATTTATGAAAGATATGACATATTGATGAAAATACATCGTAAGCAATCCTTAACCATCTGGGTGCGAACTACCTCTAAATCATTGCCAACTGAAGTTCAGGTGCCTCTAAAAAAAGATTTCTATTATTTACTGGGTCTCTTCCTCAAGATCTAGGACAATACAATGCAATAAATAATTGCTTCCCAAAAATGTGTTAACTAAACATATTATAATTTGCAAATTCTTAATAATGAAAAGCATGGGCACATTAAAAGTTTACATAACTATATATTATAATATTTTAAAAAGTATATTTATGAACCATGAAGTTTTTGCTGTGACAACTTTCTATTTCAAGTGTATGTAGAGCTGTCTTTGCTTTTTTTTTTTTTTTTTTTGAGGAGTCTCACTCTGTCACCAGGCTGGAGTATAGTGGCGCCATCTTGGCTCACTGCAACCTCCGCCTCCTGGGTTCAAGTGATTCTCCTGCCTCAGCCTCGTGAGTAGCTAGGACTACAGGCATGCACCACCACGCCCAGCTAATTTTTGTATTTTTAGTAGAGATGGGTTTTCACCATGTTGGCCATGATTGTTTTGATCTCTTGACCTCGTGATCCACCTGCCTCAGCCTCCCAAAGTGCTGGGATTACAGGCATGAGCCACCGCCCCCATCTGAGCTGTCTTTACTTTGATCTGCATAATTGAGTTTTTGCTAACATTTTTCAAATAGTATGAGTCTAACCTGAAAATGTCATGTTTTCTTCTGAAGTTCTATGTTTTTGAGATTTCTAATTTGGACCACATCAGGATTAACTTAAGCATTAATAAAACATACAAAAGGTACGTGTGTTATTATCTGATAGACTGTCAAAGCTACCTGTAAGCAACAGGCATTGCATACCATATGATGAATGACCAAGTTGTGAACATATCATTTAAACTGAAATATTCTTTTTAAACCTGAACACATTTTTAAATATTGGATTGTATTAATTATAGTTATACATTCATAAAAGCCAGAAGTCATATTACTTTGAACTTGCAGTGCTATGCATGCTTAAATATTGATTAGTAGCTCAGCTTGAATTCAAGGATAAGAGTTTTCCTGGGAAAATCTAGTATTGTTTCCTCTAACTTGTGGAAGTTTTCTTAGTTTCACGTTTTCCATAAAAAAAAGTGTTTATAGGTTCCATATATCTTTGTGTTTGTAAAATTGCAAAAGTTTCCACCTTTTTATTACAGGATTTTAACAAAGATTTTCTCAAGATCATGTTTGGAACTTATCACATATCTCAGATAACTTTAATCAACACACTATAGGAATTCATTTATTCATTCTTTTTCTCAATAAATAACTTATTTTCTGTTCTTTTTCACCCACTGTGGTTGGTGTAATTGGCGTCTTCTACCTACGCTCCTAAACTCGCAGAGGCTCTTTGGAATTGTAATAAACTGGAAGGGAAACTAGGCTGGACTTGGTTCTGTACACCAGCTCTTGACTCTGTCAGCTGGTATTGAACATCCAGGGAACTGTCTTGCCTTAAGAGTCTTATTGTGTCACAAATGAGAGGGAAGCAGTCAGACTGAGCATTGGTAAATGTATCATTATACAGAAATAATTTATACACTGAATTGGGTAATTCAAGATTTAAGACAAAATATTTGAAATAAGAAGTTCACTTTATATGACATTATACCTAGAATCAATTCTCAGATGTGTAAAAAGGTTGGAATCAGCAATCTAGAACATCATTACCCAAATGTTGAGTTTGGATACACAATTCAGTGATGATAATTTTACAGTGAAATACATTTTGAAAAGTCTTCATGTATGTTCTAAACTGGCACTGTCCAGTGGAAATTTCTGCAATGTTGAAACTCTTCTATATTGCACTTTCTTATATGATAACTCCTAGCCACATAGGGCTATTGAATATATGAAATGCAGCAAGGACAACTCAGAAACTAAATTTGAACTTTTATTTAATTTTAGCTACTTTTATTTAAATTAAGTAGCCCCATGTGGCTGTGTCTACTGTATTGAACTGTGTAGCTCTGGAAAGAAATGGGCTTTAAAATTCATTGAAAAGTACAAAGCCAACTGTTTATCTAACTACTTAAACATGCAATTACCTATAGCAATATAAATATATACACTCACAAAACTAGCACCACCATCAAGATAAGAAACATTTGCATCACCACAAATGTCCCCTGGGCCTCTCTGAAATCAACCCTCACTCTTCACCCCAAGCAAACACTAATCTGCATTCTGTCACTATTGATTACTTTGATCTATTCTAGAACTTCACATAAATGAAATCATCATTTGTAAATGAAATCATAGTTTGTAGTATTTGGGTCTGGTTTATTTCACTAAGCATTATGTTTTGGGTTCTGTCCATGCGCATGTGAATCACTAGTTCATTCCCATTTGGTGCTGAAGAGTATTATTCTATTTTATATTTATAGCACGGATTGTTTGTCTGTTCATCTATTGATGAACATTTGTGCTTTTTCCAGTTCTAGGTTATCATGTGTAACACTTCTATGAAATTGTGTCAATAAATTAGAAAATTTTCTGTTTATTTTAAAGGTTATTTAATATTACATGTAAAAGCCCTTAATGCTGCTATTTTAGTAATATTTCTTTATCCTTCTCATTGAGCTATTTTTTATACTCTATTGTGATGGTCCTCAAAGGTGATGGCTTATTCTACCTGTGATTGTCAATCTATGATGCTTATGGATGCCAGACAAAACAATATTATTGAAACCAAAATCCAAGGCTTATGCCATTTACGCTTTTGATTCTATCAAAATAGAAAAATCACTTTTAATGGTAGGATAGGTATCAAGGAAATATTTTAACGATTTATAGTTTCTAAACTACCTTGACAGATATCACATAATTTCACTGACACTTCGTGTTACTTTATTCATTTTATTATTTCAACTTTAATACAATTGGTTTATTTAACAATGAAGTTACAATAGTGATGTTAAATGCTATGCTTTTCATTAATATAAGTGTGACTGAAATCTTAACATTTTTACCACAAAGGACGTGAACAATATTAGGCTCGTAAGTTGGCTTTATCGCCTTTCCACAAAGAGGTCAGTGATGGTCGCTCTGCATGGAAGGAACATTCTCAGCAGATGCAGGACAGATGCTTCCTGGGCTTGCTGAGAAGTCTCCAGGCTGGGCAAGGGACAGCAATCTCAGTTGTTTATTGCAAAACCCTTAATTCCTGGCAGCTGGCTAATTTTCATCCCAAAGATGCCTATTTTATCTTGGCTCCCATGTTTAAATAACGTCATCTTCAAATGCTTGGGATTAGAAGCACGAAACAGAAGCCTCAGCTGCCAAAAATTTAAAAACATTTCAAAGACAAGTACATTCTGTATACACTATCAAATAAAACAAAATTGTTTGTCCTGCTGGGCAATCAGCACCACATTCATCCACTACCTTCCTGGATTCGTTTTTACCTGCGCATGTACAATGGTGGCCACTTCTTCATCCTGTGCTCCCTTTCGTTTCCTTCCATCTGGGAACTCAGGAAACAAGACAAACTGATTTCTCTCTCCAATTTACCCATGGATTTTCTACACAAAGGACATTTTTAAAGGTTTAAAGTTAATGTGAAAAATGTGGAATTTAAACTTTAAGGTATTTTACACAGTTTGAAGGAACACAAATGGATCTAGAAATTTATGTTAAACAAAAATCCTGCCCTGATTTATGTAGCTTAAAATAAAGTATTATTTTCCCTTCTTTTTTATTTTTATTTTATTTCTATTTAAAAGGTGCTAGATTTGTAAAAACCTACAGAAAACAGCAGGATCAAGCCCAGGAATGTTAGTCTCTGAGTTGGAGTAAAACCAAAATATTTTTGTAGGCCTTTGATTCTCTTTCTCTTAAAAGGCTCATCCCCATGTTACCAAATTATTTAAAGTTGGGCCATTCCATATTCAAGTGTAATTTATATGCTACTGTTTAAGAGTTCAATTGAATTGCAGTTAAATAGTTGACATCAAAAAATAGTGTGTCGATTTTTAATTAAATATGTATTAACTTTTTTTGTTGTTGTGTTGCAGTTTTGTATCTGTATTTTGGAATCTGTTTCCCTGCCTCCCTCCCAGCCCCTTAAAAAAGTATTTATCCTAGACAGTGTGTTAGCAAAACCTAATAGAGGAACAGAATCTAAGAAAGGACATCAAGAATAAAAAGACATTTTGATGCATGCTCATCTGATCTGCCTGAAGTTCTCAGGTGGATGATTCCCCAGTCTTTCTAACTGATCTCAGGCATTACTTGCTTGAGAACCTTAATTTAATCGGTCCATTCTGCTTGCTCTTTCTTTTGTTTCCTTCCTTCCTTTCTTCCTTGCTTCCTTCCTTCCTCCCTCCCTCCCTCCCTTCCTTCCCTTTTTCCTTCCTTCCTTCCTTCTTCCCTTCCTTTTTTCCCTCCTCCCTCCCTTCCTTCCTTTTTTCCTTCCTCCCTCCCTCCCTTTGTTTTTTCTTTCCTTCTTTCCTTCCTTCCTTCCTCTCTCCCTTCCTTCCTCACTTCCATTTTTCCTTCCTTCCTTCCTTCCTCCCTCCCTCACTTCTTTGCTCCTTTTATTCCTTCCTCCCCCCTCCTTTCTTTCCTTTCTTTCTTACTTCCTCCTTTTCTTCCTTTTTTCTTTATGATTTTAATAAAATGTTTTTGATTCCTGTAAAATACACATAACATAAAGTATACAATTTCAAACATTTTAAAGTATACAATTCAGTGGTATTAAGTACATATATACAATTCAGTGGTATTAAGTACATGTATACATTAAGTATGAATATACTTAATGCCACTGAATTATATACTTTAAAATGGTTTTGCATCCATCCCCACTGTCCATCTCCAGGGCTCTTTCACCTTGCAAAACTGAAACTCTTTGCCCATTAAACAAAAATACCCAATTTCACCCTTCCTTCAACCCCTAATAAGTACAATTCCACTCTCTGTCTCTATAAATTACACTTTTTTAGGTACCTTATATAAGTGGAATTGTACAGTATATGTCTTTTTGTGACTCATTTCATATAGCATCCTGTCCTCAAGATTCACCTATGTTGTGGCATGCTTCCAAATTTTCTGCCTTTTAAAGGTTGAATAATATTCCATTATATGGATATACCACATTTTCTTTTCCGTTCATCTGTTTAATGCTTCCATGTTTTTACAATTGTGAAAAATGCTTAAGTGTTTACAGCTGTAAATTTCTTCCATAGCAACCACTCCTGCTGTGTCCTATAAGTTTTTCTATGTTGTGTTTTCATTTTCATTCATTTGTAAGTATTTTCTAACTTCCCCTGTTATTTCTTCTTTGATTCATTGATTGTTTAAGAGTGTGTTGCTTATTTTCTACGAATTTGTGAATTTTTCAATTATTCTCCTGCTATTTATTTCTAACTTTATCCTGTTGTGGCCACAGAAGATATTTTGTATGATAGCTATCTTTTTAAGTCGATTGAGACTTCATTTGTGGCCTAGATAGATAGATATGGTCTATCGTGTAAAATGTCCCATGTTCACTTGAGAAGAATGTCTGTTAGAGTGTACTGTATACATCTGTTAGGTCTAATTAGTTTATTGTTCTAGGTCCTCTACTTCCTTACTATGTTCCGTCTGTTTGTTCTATCCACTACTGAGAGTGGGATATAAAAGTCTCTATTACTCCAGATCTATTTCTCCCTCAATCTGTAAATTTTTGCTTCATATATTTTGATGGCCTGTTAATAACAATGTATATACTTATAACTGTTATATGTTCTTGTTGTACTGAAACTTTTATTAATATATAATGTTTTTATTTCTCTCTTGTAATTGTCTTTGATTTAAAGTTGATTTTGTCTGATATTACTATAGTCAGCCCTACTCTCTTTGGTTGCTATTTATATGAAATATCTTTCTTGATCTGTTCATTTTCAATCTATTTGTGTCTTTGGATCTAAAGTGAGTCTCTTATAGGCATATAAGGTTAGATCATGCTTTTCAAAAAAAATTTATTCTTCCAATCTCTGTCTTTTGATTGAAGAGTTTAATTCATTTACAATTAAAGTCATTACTGATAATGAAAAATTTATGTCATTTGCTATTTGTTTACTACATATTTTATAGATTTTTTGTCCCTCATTTCTTGCACTACTAATTTCTTTTGTGTTAAGTTGATTTTTTTGCAGTGAAATGTTTTAATTCTCTCCTCATTTTTTATGTGCAAATTCTATAGTTATTTTCTTTGTAGTTTCTATGGGATTACATTTAACATACTAAAATTATAACAGTCTAATTTGAATTTTCACCAGCTTAACTTCAATAACATACACAATATAAACTCCTTTATAGTTATTCCCACCCTCTTTCAGTTATTGATGTCACAAAATTACATCTTTATACATCATGAGTCTAAAAACATTTTTAATGTATTAGTATCTAAAGTTATATAGAAAAAGTGTGGAGTAATAAAGTTACAATAACACTAGTTTTTACACTAATAATTTAAAATTTTTTCTTAAATTATGTAGGAAAAAAAGTGGAGTAACAAACCAAAGTCAATTAACAATAGCTTTAATAAAATGCTCATGCCTTTACCTTCACTGAGATTTTTATTTTTTTATTTTTTATTTTTAAATTACTTTCCACTATATTTTTATTTCAACCTCCAGGATTTCTTTTAGTATTTTTTGTGGGGCAGGTCTAGTAGTGATGAATTCCTTCACTTTTATTTATCTGGGAATGTCTTAATATTTTCCTCACTTGAAGGATAGTTTTGTCAGATATAGGATTTTTGGCTGACAGGTTTGGTTTTGCCTTTTTTTTTCTCTTTAGTACTTTGAATACATTGGCCTCAATATTTCTGTCTTCCAAAGTTTCTAATGAAAAATCTGCTCATAATCTGATTGAGGATACTTCGTATATAATAAATTTCTTCTCTCTTATTTTTTTCAAACTTTCTCAAAACTTTCTCTCTTTGTCTTTCAACAATTCGATTATAATGTGTCATGGTGTGGGTCTCTTTTAGTTCATCTTACTTGGAGTTCACTAAGCTTCCTGCATATTTATGTTCATATCTTTTATCTAATTTGGGAAGCTTTGGGCTATTACTTCTTTAAATATTCTCTTCTGCCCCTTTGTCTCTCTTTTCTCCTTTTGAAACTCCCACAGTGCATATGTTGGTCCACTATAGGGTATCACATGTCCCTTAGGCTCTTTTCACAGTTCTTTAGTCTTTTTTCTTTCTCTTCATCAAAGTCAATTTGTATTATTTTATCTTGAGTTTTGTTATTTCTTTCTTCTGCTTGCTCAAATCTGCATTTGAATCTCTCCAGTGAGTGAGTTTTGTTTTTTTTTTAAATTTCTTGTATTTTCAGCTCCAAAATTGCTTATTGGTGTCTTTTTAGGCTATCTTTTTTTAAAAAAATTGATGTTTCCATTTTGTTGATAAATTGTTTTCTTGACTTTCTCCACATCTTCCTTTAGTTCTTCAAGATAGTTGTTTTAAAGTCTCTATTTATTAATCCCACGTTCCTACATCTGATCATTCTCAAAGATAGTTTTTGTTGATTGATTGCTTGATTTTCCTTGGAATGGGCCTTTTTTCTGTTTCTTCGTATACTGCTATAGACTGAATATTTGTGTCCGCCCCATAATTTGTATATTGAAACTCTACTCTTCAATGGGATATTATTTGGAGGTGAGGTCTTTAGGAGGTGATTAGGGTTAAATTAGAGCATGAAACTTGGGCCCTTAATGGTGAGATTAATATCCTTATATAAAGAGAAAGAGGCATGAGCGATCTCTCTCTCTACCATGTGATGATACAGCAAGCAGGCATTCCACTGCAAACCAGGAAAAGAGCGCTCACCAAGAACTCAACTATGCTGGCACTCTGATCTCAGACTTCTAGCCTCCAGAACTGTGAGAAACAATTGTTTGTTGCTTAAATCACCGAGTATATGGCATTTTGTTATGGCAGCCTTAGCAGATTAAGACATATGCCTGGTGATTCTTTTGGTTAAAAACTAGACATTTGAATCAAATAACGTGATAACTCTCTAGAAATAGGACTACCCTTTCCTCAAGGTTTGTTTATTTTTGTTTTTGTTTTTTGACTATTGACAGCTACTTCTGTGTCAGTGATCAGCCTGACATATAAACTTAATTTCTTCTTTGGTCTTTCTGAGCCTATGCCTTTCCCTCGGCATGCACAGTGACTTCTTAATTTCTTCTGTTGCTTTTTAACACCCTAGGTATTGATATGTGTCTCCTAAAATGGGAAAAAAACAGGGGGAAATGCAATAAGAAAAGAAAAGAAATGATGAAATTTTAAAAAAATATGCTGGCCTTTAAATCCTCTGGAAGTCGCTTCAGCCCTATGGGAAGAGGCTTGTAAGAGTAGGGAGGGAGATGCAAGGATGCCTGCCCACCTCTTCATCTGTTCCTCTGTGATCAGAAGCAGCAATGAGAAATCAGAAGACAGATCCCTGATATTTGGAGAAAAGGGTCCTTATTGCCTACCCTGGCTCCTGCTAGCTGTATACAAGCTGCTCCAGTAACATGTTCATGGCTTCGTGCTGTGGGGCTTGTGTCAGGACTAGGTACTTGTTACTGTGCTCAGAGCTGGAATGGACCAAAATTAAACACAATTTACTATCTAAGCCTTCCTCTGGAAGTTGAAAGACATAGGATAGACTTCAGATTTCCAAAATACTTACTCTAACACATTTTGAAAATACAATTGTTGTCTAGGCAGGAAGGTGGATATTCGGTCTTTCCTACTTTGCCATCATCCCAGAATCCTACATTTCCTTTCTTTTTGGGGCATTTTTATCTTTTGTTTTCAATTTCCATCTGGTGCCCATATCCTCATTGCATGCTGTGATTACTTGGTGCCCATGTTTGGGCCTGGGTGCTGATTCAGACTATGTCACCATAGTGAATCAATGAAACCGAATAAATACTTTCTGTCATACTGCTGATGAAGATGGATTAGCTTTCCCAGTACCTTATTACTGTTCTATTACTTTTGTTTCTGTGTGTACAGATTTCTGGTATGTCTTTTATCCAGCATACAAAATAAAAGAAACCTTAAATAGTTATTCCTCAAATCTAGTTCTGAAGCAAACATTTATGAAAGATGGGGGAAGCAAAAAGCAGGAGCAAAATGACCATGAAAAAGTTAGCAAATAATTGAGACAAATAGTGAAGGACCTTGAGGAAATTAAGTCTAGTTTCTTCAAAAACACATTCCTTTAATACCCATTACCATCTCTAGCATATTTCTAATATGTACACAGATCTCTGCTACCTATTGAGAATATATTAATGATGTATAGATTATATTAGTAAGAAACTACAGGACATATATAGTTATATGAAGGATACATATAGAGCTTCTCTCTCTCTCATATGTGTGTATATATATGTGTGTGTATATATATATGTGTGTGTATGTTTTTTTAAGAAGAGTTTAAGAAATTTTCTTACATGATTGTGAGGTTGAAGCTAGTAGGTTCAAGATCAGCAGGGCAGGCTGAAGATGAATTTAAAAATTGATGTTACAATTTTTAGTATTAATTCTGAAGTCTGGCAAGCTGGAAAATTGGGCAGCATTTCTACGTTGCATGAGAATTCCTTCTTCCTCAGTTACCCTTAGTTTTTGCTCTTAAGGTCTTCAATTGATTGGATGTGGCCCACCCACATTATGGAGGTTAATCTGCTTTATCCAAGGTAGTGAATCAATAACTATTGATTGAAATGTTAATCAGCTAAAAATATACATTCACGGCAACATCTAGACTGGTCTTTGACCAAACAACTGGGCACCATAGCCTAGTCAAGTTGTAACATAAAATTAACCATAAGAAATAATTGAAGAAATACTCAGACATTATTTTAAGGGAGCTGACAATCTAATGTTAAGACACAGATATGAATAGATAAGGCAAATATGCAGAATGTTTATAATTGTATATCTAGGTGAAGTTTATATGGGTGTTCATTGGGCTGTTCTTGTGACTTTTCTCTAGGTAGGTTTGAAATTTGCTAACATAACACTTTTAGGGAAAAGAGGCATTTTAAGCAAATGCATCCTCTGTATCGCATACTAACAAGACCAACTAGTCCATTGTATTGGAAATGGGATCAGAGACCAGGAAGTTCTCCCAGAAGGTCTGGGTCTTGCAGGGGAAATAGTTGACTTTTGTGCCAGCAAATGAAAGTATTAAAAGGCAGTGGGAAGTCCTTGTTTGCCATTTGGTCAAACTGGGTTTTGGAGCCTGAAGCTCCCTGTTCCTGAAGAAAAAGTGACTAGACTAGGACAATCAAAATGGAAACATGGCTTCCTAAACAAATACGTTTTCAACATTGTTCTCCATTTATGCATTCTATTCTCGGCAGAGAGAAGAGGCCCTGGCACATATTAGGATGCCATAAATTATGTTATACAAAATAATTATTTTTATTTCCTATAAGACCTGGTGAAAATGAAGCAAATAGACAAAGTAAAAATAGTATATTTATTCTATGTTATATTTTGGAAGGATGTACAGGGTGGGGGCAAGAAAGATGGTAAGGAGTGTTAAAAGAAAGTCCCTTGAAAGAAGAAGGCTTACTTTCTTCAAAATCCTTTAACATTTAAATTGCCAAATTTTATTCTTATCCATCTGACTGAAGCAAATTTTATCATGTAGAAAACCCTTAACTGTATGAAGACTCCACAGTCTAGGCCTCTGCTCTCAGAGGCTGTGTTTTAAAAGCATGGAAACCCACATGGAATCTATAATAAATCTTAAATGATGGCTCCATGTGGGCATACATGGCTATTGTTGATGCTCTATGCACTACATTTATATTATTTGTTTTCATATATTAGGTGTTTCCTTGACACTGAGATTTATTGAATTATGAATAGCGCTATAAGAATCTCAAGTGTCAGTAAAAAATGGCTAATCTAGTCCAAAGTTTTTAGGAAGTTAATGCTAATTAGGGTTACATTAATCATCCAGACACAGAGAAGTCATATTTGGGGCATGTCATTTAATAAAGTTGTTTGTTAACTACTAGTGAAAATCTTCTTAGAATAGAGATTAATTGGTAAGGAATACGAATTGCATAATAAATCAAACAATACCAGGATTAAAGTATTAATCTCTGAGCAAGATGGGAAATTACATTGCCAGAAGGGAAGTCTTCTCATTCTAAGTTATTTAAGCTTCTTGATAAGCCTGCCCTGATATGAAATCTACTGGTTTGCAAATTTAAAAAGTCATGAAGTATATATTTTAAAGAAAGCACAATTTGGCTGGGTGTGGTGGCTCACGCCTATAATCCCAGCACTTTGGGATGCTGAGGTGGGTGGATCGCTTGAGGTCAGGAGTTCGAGACCAGCCTGGCCAAAATGGTGAAACCCCATCTCTACTAAAAATACAAAAATTAGCCAGGCATGGTAGCGTGTGCCTGCAGTCTCAGCTACTTGGGAGGCTAAGGCTGGAGAATTGCTTGAACCCAGGAGGTGGAGGTTGCAGTGAGCTGAGATGGCACCACTGCACTTTAGCCTGGGCAATAGAGCAAAATTCTGTCAAAAAAAAAAAAAGAGAGAGAGAGAAAGAGGGAAAAAGAAAGAAAGAAGAAAGAAAAAGAAAGAAAGAAAGAAAAGAAAGAAAGAAGAAAGAAAGAAGAAAGAAGGAAAGAAAGAAAAAGAAAGAAAGAAAAGAAAGGATGATTTAATCACTTTCTCCTCTAAAAAGCAGGTCTGTTTTGTAAAATTACCAAACCTCAAACTAATATAAGGAACGATAATGTATTTTGTTTATATATAAACTCTATCTGTTTCTACATACTTTCTAGAGGAATAGATTTTACTTTCACACGTCTCAACATTTGTATTAAAAATGATTATTTTGCCTCTCAGTGAATGAATAATTGTTACGTTCTGTCACTATGCTTCAGATTTTTCATCCTGAACTGAAATACTCTCCTTCCTTAAGCTACAAAAGACACTTCATAGAAAAGCAAACAAACAAAAAATGCTGATTTACAAATGGTTTTCATTCTTGATTTGTCTGCAAAACTGTTCCTCTTTAGGAAGATATTTGACATTTTAATAACAGTTTGCCATCTCCCATGTACCATGAGTACGAAATATTTTGTAACCTTAGGGATGGGCCAGATGAATATGCCTTAAGGAAAGCTTTTGCTTGATGGCATCAGTGTCAGTGCCCTGTATATTCACGAGCCATTGTCCCCCAGTTGGGAGAGATGGCAGTCCTGTTGTTTCTTAAAGTCATACCCCCTCCCCCCACACACAACCTAGTCAATGTCTTCTTTTTATATAGCAATTAAAAAACATCAAGGTGTTTAAATTATTATGCTTTTCATTTTGATTCCTAATTTATATTTCATTGTCCATACTTATTTTTCCCTAGCATTATTTCATTCCTAAGTAAATCTTACAGGAAAGAATCTGATCTTTCTATGAGTTTTACCTTAGGCAATCAAACAGCTGCTTTATAAGCTGTTTCTTCCAAGCCTTTTGAATGTTGTCAGACATCAAATTCATTGTTTGTCATTTCCTGTTTACAATAAAACTAAAATATGGTTATAAAGCCTAGAGACAAACTTCCTTAAGTATAAAATGAATAGAATTAAAACGTATTTTATTCTAAATAGCAAAATACTTTCATAAAGAAAAAATGAAAATTCAGAAATTAGGCTGGATAAAAGTTTTATTTACCAAAAACAGCACACTATACAGTTGAAGGATACAGACCCGAGATCCAGGCTAGACAGTTTGACACACCAGACATGTGCCTGAGCTCTCTGATCTTGGGCAAGTTACAGAGCATCCCTGAGACCCAGTTTTTTCATCTGGGGAATGGAATGGAGATGATGATAGCACCCACCATTGGGTTGTTAAAATAAATCGTTTATGTAACATTTATAAATTGTTGAATATCATTTGATCATATACATAAGCATGTGTTTTATGCACACCTTTTTTTTTTTTTTTTTAATTTCAGAACAGTCAGACTCGCACCGCAGCGGCCGGGAACGCTCGCAGTTCACATGCTCAGTCCTCCTTGGCTGACTCGCCACACACGCTGCCGCAGCATGGACGCCCCGAGGTAGGTAGTCAACTTTGGGCCTGGTCCAGCCAAGCTGCCACACTCAGTGTTGTTAGAGATACAAAAGGAATTATTAGACTACAAAGGAATTGGCATTAGTATTCTTGAAATGAGGCACAGGCCGTCAGATTTTATCAAGATTATTAACAATGCAGAGAATCTTGTGCGGGGATTGCTAGCTGTTCCAGACAACTACGAGGTGATTTTTGTGCAAGGAGGTGGGTCGAGCCAGTTCAGTGCTGTCCCCTTAAAGTTGATTGGCTTGAAAGCAGGAAGGAGTGCGGACTATGTGGTGACAGAAGCTTGGTCAGCTAAGGCTGTAGAAGAAGCCTGGGACTATAAATATTGTTCACTCTAAACTTGGGAGTTATACCTAAATTCCAGATCCAAGCACCTGGAACCTCAACCCGGATGCCTCCTACATGTATTATTGTGCAAATGGGACGGTGCATGGCGTGGAATTTGACTTTATACCCGATGTCAAAGGAGCAGTACTGGTTTGTGACATGTTCTCAAACTTCCTGTCGAAGCCAACGGATGTTTCCAAGTTTGATGTGATTTTTTCTGGTGCCCAGAAGAATGTTGGCTCTGCTGGGGTCACTGTGGTGATAGTCCGTGATGACCAACTGGGGTTTGCCCTCCGAGAGTCCCCTTCAGTACTGGAATGCAAGGTGCAGGCTGGAAACAGCTCCTCGTACAACACGCCTCCATGTTTCAGCATCTACATCATGGGCTTGGTCCTGGAATGGACTAAAAACAATGGAGGTGCTGCTGCCATGGAGAAGCTTAGCTCCATCAAATCCCAAATGATTTATGAGATTACTGATAATTCTCAAGGATTCTACGTATGTCCAGTGGAGACCCAAAATAGAAGCAAGATGAATATTCCGTTCTGCATTGGCAATGTCAAAGGAGATGATGCTTTAGTAAAAAGATTTCTCAATAAAGCTTTTGAACTCAATATGTTGTCCTTGAAAGGGCACAGGTCTGTGGGAAGCATCCAGGCCTCTCTGTATAATTCTGTCACAATTGAAGATGTTCAGGAGCTGGCCGCCTTCATGAAAAAATTTTTGGAGATGCGTCAGCTATGAACACATCCTACCCAGAATATACTCTGTTATTAAACAACATACAAAGTTTAATGTAACTTGGGGATGGCTACAAAAAGTTAACAAACACAGTATTTTTCTCAAATGAACATGTTTATTATAGATTTTTCTTTTTTGAAAGAACAACAGCAAAACATCCACAGCTCTGCAAAGCTGGTGTGAAGAAGTAATGTTCACCTTAATTCTGATTTGAACTGGAAACATTTTCAAAAATCTCATTGCTTTTCTAACAAATTCCAGCTTATTTTGCCTTTGCTGCTACTCTTTCTAGTTAGATTTAAAAGCTGCCTGTGGATATAATAATGCAAGTTGCAATTAAGTATTTCTGGAGTCATGGGAACACACAGCACAGAGGTAGATGGGGCCCTCTAGGTGCTGAATCTAGACATCTGTGGGGTCTCCTGGGTTCAGCGGCTGTTGATTCAAGGTCAACATTAATCACTGGAGTAGTGGTTTAAGAGTACCAGGCAAAGGGTAAACTGTAGATCGATGTTTATACTGTTATTACAAGAGAAGTTACATACTTTATCTATGTTTATATTAGCAAGGTCTGTTGTTAATACCATATGCTTTATATTTCTATGAATTTATATTTCTAATAATACGGTTATCACTGATACACGTAGAGACTTAGAATTTATTAAATCCTTGACGTTGTGCATCATAGCATTTCATTAGTAATAGTTGCACCCCCTCCCTAGTCTTCCCCTTCCTCTTTTCAAGCTGTTTTATGAAAAAGATCTAGAAGTTCTTGATTCATTTTTACTGTTGTTTCCATAGGTAGAAGAGAAAGTTGATAGGTTGGTTGTTTTTTAATTATGCCATTAAACTAAACACTTCTGTTAAATAATCTTATCCTTTCTTTTCTTGACTGTTTTCTTTGTAATGTTTAACGACGACAGTGATACTTTGCTGAAAAGTCTTTCCCCTATTGTTTATCTACTGTCAGTATTTTATGTTGAATATGTGAAGAACATTAAAGTCCTAAAACATCTAAAAAATTTTTCAGAACACTTTCAGATAGACAGAAATGTTGCAAGGATAGTACAAAGTGTTCCCATGTACCCCACATCTAGTTTCCAGTATTACTGACATCTTTTATTACAAGTGTTCATTTGTCTCAGCTATTCAGATTGTATTCGTTTTTACCTAATATGCTTTTTCTATTCCAGGATCTCATTCATGATACCATATTTCATTTATTTACCTTGTCTTCTTTAATTATACAAGGAAGTATCATCAAATACTCCTTTGATGTGTCATGACAGTTTCTCAGACTTTCCTTGTTTAATCTGACATTGACAGTGATAATTTTGAGAAGTACTGGTCAGGTATTTTGTCCTTCATTTGGGGTTTGTCTAATGGTTTTCTCATGATTAGATCAGAGTTAGGGGTTTGGTTCACAGAAACAAAACCTTTGAGGTAAAATGTCATTCTCATCACGTTATCTCAAGGATACACACTATCGGTGTGACTTACTACTGATATATGGAGCTTGGTCACCTGGCTGAGGTAGCGTTTGTCAGGTTTTTCCACTGTGAAGTGGCTTTTCCTCATCCCATCCTTTTCATACCATACGTTATAGAAGAAAGCTATTATGCTTACACTTAAGGGATAGGGGATTATGTTCTTCCTCCTTGAAACTAAAACATCTACATTAATTATTTGGACTTCTTCTGTACAAGAAATTTGTCTTCTTTCTCACATATATTACTTAATCACTTATTTATATCAGCATATATACATGAATTTTATTTTATACTTTGGCTATAGTACTTTTTTATTTTCGTGATTAACTTATTCCATTTTTTGGCCATCTTTTAGTTGACTCTGTGGCCCCTACCTTCACTGTTTTCTTTCTTTTTTCATTTAAGTACTTTCTTGCTTCCTGGCATGAAAAGATGCTCAAGGTATCTTGTCCAAATGTGGCCATACTGGGGTAATTTGTTAGTGCCATTTTAGTTGAACTTGAATATTCTCTAGGCTGGAGTATTCAATCTCTTCTAAGGAAAAGCACAGCAATATAAAAAGTCAAGAGCTTTGGAATCATTCAGGATAGAAATCAAATACTGACCTGACTATTGCTTACGTGACCTTGAGCATGTTATCTCCTCTTTTAATCTCAAAAATATTATATGCCCTTCCTCACTTTGGAATATGAATAGAAGTAGCTGCGCTGAGATTTCAAGTTCAATTCCTGAGTTTCTTTACCTAAAATTTTCCTTGAAGAATAAGCTGATATATATTTGTGAATTTTTAAATGATTGAAAAGTCAACAAATGCTAAACTTAATTTTAGAGAAGTATGAACCACCAATTCTAATTGAATAATTTAACATTTTTGACTAAATCCAAAGAAATGATTGGTCCTAACTATATGTTGGTGGCATTTTTGTAAACACATAAACAAAAATAAATTATTGGCAGACAAAGTCTACAATAGAGAAAGAATGAGTGCCTGCCATTAAGGATGATGTGACAATTCAGAAAAATTGGAATTTCTGGGTTTAATCATAAATTGTTGTTTGACCTTGGCCATGTCATTTCTCTTCTCTCTTTTAATTTGCTTAGGTGTAGAACAAAGTTAACATATCATCCATTCAAATCTCTTTGAATGGGAATTTATGTGTATTTATGAGCTAATGATTAAATGTCATGTGAATTACTAAGATGAAGTAATATTCAGACATGACAGCATTGCTTGTTCTCATTATATGCCAGATAAAAATAAGATTTTCTTGTACATTAGTTCTCTTTGATGCAAATACTACTTTAATTTACCTGGCATGTTGCTTCTCAAACTTTCTGTCTTCCACAAAGCCTTTATTAACTCGGTTTTCTTTTTTATATCTTTTCATTCCTAGAATTGAAACACACCCAATTATTATTTCTCTTTATTCTTTTAATGTAATCTAATTCTTTTTTATTATTATTATACTTTAAGTTTTAGGGTACATGTGCACATTGTGCAGGTTAGTTACATATGTATACATGTGCCATGCTGGTGCGCTGCACCCACTAACTCCTCATCTAGCATTAGGTATATCCCCCAATGCTATCCCTCCCCCCTCCCCCCACCCCACAACAGTCCCCAGAGTGTGATATTCCCCTTCCTGTGTCCATGTGATCTCATTGTTCAATTCCCACCTATGAGTGAGAATATGCCGTGTTTGGTTTTTTGTTCTTGTGATAGTTTACTGAGAATGATGATTTCCAATTTCATCCATGTCCCTACAAAGGACATGAACTCATCATTTTTTATGGCTGCATAGTATTCCATGGTGTATATGTGCTACATTTTCTTAATCCAGTCTATCATTGTTGGACATTTGGGTTGGTTCCAAGTCTTTGCTATTGTGAATAATGCCGCAATAAACATACGTGTGCATGTGTCTTTATAGCAGCATGATTTATAGTCATTTGGGTATATACCCAGTAATGGGATGGCTGGGTCAAATGGTATTTCTAGTTCTAGATCCCTGAGGAATCGCCACACTGACTTCCACAATGGTTGAACTAGTTTACAGTCCCACCAACAGTGTAAAAGTGTTCCTATTTCTCCACATCCTCTCCAGCGCCTGTTGTTTCCTGACTTTTTAATGATTGCGATTCTAACTGGTGTGAGATGGTATCTCATTGTGGTTTTGATTTGCATTTCTCTGATGGCCAGTGATGATGAGCATTTTTTCATGTGTTTCTTGGCTGCATAAATGTCTTCTTTTGAGAAGTGTCTGTTCATGTCCTTCGCCCACTTTTTGATGGGGTTGTTTGTTTTTTTCCTGTAAATTTGTTTGAGTTCATTGTAGATTCAGGATATTAGCCCTTTGTCAGATGAGTAGGTTGCGAAAATTTTCTCCCATTTTGTAGGTTGCCTGTTCACTCTGATGGTAGTTTCTTTTGCTGTGCAGAAGCTTTTTAGTTTAATTAGATCCCATTTGTCAATTTTGGCTTTTGTTGCCATTGCTTTTGGTGTTTTGGACATGAAGTCCTTGCCCATGCCTATGTCCTGAATGGTAATGCCTAGGTTTTCTTCTAGGGTTTTTATGATTTTAGGTCTAACATTTCAATCTTTAATTGATTTGAATTGATTTTTGTATAAGGTGTAAGGAAGGGATCCAGTTTCAGCTTTCTACATGTGGCTAGCCAGTTTTCCCAGCACCATTTATTAAATAGGGAATCCTTTCCCCATTGCTTGTTTTTCTCAGGTTTGTCAAAGATCAGATAGTTGTAGATATGCGGCGTTATTTCTGAGGGCTCTGTTCTGTTCCATTGATCTATATCTCTGTTTTGGTACCAGTACCATGCTGTTTTGGTTACTGTAGCCTTGTAGTATAGTTTGAAGTCAGGTAGTGTGATGCCTCTAGCTTTGTTCTTTTGGCTTAGGATTGACTTGGCGATGCGGGCTCTTTTTTGGTTCCATATGAACTTTAAAGTAGTTTTTTCCAATTCTGTGAGGAAAGTCATTGGTAGCTTTATTGGGATGGTATTGAATCTGTAAATTACCTTGGGCAGTATGGCCATTTTCACGATATTGATTCTTCCTACCCATGAGCATGGAATGTTCTTCCATTTGTTTGTATCCTCTTTTATTTCCTTGAGCAGTGGTTTGTAGTTCTCCTTGAAGAGGTCCTTCACATCCCTTGTAAGTTGGATTCCTAGGTATTTTATTCCCTTTGAAGCAATTTTGAATGGGAGTTCACTCACGATTTGGCTCTCTGTCTGTTGTTGGTGTATAAGAATGCTTGTGATTTTTGTACATTGATTTTGTATCCTGAGATTTTGCTGAAGTTGCTTATCAGCTGAAGGAGATTTTGGGCTGAGACAATGGGGTTTTCTAGATATACAATCATGTCGTCTACAAACAGGGACAATTTGACTTCCTCTTTTCCTAATTGAATACCCTTTATTTCCTTCTCCTGCCTAATTGCCCTGGCCAGAACTTCCAACACTATGTTAAATAGGAGTGGTGAGAGAGGGCATCCCTGTCTTGTGCCAGTTTTCAAAGGGAATGCTTCCAGTTTTTGCCCATTCAGTATGATACTGGCTGTGGGTTTGTCATAGATAGCTCTTATTATTTTGAAATACGTCCCATCAATACCTAATTTATTGAGAGTTTTTAGCGTGAAGGGTTGTTGAATTTTGTCAAAGGCTTTTTCTGCATCTATTGAGATAATCATGTGGTTTTTGTCTTTGGCTCTGTTTATATGCTGGATTACGTTTATTGATTTGCGTATATTGAACCAGCCTTGCATCCCAGGGATGAAGCCCACTTGATCATGGTGGATAAGCTTTTTGATGTGCTGCTGGATTCGTTTTGCCAGTATTTTATTGAGGATTTTTGCATCAATGTTCATCAAGGATATTGGTCTAAAATTCTCTTTTTGGTTGTGTCTCTGCCCGGCTTTGGTATCAGAATGATGCTGGCCTCATAAAATGAGTTAGGGAGGATTCCCTCTTTTTCTATTGATTGGAATAGTTTCAGAAGGAATGGTACCAGTTCCTCCTTGTACCTCTGGTAGAATTCAGCTGTGAATCCATCTGGTCCTGGACTCTTTTTGGTTGGTAAACTATCGATTATTGCCACAATTTCAGCTCCTGTTATTGGTCTATTCAGAGATTCAACTTCTTCCTGGTTTAGTCTTGGGAGAGTTTATGTGTTGAGGAATTTATCCATTTCTTCTAGATTTTCTAGTTTATTTGCTTAGAGGTGTTTGTAGTATTCTCTGATGGTAGTTTGTATTTCTGTGGGATCGGTGGTGATATCCCCTTTATCGTTTTTTTATTGTGTCTATTTGATTCTTCTCTCTTTTTTTCTTTATTAGTCTTGCTAGTGGTCTATCAATTTTGTTGATCCTTTCAAAAAACCAGCTCCTGGATTCTTAATTTAATGGATATTTCAATGTAATAATACAATATTTCACCTCCACATGCAATTGACAAAGTTCATATGAAAGAATCAACACTCAACCAATATTCTATGAGTTCAAGAGACATTGATTGACATCCTTCTAAATAGCTCAATGGCACCGCTCTGAGCAGTGAGCTTACTGTGGTGAATGAACAGGAGGAAATACCTGCATTAATGATGCTAAAGGGAGTTAGAGAGGGTAAACAAATAAAAACCACTATCAGAACATATGTGGTGAGGAATGCTGAACACAGGAAGGAAGAAGCAGGTGAGGAGACCCATTTTATCAGGTGTGGGAGGAGGCTGATTTTCACAGAGGCCTGAAGAGACGAGTGAGGGTGCCCTGAAGATTCTTGGGTGTACCACCTTCCCCAGGAGGTCCACACAGGGCCGAGGCCCTGAGGCAAGACCATGCTGCACAGGTATGAGGACAATCACAGAGGTCATGAGGACTGAGATGACAAAGAAAAGCTTTTTAAGTCAATTGCAGCAATTTCCATTTCTCCCCCGTCTCTAAAATGTTTGACAATTCCCCTATGCTGATTTAGTCAGTGCATTTTCTGTTATTTAGTGATACTTATTTCCTGCTTAACAGAATACCTGGCAAAGTAAGCTTCATTCACATGGAATTCTGGAAAAAGAAGTAAAGTAATCAAGAAGGGTTTCAAGATTCAGAAGGCAGAAAAAAAAAATGCCAAATACTGAATTTAAAAGCTCGTTACTGGTCATTAGAAAGCACTGAATGATTTAATATCATAATGTAGATGGAAGACCTAGCACAGTAGTTTGAAGGATAAATGCGAGAAACAGAAAGATGAATAGGAGACAGACAAAGCAATAGCTGAAAAACAAGTTAAGATTTAGGAAAATCCTATATGTACATATTTAGAAAACAAATAAAACTTTGTTGTTGTTGTTGTTGCTGTTGTTTGTTTTTCTGATACGGAGTCTCGCACTGTCACCCAGGCTGGAGTGCAGTGGCGCGATCTCTGCTCACTGCAAGCTCCACCACCCGGGTTCACACCATCCTCCTGCCTCAGCCTCCTGAGCAGCTGGGACTACAGGGGCCTGCCACCACACCGAGCTAGTTTTTTGTATTTTTAGTAGAGACCGGGTTTCACCATGTTAGCCAGGATGGTCTCAATCTCCTGACCTCGTGATCTGCCCACCTCAGCCTCCCCAAACTTTTATTACAACATATATTTGTGTGTATATATACATATATATATACAAAGTATTGTAAAGACAGTTTAATAAATTTTACAAAGTTATATTGAAGTTAAAATAATATACAAATGAATCTGTAAATTTAACATTTTATTTGAGAAGAAAGAATTGCATTTGGAGGCATGCATAAAGACCGAGTATTTTTTGTATGTCTAAAGGACAAAAAGAAGGTTGGAAGTGTTCTTAAGAAGATGAAGTTTACATGCGGTCCTGAGAGAAAGTTCATTAGGACTAAGTGAGCTCTGAGGAGTTGGCAAGCTCCATTGGTGGGTGACTAGTTGTCAAAATCAGTCCTAGAATTGTAGCATACTATCCTAGCAGCCATAGATAAAACTGGTCTCAACTTACAACAGGTAATTTTAGCCACTGGATTTTTAGACAATTACATTTCCAAAGCAATGTTATGTACCCTGAGCACTTTTCACTCCTGGCCCCTGGATTCTGATTTAGTTGGTTATAAAAAGAATGACCCAATTCAGATAATCAACTTTCACAGCACACCAGATAAACAGAAAACTGCACCAGCCATCCTGTGCCTCCTCCCAGACATTACCTACCCCAAAATAACAGTCTCCTGAAGTCAAAAATCACAGATATGCTTTTCCCATATGTGGAATTCATATGAATGGAAATATAGGGTATATACTCTTTTGTTCAACATTATGTTTAGGATATTTATGCATATGGTTTTGTATAATTATAGTTATTGCTGTCCGAATGTTCCATTGGTGAATGGAGCATGTTGCACTTATCTGTTCCACTGCTGATCAGCATTTGGCCTGTTTTCTCTCGGAGTTTGGATAATACTGGAGTAAACATCCTTGTAAATGTGTGTTAGGCATTTAACTAGGAGTGGATTTCCTATAATGTAAGACTGGCATGCGTGAACCTTTAGTAGATACTGCCAAAATGTTTTCCACTATGGTTGTATAAATTTACCCTCCCACTTACTGTGTTGAGAGTTCCAGTTACTCCACAAAGTTATAGACAACGAGCTTTGTCTTATTCATTTCAGCCTTCCAGATGGGTATGTAGTGTCATAGCCTGTGTATTTGTTTTAATAGAAGGGGAAGAGTTACTTTTATTATTTGTGTTTGTTTTAAAATATTTTTATATTTTTAACTGGTTTCTTGCATAAATTTTAGACAGAAATAAGTGGCAAAAATAGTACAATGCATTTTTCTATATCGTCACTCAGCATCTCCAAATTTTCACTTTCCATGCAACAACAACAAAATTACTATAATCAGGAAATCCACATCAATGGGATACTACTAAATAGTCTAAAAATCACATCCACATTTCTGATTGTTCACTAACGTCCTTTTCCCAGGCCAGAATCCAATTCAGAAACAACATTGCACATTGATGTGCTAACTCCACAGCCTCCCCCAACTCGATCCCGTTCCTCAGTCTTCCCTTATGCTGTTGAAGAGAATTGGCCAGTTATCTTACAGATTGAGCTTCAGACTGGGCTTTAATAATGTTTCCTCATGATAAAATTCAGGTTATTAATTTTGGGGCAAGAAAACCACAAAGTAGCATTGCCTCCTTCTCAGTACACACATCTCAGTACACACACATGGGTCAGTGACACTGCCTATGGGTCATATCCTTTTGACTCACTTGGTTAGGGTGTTGTCCAACAGTTTTCTCCATTGTAAAGTTATTATTTTCCCTTTGTAATTAGTAAGTATCTTATGAAGAAATACTTTGAAACTATGAAAATTTTCTGTTTCTAATCATTCTTTTGGCCACTAATTTTATAATTATTTCATCAATGAACATACATTCTTTCACAGTCTGATACAGTTAAATGTGGACTTATTTTCTTTTTTCTCTCTCTCTTTTTTTGAGACAGAGTCTCTCTCTGTTGCCCAGGCTGGAGTGCAGTGGCACCATCTTGGCTCACTGCGACCTCCACCTCCCAGGTTCAAGCGATTTTCTTGCCTCAGCCTCCTGAGTAGCTGAGATTACAGGCATTCACCACCATGCCCAACTAATTTTTGTATTTTTAGTAGAGACAGGGTTTCACCATGTTAGCCAGGCTGGTCTTGAACTCCTGACCTCAGGTGATCCACCCGCCTCAGCCTCCCAAAGTGCTGGGATTACAGGTATGCACCACCGTGTCTGGCCCAGATGTGGGCCTATTTTCTGAAGTTCTCTCTTTGAAATTATTCTTTAAGGTCTGGTCCAACTCCAGGAGGGATCTTCTTAGCTATCCATTTTCCTAGGTCTTTGCCGATTTTGTATCTGGCTTACAGTATAGCTTGTCTTCTCAGAGCTTCCAGCCTCCTTATAATTGTTTATCACCATGGTCTCCACTGTTCGTAAGCGTACCCTATTTCCTACTTCCCCGCATTCTGTTCCAAATGAAGTCAGTTTACTTGAGGAGAGCAGTGGAGCTCCCTTCCATTTTGACCCACTCTCCTCGTGCACACAGCTCTGCATCACAGCTCCACAGCAGGGCACAGGGAGAGTGGCCCACTTTCTCAGTGACACACTTGCTTTGTGAGCTGGTCGCTGTGGGAGCAAGCCTGTCTCTTTTCTTCTGGCTTGCTTCTCTTGGCAGGGACTCTGCCCTGTAAATGAGCTAGGGCAAGGGCTAGCGGGGCCCCATTATTCTTGGTCTGCCATCCCTGTTGTTGACCTTGGTCCTAGCAGTGGGGGTGTGGAGGAGATATCCCCCCTCCCAGCTGCTCTTGCTTCAAAGTCTATTTAGCCCAGCTAGTAGGATGAGAAATTTTGGCAGCCTGCTCCTTCTTGTGAGTTACTACAGCCCTCAGCAGGAAACTGGTGGGAAACCTGTGTTTTCTGTGGCTGCTCACATCCTGAGGGGATACTTGTATAATGCTGGTCTGGGTGTGGGCAGAGGTAGAGCAGATCCTGGCTTTGATACACTTCCTGGATACACTTCACTGACACTGATACACTTTGTTGACATTGATCCTGACATTGATGACAACAATGATTGCAATGTTGTTATTTCACAGTTTAGTTTTAAGCATGTTTAAATTTAGTTACATATTTTATATTTTGTTTTAAATATTTTGAAACTCTACAGAACAGTATTGTTTAGAGCCAATATTTATTAATATTTCACACATGTATTATTTCCATTGTTTTCTTCCTGAATTTCCGTGTTTCATCAATGATAATTCTTTTTTTCTGCTTGTATGTTAATAGTTAATTCTGTTTTTCTTTCTTTGTAATCATCATTATTTTGAAGGATTTGTGGTTGTGTCCGTACAATACTTTCAGGAAATCTTCCAGTTTTCACTATGTTGGTTGAAGTTCAGTATGGGTAGTGATGATGATTTTCTTTGTGATCCAATTTCATAGGCTACTCCTATGAAATAGGAGTAGGAAATAAATCCTACCTCACTTTCTTCCTTCAATTCCAGTACCAACAACCTGATGTATACACGAACAGGGTCAATCAACCACATAGTTTTCTAAAATCTTAAATAATAATATTTTCTTTTCCCATCATAAATATTTCCAAATATCACAGTCTTTTATTTCTATTAAAACATCTCTTTTGGCCGAGTGCAGTGGCTCTTGCCTGTAATCACAGCACTTTGGGAGGCTGAGGTGGGCTGATCTCTTGAGGCCAGGAGTTCAAGACCAGCCTGGGCAGCAAAGTGAGCCCCTGTCTCTACAAAAAGTAGGAAAATTAGCGAGGCATGGTGATGTGCACCTGTAATCCCAGCCACTTGAGAGGCTGTGGCAGGGGAATTGATTGAGCCCAAGATGAGGAGGTTGCAGTGAACAGAGATCTCGCTGTTACACTCCAGCCTGGGCGACAGAGTGAGACCCTGTCAAAAAAAAAAAAAAAAAAAAAAAGAAGAAGAAAGAAAGAAAGAAGGAAGGAAGGAGACCTCTTCCTTCAAAACCTAGCCCCCTCGCTAATTAACTGCTACATTTATATTCATCCTACCTCCCATTATGCAGTTCAGCGGGTCAGATATGGAAGAACATTAATAAAGAGGCCTCTTTTCCAAAATACTTAAAGGTAATTTATCAGAAAGACGTTACTCATTGTGCCACGGGATATTACTTCCGACTAGTTTTGGAGGGGGATTACCCTTTTCCATATCTCCTGTATTTTCCCCCTCTCTTTTGAATGTAACAACTTGTTCAAGTCCCTCCAATATTTAAATGAGTGTTTTTATTTTACTCAAATTTTTCTTTTCTTCATAGTCAATTATTAGGCAAGCGCTATCTAAAATAACCCACCTGAACTTGTGTTTCCCAACATTCCCTAATCCTGTCCTAATGAACACACTCATGATTCACACTTCAGTTCAGACACAGACTCCTGAAGGAGACATATGCTCAGTTGCTTAATCGTTTTTAACCTTTGGTTCTATTTGTTGTCATGGCATCCTTTGGTTACTCGAACCCACCAATTATTATTTTATTGTTTTTATAGTTTTTCTCCCACTGTGAGTTTTCTGAGGACAGCAATGAGTTTTCTGTATTCCCAGTGCCTATAAGTGTATATGTGTATTTAATATAAAGTAGATACACAATACATATTTTATGCTTAAGCAAATAATTTGGTGTATAGGATATGCACAGTGAGGTGAACACACATGTAAGTGGATTGAAGCATGTTGGCTAACTACAGAATTTAAATATGATATATCTGAATGTAGAAACCTGCTCTTGAACACATATATTTCTGGTATACACAAGCAACTGCTCTTTTGTAGGGTCCATCTATGGAGAAGTCTCATATTGATCTTTCCCAAATTTCCCACTTTATGATTTTTTTCCCTATATTATACATTTGTCTGGGATGGTATGAAAGAGTTTACATTTTCTAACTTGACAGTTATCTAGTAAAAGCTGTTTATATGTGTATACCATGTTGGCCAAACAAGATCTGCATAGATGTGTTCCTATTGCTGTTGCTCTTGTTCTGGTTTTGTAAGTTGTTGCTCCTTGGTTCAATTAGCTCTTAAAATACTATTTTTATATTTAAAATAATTGCTAATCACTGAGTATTTTGGGGGTTATTTGGCCACATATATTGCGGTCTTGTTTCTCCAGAAGCAGATGCCAATACGGAGTTGAGAATTCTACCAGGTGTTAAAGCCTGAGAAAGGCAAAGGAGAAAGGAGAACTAAAGGAAGAAGTCAATCTGCAGTGCAAGGTCAACAAGAGCCTCAGCCAACATGGTAGGACAGTATGGAGTGAGTATTGTCCATCAGAATGACCTGCATTGGATGGAAATGGACAGCCCTTATACCCTGCCTTGCTTGGTTACCTGGATTAGGCTGTGGAAAGGAGGACTTATGCCAGGGGACAGCAGCTCTCTGCAGCTGAGGCTGACCCACAAGAAGAAGATAGCTGGAGCTGTCTATAAAAGGTGCTGCCGTAGCTAAAGAGCGCATCCCTTATTTTATTTATTTATATATTTTTAGAAATGGGCTTTCACTGTGCTGCCCATGCTGATCTCAAACTCCTGATCTCAAGCAATCTTCCCATCTCAGCCTCCTGAATAGCTGGGATTATAGGCGCGAGTTGGCATGCCTGGCTCAGCGTGTTCTTTATTGAGAGGAAGTGAAGCAGTGTATTTATTTGTGTCTAAAATATGTATGCATGTATGCATGTGCATGTGTATATACAGAGCTAAACAATTCTATGGAGCTAGAGGAAAAAGTGAGGTGATCTTTGTGCTGGTGAGTGAAGTGGGCACAAAGAACATCTTTCAGCTGTGCTTGAGCACCCAGGCCACCTTGCAACTCTCTCTTAATTTTATTCCATTATTGGTTCTATCAGCGGCTTTAGGAGTTTTATATAAATTACTGTTGCTTTTAATTTTTACATTAACTGATAAAATATAATCCAAATCTCATCGTTTTGCTGCGGGCCATTGATGACACTGGGCAACTAGAACCAGCTTTGTGTTGAGGAATGTAAGTTAAGGATCAATATTGTTGATGCTCTGGCAAGGAAAGCACATGCCCGGTTTGCAGGATTAAAGTCACTGTTTCAGGAGAGAGTTTCTCATTATTCTTCAATTAATATGATTTTTTCAAGATTTCCTTTGTGTTTTATGGAGAGAAGAGATTGTCCGAAAGTAATTGTGATATTTTTTAGGTTTTGGTTGTTAACTCTTTTATTATTTTCCTTAACTCTCTTATGTTTAGCCATTGAAGAGATATGTGAAAATTAACTCCTTCTTTAGAGATGATATGGCTTTCATAAACACTCACAAGCATACAATATTAAATGCATCAAGCCTAAAGTTGATGCTTAAGTATTTCTAGAAAAAGATATATTCTGGGAACAGTACATTATTGTAATCTCTTGGGGAAAGGTAGCAAAAATCATTTTGCTTCCTAGTTGCTCAGTTAATTTAACAGATTCGGCAACTAACTTTTATGATATTTTATCAGTATGTCAACCACGATACAATGAAAGGTTAAATTCTCATATTCAGGCTTGGTGAGAAAAGAAATCTCAATCAGATTTATTTTTAAGGCATAATTAATAAAAATAGAATAACCAGTATCTAAACGAAAAAATTGATAACCAGGAACTGTATTATGAGCTAAACTTTCATAATTCCATACAATTCCATATACTGATGTACACCTCGAATCCACATTCAGGTTCTTTACAGTATGCTATGGTAAGGCTCAGCATAAAGTGTTCTTAACAGAAGGGTAATCCTGTTGTTTTCTCATAAAAATGCAGCCAATGATGGCTAATTAGAGGAGGCGTATTTCCTGTAGTAGTGGAAATAACAAAAACAACACTGCATTTGGATAACACTTTCATATTCCTCTGGGAAACTAAATCCTACAAGAAACAATAACAAAATACCTTTAAGAAGATCACATAGCAGCTGTTGTGTTGATTTCTTTTCAATTGAAATATTCATAATATGTTATGCAAATGATCACAAAAAGCTTCCTGGTCAAAATAGAGTTATTAAATCATAATATGCTTCATCTTCAGTTAGATTTACAATAACTACACCAAAGAAATTTCACATATGAATAAAAGTATTTAATATCTGAGAGTGGTCATTAAACTGAAAGCTAGGTAGCGCAGGGTACATGTTTAATGAATCCAATTTCTTTGAGACATCCTCCCATCTTCCTGTGTCCTGACAATTTTTTGCATATATTAGCCTCAATGATTTTTGATAGCTACCTCTCTTAAACCCCATCTCACATCTAATGACTTACCAAGTCATCAAAATTTGATTATTAAAATGTATGTCAAATTTTGTCCCTGCCTCACTGTTTCAGTTGCTCGTTGTTTATTGCATGTCATTTTAGCCTGTGTCACAGCAATAGCATATGAGGTTTCCTAGTCTCCAGCTCATCCTCCACATCATTGTGAGACAACATGTTCTGAGTTGCAAATTATTTAATGGCACTTTTATTGCCTCTGTAATTCTATTTCCAGGCTGTCATGGGCTGCACTGTGTCCTTACAATATTCATCTATTGAAGTAGGAACCCCAAGAACCTCAGACTGTGACTATATTTGGAGATAGTGTCTTTATAGAGATGAAATGAAATCATATGGGTGCACTCTGATTCAACATGACTGGTGTCCAATCATCCACACACGAAGGAGAGGGGCCTCAGGAGAAACCAATCTTGCTGACACCTTGATCTTGGACTTCCAGCCTCCAGAACTGTGAGAAGTTAAATTTCTGTTGTTAAGCCACCCAGTCTGTGGTAACTTTGTTCTGGCAGTCCTAGCAAATGAATCCACAGCTGAACTCCAAACTCCTGTGCATGGCTTACGAGCCTCTTTACGGTCAGGTGTCTCAGCCTTGTCACTGCTATGCATCACATTTTTCTTTTTCCCCCCCTCCTTTTTTCATTTCTGTACTCTCAAAATGTGAATTATTTTAATGCTTTTCCATTTATATTTGGTATTGCCACTTTTTGAGATATTCCTGTGGCAATATTTATTCCTAGGCAACATTTCTACATCTTCTCGACTCTATTTTATGGAACTTATCAGATTTGCACCTGTATAACCCTTCCTAGAGGTAGCGACTGTGCACTGCTTATTCTTGAGTCCTTATTTTGGCTCCTCATTTTGAGATATGGATTTGCTCTGTAAAGATAAGTTAAAAGAAAATTAGCCAGGTGTGGTGGCGGGCACCTGTAGTCCCAGCTACTCGGGAGGCTGAGGCAGGAGAATGGCGTGAACCTGGGGGGCAGAGCTTGCAGTTCGCGCCACTGCACTCCAGCCTGGGTGACAGAACGACACTCTGCCTCAAAAAAAAAAAAAAAAAAGTTCTCTGAACATCTAAGGGTAGTGAGCTAGGAGGGACCATAAAAAAAAAAAAAAGAATGGTTAGAGGAAGGTTTTTTCATCATTGATTAATCATCTCTTGCTTGAGGACTACAATGTTGTCCTCAATATTACTTCAGATGTAACTAACTGGAAGGGGTAGAACTAATTCACGCTTTAAGCAAGTGACATACCTGAACTTACTATGAAATAGTCATAAAACATAGGACGATAAATAGATAATTTTTTAATTACTTAAAATTTTTAAAGTCTTATATTAGGAAAGGCATATGAAAAATGTCGGGGTAGGGATTCAGTGTGCAAAGGTGGGAAAACTGTTTTGAAACATTTCCTTAGAAAAATTTTTAAATTGTTTTATTTGATAGAACAAAAATAAAATTAGTCCTATTTTCTAGACATATACACAAACAAAACAACTTAAAGAATAGCATTCTTTAAGTCTACTTGAGTTTATTACTAACATTCATTCAATTACTTACTTTGAGAACTTGAATGTACCAGCACTAGCCCCAACCTTCCTAATACTACAAAAGCAAATAGATATATTGTCATCTTAGTTCTTCAAATTTTTGCACAGAAATCACTTATTTTCCAAATCATTAAATTCCCTTTGATGGCATTTGTGACATTTTTCCAAGAGAAATGCATGTAATTAAAAAAAAATTGTTTATTTTAGAAAAGTTTTAGATTGCAAGGAAAGGGCCACAGAGGCGTTCTCATGGGCCCTACAAGGAAAGTACACAGAGGCATTCTCATTGGCCCTACACCCAGTTCTCTCAATTGTTAGTATTTTGCCTTAAAGCCTTTATTTTAATTCAGATTTTCTTGGTTTTTATCTACTATTCTTGTTATGTTCCAGGATCCCATCCAAGACACCACATTACATTTGTTCACCATGTCTTAGGTTCCTCTTGGCTGTGACAGTTTTTCAGATTTTTCTTGTTTTTTATGACCGTGACAGTGCTGAGGAGCATTGGTCCACTGTTTTGAAGATTGACCCTCCCTTTGGCTTCATGTATTTTTCTTCTTACTTTTAAATATGGTTTATGGTTTTCTGGATGAAGACCACAAATGTGAAGTGCTATCCTTATCACATTTTATCCAGAACACAGGCTATCAACAAAACTACTTACTGGTGATGGTGACCTTGATCCCTTGGCAGAGGTAGGGCTTGTCAGGTTTTGTCCATTGTAAAGCTCCTCTTTTTACCCCTCATTTCTATATCTGCCTTTTTTGGAAGAAAGTCACTATAAACATGGCTCATTTAGGGAGTGAGAAGTCATGATCCACCTCTGTGAAGGTATGGAATTGCCAATAATTATTTGGAAACATCCTATACAGAAGATATATCTCTTCCCCTCCATTTATTTTTTTATTCATATTAGCTATTTATGTCAGTATGAACTCAGAGGAGTTTTTTTTCATAATTTGGATTGTATTCCAATAATACATTGTTTATTTGATTGTTCAAATTATATCAGCTTTGGCCATTGGGCACTCTTCCTGTTGGCTCATGTGTTCTTTCCCATATTCCCATTTTTTTGTTTGTTTGTTTTTTTGAAACAGAGTCTCACTCTGTTGCCCAGGCTGGAGTGCAGTGGCACAATCTCAGCTCACTGCAACCACTGCCCTTTTGAGTTCAGGTGATTCTCCTGTCTCAGCCTGCCACTGCACCTGGCTAATTTTTTGTATTTTTAGTAGAGACGGGGTTTCACCATCTTGGCCAGGCTGATCTTGAACTCCTGACCTCGTGATCTACACGTGTCGGCCTCCCAAAGTGCTGGGATTACAGGTGTGAGCCACCTCGCCCAGCCCCATTTTTTTCTTTATTTCTTTTTATTTTTATTTTGTTTAGCATTGCCTTCCTGGAATTATAAGATGCTCTGAGGTTATCTTGTGTATCTCCTGCTCCCAAATCAGCCACATCTCCAGTTAGCTCTAGTTCTCTATATATTTTTAATAATTGTATTAGAAACAAAGATCTGGGCTGTAGATCAGCTTATTTTTACTAGATGCCATTGGTTCTATGCCCTCTCAGCAACCCCAGCTGGGAAATATATGTAGGACAGTAATCTGAGTATATGTCAATATCTAAAATCTGAAATTATTTCTTTTCTTTTTTTTTTTTGTTTTTTCTTTTTATTTTTTTGTGACAGAGTCTCGCTCTGTCGCCCAGACTGGAGTGCAGTGGCATGATCTCGGCTCACTGCAAGCTTCACCTCCTGGGTTCACCCCATTCTCCTGCCTCACACTCCTGAGTAGCTGGGACTACAGATGCCCGCCACTACGCCCGGCTATTTTTTTTTTGTATTTTTTAGTAGAGACGGGGTTTCACCGTGTTAGCCAGGATGTTCTTGATATCCTGACCTCCTGATCCACCCGCCTCGGCCTCCCAAAGGGCTGGGATTACAGGTGTGAGCCACCGCACCCGGCCCAATATCTGAAATTATTTCTATATCCAGCCATTACTATCTGTGTCGAGCCAAATGTAAGTTCACACTCATGTCTACAACTCTGATATGGTCTGTATGGGCCATTCCACCCCCACACCCTCTCACCTCGTGCTGATCTGTAAGCTCCCCTGCAGCAGTGAGGAACCTATGTCTTGCCACCCATCGTCCATTCATTTGTTCAACCCCAGTGCACATCTATAGTTTCAGAGCTATTAACACTTCCCCATGAGAAACAGCTTTACCAACTGGACTATAGTGCTTATGTTCAGATCCTTTGTTTTTCGCTATTATACTTTCCAGTCGTTCCCAACATTACTTAAGTTGCCACCACAATTTTCCCCAACTCTTTCAGTGAGGTTATGCCTTACATTTGTAATACTGTTGGAATCATTGTCATCATCTGCATTCTACCCTAGGATCACGTGTACTCCTAGGTGTGTTGTTTTCAATTTCCATACATAAAAGTTTACTTTTATGCTACAAAGTTCCATGGGTTTTGTGAAATTCATATCATGTACCCACCTTACATTGTCATGCACAATAGTTTCAAGCTCTAAAAAAAATCATCTGTGCTTACATATTTCACCTTATCACTTCCCTACATTTCTGGCAACCAATGTCCTGTTTTCCGTCTTTGTAGCTGTGTCCTTTCTAGAATGTCACATAAATAGAAACATGCAGCATGCAGCCTTCTCAGACTGGCTGCTTTCACTTAGCAATATGCACTTAAGATTCTTTCCAAGTCTCTTTGTGGTTTAATAGCTCTTTTGTTTTTACTGTTACTGTTGAATAATATTTCATTACATGGATGTACCACAGACTGTTTATTCGTTCACCTATTATATAAAGTTATCTAAGAAGATACTAGTTGTTTCCAATTTGAAGTAATTACAGATAAAGTAGTTACATTTTGTGCACATTTTTGTGTGGATATTCTTTCCAATCTGTTGGGTAAACACCACTGGTGCCGTCACTGGATGATATGGTAAGACTAATTTAGCTTCTTAAGAAGCTGCCAAACTGTCTTCCAGAGTGGCGGTACCATTTTGCATTCACAACAGCAATGAATGCGAGTTCCTGTTTATCCATCTCTTTGTCAGCAATTGGTATTGCTGGTTTTTGGATTCAGTCATTTTAATAGATTTGTAGTGGCATCTCAATGCTGTTTTAATTTGCATTTTCCTAGTGACAAATGATATGGGATACCTTTTCATGTGTTTATTTGCTATCTATATCTTCTTTGGGCATTCAAGTCTTTTTAATATTTTTATTAGGATTGTTTTCTTATTTTGTATTAGGATTCTTTTCATATTGTGAATACATGTCTTTACCAGATATATAACATGCAAATATTTTATTGCAATCACTGACTCGTGTTTTCAGTCTATTAACAGTGCCTTTCTTAGGGTAAAAATTTTAACTTTAATGAAGTTCAACCTTTTTTTGTTGTTATTCATGAATTATGTTTTAGTGTTGTAGCTAAAAACTCAACACCAAATTCAAGATAACCTAGATTTTCTCCTATGTTTTCTTCTGGGTTACATAGTTTTGCATTCTATAATTAAGTCCAAAATCCATTTTGAATTAATTTTTATATAAAATATAAAGTGTAGGTGAAAGCTCGTTTTTATGCATATGAACATCTAATTGTTCAACACCATTTGTTGGAAGAATTATCATTTCTTCAATAAATAGTTTTGTGGGTGTTTTGTCAAAAATCAGTTGACTGTGTTTGGGTCTGTTTCTGAGTCTCAGTTGTGTTTCATGGATCATTCTATCTGTTCTTTAGCAAATGCACTAAATGTACATTTTATATATGTGTTTATATGTTCGTTTGTGAGACCAAGAGAGTGATAAAGAGGGGAAAATCTTTTCTTTAGTTCAAAACCTGTAAACTGTAGCATCGTGACTACAATTCAATATATGGGGTGTAAGACTAAAGTTTTTCTTCTCACTGAACATTGACATTTGAGATAAATGTAAGTTGTTTCCTAAGGCTGAGCTGGGTATTGAATGAGCTTACACAGTGGTTTAAAAGGCAAAACTAGAAAACGGTTGCTTTTGTTTCACATAAATAACATGTCGTACAATGACTGCCTCAAATCAGATCTTTGAAAGTACAAAAGATCTCTCAGTACATTTGGGAAGATTTTTAAAAGAGAACAAAATCTGATAGGAAATGAAGATAGATGTTGTTTAGTTAGTAGAATTAACATGAGATTCTCTGTTGGTGCTATAGAATTTTTAACAAGACAGAGAGTTTTTAACAAGACAGAGAGTGATATTTAGGTTTATCAAGGATTTCAGAGGGAACTTTATGGTTAGAATCTCAAGTCTTTGAATGGTTTGACTGAGGGAGGAATCCTAGCACTGCAGTGTCTGCTCTGTAGCCAGTACTCAGGGCTGGCCTTCTGCACTTTGGTTTGAGGATGCTCCCTGAGAGAGATCTGAAGCACCCGATGATGACAGGGGTCTAGGTGAGCAATGCTTCTTCATGGGCAAGGAGTAGCAGATACACGGGGAGGATTCTTCAGAGGCAGATCCCGTCGCCACTGGCTATAACTGAGAGTGATCAGGAGAACGCAAGGAGGGCAGTCATCCACAGCAGGTCCCCAAAGTATACCATGTTTCCTTTTGCTAGGAACAAAGTGGAGTCAAGATCCAGAAAAGATAGTCAATGCTGGATAATGGCTGTCAAATATATTTGGAGGGTGAGGGTCTTAATGCAACCAGCAGGAGAGAAGAAATCTGATGCAGATGAAGCCAGTGCTTTAAAGAACTGTGCTTTATCTCCTGGTCTAATTTTATTTATTATCTACTTATGGAGGGAAACTTTAGCCTATAATTAGTAACTCTGATACAGGTCTGCTATGATTTATAATCAATGTCCTGATGCAATTGTTAATGATGCCCTCTTTTACTTTCAAAATATTCTTTTTGTTTGTTTGTTTGTTTTTTGAGACACTTGTCTTGCTCCATCACCCAGGCTTCAGTGCAGTGGCACGATCTCGGCTCCTTGCAACCTCCACCTCCTGGGTTCAAGCAATCCTCCCACCTCAGCCTCCCAAGTAGCTGGGATTACAGGTGTGTGCCACCCGCCACCCCCAGCTAGTTTTTGTGTTTTTTGGTAAAGACAAAATATTCTTATGTAGGTTAAAAATATGTCTGGCTGTACCTCCAGCATTTTCACCTGACTGTTTTCAAGATGTCACTCTAACTGCTTTTCTAGATCAGAAATGGATGAAATAAAATAGAAGAAAAAATACTTTTTGTTTCTGTTTTTTTGCATTATTTTTCTTGAGTCATTTTTATATGCATTCATTTAAAAGTATTCATTCATTATACAAGACACTATTGGATTTATGGTGTGAGGATATAATTGTACACTCAGTGTGACACAGTGCTGATCATTGATCTAACATCATAGTGCACTCATTTAATATCCCTGCTAATGAATGCCAATATAAAGTGCTATCTTATTGGGGAAGAAATAAGTTCAGGTAAAAGATTCTGAAGACATGATGCTTCTCTACTACAGAGCAGTATCTAGAATGTTACTGTATACACCTACTACAGTATTTTTTAAAATAGTCTTTTAGATGGATTTCCATGAGAAGTTTTAGAGGTTCATTAACCTATATCCACATTCTATCTAAATAAAATATGTAAATGTAAGGATTATTTTTAGATCTGGCAAAATATTGAATAATGCGGGACCGATTGCCTTGGAAAACATCTCAGACACCCTAATGACAAAACCTGGCCTGACACAGATCTGGGGTGAGGGCTGTGAGGGTGGCTGTGGAGAGCCTACCATTCTGCTTCAGGCTTGGTTGCTCCTGATCCATTCCTACATTTCTGGTAGGAATTGTTGATTTGGTTTCTCAATGGCGACTCTTAAGGTCATTCAAGACTTACAGGCTGGCTTGGTCTGTCAAGGTTATTGAAAGGCTCCAGGACACTTCTCTGACCAGAAACATTCAAGATCTGTCAGAACCCACTTTCTCAGAGCACTGAGGCCAATGGGGCCCCTTCACAAGCACAAGCACAAGCGCAATTCTTAGTGTTATGGAAGAAGCTCAGCAAATGTTTACAAAACACAGTGAAGGATGAATAAACACAGTAATTTTCAGTTGGGCTTATTTATCAATGGATAACACACATACACACACATACACACACAAACACACACACACAAATATATATAATTCTGTAAAACTTTCCCTCTACAGAACCCATTTCCAAACTGTCAGGCATTGAATATTCAGTGGTGACTTTGCAACATCTAAAAAATCATACACTATTTGGTGTTTAAAAATTACAATTTGTTTTAGATTTTAAAACCTTAGATGCTTGGTATTAATACGCTAAATCAAAGGATTTGAGGCAGCATCCTTCAGCTACAATTTCGGTTTTGATGTTAGGTTTGGGATTCATCTACAAAATTGTTATGTTGACTGTCCCTCAAGGAATAAATAAAATTTTACTTTTAAGATAAATGATGAACAGAGAAATATGTATTTCTAAGGTAATTTAGTCTTTCAAAAACAGTTCTCAAAGGTTTATACTCCAGTGGTTTTATATTGTAGCTTTAGCTGATTGAAATGATTCACATTTCCCTGCAGAGCTATTTGGGGCATTAAATAGAAATAAGTAAATTGATATCATTTTACAAAAACCTTCACAACTGGAAATATATCAGTACCTGTAAGTACTATTTTTTTCTGCCAAGTAAATAACACCTTTTTGTTTTATCAGAAATCTAAATTGATACACTTATTGTTTAAAAAAAAGTATAATGATTATCCTTGTCAGAATAATCTATGTCAAAGTTTATCATTCTCTTTAAAAAATTTAAAGACCTACTTCGTTGTCCTTTTGGTCAATATCTTTTCTTTGAGATATTATCTACTGCTTCAATATTAGAATTTATTACTTTTTATAAATATTGTAGGAAGCCAAGGTACTAGGTAGGATGTTAAGTGATTACCATTGAAATGCATTGTATGCACCAAACTTATTACAATTTAGTGACTGCTGTATCACAATTTAGGCAGTGTTTTCAGGGGATTCATTGTGCAACCTTGGACATATCAAAGACTTATTTTGAAAATCATGTGTTATAATGCATGTCAATGTGTTTTTGAAAGTGTGAAACAATAAAGGCAATTTTTTCTTAAATGCAAGAATAATTTTAGAGAGCAGTATCCTATGTAAAATATATGCAAATACATGCAAGTTATTTTAGTGAGTTCTAGCTCATGAAAAAAAATCACACAAGCACTCATCCCCCCTAGGAAGTTAACAAAAAAGTCATGCTCAGCTAATATATGTAACTAGAAATGAAACTTCTTTGGGAAATATCCATCTCTTTCTGTTAAGTCTAAATACTATAGACTCTCACAGTGCTGAAATACGTCAATTAAACTTAACTGTCATGTACCACTGGTGGTGTATCAAGTGGGTAAAAACTCATTGGTAGTATCTACGAAATCTAAATATGTATGTATTCTATGATCTCATACAGGAATTCCATTTCTAGGTAAATATTCAAACGAGACTGATGCATATGTTTATCAAAAACATTTATGAGAATGTTCATATTGCACTGGTCATAATTACCTGAAACTTTAAAGTATCCTAATGCCCACTAACAGTTAAATGATGATAAAGTTGAAGTACATTCACACAATGGGTTACAGCAAAGAGAAGAATGACCTACAACTATAGACAGCAAACATGACTAAATTTCAAAACATAACACTCCACAAAATATGCCATGTACAAACACATTTTTATATGAAATTATATAAAATACAGAAAGAGGCACAATGAATGTATGCAGTTAGAAAGCAGGATGGTGGTTACCCTTGGAGAGTAAGGGGGTGATCAGGAAGCAGCATGAACCTTCTCATGTGCTTTTTTTCCTGAATTTGAATCCTGGCTCTACTGCTTACTAGCTAGTGACTTGGTGAGCTATGTGAAAATCTCTTGGCATCAGTTTCCTCATCTGTAAAATAGGGATAAAAATAGTACCGACTCCATGAGGTTGTCAGAAAATTGCCTGGCATACAATGAGTTCTAGATAATACACAATGACCTCTGTTAATTATTTTCTCTAGACAGTTATATTCTTAAAACCAGGGGTGATTATCAAAAAAGGATGTTAGATTTAACCATCACATTGTGTATTTTTTGAAAAGATCATGTTCATATATTAATTATAAATAAAAATTAATTTGTAATATGAATATTAAGCAAAAGACAAGCACTGCCCTTTAGTTTATGTGCATTTGAGCCTAAGATTAGGTTTTATTATATAAATATAAGTATAATTTTTTGTAATAGTAAGCAACTCAAGCCTAGCAAAAATACTACTTCTATTGCTACTCAGGAAACATATTTGTATATTTAAAAAGCTAAGTGATTTGTACGTGGACACTTAGATAGAAAAGCAAACTTAGAATGAGGTTTCTGATAATGAAGGTTATTGTTTTTTCCCTCTATAGATAGAGAGAGAATATTCAAGCAATGAACAGAGCAGAGATGATAACAGAACCCTGACCCCCAGCTTGGTGGCGATCAGCACAGAATGATCAGGACGTGGTCAAAAATTGCAGTCTTCCCCATGTTGTTGTTGTTCCTACTTTCAACTTGGAACCAGACAGAGAAAACTAAACATACTCCTCTAACCAATCACTTAGGATGTCCAGCTTCTAGTTGGAAATAGAAAATCATGTTTTTACTTAACCTCCTAAGTTCGTAGTTGAAGCAAAGTCCTGCAATGAAAGACAGATTCACAAGATAAAAACAGTTTATTAGCGTTGTCTTAGTCCATTCAGGCTGCTATAATTTATAGAAAATAGAAACTTATTTCTCACCGTTGTGGAGGCTGTTAAGTCCAAGATCAGAGCTGAGCAGGTATGTTGTCTGGCTAGGACTTGGTCTCTGCTTTGAAGATGGCACTGATGCAGCTCTGATGAGTGGAAGAGCACCAGGGCTCTTGTCTCACGTGAAATGGATAAAACCACATGGACACACTTGGAGTGGTTTTAAGGAGCAGAAAGTTTAATAGGCAAGAAAGAAAAGAGAAAAATGAAGGAAGAACCTCCCCTGTACAGCGACAGAGGGATGGGAGCTCCAAAGCCAAGAGAGGAGACCCCAGTGCCTTAGAAACGTGGCTGCTTATATGAAGAGTCTGGGGGAGGTGGTGTCTGATTTGCGTAGGGCTCAGGGGATTGGTTTGGCCAGGCCTGTCGCTCACATAGCCCTCCCACCCTAGCCTTTTAATATGCAAATACAGGGTGCCATGATGTTCTATATAGTGGGGATATGTGGGGGCGGCCATGCTGCCAGACACATGTGAGGGCAAGGGCAAGAAGACACTGATGGGAATCACCATGTTTGGGTGAACCCAGTTTCTAATGGCCTGCATTTGCATATCAAAGGTAGCCAGCCTGGGTCTAAGAGCCTGGGCTTTCCTGCTAGACAAGAAACATTTCTGGAGCTGCTTTAAAGGAAGCGAAAACTTCCTAAGGACCCCTTTTCCTCTCTATCTGCCTAAAATAATTTCTTAATAACTCCTAAAACAGCACCTTAATAACTTCCTCACATGGCAGACGGGGCAAGGGCTAGAACACTTTCTCCAACCTTTAATACAAGGGCATTAATCTCATTGAAGAGGGCTTCACTCTTGTGGTTTCATCACCTCCTAGGAGCCTACCTTTTTATACTATTACATTGGCTATTAAATTTGAACATAATGAATACTGAGGGGATACATTCAGACCATAGCACATGAATAGTTCGTATACATGGGACATGCCCTGGGAATTAGTAGTTAGCAAAGAAGTAAGCTTTGAATTGCAGCTTATATAGCATATTTAGTAAAGGACAGAAAAGTTTTAGAGAAGCAGCAAGACAAAAGAAAAAGACTTTGAGTCTCTAGGGGTGGTAGACTTGTGGGGGAGAGAAATAACTGGCATATAACGGCAAGGGGGTAATATTTGTCACTGCAGATTCCTCTAGTATCACCTCCAGACTGATGAGGGCCTAAGGTCTTCCCTAGTCAACTTCTGTTCTCTTTGGTAGAGAAAGTGCAGAATATCATTTGTCTTTGTAAATCTGTGTCCTGCTTTTGGGCAGATAGAGGGAAAACTTTACTGCATCTGCTTCTTGACTGCCTTCAGCTCAACAATCCTACATATTTTGGGGTGAATATTCTGGCCTCCCACACTAGTCAGCTGCCTTCATCTTTCATACATCAGCAATCACAGCATGCCTGTGGCCTTCCCTTTTGCTCACTAGAAAGCCTTCTTGCCCCACCTGCCTTAAGTGACTTTCAAATGCAAGTGAAAAGGTTTACTCCCTTCTTACAGCAAGCTCTCAGCAAATAGACTCTTTTTGTCCTCATTTAATTGGTCTTTCTTTCTACAGAATTGACCACTGTTAAAACCAACCTACATAATAAGGAGATATTTCAATCAGGAAAAAAAAAAAAAAAAAGAAAGAAAGAAAGAAAACTGCTCCAGAGATGTTGTTTCTTACTAAAACTTTCTTCTACTTTGGCTGTAACCTCTATTTCAATATAGTCTTGGGTACAGTCTTAAATTGACAATGAATCCTAATTGATAAAAATTTCAGTTTGATCACTTGTCTCTTTAATAGTTAATTTGTAGTATTCTTTTCATCACATACATAACGTGCCCTGTCAATAGAGTACATTATTAAATTTTTGGTATATTCTGGAGCATAAAAATTCTTCTGTATCTTGAAAACCACACACATCTGTAACCACAAAATTTATTGTCTTTTCTGTATTAACATGATGTAGTTAAGCAGTGAATGTGTATGGGTCTGCAGCAACCTTGATTCTTGCCTTCTCCAGTGAAAGAATTCGACTGATGGGTATAAGGCAGAAGGAGAGACTGAGGCAAATTTTAGAGCAAGAGTGAAAGTTTATTAAAAAGCTTTAGAGCAGGAATGAAAGAAAGCAAAGTATACTTGGATGAGGGCTAGTGGGCGACCTGAGGGATCAAGTGCATGATTGGACCTGTCACTTAGGGTTTTATATGTTGGCATGCTTCTGGTGGCTTGCGTCCCTTCTCCCCTGTTCCTTCCCTTGGGGTGGGCTATCCACATGCTCAGTGGCCTGCTAGTACTTGGGAGGGGCTTCATAGGCAGTGTGTAACTGGAGCTGTACACCTGCTCACTTGAGGCGTTCTTCCCTTACCAGCCAAATGTTCCTAGAAGGTCATATACCAGTTAAACTCTACCATTTTGTCTCTCAAAGCGTAGTCCTGAGCCCACTCACCCAGCTCTTGAGATCTTATTGGGAAGCTGTTGATCACCAGTTTCAGGTGTTTTCTATCTATCAGGAGACTGCCTTTCCCTGGCCTGCCTGCACCAATTATTATTTTAGAGGAATAGTGTAACAACCGCCTGACCCTCACCTGATGGTTGCCTGACATTCCTGCTTATGAGGAGTCCTCTCTTGACCTGCTCATGACTGACTAGCTACCTACTGTAACAAAGTTATTATTCCACTGCCTTCATCAATCATACTTTACTATTCCAGGAATTACTTTACTGGGAAGACAAGCATTGCCAATAATGTTCCTGCTCATTTTAGGAACCTCTTAAATAACCCATCAAGTGTTCTCTGTGCTATGTTCACCAATCCTAACCACACCCCTACATTGGCAGACCTACCTTAAGCCACACTATAAAATCCTAATAAATACCACAATGTTGACCCTTCCCTCTCTGAGATGCTATTGGAACTTTATGCTCAGAATTGTCTTTCCACAAATTGTTTTGGTGATATTTTGGGGAGTCAGCATTTGAAAACCATAAACCAAGAGACTTTAACTTCTTTTCATTCTTTTATACATTTTAGTTTTATATTATAATATTTCTGATAGCCATGACTTCTATATCTTTGATTTTTTAGACCAAAGCTTTTTGAACTTTTCTAAAATTTACAAATAGGAGCCCATTTTTATATTAGACTCTTGGAAAAGAGGAGGAAAACAACCCTCTACATATGATTTTGCATGTTTCTCTTAACAGAATAATCACCCAGTTTCCTTAGTTTAGACATTAGTAGGTTTTCTCAATAACAGATTTCTCAAGCTGAAAGGTCTTTCCTCCCTTATTTTTCTGTATTTTCTAAGTTAATAACTGATTTGTTCCCCACCTACGTAGTCAATTGCTTCTAATGGTCTTACTACTAACTTTCAGGTTCTCCTTGTTTCCCAGTTAACTGGTTTTAAGAAGAACATATTTAAATATAATAGGTCTCTGCAAATTTATTTCTTACACTTTAAGAAGAGCTTAGAAGCTTAGAACATGAGCAGTAGACAGTGTTCAGGACTGGTAGACTTTTTCCTTATCTTTATATGGATCCTATGGGTCCTAGAGTAACTTGTTTAATGAAAAAGGTAGGACGCAGAAATCAACATTTGTTCTCCAAGCAACTCAAGTGATTCTGATGCGACTAAGAAACACTAATCAATATAATATTTAAACTCCTTTTAACTGTTCACAACATTTTGATTATATATGCTTGAAAGTATGTTTAAACAATAAATTATTAATTCAAATTAATGGAAGCTTATCATTAGCTAAAAATTAAAGGTCCATGTAAAATAAATTTTAAATTAAAGGTCCATGTAAAATAAATAAATTTTAATTTCAGTTTTAAAGGATTAAATTAAAAGTGAAGAATAAAAAATGAGAGATTAAGATAAAAGAAAGAAAAAATAAGATATTTTGAAGAAAGTAAAATACATGCAAGCATATACTCTGGCTCCCATGAATATATGTATTGAAATTATTATGTTATCCACAGTTTTGACTTCTCTTGTTATTATTCTGTCAAGAGAAACAGCAAGTTTGTTGGTTTTTTTTCTTAGCATAGAATTTTTGAGAGAGTTCTAAAAAATCTTCCCTTTCCTTTGTTTGAAGTAGAGTCCAAGCATTTTTTTTCATGACCCCTTCTGTTGATTACCTTTACCATGACTCAGCCAGTCATTATCTCATGTTTCCATAATATGTGTTGGTTGCCATCTGTTATTCACGAAACCATGTCCTGCTTACTCAAATCACCTTGCACACGGCTACCAGTGGAATTTTCTTAAAACAAAACAAAACAAACAAAACTCACTCTCATTGTGTCCAGAAATGTATTATGACCTCCATTTGGCCCTCGTTGTGCCCTTCTTAACTCCAGGATCTCCAGGAAGTCACTCTGAGTTGGATTTTAACAGGTAAGGTGTTTATTAAGGAATATTCTTGATATCAGAACCTGTGGAAGGGAAGGAAGGAAGCTGGGCTGGGCAGAGAGAGAAGTAGAGCTCAAATTCAGGCCCATGGACAGGTCAGACAGCCCCCAAAGTTGCTGTAGAGGTAAGTGTGGCCTCCATAGAGTGAGAAGTGCAGGCCTATAGACTTTGGCATTCATCAGTCATGGAATGTAGCCTGCTGTGGGAAGGCATATGGCTATTACTGGACAAAGCACCTCTCTGCAGCTCAGACAATTTTGAAAGGGCTAACACTGAAGACCCTCTAGCAGCTCTGGTGAAAATTTCATCAGAAAAGATCCCGGAAGCACATCTCCAAATCCACAACTGACAGTTCCAAATGTGAAGATTTGTTTTACCTTCAGAAGCAATGAATATGCTTGTCTTATAATGCTTTCACAGAACCTACAAGAATTGTAGTCTCAAATACCTACAGCTGTGCAAAGTGGTTTTAAGAAAGGCTTGGCATCTGCTAACTCACCTGGAAGCTACTACACATGGTTTCGTTCATATTCAGCCAATAGATCCCAGTCAAATGGCAATGACCCAGTGCTATTTTATGTTTTGAGATAGTTGTCTTCATTATAAAACTTTGACCCTACTATGTTTTTCACCATTGTACATTCAGTCTTTACCAGTTAGACTCTGCCAAATAATTCAATAGTTGGTATTTCAAAGAAAATGTGGGTTAGACATGGTGGCTCATGCCTGTAATCAGAGCATATTATGAGGCCAGTGTGGAAGGATCACTTCAGCCCAGGAGTTTGAGACCAGACTAGGCACATAGTGAGACTCCATCTCTAATAATAATAATAATAATAATAATAATAATAATTGGGCATGGTGAAATGGACCCATAGTCCCAGATACTTAGGAGGCTGAGGTGGGAGGATTACTTCATCCCAGGAGGTTGAGGCTGCAGTGAGCCATGATCGCATCACTGCATTACAGCCTGGGCAACAGTTTCAAAGAGACTCTGTTTCAAAAAATATGTGAAATTAATGTACAAATAAAATTCTATGTATTCTTTGAGGCTGTGCTCATTTCTACCCTACTTTAATGACTTTTTTCATTACTCAAATTCACCTTCCTGTTATCTTTTCCCTAATGTACTCTTCATAAAAAACAAAAAAGTTTTTGAATATATGCTTAAGTATTAGCTTTGTCTACATAAACATGTATTAAGTTTCTCAGGACAAAATTTATCCTTAATATTTATATGTCATACAAACACATAGAATTATGCTGGCCACATGACAGTAGTCAAATACTTGCTTTGAGAAAAAAACAGAAAGCAGTGTTCAAAAGAAGAAAAGAAGAAGTAAAAGACAAAAATCATCATGGACTAAATTTGAAACAGTGAAATTTCTTCAGCGATTGCAAAAAGATGCCAATTCTTTTGTTGTTGGTTTAGGGTCATCTTAGAAATATGACCATAAAGTACCTAAAACAAGTAAAGTAGCATGAGGATGCCACCTCCACATTAGACCTTTCAAATCCACATATCTCATTATGTTTATGTTTCAATCAGTAGACTGTCTCCTCTTTTTTTAAAGTATGAAAGAAAAAGAGGATGTAAAAGTGGAATTATCAAAATCAACATTTGAAATCGAAGAGGAAGAACAGAAGAAGATATTGCTACTTAAATCCCAAACTCATACACTCAATTATGAGACAGTATGTTATACGGTTAAGAGAATGGACTTTCCTTTGTTTAAATCCAGAATGGAACACTGCATGCTAGTATAATTTTAAAACAGACAACTATAAAATCAGTAAAATGTTGAATTCAAAATGTATCTACATATAGATATAAGAGAAACCTTTTCTAACTTGTTTCTGTATTACTGTGCCCATGGCAAAGATGAAAACTCTTAGTTCTGTAAATGAAGAATGATGAATAAGCTAATGACAGTATCTGGGATGAAGAGACATTAATCATTAGACAATTGGCATGGTATGAAATAAAATCTATCCACGCTCTCATTCATGGAAAATCCCCATCTTCAAACTATGACATGACATTGCCTAAGAAAAAGTTAAAAAAGTAAGACTCTGTTCTTAAAATCATTTTTACAGACATAGAGATGCAAGATCTTAAAACAATTCAAAATAGGACACAACCTTCTCTAAGCAGGTGCTCTGAGAAACATAGCACAATTTTCCCACCACGTTGCTCTACTGACTTCATCTCCTAAAGATAAGATAATATCACCAATCCCAGCAACAATTAGCAAGAAGAACCTAGAAGAAAACTCAGGAATTTAAGACTGAGCATTTTATCCTGATACACAATAGGATTGAGAAGTAAGCCCTCCAATGAGTGAATGTTTGGAACCCTGGCTCCCCTGGTGTTACCTCCAGAAGAAATGCAGGTAGAGGAAACCAATAGAAGAAGAGGCAAAACTAGTGTTATGTGGGCTGGGTGCAGTGGCTCACACCTGTAATCCCAGCACTTTTGGAGGCTGAGGCAGGCAGAACACGAGGTCAGGAGATGGAGGCCATCCTGGCTAACATAGTGAAACCCCGTCTCTACTAAAAAAAAAAAAAAAAAAAAAAAAAATTAAAAATTTAAATCATTTTCCCTCATTAGAGAATAGTAAAATGTAAGAGAAATATAAATTTCATGTTTTTAATTTGTTCAAAATTTTGAAACATTAAATTTTCTAACACTGTTGCCATGCTCTGTTGACAGATATATTAGAAGAGGGTGGAACAAATTCATAAAGTATGAGGCCTCCTTGGTTCAAAGAAAGTAGCGACAGAACACTCAAATATATATTATTTCCATTTATTTGTTTTTTTAAAGTGGAACTTTGGGGTAATGCCAAACAATAATATTCATGTTTATAGTCTAGAACTTTATTCTGTTCTTTTGTTAAAATTTCCCACCAATTTTATTCTCATTTCAGAGGGGAAGGTCATACATATTTTAAAACTTCACATATATAAAGGATTAAACAGCTAAATAACAACAACAACAAAAATTAGCCGGGCACGGCAGCCTGTAGTCCCAGCTACCTGGGAGGCTGAGGCAGGAGAATGGCATGAACCTGGGAGGTGGAGGTTGCAGTGATCCAAGATCATGTCACTGCACTCTAGCCTGGGTGGCAGAGTGAGACTCCGTCTCAAAAAAAAAAAAAAAAAAAAAAAAAAAAAAAAAAAAACACTAGTGTTATGTGAGTAATACCAAGAGAAATACAACTGGAAACTGGGAACTGAATTGAAAGCTTCACACCTCAATCTGTTCTTAACATTTGCTAAAAAAAAAAAAACAAGCTTTTTTTGGACAAAGAGCAATGGGTGATCCACTGAGTCACTGTTGAGAAGTAAGGAAGAGAGGACTCAGAAGCAGAAAAAGGACTTTAGCAGAAAAAAGGGCTGTGGAAAGAAAGCACAGGCTGCAGTTAGAAGGCACCAGATTAGGATCTAAGATGATTAGGACAAACTATAAAATCGTTACAAGAAAAGGAAATACAGAGATGCAAACTAAAGTCCACATTGGAGACATCCTGTCTGAACAAGATGGCATGAACTGGCTCCTCTTGTGAAATAAAACTATAAACCCTGGGAAAAACACAGGATGAAACTAAAGAATTCTAAATGCTGGTAGAGGAAGGTGAATGCACTTGTGAGCCCAGTAGAGGAATAGTAAGGTATCAGTGCCTCTCCTTTCCCCTTATCCAGCAAAACAAGATGACTGAGACCAGGGTTTTCCTGACATCCAACCTGGTAACAGCAGGCTGAACTCATTCTCTTGATGGAATGGGAGTTCCTCTGACAACACCAGATGAACTAAGTCCACAGGCAGGAAGATCCAACAGGAGTTCCTTTAACCAGAAGTAGGTAGGAGAATGGCTCTATTTCTCCATCAGCCTGAGATTTTCTGCTCTCAACTGAGAGATATTAGGAGGGCCAAGTGACATAGGCAAAGGGAGCCCCACTACTGCCTAGCTTAGCATGCACTCCCAACCCCCACAGGCAGGGAACCATACACAAGTCCTCATGAAAAGATGACCTTTCATTTTTGTAGTCCTGAGATTCTCCTCCCCCTCCTCTTTTCTGGGGAAATCTCTTCCACCTTTCAGGTTGCATCATTAGAGAACCATGGAAGGTTGAGCAGCAGCAGACAAATCAAGTGCACCATAAAGATACTGAATATTAGGCTAAAACTGAGTTTTTCAAAATTAAACACATCATATTAAACTTCTAAAAAAGAAGACCATAAAAATATAGAAAACAAAGACAAATGACACATTGCCTATAGGAAAACACAGATTTCATTTAACCTTTTTTTCTAATTTTTTATAACTTTCATTTTAAGTTCAGGGGTACATGTGCAAGTTTATTACATAGGTAAAATTATGTCATAGGGATTTGTTGTGCAGGTTATTTCATTACCCAGGTATAAAGCCTAGTATCCACTAGTTATTTTTCCTGATCCTCTCCCTCCTCCCACCCTCCACCTTCCAATAGGCCCCGGTGTGTGTGTTGTTCCCTCCTGTGTGTCCATGTGTTCTCATTATTTAGCTCCTACTTAACAAGTAAGAACATGTGGTATCTGGTTTTCTGTCCTTGTGTTAGTTTGCAGAGCATAATTGCCTCCAGCTTCTTCTATGTTCCTGCAAAGGACATGATCTCGTTCTTTCTATGGCTGCATAGGATTCCATGGTGTATATGTACCACATTTTCTTTATCCAGTCTTTTATTATCAATAACAATAATTAATAATAATAATAATCTTAGGGCATTTAGATTGATTCCATGTTTTTGCTATTGTGAATAGCCCTGCAATGAACATATGTGTGCATGTGTCCTTATAAAAGAACCCTTTATATTCCTTTGGGTATATATCCAGTAATGGGATTACTGCATCAAATGATATTTCTGTTTTTGAGGAATCACCACACTGCCTTCCATACAGTTAAGTAATTTACACTCCCATCAAAAGTATATAAGCATTCCTTTTTCTCCATAACCTCATCAGCATTGGTTATTTTTTGACTTTTTAATAATAGCCATTCTGACTGGTGTTAAATGGTATCTCATTGTGGTTTTGATTTGCATTACTGTAATGATCAGTGATGTTGACCTTGTTTTACATGCTTGTTGGCTGCATGTGTGTCTTCTTTTGAAAAACATCTGTTCATGTTCTTTGCCCACTTTTTTTTTTTTTTTGAGACAGAGTCTCACTCTGTCACCCAGGCTGGAGTGCAGTGGCGCGATCTCAGCTCACTGCAAGCTCCGCCTTCTGGGTTCACACCATTCTCTTGTCTCAGCCTCCCAAGTGGCTGGGACTACAGGTGCCCACCACCACGCCCAGCTAATTTTTTGTATTTTTAGTAGAGACGGGTTTCACCATGTTAGCCAGGATGGTCTCGATATCCTGACCTCGTGATCCGCCTGCCTCGTTCTCCCAAAGTGCTGGGATTACAGACGTGAGCCACCGTGCCCAGCCCTTTGCCCACTTTTTAAGGGGGTTGTGTTTTCTCCTGGTAAATTTGTTAAAGTTCCTTATAGATGCTAAATATTAGACGTTTATCAGATGCATAGTTTGCAAAAATTTTCTCTTATTCTGTAGGTTGTCAGTTTACTCTGTTAGTTCTTTTGTTAGGCAGAAGCTCTTCAGTTTAATAAAATTTTATTTGTCAATTTTTGCTTTTGTTGCAAATGCTTTTGGCGTCTTTGTCATGAAATTTTTGCCTGTGTGTATGTCCTGAATGATATTGCCCAGCTTGTCCTCCAGGGTTTTTATAGTTTTGGGTTTTACATTTAGTCTTTAATCGATTTTGAGTTAATTTTTGTAAATGACGTAATGAAGGGGTCGGGTTTCAATCTTCTTCATATTGCTAGCCAGTTATACCAGCACCATTTATTGAATAAGGAACCCTTTTCCCATTGCTTGCTTTTTTCAGGTTTTCCAAAGATCAGTTGGTTGTAGGTGTGTGACCTTGTTTCTGGGTTCTCTATTCTGTTCCATTGGTCTATGTGTCTGTTTTTGTACCAGGACCGTACTGTTTTCGTTACTATAGTACAATTTGAAGTTGGGTAGCCATTATGCCTCTAGCTTGGTACTTTTTGCTTAGAATTGCCTTGGTTATTCAGGATCTTTTTTGGTTCCATACAATTCTGTAATAGTTTTCTGTAGTTCTGTGAAGAATCTCAATGGTAGTTTAATAAAAATAGCATTGAGTCTACAAATTGCTTTGGGCAGCATGGTCATTTAAACTATATTGTTTCTTCCTATCCATGAGTATGGAATGGTTTTTCATTTGTTTGTGTCATTTCTGATTTCTTTGAGCGGTGGTTTGTAGTTCTCCTTATAGAGATCTTTCACCTCCCTTGTTAGCTGTATTCCTAGGTATTTCATTCTTCATGACAATTGTGTCTGGGGATTTGGGGAAAAACAAATTTTAGTGAGAGTGGATCTTCATCTCATAAAATTATGCTTCAGAAACAGAAGTTAAGAAAAGAAGAAGGGAAAAAAATAAAGTACTTTGTTGCTAACAAATCTACTGCTAAAGATGGGCTAAGGAAGAATGTCAAACACAAAGAAAATAGTAAAAGAAAAAAGTATGGAACATGAGGAAGAAATAAAGACCAGCAAATAGAGCACACATATGGGGACACATTTCTATGTTCCTGTACTTTTTCTCTTGACTTCTGTAAATCATATTTATTGACTAGAGCAAAAATTATAATAACATCTAATGTTTATGACAATGATACTTAAAAGTTGGGAGGGTAAATGGACCTAAATGGAAATGAGGCTTCAACACTTTACTTCAAGTGGTATACAATGCTGATATACATCCATTGTAACATCCAGAGGGACTACTACAAAAAATATAGAGAGGATATGCAAAATATACATGCAAAATGCATTCAAAATTAAACTATACAATGAATATACAAAATATGTATGCAACAAAAGAATCTCACAATACAAAAAAAAAACTGCAATGGCTGAAAAAATAGCTGAATTCACATTATAGTTGGTTTACTAACACTTCTCTCTCAATAGCTGACCTAGTAGACATGGAAACTCCAAAGATATAAAATATCTAAACCATATAATAAACCAACAGGATCTAACTGGAATATGTAGGACACTGCCCACCCCCCCAAAAAAGATGAAAACACATTTTCCCAAGACCATGTGGAATTTTCACCAACATATAACATATCCCTAAGTCATAAAATAAATATCAACAAATTTAAAATAAGCTAATTTATTAAAGTATGACCATAATAAAATCAATCAAGAAATCAAAAACAAAATCATCAGGAAAACCTGTAAACATATGGAAAGTAAACAGCTTACATTTATGGAATCCATGGGGCACAGATACAGTCTCTAGGGATGTAGAAAATACACAGAACTGAATGAAAATGAAAATATGATATATCAAACTATGTGGGATGCAACTAAAGCAGTGTTGAGGGGTAAATTTATAGCATTAAGTACTAAATACAAAGACAAGGTCAAACTCTCCTACTTCACAGTTCCTACTGCAAAAAATTGGAAAATAGTGCAAAACAAAGAGAAATAATAAAAAATAATAACAGAAATTAAAGAAATTAAACATATAAAAACTACAGAGAAAATATATAAAACCAAAATTATTTTTAAATAGCAATAAAACTAATGTTTCTAGCAAGTTATTTGTCTAGCAAATCAGAGAAAAATGATTAAGATGCAAATCACTAATATTAGAAATGAAACAAGGGATGTTGCAACATATCTTTCAGCCATTAATGTTAATAATAAGGAAATACTGTAAACAACTTTATGCTCAACAAATTCAACATTTAAGAGGAAATGGACCAATTCCTTAAAAAAAGACAAAAATACCAAAATTAACCTAAGTAAAATAGATAATCTAAATAGTTCTATTACAAGCAAATGATTGAATTCAGAGTTTGAAACTTCCACTCAATCTTCTGGCCCCAGTGATTTAACAGGAGAATCCTACCAAACATTTAAAGAATTAACACCAGCTGGGTATTATTGCTTACACTTGTAATCCCAATGTTTGGAAGCCTGAGGTGGGGATATCATTTGAGGCCTGGAGAACAAGTCCAGTCTGGGCAACATAGCAGGACCCTGTATCTGTAAAAAAATACACACAAACAAAAAAGCCAGATATGACGGTATGCACCTGTAGTCTTAGCTACTCAGGAGGCTGATGTGGCAGGATAACTTGAGCTCAGGAGTCCAAGGCTGCAGTGAGCTATGATCACACCACTGTACTGCAGCCTGGGAGACAGAGTGAGATTCTGATTCTTTAAAAAAAATTAACACCAGTTATATACGATATCTTTGAGAAGACTGAGGAGGAAGAAACACTTTCAATTCATCTTGTAAAGATATTTTTGCTCTGACTTTATCACCAGACCCAAAGACATCACAAGAGAAGAAAGTCACAGAGCAATATATCTCATGAACATAGATGAAAAAAATCCTCAACAAAGTGTTAGCAAGCCTGATCCACAAATGTAGAAAGATAATTATACTCCATCGCCAAGTTTACCTAGATATGCAAGGCCATTCACCATTCTTAAATTGAACAATGTAATCTCCCTTATCAATAAGCTGAAGAGAAAACATATTGTCGTATCCATTGATGCATAAAAAGCCATTTGACAAAATACAGCACCCATTATTATTCCAGCAATTTAAGAATAGAGGGGAATTACTTCAACTGATAAAATGCATGTAGAAAAAACCCTACAGATAATATCATACTTTATAGTGTAGATTGAGTGCTTTCCCCTAGGAGAAGGAACAAGGCAAGGACTTCGGTTCCTGACAGTCATTTTCAACATAATGCCAGAAAATGTAGACACTGCACTAGCAAAAGAAATAAGTAAAAATTAAAAAATGAAAGTCATACAGATTAAGAAGATAAAACATAAAGCTGTCCCTATTTGCAGATGACATAATTATATCCATAGAAATTTCAAGGAATGTACAGAAACAAACAAACAAAAATGAAAATACTGCTAGGTCACAAAAACTCATGAAGGTCACATAAAAGAATATCAACACACAAAATAACCACATTTCTATATACCAACAATGAATGTGAGGCAACCAAAATTAAAAAGAGTACCATTTACAATTGCTCAAAAAAATGAAATATTTCCGTATAGTTAACAAATTTTATACTTAATACTTAAAAAAAATACTTAGCAAAAAACAATACTAAACCAAAAAGTATTCAGCATCTATATGCTGTAAATTATAGGATGCTGATGAAAGAATCTAAATAAGGTGTAAATGAATAGAAATACCTATTGTATGATCAAAAGACTTATCCTAGTAAAGATAACAATTTATCTCAAATGAATTATGTGCTTAACGTAATTATTATGCAAATTTCCACAAGGTTTTTGTAGACATTGGCAAGGATTTAAAAAAATTGTATGGAAAGTTACAGGCCCTATATTAGCTAAACAATATTAAAAATGAAGAAAAAAATGGGAAGAATGGCTCAAAATGAAATCAAAGCTTACTATATAGCTGCAGTAATCAAGACAGTGGTCCTGATGTAGGGATAGACACATAGATCAATGGAACAGAATCAAGAACTGAAAAATAGTTACACGCAAGTAAGGCCACCTGATTTTTGAGAAACGTGCAAGAGTAACTTACTGAAAGACTCTTCAACAAAGGTTAGTGGAGCAAATGGACATCCAAAGTCAAAAATATAAACCTCAACCTAAAGTTCCTATTTTATGTAATTAACTCAAAATGGATCATAGATGTTGAATGTACAGTACATACCGTGGTTATGAATGCATTGTAAAAGAGAGAAATGGAGATGGACTTTGCTTTGGAGATAGGCTATCCACTAACTTCTATGGTGACATATGAGTTTAGACAGAGTAAAATGAGAGAGCCAGAAAAGTGAATGAATAGGACACATGTTTAAGGCAAATAAAATAGTAAGTGCTGAAACCAGAGACAGGGTGGTGTTTATGTGCATTTGAAAAGCAAAAAGGAAAGTTCAACTAAAGTAGAATGCCCAGGGGGGCAATGTGTTAGAAGATATGGTCAGAGTGGCAGACAAAACCAGGTCACAACAATTATCAGCTTGCACTCGAAAGCCTAAAGATCTTCTTAGGCTTAAATTTCAAGGCACTGCTGAAGGAATTAAGCTAATAGCACAAACTAGCTTAAAACCTACTTGAATGCAGGCATGGGCAAGGACTTCATGTCAAAAACACCAAAAGCAATGGCAACAAAAGCCAAAATTGACAAATGGGATCTAATTAAACTAAAGAGCTTCTGAACAGCAAAAGAAACCACCATCAGAGTGAACATGCAACCTACAGAATGGGAGAACATTTTTGCAATCTACTCATCTGACAAAGGGCTAATATCCAGAATCTACAAAGAACTCAAACAAATTTACAAGAAAAAAAAAAAAACCTCATCAAACAGTGGGCAAAGGATATGAACAGACACTTCTCAAAAGAAGACATTTATGCAGCCAACAGACACATGAAAAAATGTTCATCATCACTGGCCATCAGAGAAATACAAATCAAAACCACAACGAGATGCCATCTCACAGCAGTTAGAATGGTGATCATTAAAAAGTCAGGAAACAACAGGTGTTGAAGAGGATATGGAGAAATAGGAACACTTTTATACTGTTGGTGGAACTGTGAACTAGTTCAACCATTGTGGAAGACAGTGTGGTAATTCCTCAAGGATCTAGAACTAGAAATACCATTTGACCCAGCCATCCCATTGCTGGGTATATACCCAAAGGATTATAAATCATGCTGCTACAAGGACACATGTACATGTATGTTTATTGCAGCACTATTCATAATAGCAAAGACTTGGAACCAACCCAAATGTCCATCAATGAGAGACTGGATTAAGAAAATGTGGCACATATACACCATGGAATACTATGCAGCCATAAAAAAGGATGAGTTCATGTTCTTTGTAGGGACATGGATGAAGCTGGAAACCATCATTCTCAGCAAACTAGTGCAAGGACAAAAAAACCAAACACCGCATGTTCTCACTCATAGGTGGGAATTGAACAATGAGAACGCTTGGACACAGGAAGAGGAACATCACACACCAGGGCCTGTCGTGGGGTGGAGGGAGGGAGGAGGGATAGCATTAGGAGATATACCTAATGTAAATGACGAGTTAATGGGTGCAGCACACCAACATGGCGCATGTATGCGTATGTAACAAACCTGCACGTTGTGCACATGTACCCTAGAACTTAAAGTATGCATATATATATATATATATATATATATATATATATATATACACCTAATTGGATGTGATGGAATCAAAGCTGTAACTTCTTCATACTAGTTTTCTATATAGGAAAGAACATAGTTTTTGTTCTGAGTAATAGGAGAATACATCGAGGGCCTTCAGGTAAACAATTACATGATATGGACACTACTCATGATATTATATTAAGCAAAACAACTTTTAGGATGCTATTGAGAACTAACAGAATTATCTAGCAGTTATGACAGTGGTTTGAAATGGGATGCTAGTGGTAGGGGTTGTAGGGAGAGGGACAATTCTGAAATTATTTTAAACATTGAGCCCGTGGAATTTGCTGTTGAGATGGCAGTGCTGTGGAGTTTGCTCTCAAAGCCCTCTTGGAGAAGGTGAGCTCATTCACTGGCAAAGGATTTGGTTTCAGAGATGAACTGAGTCTAATAGAAGCTTCAACCCAATTTTCACAATTTAGCTTTTGAAGTTTGGAGCAATTAACCCATTATAGCAGAATAATTTGGAACATGAGTTGAGAATCAGAAAAATATTCTCTTAGTCTGGAATTCCATGGAACTAGTAGAAGAATTAAGCTAACGGCAAAAAACAGCCTGAAAGTGTATTGGATGTGATGGAATCAAATCTGTCACTTCTTCACACTAGTTGTCTAAAGAGGAAAGGACACAGGTAATTGCCATAAAGCATTCATTCTGAAAAGTGGACAAAGGGAAGCATTGTCTGTAGCAAATTTCAAATCCTAGTGTGCAGATGCACTGTGGAATCTCTGACTTACACCGGGATGGTTTTCTTACTCATATCATCAGGAATGCTCTGATTCTGCTCTCCACTGATGGGCAGTGGAGGATTAAGCACCATATTGGGATCTTCAGAGTCCATGGTTCCTTTGGAATTATGTGTGCCCTTTCCTCATTAAGAAAACAAACACAAAAAATTTAGTAAGCATCTGGCCTTTTTCATGCCCATTCTGCAATTACACTGGGCAAGTGCTGCTAAAGAAAAATATATTCTCACATTTGTTAAATACATCAATAATGACATTATTCAAGGGGGATGACTACATCGGGGTTTTGTAGGAGGGGAAAGAGATTGGGCTCAACTCTGAATAAGACAAGAAAAAGTGAGTGGAGCAGGGTGGGGCCAAGGGATGGAAAATTACTAAGAAGAAATATGAGGGGCAAGGGGGATCTGGCTAAACCAACTTGATAGGATTCTTGCTGAAGGCCAGCAGACCAGGGTGACCTGGGGGATGGTGGAGGCTGAGCAATGTCATCAGATATCAAGGGTGGGCATTCCCGCTAAAGTGACTTAACAAGATTCTTGCTATCAGGACAAGGTCCAAGAATCTGACCTGGTTGAAAAAGAGCCTAAAGTTTCACTAAGGAGAATCTTTGTCAGTGCCCACAGCCAGAATTCCTCTAGAAACATCATCGTTAAGTTGAAGATTTATACGTATACTCTACTTTGGGATATAGTCTCTTTTAAGTCAGACTTCTTACTTGCCAACAGCCACTTTTACTCTGGATACTTTATACAGAAGGATGTTTACTGAAGGCCACTTTGTTGCTCATAGATAACATCAGGATGGCTGACGAACCATACTAAAGACTAAGCTTCCAGGAATGATGTTCAACGTTCTGCTTTGGAACTCTCAGGAAGGAAGGAAGGAAGGAAGGGAGGGAGGGAGAGAGGGAAGGAAGGAAGGAGAGAGAGAAAGAGAGAAAGAAAGAGAAAGAAAGAATGAAAGAACAAATGAACGAATGAAAGAAAGAGAAAGGAAAGAAAGAAAGAAGAAAGAAAAGAAAAAACAGAGAGAGAGAAAACAGAGAGACAGAGAAAGAAAGAGTCACCAAATCACCATTTATTTTATGCAAAAGGCTGGCAATTTTTGTAGCCAGTGTTCACGAGTGGCTTCCAGCTCCAGTTCCACTTCAGCATCGGAAACACGCATTTGCAAGTGCAGGTGAGTCTTGTACCTGGCTCTATCAATGAAAGCCAGAAGCCTTTGCTGACACCGTTATTGGAAAGAAATCCAAACTCTACAGGTTTCCTCAGTGGCTCACTTCTGAGCTTCCACCTGGGTGCATTTGATTAGCTGCGTCTAGATAGTGTGCTTGTGACCTGACAGCAAGGGGCAATGGAAAATTCAGGAGTGGTTTATGTTGTGAGGCAAACGCATTATGGGGGAATCTTTCCAAATTTAGGATTTCTGTTTAAAAGATCAATCCCACTATAAGCTCCATTTCTTCCTAGGCAGCATGATGTCCTGCCTCACTCAATTGCTAAACTTCTACTTTGGTGACTACAAAATGACACTAACCCCTCCCTACAGCCTTTTTCTAAATTTCAGGCCCACATACTCAAGTATGTATATCTGCATACTTACATATCCATCTGGTTTTAGAACCCAAATTCACGTGTCTCCAACAGAATTTATGATCTTCTTTCCCAAACTTAATTATTTTCCATTGTTCTTAGTGATAACAAATGGTAGTGGTATTCAAGCTTTGTCTCTTATTAGAACCTGAAAATAGTTTTTACACCTTAATTTCTATAACCAGATGACCAGTTACAAAACCCTGTGAATTTTAAAATTTTCCAGTCTGACTACTTCTCACCATTTCTATAACTCTCGACCTCCCCAAGAGCCTCTAATCTAGTTCTGTACCCAATATATTTCCTCCACAGAGGCATTTGCACAACACTCAGAGTGATCCCTATAAAAAGCAGACTGGATCCTGTGGTCCCTCTGATCGCAAGTCATCCAGTGGCTTCCCACTGCCAGCTTTGTGTAATGCCCAGATTTCTCAATGTGACTAAAAATGTCTTTCCTGATACGCCTTAGCTTCATCTTGACAAATCCCTCCTCCCACCCTTCACCCACAATTTTTCTTAAAATAATCTAGCCACAAGTATTTCTTAAAATTCTTAATTTTAAAATATTTCCATCAGCAGAGACTTATCCATATGACACTTTCCTTCTCCACCTCCTTCTTTTTATTGAATAACCCTGAGTTCCCTTCTGGTTTTATATTAAATTTGTTTCCTCAGGCTTCCCCCACTACAAAACCAGTTACGATTTCTCCATTTTACAACCATTAGCACCCAGTGCTCAGTACAAGCACAATCGCTTGTGTGTTTCTGTGTATATGAATGCACATTTACTTCATTTATTCCAATCTCCCTCACTAAACTATAAACTCCTTAGAGGAGAGATGATTCTGTCCACCTTCCAGCTCAATAGTACTCAAAACACGTGTAGTGAAAAGATTAATGAATGCATGATTATTTAAAACATGGCATATTATGCTATTCCAATTCCAAAATTATATATATTATATTGTATATATATTATGGTATTCCAATCTGAAATATAGTGAATTAACTCAGAGGTCATTTAAACACATTAGGTGAGTATAAAACTTCCTTTTTATGGATTAGTAACTAATTGTTTTTGTTAGATCTTACCGTAGGTTTGTCATAATTCAGTCATTTTGCACAGGCAAAAGAAGTCCAGTGCTCCCCTTTTACTGCTTACTTTAGCATTATTACTGACATGCACATTTCATTCAGTGGGATTTTGAATTTGAACTGTGTACCTTGGCAGTGAACTGAACTGATTAGGAGCACGGGCTGTAGGGCCCACAATCTTGACTCTCCTCTCTTCCCTGCCACTTTCTGTGCCTGGGTCTAGGATTAACGTTACTTTCTTTACCTGTGAAACTACCTTATAGCATTATGAAAAGAGATGAAATAATGCATAGAGAGAGGCTGGCATAGAACTCAGGCCAGATAATCCACCCAACAAGCAAATGCTGTTATTAATAGTATACATTTCAGCATTGTTGGTAGAGTTTCACCATTGCACTCATGAGAGAAAAGGACTAAAGAAAAAGATTTAAATTTAGAAGAGTTTAGATACTTCAAAAAATATATATCTAAGTTATCTTTGGACCTATATTATTCTAAAACCCTTATGTTCTAATGTATGCTTAAGGGACAAAATACTGGTGAGTTCGCTTATTTAGTAACATTATTGAGATACTGATGGCAACGAGCACATACCAGGATATCGTCATGCTGTAAGAGATCAACATCTTATGAAACATAAACAAACAACAGTTATGCTAAACAATTTTTAAAATGACACTAGTGATGTCCTAAGAAATGTATTAGCTTTGTATTACATCTACATTTATAATAAGTCAGTCAACTCTGCCAAATTGGGGCTTTTATCTCAGTTTTTACAATTAAATCATTCAAATGAGCTACAAGTTTAGAATTATATTTCGTATCTCTAACATTTAAAAACAATCAAGTGATAGTCAAGTTCAATCAGAGAAATAGCATGTGTGTGATTAGATGGAATGGAGTAACTCTTTGACATGAAGAATTTCAGACTATCCCACGGAAATGCCTGTGTGGGCGTGAGTGATACGCAGCCCATGCTTATGTTCTCTAGAGAGACAGGCAGCCCAAGCTACTTTTCCCTGTTTTAGAGTTTAGGTGTGTGAAGAACAAATGAACCAGAAAGACAACCAATAAATAGGGAGTGGCAGTATTGATAAATAAGTGAATTATAATAAATAAATACAGTTTTATATCTAAGTGTGATTCCCTGTAGCTCTTCTCCATGTTCCCATCATATTCCTGAAAGAATATCTTAGAAGCTCACAGGTGCCACTTTAATCATCTCAAGCACCACATGTAAACAGTGCTTCTGAAACAGGTATGTCTCAGGACCACCTGAGGAGCCTGGAAATGCAAACACCAGCCTCCATCGTGCTCCCATAGCTTGGATCTCCATGTCTTTTTTGACTCCCTAGGAGAGTCTGATCCACATCAACGTTTGAGAACCACAGCCTTAGAGGAATCCTGGAGAATAAAATGGCAGGCAGTGACACAGAGGGCTCCATAAAATATTCTAAAATGTTCTCTCTCACTCACTCCGAATAATTTTTATACAATGCTCAGCTGTTCTCTTTTTTACTTTTTTCTTTTGGTACATTTAAAAGATTCATAGTTACTGGTCTTTCCAAATGTTCAGGTGTTTGGCATATTATGTTCTAATATACAGATGCTTGACAGAAACCAGCCATTGCACAGACAGATTTTGCCAGAGCATGCACAGTCTACTCCAATGCTTTTTGCAAATTTTAAGTCTCAGCAGCTTCTCCTGGCAGGGTAATTCTTTACAGCTTGATAGACTCCCCAGTGGGTAAAAAGAAGAGACAAATTCAAATAGATAATACAATATTTTTGAACTACTGGAAGTACAGTGTTGTGATTTGAATGGAAGACAGCACTCGTGTTAGTAACATTGAAAGAAATATCCAGTATCTGTTCAACGTGGTATGCGGTCCCTGGCTATTTTTGTGATTATCTGAATAAACACACAAGATCTAAGTAGGTTTTGATATTGCCAAATACGCAGGCTATTCCTTCTCTCCATTGGTAATCACAGGGGGGGAAATAACACCTGGGGTTATCAAATGAGTGTTTAGTTTGTCCTCAATTCCATCCACTAGAAGAAATTGATACTCAAGAGAAGTAATGAATATTTGCTTTACAACACAAAAATCTCATATACAGTACTCAATAGAGATTTATGAATTATAAGTACATGTTTTTACATTTATGAGGCTAAAATATTTTCAGTAATGAGAGATTTAAAGACCAAAAGATCATGCCAAAAATAATTTTATATTTGATAGGGACAAATTATGAAACTAAATGTTAGAATTTAAAAAATTCTTAAATATATGACTAATATACATACTACAAAAGTATTTTTTAAAAACCCACACATTTGAAATATGTTTTAATTTATAAGATATTCTAGATATTAATACATTTTATTTACTACTTTCTATATTTTAATTAACTTTATAAAGAAGCATAAATTTTATATAGTGGATACATAAAAGTTTATTCTGTAGGGAAAGAGTATAAATAAAAATAATTTTAGTTAGATTAATGGTTGTGACTGTACTTAATTTAAGAAATATGTGTATGGAAATATTACTGTAAACTGATATTTCATCAAAGAATAAATAGACTATATAATTGTGGGCAGTAAATTTTATTGAGACATTTAAATGTAAAATGCCAATGGCTGTATTACATTATGAATATGATATTAAAATTAAGATTAAAATCAAAACAAAGTCCCAAACATTGACCTTACTCATGGCTATTCATTCTCTCTAGGACCAATCCCTTAATAAGTTGTAGAATTTTAACTTTAAAATTCAAAGTTTTTACAAAAGCCTTTGGATTTTGGAATCAAATGAACAAGTCAAATAAAAAATTATGTGTTTTTTCCCTTCTACTTTTTAATATCACATTTATATACTGCTCTTATTTAGATTTTGATTTGCTGTTTCTGTTTGACAATTTTATAACTATTTTTGGATTTGATTTAGAGTAATTTTTTCTTTTTTATTTTTTTGAGGAGGAATCTGATGATGTTGCCTTCTGAGTATTGTCTTATATGGTAAACTTATATATGTGTACAGATCATTGATATGATTTACAGATATTTCCTCTGGCAATGTTTGAATTTATTTCTTCAATGAAAACACCTATAAAAAAATGGTTCCCAAATGTATAGTGTATGCGCATTGCTGTTAGCACTGGCTACTGAGGTGTAGGTCAACCAATGTGCCAGCCTCATCTCTGTCTAGGCTATCTTCTAAAAAGAATCCGGATGGCTTCCATGCCTGTAGATCATTTGTCAGACATCCCCTGTATTTTTGGCAGCAGCAGATGTCTAGTATCTGCTAGATATCTATTTTATCCTCCTACACCCACGAGCACAAACTAAAAGGCTTGCTCTGCAGTTCCTCCCTCATTCTCTTCTCCGCATCTAATACTCCTATTTCTTTTTTCCTGCAAGACTCCTTCTCCTGAGGGAACCCACCCTTCCCTCACCCCATAGTCATTATTTCCAGTTCTCTGATTTTGCAGAAATTGCATATTTCCCCTTTACTTGAAAGGGGACCCATGATTTAAGAAGAAATGATCAGTGCACTCCACTGCAATCCTCACAGTGCTCTGTTCAGAAGTGAGACTGCCACTTCTTCATCTGGGAGGCCAAGTCTTTGCCTGAGCTTTTTGTATGTGGGGGATAAGGGCTAGAAAGACAGAGCCCACTGGAAAATGAAGTCAGTGTGGTGAAAAACACGTGTACCTTGTTGTGCCTCTGTTCATTCTGCCTGTACTAGATATGTGCTATCCTGGGCCTCTTTCTGCTTATACTGATTTCCATTGTGTTTCTGTCACCTGTCACCTGAGCAACACCAATAGATGACATTTCAGGCCTTATTCAATGCTCAGCTTTTACTCTACATATCATCTCACATGACAGCATGTCCATCCCGGTCCTATTTGTGTTGTCTTCCTTCTTTTCTGTGGATGAGCTCCTAGTATGTCCTGGGATGCCCTTAAGAGCACAGGTGTATCTGTGTATGAGAGGGAGGATGGTGGCCATGGGGATGACCTGCTCATCATCCCTGGCCTGGGCAGGGGCACCCTCCCTGGTGCCTCTATGGTCATGCCCTGGGTCTCTTTGCGGCTCAGACTGAGACCACCCACAGTGGCTGCCCCAGGTGGTGACCAAGCAGGCATGACAGCAAAGCTGATGGTTCTGCCCAGCATACACATCTGCCGACAGGCAGACTTTCAGGGCAATGCCCTGCTGGGCTGGGGAGACTTTCTTAGAACCATGTTCAGAACCAACCTTCCTTCCTTCCCTCTGTCTTTCACAGACATTTCCCCTGCATGAGAGTCTCCAGGTATCTGCCTACACCACTCCTGTTCCCTTTATTCCCAGCAGACATTCCTCAGTTTCTTGCACATGGAGTCTCCTCCTGGTTCTCAGAGGACCCAACTGACAATTGGAGACAATTTATTAATTCAAATATTTCACTTAACTGGGAATTCCAAATGATGACAGGAAAGATCAGTTCATCTAAATGGCCCAGCAATATTTGATTGGTAATATGGTAATAGCAGCCATTAATTAAGACATCCAAGTCTTCTCAGGTCTTCCCTGTAAAGTTAGCACAGTGCTCAGAAAGCGTTTCCCTGGATCACTTTTTCTTTTCCTAATACTTCGTATCTTTGTCTCCAGTGCTTGAATGACATTATTAGAGGTATACTTGTTTTTTACTTATCTGGATTTTGTTAAATCTTCCCATTCTCATGTTTTTCTAATTATATATCCATTTGTGTCATTCATTTCTCAGAACCCAAAAGGCGCCATCTCCCTAGAACATTATAAGTGCTAATATCAAGACATGGATGACTAGATATTGGGCTTAGAATCTCAGCTGGGGCATTAATATATATTTTCATTGCACACATGTCAGATGGTATAAATAAGATCCACTGAATCCATTCACATTATATGTTGACTCTCATTGATATTTTCTAAAATGATGGATCGTTAAAACTGTTACAATATAGATCTCTCTGATTATTTATTATTCTTATTCTCCAGAAATATCAGAAATAACCATTTAATGATTTTTTTCCAACAAATCATCAAGTATATTCAAGAGCAGATTGATGACAATTTTGCTGTCAGTATTTTTTCCATCCATAAGATTGATGTGAAACCTTGAAATATATAGTGCTCACGCCCTAGGAGATGAATGAACTAATGTGCTTTCATAGCACAGAAATGCTTGTATTGATTTCAAGGCCACATTAGTATATTCAATTCTGCTTGCCTGGAATAAGCTGTGAAATTTCCTGGCTACCTGCAGTTTCATAGCATGAAGTCATAGAGCAATCACTGTTAGCGCATAGCAGGTTTCTGTTTTGTTTGTGTTCTTATGAAAGAAACACTGTCTCCGGTGCGTGTCAATTATTTTTCCACATCTACACTTGTGTTGCACCCATGCCACTGCCTCCAACTCCATGTTGAATATTCATCTTATTTAGTTTAATTTTAATGATTGAATTATCTTCACATGTTTGTTTCTGAGTTATTGAAAAATGACACAATTTCTTGGAAGTTTCTATTAGACCTGTCTCTTCCATAATATTTATCACAATTACTCCTCATCTTGAAAACCAATTTATTATTGTGACAAGTGATCTCATCTCCAGGTAGTTAATAGTAATCATAACCATTCTTAAAAACTGTAATGAAAAATAAATTCAGGTAGCATATGTCCTTCCAGGAGATACAGGTATAAGGTGAATCTGTATGAAGTGTGGCATTTAAATATGCAGTGTCTCTATTACATTTATCATTTGTCTCTGGTCCCAAACACTTTGCCTTAGATACATTATATAATCCATGAAAATTCAAATGATTATACTGAATGAATGAATGAACGAATGCTAAGGTTGTATTCTTTGAAGAGTCAGAGTTTATTACTCTTTTGCAACCATGCTTTCTAAATCCTGAGTGCATTAGTGTGAAGAAGAAAAAAACAATGGATTCCAGTGGGTGGTAAATGATAATGCTGGAATAGTCATATTCACTTTAGATAGGTTAGCCTTGGACTACCTCTAAGAATCTCAAGATTTCTGGGGATGCAGTTTATGATTCCTGCCACAAAATGACATTCTTTATGTATTGTACTAATCATTTAATTAACACCAGTGAAAAGAATTACCAATTCTAAAGCCATTCACAGAATATTTAATCAATCTTAAATGAGCATCTATCTTCATAATACATTTCATAACACATTCTTTATAATACATTTACATAAATAACTCAAATATCTCTAACATTTTCTATTAGATAAAGAATACCAAAGTTTTTTTAAAAAGGCAAATGCAACTTTTAAAACTCTAAAGTGTATGTTCAGGCTAGTTATAATTTAACAACATGTTCCTATAGAATTTACCCTCTGCCATCATTCTGACATTTAAAAAGCCTCTGCACCAGGAATGACTGAGACAATAGGCGGCATCAACTTGTGTGATTTTGTAGAGGTTTGGAATTATTTCTATCTCTGGACTTGCAAAACCTCCAAAATTTCCAGCTTTTCCTACTAGGTATAGTTTTTCTACAGATCTTAGCTAACACTCCTATCTGGGGCTCCCCAGAAAGAACTCTCATGCCACAGGGGGAAAAAATTCAGCAAGCATGACATGCCTGCCAGGATCTAGCTCTCAGACATTTCTTCTCTCAGATCAGGAAAGCGAAATAACGTGAAGAGCATTTGCGTTGGCTAAACCTGGTCCATTGTGATGACAGGCTTCTCCCTCCCAATTGGAATAATAGTTTATCTTAAAGTTCTAGGTCCCTGCTATTGCCTCAGTGCTTTCAAAAGTCTCTCTTCTTTCTCTTTTTAAAAGAAGTTAATTTGTTGAAAAAAATCCTTCTCCCTACTCACAATAGCCAAGATATGGAATCAACCTAAGTGCTCATAAACAGATGAATGGATCAAGAAAATATGTGTGCATATACACAATGGAATATTGTGTACAAATACCCAATAATATACATGCACATATATTATTCAGCCATAAAAAGGATGAGATCCTATCATTTGCAACAACATGGATGGAATTGGAAGACATTATGTAACTGAAATAAGCCAGACACAAAGAAACAAATATCACATCTTCTCACTTATATCTGGGAGATTAAAACAAACAAGCAAACAAACTCATGGAGATAGAGAGTAGAATGACAGTTTCCAGAGGCTGGGAAGGGTAGTGGGGGGGGGGAGCGGGGGCGGGGTTTAAGTGAGTATGGTTAAAGGGTATAAAAATACAGTTAGGTAGAATCAATAACATCTAGTGTTAAGTAGCACAATGGGATGAATAAAGTTAATAATAATTTATTGTGTAGTTTGAAATAACTGAGTGGAATTGAAATGTTCCTAACACAAAGAAATGATAAATGCCTGAGATGATGGATCCATCAACTATCCTGATTTGATCATGATGCATTGTACATACATATCAAAGCATCACATGTACCCCATAAATAAGTACAACTATCATCTACCCATAATAATCAAAAATAATTTTTTTTTTAAATCCTGCTCAGGGCCAGGTGTGGTGGCTAAGGCCTGTGATCCCAGCACTTTTGGGAGGCCGAGGCAGGCAGATCACCTGAGGTTGGGAGTTCAAGGCCAGCCTGACCAACATGGCGAAACCCATCTCTACTAAAAAAATACAAAATTAGCCAGGTGTGGTGGCGCATGCCTGTAATCCCAGCTACTCAGGATGCTGAGGCAGGAGAATCGCTTGAACCGGGGAGGCGGAGGTTGCAGTGAGCTGATATCGTGCCATTGCACTCCAGCCTGAGCAACAAGAGTGAAACTCCATCTAAAAAAAGAAAAAAATCCTGCTCTGGTTTTGCTAAATTGATATAAATAAATAAATTTTATACATGACATTTTTCTTGATAAAATAAACATAAAGCATATACATATATACCCACACAACGTGAAATATCTATCCAAATCTACATCTGGATATCAATATATGGCGAAGTGAAGTCAACCTGTGCTAACTCACCACCAACTGAAGAACTAGAATGGTACCATTTACTTACACCTTCCCTATTTATTTCAGGTCTCAATCTTGGTTTTATGTTTATTATTCCCTTTGTTAAAATATATTTTAAACACATATGAGAATATTCTAAAACATACATTATTCAGTTTAGCTTGTGATTGAGCATTATCAAATTACTATCATATTGAATGTAGCTTTCTATAACTTTCATTTTTCTTTCAATATCATGATGCTAAACAATTATCTATGTATTTTTTGTACTTGAATATTATTCATATTTTTTCCTGTAATATTTACTTCTCTGTTATATATACACAGCTCTGATGATTGACATTTGGGTTATTCTCCTTCTTGGTGTTTATGAACAGTAAAATTAAGAATATTTTTGCACATGTTTTAAAAATTGTTCCAAATTGCTTTATAAATTGGTTTTATACTTAAACTCACAGAAAACGACCTAGTCTTGGCCAATCTAGTAAAATAATACCTTACGTGGTTCATAATATCACTTACCTGAATATAATTAAGTTTACTTTTATGTTTATATAGTACTATCACTTTTGCCAAAAAATAGTAGCTCATGTATTATGCCGACTTTTATGGAGTTGTTTTTCCTTTATACTTTTTAAGAATTTTCACATATTCTGAATGTTAATTAATTTTTTGTAATACGCATTGCAAATATCTTTTGTCGTTTTGTAGCGTGATGTAGCTTTTTTCTTTTGCTGAGATCATGAATAGGATTTTATATGTTTTCTTCTAAATGTTTAAAGCTTTGACTTTCAGATGTAAGTCTTTGAATAGGCATATAGTGTAAGGTAATACTTTTCCTTCATTTTTCCATATGGAAGTTTTATTTTATTTTTACTCTATAGAAATATTTATTGCATCGGAATATACAAAAATAATGAACCCTAAGAGTAATGCTTGCTGAAATTTTATACATGGATATACTTTTGTAGTCATTACTAAGTTACACAAATGTAATCATCTAAGACAAAAAGCATTCCCAACAGCCAGAAGTTTATCTTATGTCCGTTTCCAGTCAATACACATCCCTGCTCCGTAATCACTATAATATCCTAATCAATTATGTGTGCAAAATCTTACATTTATTTTTACGAGTGAAGTCATACAGTATGTATTCCTTTCTATCTTTTCCTCTGAATAAGAGTCTGTGCTCCTGGTGGGAGCCAGAGTTACCTCTGACCTAGCACAATTTCAGTTCTTTTCAAAGACTTTCACTATATTCTCAAATCATTCATTTCCTTTGTTTCAGGGTGAGAGCACATACAGGAATACTACATGGAATTTTTCAGCAACCTATGCCATCCTCATAATAATCTGACCTATACTATCAGAGAAATGTGCTTTACCAATTTCTCACTCATATTTTATTGAAAAAGGTATATATTTGATGTTTAGGGCAGAAAAATTTGAAGAAATATTAAGATGATGGGAGTGAAAATCACAATGTGTATATATTAATGTGTACACATACTCGGTATTCTAAACTGCATCTAACAAACCCAAAGGTTCAGCAGTTGGAACTCCATAAACAACAATTCTCCTTGCTGTACACGTGTGGACTTACACAGCCTTTTTAGTTACTGAGCTTTTACTTCAAATTCTAGTCTTTCCTGTGGGGATTGTTGCTTTATACACCTGTTAACATTCACCCCAAACTGTAGTGAGGTCCCACAAGACAAGACATCTGCCTCCTCCCCATTCCTATATTTCTCCTTGGAGGGTATATAATGCAAACTTCAGGTCTTCTCAAAGCATTGTAAATAGTCTGCCATTAATTAACATTTCATTATTAGAGTGTAAAGTTAAGTTAGAATTGAATAATAACTAATGAAGCTTACAAATTAAAACAAATCAGGATCATAATTATAGTTTTCATAACACAGAATTGTTTGCAACATGCTTCGCTTAATGGAAGAAAACTTTGTACTCCCAATATAAGTAGTTATATTTCAATAGAACATAGACTACCACACTCTAGACAGCAAGAGAGACTGAGCAACCTACAGGCTGGCAGCTCTATTCAATACCCACACCCCTATGAACACATAAACACTACGGAATCTACATTTGGCAACAGGATGATATTTATTTGGTAATTAAGGCACTTTGAGCAATTCCAGATATAAGTGCCATAAATTTCTGGGAGAAATTAATGAGGAAAGTAGTAAATCCAAAAACTGAATGATGTGGAACAAAAACACACAGAGCTGAGTGAAATAGAGGGGTAGAAGAAGCAGTGGGAAGAGTTTTGTAGGCTCCCTCCATCCCCAGGGAAGCCATTTTTGACTTTGTCTCACAGAGGTCCTTGGGGAGTGCTGCCAGAGGAACTGGGAAAAGATTACAGGGAGAAGAAAACTTCCAGCTGAACTTTGTAACAATTTGGACTGAATGTGAAGTTTCCAGGACAGAACCCAGGGAGGGGGGTGGTGAATCGCAATTGCAGACACAGCAAAGAAGCTGCGGCAAGTGGGGAGGCATGAAACCTGAAAGCCCTGCTTGCTTTCTCAGCTGGGAGACATGCAGCCTGGGGCAAGTTCTCAGCCCTGCTGACCTGCTGCCTGGAAATGAACTTGGTGCTGTTGGGGGATGCATGATGGGAGTGAGACTGGTAATTTGAACTTTATGGGAGCTGGGAGAGGTCTATAACTTCTGACTTTCCCCTACTTCCCTGGTGACATGTATGACACAGCAGAGACAGCCATAATCCCCCTGGGAACATAATCCATTGGCCTGAGTACAACACCCCCATCCTTGACAGCAACCACAGCAAACCCCACTCAAGGAGAACCTGAGCTCAGACATGCATAACCTTGCCCCGACCTGATGGTGTTTCTCTACCCACCCTGGTAGTGGAAGATAAAAGACATAATTTCTTGAGAGCTCTAGGGTCCCACCTAATCCTCCCTATACATATGCAGCTGATGATCTTTTGACAGTTCCACCTGCTGGAGGACAACAGACACAAAACTAGTGTAATAAACAAAACTACAACTGGGGACCCTCACAGAGACCACTTCACTCCCTTGCCACCTCCACTGGGACAGGTGCTGGCATCCATGGCTGAGAAACCTGAAGACAGTTCACATCACAGAGCTCTGTGCAGACTCTCTCTAGTGCCTGGAGCCCAGTAGCTCCGGTGGGTGGCTAGATCCAGAAGAGAAATAACAAACACTACAGTTCAGCTCTCAGGAAGCCACATCCCTAGGAAAACGGGGAGAATGCTATTTCAAGGGAGCACTCCATGGGACAAAAGCATCTGAACAACAGCGCTTGAGCCCCAGATCTTCCCTCTGACATAGTCTACATAAATGAGAAGGAACCAGAAAAACAATTCTGGTAATGTGACAAAACAAGGTTCTTTAATACCCCAAAAGATCACACTAGCTCACCAGAAATGGATCCAAACTAAGAAGAAATCTTTGATTTGTCAGAAAAAGAATTCAGAAGGTCAATCGTTAAGCTAATCAAGAAGGTATCAGAGAAAGGTGAAGTCCAACTTAATTAAATCAAACAAATCATATAATATATGAAGGAAAAATCTTCAGTGAAATAGATAGCATAAATAAAGAACAGTCACAACTTCTAGAAATGAAGGACACACCTGGAGAAATGCAAAATACACTGGAAAGTCTCAGCAACAGAATTGAACAAGCAGAAGAAAGACATTCAGAACTTGAAGACAGGGTTTTTGAATTAACCCAATCCAACAAAGGCAAGGAAAAGAGAACTAAAAAAATAAACAAAGCCTCCAAGAATTTTGGGATTATGTTAAATGACCAAACCTAAAAATAATTTGTGTTCCTGAGGAAGAAGAAAAGTATAATAGTGTGGAAAACATATTTGAGGAAATAATTGAGGAAAACTTCCCTGGACTTGCTAGAGATCTAGACATTCAAATACAAGAAGTTCAAAGAACACCTGTGAAATTAATTGCAAAAAGATCATCATCTAGCAACATAGTCATGAGGTTATCTACAGTCAAGATGAAAGAAACAATCTTAAGATCTCTAAGGCAAAAGCACCAGGTAATCTGTAAAGGAAAACCTATCAGATGAACAGCATATTTCTCAGCAGAAACCCTACAGGATAGAAGGGATTGGGGTCACATCTTCAGACTCCTTAAACAAAGCAATTATCAGCCAAGAATTTTGTACCTAGTGAAACTAAGCTTCATAAACATACAGTCTTTTTTAAAAATATATATATTGAGAAAATTCACCACTACCGAACCTGCGCTACAATAACTGCCAAAAGGTACTCTAAATCTTGAAACAAATCTTTGAAATACACCAAAATACAACCTCCCTAAAGCACAAATTTCACATGACCTATAAAATAAAAACCCAATAATTTCTTTTAAAAAAAGGTATTCAGACATCAAATAGCACAATGAATAGAATAGTACCTCACATCTCAATACTAACATTGAATGTAAATGGCCTAAACGCTCCAATTAAAAGATACAGAATGGTAGAATGGATAAGAATTCACCAACCAAATATCTGCTGTCTTCCCAAGACTCACTTGATACATAAGGACTCACATAAACTTAAGGTAAAGCAGTGGAAAGTGATATTCCAGGCAAATAGACACCAAAAGCAAGGAGGAATAGCTATTCTTACATTACGCAAAACAAACTTCAAAGAAAGAGCAGTTAAAAAAGACAAAGAGGGACATTATATAATGCCAAAAGGACTTGTCCAACAAGAAAATATCACAGTCCTAATACATGTGCACCTAACACTGGAGCACCCAGTTTTGTAAAACAATTACTACTAGACCTAAGAAATGAGATAAACAGCAACACGATAATAGTGGAGTACTTTGATACTCCACTGACAGCACTATCAACTATCAAGACAGGTATCAAGACAGAAAGTCAACAAAGAAACAATGGACTTAACAGATATTTACAAAACATTCTACCTAACAACTGCAGAATGTACATTCTATTCATCAGCACATGGAACATTCTCCAAGATAGACCATATAATAGCCCTGAAATAAGTCTCAATAAATTATAAATAATTAAAATTATATTAAGTACTCTCTCAGAGAAGAGTAGAATAAAATTAAAAATCAACTCCAAAAGGAACCCTCAAAACCATACAAATACATGGAAATTAAATAAGCTGCTCCTGAATAATCACTGGGTCAACAATGAAATCAAGATGGAAATTTTAAAAATTATTTAAACTGAATGATAATAGTGACACAATCTATTAAAACTTCTGGGATACAACAAAGGCAGTGCTAAGAGGAGAGTTCATAGCCCTAAATGCCTGCATCAAAACATCTGAAAGATCACAAATAGAAAATCTAAGATCACACCTCAAGGGACTAGAGAAACAAGAACAAGCCAAACCCAAACCCATCAGAAGAAAAGAAATGACAAAGATCAGAGCAGAACTAAATGAAAGTGAAACAAACAAACAAAAATACTAAAGATAAATGAAAGAAAAATCTGGTTCTGTGAAACAACAAATAAAATTGACAGATCATTAGTGATATTAACCAAGAAAAGAAGAGAGAGAATCCAAATAAGCTCAATTAGAAATGAAAGGGTAGATATAACAACTGATACTACAGAAATATGAAAGATCGTTCAAGGCTACTGTGAACACCTTTCCACACATAAAGTAGAAAACCTAGAGGAGATGGGTAAATTTCTGTAAATATATAACCCTCCTAGATTAACAAGGAAGAAATGGAAATTCTGAACAGACCAATAACAAGAAGCAAGATTGAAATGGTAACTAAAAAAAATTGCCAACACAAAAATATCCAGGACCAGATAGATTCACAAATTAATTCTATCAGACATTCAAAGAGGAATTGGTACCAATCCTATTGACACCATGCCAAATGACAGAGAAAGATGGAATCCTCCGAAAATCATCCTATGAAGCCAGTATCACCCTAATACCAAAACATCAGAAAAGGACAGAGCACAAAAAAAGGAAACTACAGATGAATATCCCCGATGAATACAGAAGCAAAAATCCTTAACAAAGTAGTAGCTAACTGAATTCACCAACATATCAAAAAATTAATCCACCAAGATCAAGTAAGTTTCATACCAGAAAAGCAGGAATGGTTTAACATCCACAAGTCAATAAATGTGTTACACCCCATAAACAGAATTAAAAACAAAAATCACGTGATTATCTCAATAGACACAGAAAACCCATTTGACAAAATCCAGGATTCCTTTATGATTAAAACTCTCAGCAAAATTGGCACAGAAGGCACATAACTTAATGTAATAAAAGCCATCTATGACAAACCCACAGGCAACATAACCCTGGACAGGGAAAAGTTGAAAGTATTCCCCCTGAGAACTGAAACAAGACAAGGATGCCCACTCTCACCAGTTCTCTTCAACCTAGTACTGGAAGTCCTAGCCAGAGTGATCAGACAAGAGAAAGAAATAAAGGGCATCCAAATCAGTAAGGAAAACGTCACAGTGTTGCTGTTTGCTGATGATATGATTATACACCTAGAAAACTCTAAAGACTCATCCAAATAGCTAGTAGAACTGACAGATGAATTCATCAAAGTTTGAGGATAAAAAATCAATGTACACACATCAATAGCTTTGCTATACACTAACAGCAACCAAGCTGAGAATCAAACCAAGAACTCAACTCTTGTTACGGTAGCTGAAAAAAAAAATGACTCAGGAATATATCTAACCAAGATGAAAGACCTGTACAAGGAAAACTACAAAACACTCCTGAAAAAAATCATAGACAACACAAACAAATGGAAACATATCCTGTGCTCATGGATGGATAGAATCAATATTGTGAAAATGACCACACTGCCAAAAGCAGTCTACAAATTTAATAAAATTTCTATAAAAATACTACCATCACTTTTCACAGAACTAGAAAAGGAAATCCTAAAATTCATAAGGAACCAAAAAAGAGCCCACATAGCCAAAGCAAGACTAAGCAAAAAGAACAAATCTGGAGGTATCACATTGCCTGGCTTCAAACTATACTATAAGGCCAGTCACCAAAACAGCATGGTACTGGTATAAAAATAGGCACATAGACCAATAGAACAGAATACAGAACCCAGAAATACACTCAAATACTTACAGCCAAATGATCTTTGTCAAAGCAAACAAAACCTAAAGTGGAGAAAGTGCACCCCTTTCTACAAATGGTGCTGGGATAATTAGCTAGCCACATGTATGGGAATGAAACTGGATCCTCATCTCTCACCTTATACAAAAATCAACTCAAGATGGATTAAGAACTTAAATCTAAGACCTGAAACTATAAAAATTCTAGAAGATAACATTGGAAAAACTCTTCTAGACATTGGCATAGGCAAGGATTTCCTGAGCAAGAACCCAAAAGCAAATGCAATAAAAACAAAGATAAATTGCTGGGACTAAATTAAACTAAAGTGCTTTTGCATGTCAAAGGAAATAGTCAACAGAGTAAACAGACAACCCACAGAGTGGGAGAAAATCTTCATAATCTATACATCTGACAAAGGACTAATATCCAGAATTTAAAATGAACTCAAATAAATCAACAGGAAAAAAACAAACAACTCATCAAAATGTGGGCTAAGGACATGAATAGATAATTCTCAAGATAAACAAATGGCCAAGAAACATATAAAAAAATACTCAACAACACTAATTATCAGAGAAATGCAAATCAAAACCACAATATGATACCACCTTACTCCAGGAAGAATGGCTATAACAAAAAAATAAAAATTAATAGATGTTGGCATAGATATGGTAGAAAGAGATCATTTATACAGTGTTGGTGGGAATGTAAACTAGTACAACCACTATAGAAAACAGTGTGGCAATTCCTTAAAGGACTAAAAGTAGAGTTACCACTTGATCCAGCAATCCCACTACTGTGTATCTACCCAGAGGAAAAAGAAGTCATTATACAAAAATCATACTTGCATATGCGTGTTTATAGCAGCACAATTTGCAACTGCAAAAATATGGAACCAGCCCAAATGCCCATCATTCAATGACTGGATAAAGAAATTATGGTGTATATATACCATGGAATACTATTCAGCCACAAAAAGGAATGAATTAATGGCATTTGCAACAACCTGGATAGAATGAGACGATTATTCTATGTGAATTAACTCAGGAAGGAAAAACCAAACATTGTATGTTCTCACTCATAAGTGGAAGCTAAGCTATGAGAATGCAAAGGCATAAGAATAATACAGTGGACTTTGGGGACCCGCAGGAAAGGGTGGGAGGTTGGTGAGGGATAAAAGACCACACATTAGTTACAGTGTATGCTGCTAGGGTGATGGGTGCACCAAAATCTCAGAAATCACCACTAAAGAACATATTCATGTAACGAAACACTACCTGTTTCCCAAAAAACAATTGAAATTAAAAATAAATAAAATAAAATAAAAATAAAATAAAATAAAATAAAAACAAAGGGCACGTAGCTGAGGACTGATCCCTCCAATTGCCCTTCCTTGGAGCTGTCTTCCTCTGGTGCCATGTTTTCTGTCAGTTCCCAGCACACTTGCAGGCAGTCTCCTGTGCAAACTTTCACATGGCTATCAAGGGCTCTATCCCTCACATATGCCCCTTACACTTCTGGGCCCCACAGACTTTTGGAGGGCAAGAAAATACCACCTAAATCTCTTTTCTTTTATCCTGATGTTAGAGAATATGCTCAGCCTTTATCTCTTGGATTTGTCATGGGGCAGGGTGGGGTCAGATACTAGTGCACTGCATCCCCAATGTGCAGGGCCATGCTGTGAGTATGTCAGTGTGGCTCCTTTTTCTAGACCTAAAGTGAAACAAACAGACAAAACCAGACCTCTTATCCCTCCCTTCAGTGGTCAGATCTGAGACTTTGGCATGGCAATATTGCATTTTCCAAAGAAATGATTTCAATAACCAGATCTCCAATTTATACCCTCTACCATTTTGTATCTTCTTTTTGGGCTTGACAGTCCCTGAGATGGTTCTTGTCCAATTACTTTGAAATTTCTGCATCGTGGTCTTAAACATCCGTTTGAACTTTCACCATGTTTTGAATTTTGGTACCCTAGCCTCAACTTCCATTAATATCCTCTTATAGGGAATTAATATTGAGATATTTCTCTAAACATGCAAATATTTCACCTAGTATGTTCTCGTATTTAATTTCAAAATTAATGAAATTAATTCATCATTGTATAGCAAAAGGAAGGAACTCTTTCTTCACACTTTTCTTAGAGTTCAGAGTTTCAGACATGAATAAGGCTGTCAGGCTCACACTCTAACAAACTGGGTCTTAGAAACAGCTTTGCGGTTTGGCTTGTTATGCGCTCTAATTGCATTGAAACAGCATTTTGCATTTTTTAAATCATGTCTACTTATTTCTCTAGCAAGTTTTTCCATATTCAGACCACTTCCAGTTCAGTGCTTCACTACTCTACCCAGCATAACACAAAGTAGAAGTGAAATGATTCTGGGTGCAAATATAGACCTGTATTTCACCTCATGACTGGAACCTTCGGTTCAGGGAATTCTCTTGTAGCTAATTTGTGCCATCCTCTTCCAATAAGAAGCTGAGAGTTGTCTACATCCATGGACCTCCCAGTGTTACAGTCTGGTCGTTAGTTCAAAGAAGAGACATAAAGTGCTTCCAAATGGCTCATCCATCACACAATTATCAAGAACCAATTAATAGCAATGCAACAACACATTGGTAGGATTTGTTTTGGGGTTTGTTGTTGTTGTTTTTAAATTGAAATCCAATTTCTAAACTTGAAGAGATTTACTTTCTAGTGGTGGAAAGAGAAATACAAACAGACAAGTTCTAGTAAAATATGGCAAGTGCTATAACACAAATATGAATAGAACACTATGGAAGTGAATAAATGTGGAGGAGCTCACAGTGCTTGGAGAAGAGAAGGTATCATGTTACTTACTATATTGAAGGAGGAATGAAAGAGTCATGCTAGTCAGTTGGGGGTAAAAGTGACCTGATTGTGATTTTCAATTCATTTGAAACAGTGACTGCATCCAAAATATCTGTCAGAGACTATTAATATATTTTATTTAAAAAGTATAAAGCATATGTCATGTTATTTAAGGGAATCTAGAATATCAATTGACTGAAAAATCACAGTTCTTTGTGTTTTGTTATTCTTTTGAAGCAACTGATACACTCAGAACTACTTTGTGGTTTTGTATCTGTAACTAAACGCAATGTATCCTTGCATCCTAACATGTTATTACCTGTACTTTTAGATTTTTGTATTTATTTCCGAAATGACTGAAGGTCATTGGACATGCTCTTCTTCACTCTGGCTTCATCAATCAACTCTGCTTTCTTGGCTAACACCAGGTATTTACCCCAAAGCATCTTCCTTCTCTCTGAATGGTGGAATTATGTTAACAAATTCCCCAGGGACAAATATAAAATCTCTGTTTAAAATTGACTTAATTATATTTTAAGTTAGTATAAGAAGTGACCATACGTTAACTCCATTCAAAACATTTTTGTTTATCAGTGGTCAGATTTAAATTTTCATAGTTAGAGAATTATTAGATAACAAAATTGTGATGAATAGGAGTAGCTATTTATTGATAAATGATCAGAGACTGATTATAGCTACTATATTTCTAGTAGTGATCCTTTTATAACACAGGATATATTTTTCTCTTCAAAGCCATTAAATATTCTTAATAGACCATTTCAAGTCTGGTTCCATAAGAATAAACACCAAAAATATTTAGAGTTGGTGACCATGATCTGATACATTACATGAATGCTAAGAAGAAAAAAGATTTATGGAGTGTCTGATTGCATATAAATGAATTGCAATATAGATGAAAGGAAGCAAAGACATCAGTCATGCACAATATAAATAATATGTCCTAGTAGCTAATCACCATTTCTTGGCCTTGAGTTCATTGATATAGGTCATCTTTACATATGGTTGTAGAGTAAAATTTACAAGTCATGTCAATAGCCAGGCATATTCAATATTCATCCACTCATTTAGCAAATGTTTATTGAGCAATGTACCTGGGAGATAGAAATGAAATATGAATAGACATGACCTATACTTTAATAATTTTTAGTGCAGAGGTATTCAAATACTCATTTTATGAAACATTACAACTGGGAGAGCACATGGGGCAAGCTGGCTCTTCACTCTACTGTAAATTTGAGCAAAAAGAATCTTAACCACTTTGTCTTGGAAATGGCTTGCAAAGCATGATGCTTGGTCACAGGAGAATATGAGTTTTACATGACTCATAAGGTTACGGGTAATGGTAATACAGGTATTCACATGCCTCAGGTGAAAGCTTATGGCCATATATCAAAGTATCACATTTTACCCCACAAATATATACAACTTTTATCTATTAGTTAAAAGGAAAATGGAAAGCACATAGATGCCAATGACAGTTTGATTTCCCCTCCATTCCCCCCAAACACATAAGTGGTAACTCTATGTAATTAGAATATAGAGTTACATGATTTAGAGATTCGAAGAGAAACTGAAGAGAAAACTGGGAGCCATATTGTTAAGAACTTTTCTATCATAGTTAGCTGTTTAATCCATATATTTTAAACAATGGAGAATTCCTTAAGAATTTAAGTGAGGTAATGCCATGGAATTTCCTCATCTCCCTCTGGTAGAGGTGTGCATGATAAAGCAAGCAGGATGGGAAGCCTGCTGGGGAGGCGAGAACACAGATAGACAGATGCATTGGGATGCTGACTTCGTGATTCTGTGGGGGTGATCCACCCTGTGGGATGGGGAGGAGGGACCATTAGTATCAAACATGAAATGAAACACTGAAAATACAAAAGATCCTCATATATCACCTGGAATTTTGGATATCGATATTTATTTATACGCATTTACATACTTTCTATATATGAACTCTGGTTTCAAGTTTCTTTATAGATGGGCATTATTCAAATCACTGACTCCTGTTTTCTGCTCTAAATATTTAGGCAATGCTGGGTCCCCTGAGAATTATAGCACCCCCTGACTATGGTGGCTTGAGCTCCACTGGCTTTGGAGTTATGTTTTATCATGCTGGAGCACAATTTACCTGATTATATGTGCTATAAAATGGATATTTCATGTTTACAAAGACTTTGGGCCCCTTCCAATGTAGATGTTCAACATAATTTACTATTGTTGACTTTTTTATGTGCTACACAGAACAGAAACACAAACTGAAAAGTCAGCCACAGGGTGTGGGACCGACAAATCATATTATGTTCAAATATAGGGATGGGAAACATTGCCAACCTTAATCATTCACTTCTCTTCATGAACACAAAATACCAGTTTCACTGGGATCTCTTTAAATATGCCTGAATGTAGTGGTTTGCGGGGGCTGGATCAGACTTGGGGAAGCCAATGGTTATATGCTCAGGAGTTTTGTAAGCTTATTATCCAATGGTTAGCAACTTGAAATGGATCATGGTCGTGGGATTTATAAAATGGAATGGGTTATAGTGGGAGCATTTATAAAATGGAAATCTGCAAACATTACACATCAAGGCTTTTTTCTTGGACACCTAGTTTACCAGCTCACCACTATCTGAATTCAACAGTCATTACATAACTTAGTTTGATAAATCACTCAATCAAATGTTTACAATACAATCATTAAGTCATACTGCAACAATACATAACCTTTTATTTCTTCTTCACTAATTTGGACATTTTCTATATTTCATGAAAGGAAAAACATGGAAATAAACTATGATCAGGGTCTGATAGCAAGTTATCATTTTTTTTGCTTTCTTCAATAAAGTTTTAGTTAAAAGCATGACTAAAACAGATATTACAAATTGAATATACTGCATGTGCAGTGGGAAAGATCTAGGTTTTGGGGCTTATGTAATTTGCAGGGCCCTCTCTAAGAAAAAAAATGATTACAAAGGCAAACTAAACAGTGAGTAATCATTTACAGTAAAAATAACAAATTAAAAAATTTCAAAAACTAACAAATATTATGAAAATCAAAAAGTTCAGAAAAATAGCATAATTGTTTAATTATTAATGACCCAGTATTTCTCTATACTCTTTTACAATCTTTGCCTGCATATGCTTTCGTGGGTTTTCCTATAACAATGATGTTGCAATATCATTTTATATAAAGATAATATAAAGGTAATTCAATTTTTCCTCCAGCAATGTTGATTGCAATTTCATTTTTATTATTTACACTTGGGATCCATGAAACATGGGTCTTCACATGCTTTGTACTCTCTATTTGCAGAGTCTTCCCAGAGGCTATAAGTGGAAGTGATCACGAAGCACATAAATACATTCTATTAATTCCCTGTTAATTCTACTTCCCCATTTCCCCAAAAGCCGTTTGTCTCTCTGTCTTTGTCTGTTTTGTGCTGCTATAACAGAATAGCACTGACTGGACAATTTATAAATAAGGGAAATTCATTTTCTTACAGTTCTAAAGGAAGAGAAGTCATGCTCAAAGGACTGGCATCTTGCAAGAGCCTTCTTGCTGCATCCTCATGTGGTGGAGGACAGAAGGGCAAGAGACAGTAACTTCCCTCATCAAGCCCTTTATAATGGCATTACTCTATTTATCAGGGCTGAACCCTCATAACCTAAATATCTCCACTGAGCCCTACCTCCCAACATTGTTGCAATGGGTATAAAGATTCCAACACATAAATTTTGAGAAACACATTTAAACCATCGCCAACATCACTCCACATACAAAAGGAGGAGAATGAAAAAAGACAGCTATCTTAAACATCTTACTTTTACAAAATGTTCAACAATAGGACCTTATGTGCACATTGTTAGATCTCAGTAAAGGCCTTGGAAGGAACACATGGAAGAGAGAGGATCCGAAGCTTACTTTTCATTGCTACACAATAAGTGCACTCTCCATGCAACACATTGGTTTTTAGTTGCTGCCTGGAGCAGAATGAGAAAGCCCTAAGAGCACCATGGGTCAGCAGGAAAGAAGGTCATGACCCATTTCGGCGTGGCATGAGGCTGAGGACTGTGATGCAAAAGCTGAGTACTTATCCTTTTATTTTATTTAATTATTATTATACTTTAAGTTTTAGGGTACATGTGCACAATGTGCAGGTTAGTTACATATGTATACATGTGCCATGCTGGTGTGCTGCACCCATTAACTCGTCATTTAGCATTAGGTATATCTCCTAATGCTATCCCGCCCCCCTCCCCCTACCCCACAACAGTCCCCAGAGTGTGATGTTCCCCTTCCTGTGTCCATGTGTTCTCATTGTTCAATTCCCACCTATGAGTGAGAATATATGGTGTTTGGATTTTGTTCTTGCGATAGTTTACTGAGAATGATGATTTCCAATTTCATCCATGTCCCTACAAAAGACATGAACTCATCCTTTGTTATGGCTGCATAGTATTCCATGGTGTATATGTGCCACATTTTCTTAATCCAGTCTATCATTGTTGTACATTTGGGTTGGTTCCAAGTCTTTGCTATTGTGAACAGTGCCGCAGTAAACATACGTGTTCATGTGTCTTTATAGCAGCATGATTTATAGTCCTTTGGGTATATACCCAGTAATGGGATGGCTGGGTCAAATGGTATTTCTAGTTCTAGATCCCTGAGGAATCACCACACTGAAATTCACAATGATTGAACTAGTTTACAATCCCACCAACAGTGCAAAAGTGTTCCTATTTCTCCACATCCTCTCTAGCACCTGTTGTTTCCTGACTATTTAATGATTGCCATTCTAACTGGTGTGAGATGATATCTCATTGTGGTTTTGATTTGCATTTCTCTGATGGCCAGTGATGGTGAGCATTTTTTCATGTGTTTTTTGGCTGCAGAAATGTCTTCTTTTGAGAAGTGTCTGTTCATGTCCTTCGCCCACTTTTTGATGGGGTTCTTTGTTTTTTTCCTGTAAATTTGTTTGAGTTCATTGTAGATTCAGGATATTAGCCCTTTGTCAGATGAGTAGGTTGCGAAAATTTTCTCCCATTTTGTAGGTTGCCTGTTCACTCTGATGGTAGTTTCTTTTGCTGTGCAGAAGCTTTTTAGTTTAATTAGATCCCATTTGTCAATTTTGGCTTTTGTTGCCATTGCTTTTGGTGGTTTAGACATGAAGTCCTTGCCCATGCCTATGTCCTGAATGGTAATGTCTAGGTTTTCTTCTAGGGTTTTTGTGGTTTTAGGTCTAACGTTTAAGTCTTTAATCCATCTTGAATTAATTTTTGTATAAGGTGTAAGGAAGGCATCCAGTTTCAGCTTTCTACATATGGCTAGCCAGTTTTCCCAGCACCATTTATTAAATAGGAATCCTTTCCCCATTGCTTATTTTTCTCAGGTTTGTCAAAGATCAGATAGTTGTAGATATGCAGCATTATTTCTGAGGGCTCTGTTCTGTTCCATTGATCTATATCTCTGTTTTGGTACCAGTACCATGCTGTTTTGGTTACTGTAGCCTTGTAGTATAGTTTGAAGTCAGGTAGTGTGATGCCTCCAGCTTTGTTCTTTTGGCTTAGGATTGACTTGGCAATGTGGGCTCTTTTTTGGTTCCATGTGAACTTTAAAGTAATTTTTTCCAATTCTGTGAAGAAAGTCATTGGTAGCTTGATGGGGATGGCATTGAATCTATAAATTACCTTGGGCAGTATGGCCATTTTCACGATATTGATTCTTCCTATCCATGAGCATGGAATGTTCTTCCATTTGTTTGTGTCTTCTTTTATTTCGTGGAGCAGTGATTTGTAGTTCTCCTTGAAGAGGTCCTTCACATCCCTTGTAAGTTGGATTCCTAGGTATTCTATTCTCTTTGAAGCAATTGTGAATGGGAGTTCACTCATGATTTGGCTCTCTGTTTGTCTGTTGTTGGTGTATAAGAATGCTTGTGATTTTTGTACATTGATTTTGTATCCTGAGACTTTGCTGAAGTTGCTTATCAGCTTAAGGAGATTTTGGGCTGAGACAATGGGGTTTTCTAGATATAGAATAATGTCATCTGCAAACAGGGACAATTTGACTTTCTCTTTTCCTAATTGAATACTCTTTATTTTCTTCTTCTGCCTAATTGCCCTGGCCAGAACTTCCAACGCTATGTTGAATAGGAGTGGTGAGAGAGGGCATCCCTGTCTTGTGCCAGTTTTCAAAGGGAATGCTTCCAGTTTTTGCCCATTCAGTATGATATTGGCTGTGGGTTTGTCATAGATAGCTCTTATTATTTTGAGATATGTCCCATCAATACCTAATTTATTGAGAGTTTTTAGCCTGAAGCATTGTTGAATTTTGTCAAAGGCCTTTTCTGCATCTATTGAGATGATCATGTGGTTTTTGTCTTTGGTTCTGTTTATATGCTGGATTACATTTATTGATTTGCGTATATTGAACCAGCCTTGCTTCCCAGGGATGAAGCCCACTTGATCATGGTGGATAAGCTTTTTGATGTGCTGCTGGACTCGGTTTGCCAGTATTTTATTGAGAATTTTTGCATCAATGTTCATCAAGGATATTGGTCTAAAATTCCCTTTTTTGGTTGTGTCTCTGCCCGGTTTTGGTATCAGGATGATGCTGGCCTCATAAAATGAGTTAGGGTGGATTCCCTCTTTTTCTATTGATTGGAATAATTTCAGAAGGAATGGTACCAATTCCTCCTTGTACCTCTGGTAGAATTCAGCTGTGAATCCATCTGGTCCTGGACTCTTTTTGGTTGGTAAGCTACTGATTATTGACACAATTTCAGAGCCAAAGAAGGCCATTACATAATGGTAAAGGGATCAATTCAACAAGAAGAGCTAACTATACTAAATATATATGCACCCAATACAGGAGCACCCAGTTTCATAAAGCAAGTCCTGAGTGACCTAGAAAGAGACTTAGACTCCCACACAATAATAATGGGAGACTTTAACACCCCACTGTCAACATTAGACAGATCAACAAGACAGAAAGTTAAGAAGGATACCCAGGAATTGAACTCAGCTCTGCACCAAGCAGACCTAATAGACATCTACAGAACTCTCCACCCCAAATCAACAGAATATACATTCTTTTCAGCACCACACCACACCTATTCCAAAATTGACCACATAGTTGGAAGTAAAGCTCTCCTCAGCAAATGTAAAAGAACAGAAATTATAACAAACTGTCTCTCAGACCACAGTGCAATCAAACTAGAACTCAGGATTAAGAAACTCACTCAAAACCGCTCAACTACATGGAAACTGAACAACCTGCTCCTGAATGACTACTGGGTACATAACGAAATGAAGGCAGAAATAAAGATGTTCTTTGAAACCAACGAGAACAAAGACATAACATACCAGAATCTCTGGGACACATTCAAAGCAGCTGTGTAGAGGGAAATTTATAGCACTAAATGCCCACAAGAGAAAGCAGGAAAGATCCAAAATTGACATCCTAACACCACAATTAAAAGAACTAGAAAAGCAAGAGCAAACACATTCAAAAGCTAGCAGAAGGCAAGAAATAGCTAAAATCAGAGCAGAACTGAAGGAAATAGAGACACAAAAAACCCTTCAAAAAATTAATGAAACCAGGAGCTGGTTTTTTGAAAGGATCAACAAAATTGATAGACCGCTAGCAAGACTAATAAAGAAGAAAAGAGAGAAGAATCAAATAGACGCAATAAAAAATGATAAAGGGGATATCACCACCGATCCCACAGAAATACAAACTACCATCAGAGAATACTACAAACACCTCTAAGCAAATAAACTAGAAAATCTAGAAGAAATGGATAAATTCCTCGACACATACACCCTCCCAAGACTAAACTGGGAAGAAGTTGAATCTCTGAATAGACCAATAACAGGCTCTGAATTTTTTTTTTTTTTTTTTTTAGGTCAGAGAATTTCTTTATGACCAGCTTCAGGAAAGAAAGGCAGGTTTTTTTTCGTTTTTTTTGTTTTGTTTTGTTTTTTGAGATGGAGTCTTCCTCTGTCACCCAGGCTAGAGTAAGGCAGGGTTTTTATGAGCCACCTTCACCTTGGGGAGAAATAACAAGGGCTTTGGGGAGTTATAAGCTAGGAACAGTTGATGGAAGCGTGTAAGTTATAAAAATATAAATACAATAAAATCACAGTTACCTTCAACTCTCCACTTAGAACATTCTGAAGAAACATGGCTCTTCTGAATTATTCATGAATTGTCTACAAAGGGAAGCTGGCAACATTTACAGATGATCTAAATCTGCTCTGTCCAATATGGTATCTACTACCCATATTGCTATTGAGACCTTGAAATATGACTAATACAAACTGAGATGTGCTGTAATTGTAAGATGCACATTGAATCTCAGAGACCTGTGTGGCTCTTGCTTATGGCTCTCATATATCTGTTATTCAGCACCATTCTGGGTCATTACTCATAGGTTTTTTACTATCTCAATGTTTCTTAGCCAATAACAATTTTAAATGACACACCTTGAATACTCCATTTATTTATGGAATGAGAGAACTGAAACCAAGACAAAGTATAATAATAGATAACAACATTACAAAGATACCAGTGGATAGAAAAATAGCTTAGTTTTCTATATTCGGAATGCATGAGCTATTATCTATAATACAATTTTGAAAACTATGGCAGTTTGTGAATTAGCTTCATTTTTAAGATGTTTATTTTGAAATAGTTATACATTATAAAAGCTGCAGTCATAAAACCGAAGTCACCTATATACTTCACCCTGTTTTTCCCAGTGGTTGCATCTTACATATTCATAGTATAATACACGCCCGCCCCCAGGAAATTGACATTGGTATAACATGCATATATTGTTCTGTGCCATTTTATCACATGTATAGTTTTGTACAGCCACCAGCATATAAATATCCAGAACTATTCCATCACTACAGGGATCTCCCTCTTGCAACCCTTTTATAGTCACAGGTACCCCCTTTTGCCTCACAATCCCTAATCACTGGCAATCACTAATCTGTTCCCCATCTCTACAATTTTTTTACATTTTGAGAGTGATGATTTGGCTGTTATGCATAAAGGTGCTATGAAAAATAATGTACATATTTTCATTTAGACATAAAATTCCTCGAGTATAAATGCTGGATCATATGGCAAAGTGTACCTTTAAATATGTTAAGAAAAGCATAACTATTTTCCAGAACGGCTGAACCATTTTTCATTTTCACCAGCAATGTGTGAGAGATCCTGTTTCTCCACATTCTTGCCTGCATTTGATATTGTCTTTGGAAAACAATGTTAGCTATTCCAAAAGATACAAATTGATATCTTGCTGTGGCCTTAGTTTGCATTTAACTAAGGGCTAGTGATGCCAACATCTTTCCATGTGCTTATTTGCCACCCTCTTCAATGAAATGTCTGCTTATATATTGGATTGTTTGGTATTTCACTGGTGCATTTTCAGAGTTGAAATGAGATATTTAGTATTATATATTCTACAAACTAATCCTTTGTCAAACTTATGGCTTGAGAATATCTTTTCTCCATTTGTAACTTGTCTTCTTAACCTCTTAACAGGACCTTCTACAGATAAAAAGTTTTGAAATTTGTCAAATATAATTTATAAATTTTTTTCCTTTATGTACCATTTTTTGTATCATGTCTAAGAAATTTTCAACAAGCACTAGAAACCACAGGGTTTTCTCCTATGTTATTATTCCAAAAGTGTTACACTTTTACATTTTACACCTAAATCTGTGATCGGCTTTGATTTAATTTTTATTATAAGGTATAAAGCTTAGACCAAGTTTCACTTTTTTTTCCTGTGGCTAGTCAACTTTTCTATTACCATTTTCTATAAGCACTATCTTTCTTCCATTGAATTCCTTTTTGTGTGGAGCTATTTCTGCATTCTCTTTTTGTTTTTGTTTGTTTGCTTCTGTTTTTATTTTAAAAGAATTTATTTGAAATAATGTACAGCAAAGATTTATTTGTACATTCCACCAAGAGTTGGTTGCATTTTCAACTCCTTTTCCTTAAATGTAGATGGCTTTATTGTAGGTATTTTCTTTAAAAAAAAAAGTATTTTATTTTATTGTAAGTTCCGTGGTACATGTGAAGGATGTTCAGGTTTGTTACATAGGTAAATGAGTGCCATGGTCATTTGCTGCACCTATCAACTGCTCACCTAGGTATTAAGCCCAGCATGAATTAACTATTAATGCTGGTGCTCTTCCTCCTCCTACCCCCACAACAGCCCCCACACCTGCAGTGTGTGTTGCTCCCCCAGCCCCGTGTCCATGTGTTCTCATTGTTCAGTTCCCACTTATAAGTGAAAACATGTGGTGTTTGGTTTTCTGTTCCTGTGTTTGTTTGCTGAGGATAATGGCTTCCAGCTCCCTGCATGTCACTGCAAAGAACATGAGCTCATTCCTTTTTATGGCTGCATAGTATTCCATGGTGTATATGTACCACATATTCTTTATCCAGTTTATCATTGATAGGTATTTGGGTTGATTCCATGTCTTTACTATTGTGAATAGTGCTGCAATGAACATACACGTGTGTGTATCTTTATAACAGAATGATTTATATTTCTTTGGTTATATACCCAGTAATGAGATTGCTGGGTCAAGTGGTATTTCTGCCTCCAGGTATTCAAGGAATTGCCACACAGTCTTCCACAATGGTTGAACTAATTTACATTCCCACCAACAGTGTAAAAGCATTCCTATTTCTCCACAGCCTCACCAGCATCAGTTGCTTCTTGACTTTTTAATAATCATAATTCTGACTGGCAGGACATGGTATCTCACTGTGGTTTTGATTTGCTTTACTCTAATGATCAGTGATGTTGAGCTTTTTTTCATAGGTTTGTTGACAGCATGAATCTCTTCCTTTGAGAAGTGCCTGTTCATGCCCTTTGCCCAGTTTTTAATGGGGTTGTTTGCCTTTTTTTGTTGTTAGTTTCTCATACATGCTGGATATTAGACCTTTGTCAGATGGACAGACTGCAAAAATTTTCTTACATTCTGTAGGTTGTCTATTCACTTATGATACTTTCTTTTGCTGTGCATAAGCTCTTTAGTTTAATTAGATTACATTTGTCAGGTTTTGCTATTGTGGCCAATTGCTTTTGATGTTTTCATCATGAAATCTTTGCCCATGCCTATGTCCTGAGTGGTATTGCCTAGATTTTCTTCTAGAGTTTTCATAGTTTTGGGTTTTACATTTAAGTCTTTAATCTATCTTGAGTTAATTTTTATATAAGATGTAAGGAAGGGGTGCAGTTTCAATTTTCTGCATACGGCTAGCCTGTTTTCCCAGGACTATTTATTAAGTAGGGAATCATTTCCCCATTGCTTGCTTTGGTCAGATTTGTCAAAGATCAGATGGTTGTAGATGTGAGGCCTTATTTGTACCAGAACCATGCTCTTTTGGTTACTGTAGCCTTGTAGTACAGTTTCAAGTGGGGTAGTGTGATGCCTGCAGCTTTGTTCTTTTTGCTTAGGATTGTCTTGGCTATATGGGCTCTTTTTTGGTCCTATATGAATTTTGAAGTAATTTTTCTCTAATTCCTTGAAAAGTGTCAATGGCAATTTAATGGGAATAACATTGAATCTATACATTACTTTGGGAAGTACGGCCATTTTCATGATATTTATTCCTCCTATCCATGAACATGGAATGTTTTTCAATTCATTTGTGTTCTCCCTTATTTCCTTGAGCAGTGGTTTGTGTTCTCCCTGAAGAGGTCCTTCACTTCCCTTGTTAGCTGTATTCCTAGGTATTTTATTCTCTTTGTAGCAATTGTTAATGGGAATTTATTCATGATTTGGCTCTCTGCTTGTCTATTGTTGGTATATAGGAATACTTGTGATTTTTGCACATTGGTTTTGTATCCTGAGACTTTGCTGAAGTTGCTTTTCAGCTTACAAAGCTCTGGGGCTGAGGCAACAGGCTTTTCTAGATATGGGATCATGTCAACTACAAACAGAGACAGTTTGACATCCTCTCTTCCTGTTTCAATACACTTTATTTCTTTCTCTTGCCTGATTACCCTGGCCAGAACTTCCAAGACTACGTTGAATAGGAGTGGTGAGAGAGTTCTTGTTTTGTACCAGTTTTCAAGGGGAATGCTTCCAGCTTTTGCCCATTCAGTTACCCATTTCTTGTACTGCTGATGTACATGTGTGACCCTCCTAAAATACTATATAGTTTTGATTGCTACAGCTATGTAATAAGTTTTGAATTGGAACAGATTTATCTCTAGTTTTTCAAAATTGTTTAGTTAACCCAGTTTCATTTTTTCTATATATTTTAGAATAATGTTATTTATATCTACAAAAATCTGACTGGTATTTTGAAAGAAATCCCCTTAAGCCTGTATATCCACTTGGAGAAAACTGACATCTTGACTTAGTCTTCTAATTCATTAACATGCCATGTCTCTACATTTATTTATATATTTTTATTGCTTTCATCAGCATATTATAGTTTTCAGTATGCAAGTCCTAAACATGTTTTGTTAGATTTACATATAAGTATTTCATTTTTGAAACAAAAAAGTCATTTTTATTTTTAGTTCCTTTATGTTCATTTAAATTTTATAGATTAACTGTGTATTCTGTGACCTTGCTAAATTCACTTATTGTTCTAGATTTTTTTTTTTTTTTTGGTAGATTCCTTGGACTTTTCTACTTAGATAATTATGTCTTCAATAGATAGGACCTGTTTTATTTCTCTCTTTTTGATTTGTGGACATTCTTTTTCTTTTCTTTCTTTCTTTCTTTCTTTTTTTTTTTTTTTTTTTTTTTTTTTTGTTCTTGTTGTGTATTTATTGCACTTGCCAGAACGTCCAATGCTGTCATGGACAGCAGTGGTCAGAACAAGCTTCTTGCATTGTTCCCCATATTACAGTGAAAGCATTCAGGAAGACTTTTGCCATTATGGATGATGTTAGCTATAGGTTATTGTCAATGTTCTTTGTCAACTTGAGGAAGTTCCCTTTTATTTCTATTTTCCCGAGGTCTTTTTGTTATTAATTCATGTTGTATTTTATCAAATGGTTTTTCTTTACTAATTGATATGATCATGTATTTTTCATCTTTAGCCTATCAATGTGGTGGATTTACACTGACTGCCTTTTGAGTCTTGAACCAACTCTGAATCCCTAGAATAAACCCCACATGGACATTGTGTGTAAATATTTTATATGTTGCTGAAAACTAAATTCCAATGTCTTGTTAAAAATGTTTGCAACCATACTTACAGAGTGAATTTATTCTAGCTAAAGATTAGTTAATTTTATTTTTCAAAAAAAGTTTCAGTTTTGTTCATCTTTTCTATGTTTTTTCTAGTCTCTAGTTGATTTCCGCTCTAATTATTGTAATTTTATTTTTCTGCTAATTTTGGGCTCAATTTTTTTCTTCATTTTCTAGTTCTTTGAGGTGTAATATTAGACTGTTTGAAATCTTTCTTGTTTCTTAATGTAGGCATTTATTGCTACAAAACTCTACTTCTATCCTCTTAGGGGCCCAGTTGGGCCCAATAATTAAATTGGCATAAGACATATTAACCAGAGAAAAGCATACAAATTTATTTAATAGGAGTTTTATGTGGCATAGGAACTCTCAGAAGAAAATGAAGACCCGAGGTAGCAGTTAGATTCAGTTATTTACATCCTGGATTGGACGAAGAATAGTAAGCTGTGAAGAAGCAATGAATTACGTGGGGAAGCTTTAAATATAATAGTTATTTTAACAATACTTTTACAGAATTATCTTTGTCTCAACTTCTTATACTTGAGTATAAGGCTGTTGCATCTTTCACATGGAAATTTCATCTTTTGCTTTTCAGAAACAGCATCAAGGTCAGAGTGATCTTTTTGCACCTGCTGTTTTCCAAGTGCGTTTAATTTAAATCGTCGATATGCCAGAATGGCATATTTTTAACTTTTACCACACAATATGCAATACATACTTGGGAGAGATACTTTGAGCTCCACATAGCTATCCTATTTTTCTTAAAAGTTTTGGCCACTAATTTTAGCATTCATCAGTGAATCTTGGCTGCAGCTAATACTATGATGGTACTCCAGTAGTGATTTTTCACTTTTCTCATTCCTTCTAAAGTTATTATTTAGAATTCTTCTGTAAGGAAAACTTTTCCCTTTTGACCCATTTATTTATTCATTCATTTATTTATATGAATATGGATTTTTTTTTTTTTTTTTTTTTTTGAGACGGAGTCTCGCTTTGTCGCCGAGGCTGGAGTGCAGTGGTGTGATCTGGGCTCACTGCAAGCTCTGCCACCCGGGTTCACGCCATTCTCCTGCCTCAGCCTCCTGAGTAGCTGGGACTACAGGCGCCTGCCACCAAGCCTGACTAATTTTTTGTATTTTTTTTAGTAGAGACAGGCTTTCACCGCGTTAGCCAGGATGGTCTCGATCTCCTGACCTCGTGATCCGCCTGCCTAGGCCTCCCAAAGTGCTGGGATTACAGGCGTGAGCCACCGGGCCCGGTCATGAATATGGATTTTAATTTTATTCTTTGGGTTATAATTTAATGCTATCAATATCTATTTTATTGATCAAATTCTTAGTTTTGGCAATTAGTAGCTCTTTCTACTTGACTCCTGTAGAAAAGCTTTTTGACACGATACTATCACCTGTGTTTTTTTTTTTTTAATTTCTTTATTTTCATGCACTACAAGATGCCCCAGGAACATTTGGTATTTTCTCTACCACAGTATTAGCGTCAGCCATTTCTGCAAATGGCTCTCCTTGCTTTAATTGAAGAATGGTAATAGAAACAATTATCTTGGTTTTAGGAATTCTCATTGTTACCACAGTGTCATTTCTTCTAGGCCCACACAGCAACAGAGCTAGAAATGTAGGTATGTAAACCAAGCAATATATGTCTACAATTTGTTTTAATTTCATCTGTCTTTTAATAGATTAAGGTAAACATGAGTTTATAGTGATAATTCTGACTTCATTTCAATTCCACAGGTTCCTTCTAGCCTCTCCTTCCTCCTTGCTTATTTGTAACTCCTCTCAAAAGTTTTAAACACTACTATATGTAAGTTTTGATTTAATAAACTAAATATAATCAATATCATTAACTTTATTCATAGAATATTTGTTTAAATAACATATTTTCAGTAAGTATGAGAAAATAATTAGACAACATTTAAGAGTAATTTTTGATATATTGCTTTGCAAACTAGGGCTAGAAGGGAAATTCCTGACCTTAACAATGTACATAAAAAAGAAACCTACACTGACATTATATATAAAGTTTTTTCTAACATTGGGAATAAGGTGATGACTACTTTTGTTTCATCAGTGCACTGAGTTTCTAGCCAGTGTTGCAAGGTAAGAAAATGAAATAAAATGCATATATATCAGAAAGGAGAAAGAAAAAACTGCCTTTATTAATAAGTGATGCAAACATATAAAGTGGAAATCCTAAGAAATTAAAAAAAAAATAAAACTGTTAGAAGTGTAACTGAATTTAGAAAGGTCAGAAAATACAAAGTCAACATATAAAATAAATTGTATTTTTATACTAGTAACAGACAGTTGGAAAACAAAAGCTAACCAAAAAAGCAGTATCATTTATAATGCCAAGATGAAGCATTAAGAATTTAGGGATAAATTCAAGTAAATATGTAGTTGAGCAGCAGATTAAAAATTACAAAACATTGCTGAAGTAATATAGATAATACTTAAATAAATGTAGATATATACTTTGCTCATAATTTGAAATATTCAATATTGTTATGAAATCTATAATGTAATGAAATTCCGATACAAATATTGGCATTTTTAGTAGAAATTGATAAGCTTATTCAAAAATTTTATGGAAATGCAATGTACCTAGAATAGTCAAAATGACATTGAAAAGGCTAAAATTACAAGACACTACTTAATTTCAAAACTTACCAAAACACTACAGTAATCAAGATATAGAATTATGGACAAAAGGATAGATATGTAGTTTAATATAACAGAATAATGAGTTTGCATATAGTTTCATGGATATTTGCCAAATCACGATGTTTTTCACAAAAATGCCAAGGAAATTTCATGGAGAAAGGATAGTCTCTTCCAAAACTGATGTTAGAACAACTGACAATTCACTTGAAAAAACCAAGTTAAAACTTATCTCAGTATGCACATAACATTAACTTAAATCATGACATATATCTAAATGTAAACACTGAAGTTATAAATTTTAGGTAGAAGGCTTAGGAGTTTGTTAATTTCTTTGTATGTTTGTTTACTTTCAACTTTAGGATAAACATTTCCTTAGATATGACAAAAACAGGTGAGTCAGTAGAGAAAATAAATTAGAAAATTAGAATTCACTTAAATTAAAAACTTGTTCTCTTCAATATTGCATCACTAAGAAAATGAAGAGCAAGCTGCTGACCAGCAGACTCTACTTGCAAAACATACATCTAACCAACAATTTCTATCCGGAGTCTATAACGACATCTACAATTCAGTAACAATGGAAATAACTGAATTATAAAAGTAGAAAATAATTGGAAGGACACTTCAAAAAGTAATATATCTGAATGCTAATCAGCACATTAAAAAGTGTCAAACATCACTAATTACCAGAGAAATTACCATCCTTTAGAATGACTAAGAATAAGATGCCTGAAACACCACGTGTTAGGGTAAATTAGAACAATTGGAGCTTTCATACTGTGCTGTTGGAAACCATATTGAGCACAAACGTGGCAAAGTAATGTAGCAATCTGTTATCAAAATAATCTTACATCTGATCATTTGACCCAACAATTCTTGTAGTGGTTTACTTAAAAGAAATGAAAATGTATGTCTGCACAAATACTTATAAGAATTCTATTCATAATAACCAAAACCTGGAAAATATAATCCAAATGTTCATCAACAGATAAGGAGATGTGTTGTGGTATATCCCTGCAATGGAAAATTCCTCAAGCATAGATAGAAATGAACTACATATACCCAAGAAAATGGATGACTTGAACATGCTGCTTAGATAAAGAAGGCACACTGTGTGCATACAGTCTGATTATATTTTAAATGAATTATAGAGAAGGAAAATCTAATCTATATGTACAGAATCCAGTCCAGTATTAGCCAAGCACTAGAGTTAAGTGAGGGGCTCTGACTGCAAGACAGGAAGAAATTCTTTGAGTCATGCAAATAACCTAATTTTTGTTGTAAAAAAAGTCATCAAACCATAAGATTTCAAAAGATAAAATTTACCACATGTAAATTATGCCTAAATAATGTTGATTTGAAACTTTTGCATTCCCCAAATCCAGAAACATACTTAGGTGAATTATTTCTTATTAATGCACATTAGTATAAGGTCCTACATAGCTCCAATTAAGTGCACATATTCACACCCACTATACACACACACCTACATCTATATGCACACATATAAATACAAATACATATACATTATTTATGTTAAGAAATCTTAAACTATTCATCAATGTTTTTCAATAAGTAATTTTCTATTTTACTATGGCTAACATAGAAGCTGAAAACTAGATAAATTGAGCTGCTGAAAGTCACCTTTAGGTGGAACAAAACATTTGTCCTTGATGTTCAAAAGGCATCTTTCCTTTTTATGCTCTCTAAATAAAGTGCTTTGTGATAGGGGCCACATTTCTCATATATGTTCTTGACTGATTTTCAATGTGATTATTTTTGAGTTTGTTTTCTTTGTTTTTACTTCTAGAAAAATATAAATAGAAATGAATTAAGACTCTGCAGTTTAAAAGTTCTTGGCTTATTCTAACATGTAACAATGTAACAGTGAACTAAAAGGGAATAATGAAGTCTTTAGATGTTAAGCTAAAATAAATAAAAATAATTTTTTGAAAAGGCACAAAGTACAAGGATTTTCACTTTAACAGAGCTTGTCATTATGGTTCCCTGAGTCAGTGTTAAGATAAGGACTTTCAGATACTGACTAGAAAACTGAAGAGAAGTGTTTGACATGCTCTTCCCAGTCTCCTTTTGGATCCCAATTAGGCCTTCCTCCAGCTTTGTGCCATCAGCAAATTTAATAAGCAAGCAAGCAGCTCTGTGAAATCCTTAAAAAAATTAGCCTATATGCCAGAACTGAGAATAGAGGCCTGGAGTTTGCTTCGTCTTTTGTCCATCTATATAACAACTGTTAAAATATTTCAACTATTTATACAGACTCACACATAATTAAGTATACAAATACGTTGAGGCTTATGACAAACCATTTTGAAGTACAATACACCATTCATCTTATGGACTAACTGTGTGTGCACCCCCAAAAAATTCAATGCTGAAATGCAAATCCCCAAAGTGATAGTTTTAGGAAGTGGGACCTTCGGAAGGTAATTAGATCATGAAGGGGGGAGCCCTCAGAATGAGGTTAGTGCCTTTATAAGAGGAGAGAGGAGAGCTCTCTCTTTCTCTCTCTTTCTATCTCTCTCTGCCCCACCGCCTCCCCCCCCAACACACACACACACTGTTCTCCATCATCTGCGAATGCAGTAAGAAGATGCCCATCTGCAGACTAGGAAGCAGCTCTCACCAGATTGAATATGCTGGCTCCTTGATCTCAGGCTTTCCAGCCTTTAAAACTGTAAGAAGAAAAAAATATGTGTCGTTTAAGCCATACAGCCTATGGTAATTTTTTACAGCAGCCTGAGCTGACTAAGACACATGTCATTCTCCTAAATTATTGGTGTGATAAGTCTAATTAAAAATGGTCATATGAGAACAGTCTACCGTGCTCTTGTCTTCATGAGCCCATGTTGAATTATTGTTTTTGTTGTTGCTGATTGTTTTTTCCAGTGTCCAGAATGGCACATTTATCATAACTTAAGAGCATTGGGTGCAATATACATATATCTTCCTCATCCCATTGCTCACAGCCTAGTTATTTAAAAAGCTGTCACCAACTTGGCCTAGCCTCTATGCTATGGCTTCGGGATAACTAACAAAGTTTACCTTGCATAAGGGTAACTTTACATACCTCCAGTCGTCATATCCCTGTCTTGTTCTCAACCACTTTTTAAAGTTTATACAGAGAAATTTTGCAATTGTCAGCAAGCAGTCTTGGTGCTTTTGACCAAGAGAAGTGCCTCTGGAGAAAAGGACAAAATCAGTCAAAAAAGAGTACTCCCCTCCTGCTTCCACATTCTCTAACTTCATTCCCTATTTGATAGGGTCATCTTACTTATTTAGACTAAAAAAAAATAACAAAGAGCAACAAAAACCTTGGTCAGTAAGGCTTTGCATTCTTTGTGCTATTTTTGTGTGTGTGTAATTTAAAGAGCATCTTTTCACGTCCTGATATATCAGTCATCCCTGTTGCTCTTTCCTGTGCTTCCTTGTTTGAATCCACATGCTTCTATTACTCTTCATAAATATTTGAAAAATACTTTTGTCCCCTGATCTCCAAATAGTACAGTTCACACAACTGAAGGATGAAAAATCAAAGAACATAAATCTCAGATGATCTAAAATGTAGATGTATTCATTGTATATTTCACTGTATATATAAAAAATATATTTTTACATTTGTAGGTATAAATGTCATTTTATATATGCACAAATTATATACATTCCACAGAAAATTTTGTAACTTAACAAAAAATAAAATATTTTAGTTTAACTTTTTCTATTTTTTAATATATAATAAATATTTCATTTAGTAAATATTACTTTAAAATATCTACTTCTGTAAGATGTACATATTCACCTAGAAAGCTAATTCAGTTTTTTTATTTGAATAATTCTTTGTACTTTGGATGGATGGTGCTCTCTCTGGTGATGGCTCTTGAAGCTCAGAGGTCTTAGAGTCAAAAATGGGCCTAAGCAAAACAGGGCAGGAGGTGAGGCCATGGTAGTCTGGAAAAGGAGGGAAATGCATTCCTGCAGCAAATTGGTGGTTGTCTTTTAAGATTTTGAAATCAGACCAACTGTCCCATAAAAATGATATTTAGGGATTCTTTTGAATAAACATAAAAATTGATCCTCCCAGTCTTAAAACTTGAGAAAGTTACAATTGTCTTATCTAATTTTTTTTTTCCAGGAAACCAACCATCAGGTCTCCCAGATTATATCAAAGACATGAAACTTACCAAGTCACCACATCTGGACGGTGAGATTCAGGACTCTACACCCATCACAATTGCCTAAGTGACCACCTGCTTCCTATTGACCAACTCCTCTTTCTTACCCCTCCGTAATTTCTGTTTTCTCTCACATGGTTACATTTCTTACCTGCTATATAAACCCTTAATTCCAGTCCATCACGGAGATGGATTTGAGGCTGATCTTCCATTCTCCTTGGCTGCAGCACCTGAATAAAACCTTGTTCCCGAGCAATACTCTTCTCAGTGATTGGCTTTCTGTGCAGTGAAGCAGTAGGACCTAGACTGAACTCCTGGCACTTCAGTAATAATTTCACTATCAGCAGAACTGGCAATCCCAGTAAGTTCTAAAAGTTGAGACAGCCGCAAATTTATAAAGACGTATGTATTAGTCAGTATTCTCCATAGACGGAACCAACAGGGCATGCATATACATACACAGAGAGACTTATTTTAAGGATTTGGCTAACAGTTTGTGAAAACTTGGTTAAGTCCAAATTCTACAGGGTAGGCTGACAGGTTGGAGACTCAGGAGAGTTCCAGTTCAAGTCCAAAGTCTGTCTGCTGTTGTAATTCATTTTTGCACAGGAAAGGTCAGGCTTTGTTCTCTTAAACTCTTCAGTTAGTTGGTTGAGTCCCATCCATGTTAAGGAGGGTAATCTGCTTTACTCAGAAATATAGATATTGAACTAATACAAAAAACTCCTTCACAGAAAATATCCAAAATTGTGTTTGACCGAATAGCTGGGCATCATTGCCCAGTCAAGTTGACACATAAAATTAATCATCAATTATTTTCTGATTATTTATTTATTCAGCTACTGAATTCTGTCCAAGTTTAAAGCTTATTTTAAAAGAGTAAACTAGAGACCAGATTAAAAAACAAACAAACAAACAAACAAAACAGTTGGGCTATGTGAAGCATTATCAGGACTAACTAATCACCTTAATTGTGTAGGATGAGTATATTGTGACAACTAGTATGTGCTAGGTGGTTCTGTCTGTAAAAACTAAGGTGATGAAGGTGTTAGTGTTATGGTTGGGGGGCATTGTGGGGAGACCTATTAACATCTGTATAACCTGCTGCTGGTAGAAAAACTTGATATAACCTAAAGAACTGAGGCAGCATAGACTCTCATCTCCATAATTAATTATGCCTAGGCTCTGTGTTGATAGAAGCTGTTTATTAACAATTGTGGGTGCAGACACTTCTGGATACTCTATCCCAATGTTTCTCTCAAAGAGAAAAAAGATAGAACTAAGCAAATTGTATATTAGACTATCCATATTAAAATAAATAGGCCAAGACACACACACAGGCATACACATGCATTACTTTTGAAGAGCAGAAATACAGATCAACAGTATATAATCCTGCTGAGAAATTTTCACTAACTTTGCTGTCTAAGGAACACAGGTTAAGAAAAACATTTCTCAGCAGAGGTTGCAGTGAGCTGAGATAGTGCCAGTACACTCCAGCCTGGGCAACAGAGTGACGCTCGGTATCAAAAAAAAAAAAAAAGCTCTTTTTTTTTTAATTAGATCCCATTCATCAATTTTGGCTTTTGTTGCAATTGCTTTTGGTATTTTCTTCATGAAATCTTTGCCCGTGTCTATGTCCTGAATATTATTGCCTAAATTTTCTTCTAGGGTTTTCAGTTTTTGGTTTTACATTTAAGTCTTTAATTCATCTTGAGTTATTTTTTATATAGGGTGTAAGAAAGGGGTCCAGTTTCAATTTTCTGCATATGGCTGGCCAGTTCTCCCAGAACCATTTATTAAATAGAGGATTCCTTCCTCATTGCTTGTTTTTGTCAGGTTTGTCAAAGATCAGATGGTTGTAGATGTGCAGTCTTGTTTCTGAGATACCTATTCTGTTCCATTGGTCTATGTGTCTGCTTTTGTAACACTACCATGCTTTTTTGATTATTGCAGTCTTGTAGTATAGTTTGAAGTTGGGTAACATGATGCCTCCAGCTTTGTTCTTTTTACTTCAGATTGTCTTGGCTCTTCAGGCTCTTTTTTGGTTGCATATGAATTTGAAAACTTTTTTTTTTCAAATTCTGTGAAGAATGCCAGTGATCTTTGAATGGGAATAGCATTGAATCTATAAATTACTTTGGGCAGTATGGCCATTTTCACCATATTGATCCTTCCTATCCATGAACATGCAATGTGTTTCCATTTGTTTGTGTTCTCTTTTATTTCCTTGAGTGGTAGTTTGTAGTTCTCCTTGAAGAGATCCTTCACTTCCCTTGTTAGCTGTATTCCTAGGTGCTTTATTCTCTTTTTAGCAGTTATGAATGGGAGTTCATTTATGACTTGGTTCTCTGCTTGTCTATTGTTGCTGTATAGGAATGGTTGTGATTTTCTGCACCTTAATTTTGTATACTGAGACTGTATTACAGCTACTTTTAATTGGCCATCTCGGTCCCTGATAAATTTCCCTCTTAACACTACCTTAGCTGTATCCCAGAAATTCTTGTATATCGTATCTTTGTGCTTATTAGCTTCAAAGAACTTCTTGATTTCTGCCTTAATTGCATTATTTATCCAAAAGTCAGTCAAGAGCAAGTTATTCAATTTCCATGTAATTGTGTGTAGATTTGAGTGAATTCTCAGTCTTGATTTATAATTTGATTGTGCTGTGGTCTGATTACTATGATTTCAGTTATTTTCCATTCACCAAGGAGTGTTTTGTGTCAGATGATTTGATTGATTTTAGAGTATGTGCCTTATGGCAATGAGAAGAATGTATATTCTGTTCTTTTTGGGTGGAGAGTTCTGTAGATATCTATCAGGTCCATCTGACCCAGTGCTGAGTTTAGGTCCTGAAAATTTTTGTTAATTTTCTACCTTAATAATATTTCTAAGCTGTTGTTGGGGTGTTTAAATCTCCCACTATGTGGGAGTCTGTGTCTTTGAAGGTCTCTAAGCATTTGCCTTATGAATCTTGGCACTTCTGTGTTGGGTGCATGTATATTTAGGATAGTTAGGTCTTGTTAAATTGAACCCTTTACCATTATGTAATGTCTTTCTTTGTCTTTTTTGATCTTTGTTGGTATAATGTCTATTTTTTCTGAAATTAGGATTGCAACTCCTGCTTTTCTCTGTTTCTCATTTGCTTGATAGATTTTTCTCCATCTCTTTATTTTGAGCTTATAGGTGTCATTGCACATGAGATGGGTCTCTTGAAGACAGCACACCAATGGGTTTTAACTCTATCCAGCTTGCCACTCTGTACCTCTTAATTTGGGCATTTAGCCCATTTACATTCAGGGTTAATACTGGTTTGTGTATTTGATCCTGTTATCCTGATGTTAGCTGGTTATTATGCAGACTTGTTTATGTGGTTGCTTTATAGTGTCACTGGTCTGTGTACTTCACTGTGTTTTTGTAGTGGCTGGTAATGTTCTTTCTTTTCTAGATTTAGTGCTTCTTTCAGTAGCTCTTCTAAGGCAGGTCTGTTGGTAAAAAATTCTTTCAGCATTTGCTTGTCTGAAAAACATTTTTCTCCTTTGCTTATGAAGCTTAGTTTGGCCAGATATAAAATTCTGTGTTGGAATTTCTTTTATTTAAGAATGTTGAATTTTGGCCCCCAATTTATTCTGACTTATAGGGTTACTGCTGAGACATCTGCTGTTAGTCTGATGAACTTTTCTTTGCAGATGACCTGGCTTTTCTCTCTAGCTGCCTTTAACACTTTTTCTTTCATTTTGACCTTGGAAAACCTGACGATTATGTGCCTTCAGGATGAACTTGTTGTGGAGTATCTTACTGGAGTACTATGCATTTCTTGATTTGAATGTTGGTCTCTCCAGCTAGGTTGGGCAAGTTCTTATGGATGATATCCTAAAATATGCTTTCCAAATTGCTTACACCCTTCACATGTCTTTCAGTGACATCAGTGAGTCATAGATTTGGTTTCTGAATTATTCCATACTCCTGGGAGGTTTTGTTTCTTTTCATTCCTTTTCCTTTATTCTTGTCTGACAGTTTAATTCAGAAAGTCAGTCTTTAAGCTCTGAGATGCTTTCCTGACCTGGTCCATTCTGCTGTTAATACTTGTGATTGTATTATGAAATTCTGATAGTGTATTTTTCAGTCTGTCAGGTTTGTTATGTTCTTTTCTCTACTGGCTATTTTGTCTGTCAGCTCCTGCATTGTTTTATTGTGATTCTTAGCTTCCTTGGATTGGGTTTCAATGTATTCCTGCATCTCAATGATATTTTTATATCCATTATCTGAATTCTATTTCCATCATTTCAGCCATCTCAGCCTGGTTCAAAACCCTTGCTGGAGTAGTGGTGCAGTCATTTGAAGAAAAGAAGGCACTCTGGCTTTTTGTGTTGTCAGGGTTCTTGCACTGGTTCTTTCTCGTCTTTGTGGGCTTATATTCCTTCAATCTTTGAGGTTGCTGGCCTTTGGATGTTTTTTTCTTTTATTTTGTTTGATGATTTTGAGGGTTTGATTGTCGTATAAGGTGGATTCAGCCAACTGGCTTCATTTCTGGAAAATTTTAGAGGGCTCAGTTCCCAGTTCCTGGACTGCATGCTGTAACTCTGGGGGATGTGTATCAGGCCCTAACTTTGTTCTTTTGCTCCCTGATGTTAGGAATCTACTGTACTGGGTCAGAGGGCAAGGTACCCCTGGACTGCTGGTCACTTCACTCTGATGTGTTGTGTCAGCCAAAGCATTTCATAGTGGCATGACAGTGGGATCTGTACTCATTTGCACATGCCAGTAGCAGCGTCAGTGACAGCACTGTGGGGTGCATGCTCATTGGCTGCAGCAGAGTACTAGTGCGTGCTGGGGTGCTTGCCTCATTGTGGGTGTTAACCACAGTGGTGAAGGCAATGTGGCTGGGAGGGTGGGGGGCCCCTCCTGGTGACTGTGCATGTGGCTTCACTGGTGGTTGTATTGGCACAGGGGCAAGGTGCTGGTGGGCACAGGTCTGTGCCCATTCTGTGTGTGCTGCAGGAAGGGGTAGTTTTTCAGGGCTGAGGAGGATCTTCTGTTTCTGTGCCTAGTTTCAGTTCCATGGCAGTGTTGGCACAAGGGCAGGGCACTGATGGGGGTGGGGCTGGCTGGTTCTGTGCCGGCCAAGGCTTCAACTGTAATCGTGGTTGGCAGGGAGAGGAGAGTGGACTGCACCCCCACCACGGCAGTGGCAGGGCAGGGTGCATGCACACACTCATGTTGGTGGGGCAAGAAAAGCAAGACTAATCCATGCACACATGCACTGGCAAAGTGATGTCAGGGAGTTGCTTTGGGCCCTGGGATGCTACAGTGCGGGAAAGGAGTGTGCAGGATGCTGCATGGCCATGGGGGCTGCCCCACTGCAGACCTCCGCTAGTGAGGCACAATCCGCCAGCACAAAACCTATGATGCGGGGCCCCAGGGAGCCTGAGGCTGCTTTGTAAGCAGTCATGACCAGACTGGGGTCCCAGGTGAGGCTAGCAGACCAAGGGGAGCTCAGGTCAGACTGGCCATATCTGATGGGCAAGCCTTCTCTGCAGAGTTCAGATCCAACAGTTCCCCTGGGACTAAAGTCTCCTATGAGAGCCAGTTGAGCCTAGGGGGATGGCATCCCTGGCCATGCTTTGCTTCATAACCTTCCTCATTAAACTCTCTGGGCTCTACATTAGCTGGCTTGCTAGCCCTGCCATTTCTCTAAGCAGCACTCCCTGCCAACTCAAGTGCCTGTGGTGGTCAATGGGTCTCATCCTGCCAACATTCCAGAGGCCTATGGTGAGAGCAGGTTGCTCCTTGCCAGTTCAACTCACCCTTCCCTCAGAACCACTGGGGACCAGGAATAGTTCCTGGTTCATTGTTGCCTCTTGTGGGCTTCCCAGCTTCCTCCCCCTTCAGCCCAGCTTCTGTGTCTTTCCTCCCTCTACCCTTGATGCCTTCCCTCTGAAGATCTGTTAGGAGTGTGCCAGTCATCTCGGTCCTGCAGTGGCAGCTCTTCCACCTGGCCACGTCTAGTCAGCCTCTTGCCAAGAGAAAAAAAAAAAAAAAAAAGCAAATCTTTTATTTATTTATTTATTTATTTTTTGAGGCAAGTTCTCCTCCTGCCACCCTAGCTGGAACGTAGTGCTGAGACCCTAGCTTACTATAGCCTCAACCTCCTGGGCTCAAACAATTCTCCCACCTAAGACTCCCAAGGGTCATGCACCCCCACACCTGGCTAATTTTTAATTTTTTGTTGAGATGGCCCCACTATGTTGCCCAGGCTGGCCTTGAACTCCTGCTTGCTTGTCAAGTGATCTGCTTGCTTCCACCTCCCAGAGTGTTGGGATTACAGGCATGAGCCACTGCACCTGACCTGGGCTTCTTAATACATAAAATATTGGTGCTAGACTCCTTAGGATTTTGCTTCAAGATAAAACATATATGGAACATGAAAAAATATTACATAGAGTGAGACCCTGTTGCCTAGGCTGGAGTGAAGTGGTGTGATTATAGCTCACTGCAGCCTCAATTTTCTGGGCTCAAGTGACCATCCCACCTCAGCCTCCCAAGTAGCTGGAACCACAGGCATGCACCACCACATCTGGCTAATTTATTTTTTATTTATTTATTTATTTTTTGCTCTGTTGCTCAGGCTGGTGTTCAGTGGTGTAATCTCAATTCACTGCAGCTTTGACCTTAGGGGCTTAAGTGATTTCCCCAACTCAGCCTCCTGAGTAGCTGGGACTACAGATGTGTGCCATTGCACCCAGCTAATTTTTGTACTTTTTGTAGAGACAGGTGATATGGTTGGAGTCTGTGTCCCTGCCCAAATATCATCTTGAATTGTAATCCCCAGTGTTGAAGCTGGGGTCTGATGAGAGGTTATTGGATCATGGAGACAGAGTTATCAGGGATGTGTTAGCACCATCCCCTCTGTGCTGTTCTTGTGATAGTAAGTGAGTTATCATGACATCAGGTTGTTTAAAAGTGTGTAGTACCTTTCCCCTCACTATCTTGCTCCTGCTGCACCATGTAAGACACCTGGGTCGCCATTCACTTTCTACAATGTTTGCAAGTTTCTTGAGGCCTTTCCAGAAGCAGAAGTTGCTATGCTTCTTGTATAGCCTGCAGAAGGGAGAGGTGAAGACGGCTGGACTTCTGGGTCAGGTGGGGACTTGGAGAACTTTTCTGTCTAGCTAAAGGATTGTAAATGCACCAATCAACACTCTGTGTCTAGCTAAAGGTTTGTAAACACACCAATCAGCACTCTGTCAAAATGGACCAATCAGCTCTCTGTAACATGGACCAATCAGCTCTCTCTAAAATGGACCAATCGGCAGCATGTGGGTGGGGCCACATAAGGGAATAAAAGCAGGCCACTCGAGCCGGCAGCAGCAACCTGCTTGGGTCCCCTTCCACGCTGTGGAAGCTTTGTTCTTTTGCTCTTTGCAGTAAATCTTGCTGCTGCTCACTCTTTGGGTCTGTGCTGCCTTTATGAGCTGTAACACTCACCGCATAAGTCTGCAGCTTCACTCCTGAGGCCAGTGAGACCATGAACCCACTGGAAGAAATGAACAACTCCAGATGTGCTGCCTTTAAAAACTGTAACACTCACCACGAGGGTCCGCAGCTTCATTCTTGAAGTCAGCGAGTCCAAGAACTCACGAATTCTGGACACATTTTGGCAACCATGAAGGGACAATCGACTATCGCCAAATGGTGAGCACCATCGGACGGACCCCTTTCACTTGCTATTCTGTCCTATTTTTCCTTAGAATTCAGGGGCTAAATACCGGGCCCCTGTTGGCCAGTTAAAAGCGACTAGCAAGGCAGCTGGACTAAAAACATGGGTGTCAGGCTTTCTGGGAAAGGGCTCTCTAACAACCCCTGACTCTTCGGAGTTGGGAGCATTGGTTTGCCTGGAACTAGCTTCCGCTTTTCCTGTACTTATGTGCTGAGCTGCGGCTCGACAGACAGGAAAGCCATTCAGCTCTGGGGTCCTGACAAGTTGGTTATCCTGTGGCCATGAGTGGAACTCTCAAAGGCATGTCGCCCAAGTGAGACTCGCCCGTCTATTCTATCTACCCTGACCCTTGCCTCCTGGGTCCTAATGCCTGCCAGACAAACTTCCTCTCGCCTCTCTTCTCCAAGGCTAGTCCTGCTTCTAAAAATCACTCCCTGTCTATGGTGTTTTTGTAGTTTCTCCTGTAAGAATGACTTCTAGTAGAAACTCCAGGACTCTATTCCCTTCTTTAGGAACCTGGGCTCACCGATCAGAAAAACATAATTTTTGCCCAAAGCCCCATCATAGTGGGGACTACCTGGAATTTTAGGATTCCCTCCTCAGACTAGCAGGCCTAAAATAAGCTATTCCTGAAGCTAGGATATGGAGCCTCAGAAATTGTATCCTTCCAATTCATATAAATGAGGACAAAAGGAATCACTCTTCCAACTCTGGAGATCCCTTCCCTCCCTCAGTGTATGGCCCTCCACTTCATTTTTGGGGTGTAACATCTTTATAGGACACGGGTACAGTCCCAATACTAACAGGAGAATGCTTAGGACCCTAACAGGTTTTTGAGAATGCGTCAGTAAGGGCCACTAAATCCAATTTTTCTCAGTCCTCCTTGTGGTCTAGAAGAACAGGCAAGGGTGCAGGTTTTCAAAAATGTGTCAGTAGGGGCCACTAAATCCAACCTTCCTCGGTCCTCCTTGTGGTCTGGGAGGAAAACTAGTGTTTCTGCTGCTGCGTCGGTGAGTGCAACTATTCCAATCAACAGAGTCCAGGGACAGTTGTGGGTTCTTGGTCAGAAGGAGAAACAAAACAAACCAAAACCATGGGCGGTTTTGTCTTTCAGATGGGAAACACACAGGCATCAACAGGCTTACCCTTGAAATGCATTCTAAGCCATTGGGGCCAATTTGACCCACAAACCCTGAAAAAAACACAGCTCATTTTTTTCTGCACTACATCCTGGCCCCAATATTCTCTCTCTGATGTGGAAAAATGGCCACCTGAGGGAAGTACAAATTACAATACTATCTTGCAGCTTGACATTTTCTGTAAGAGGATAGGCAAATTGAATGAAATACCTTATTTTCAAGCTCTCTTTTCATTGAAGGCGAATACACAGCTATGCAAAGCTTGCAATTTACATCCCACAGGAGGACCTTTCAGCTTAACCCCATATCCTAGCCTCCCTATAGCTCCCTTTCCTATTAATGATAAGCCTCCTCTAATCTCCCCTGCCCAGAAGGAAATAAGCAAAGAAATCTCCAAAGGACCACAAAAACCCCCAAGCTAGTGGTTATGTCCCCTTCAAGCTGTAGGGGGAGGGGAATTTGGCCCAACCCAGGTACGTGTCCCCTTCTCCCTCTCTGATTTAAAGCAGATCAAGGCAGACCTGGAGAAGTTTTCAGATGATCCTGATAGGTACATAGATGTCCTACAGGGTCTAGGGCAAACCTTCGATCTCACTTGGAGAGATGCCATGCTATTGGTAGATCAAACCCCGGCCTTTAATGAAAAGAATGTGGCTTTAGCTGCAGCCTGAGAGTTTGGGGATACCTGGTATCATAGTCAAGTAAATGATAGAATGACAGCTGAAGACAGGGACAAATTCCCTACCGGTCAGCAAGCTGTCCCCAGTATGGATCCCCACTGGGACCTTGAATCAGATCATGGGGGCTGGAGTCGCAAACATCTGTTGACCTTTGTTCTAGAAGAACTAAGGAGAATTAGGAAAAAGCCCATGAATTATTCAATGATGTCCACCATAACTCAGGGAAAGGAAGAAAATCCTTCTGCCTTCCTCGAGTGGCTATGGGAGGCCTTAAGAAAATATACTCCCCCGTCACCTGAATCAATTGAGGGCCAATTGATTCTAAAAGATAAGTTTATTACCCAATCAGCTGCAGATACCAGGAGAAAGCTCCAAAAGCAAGCCCTGGGCCCCGAACAAAATTTGGAAGCATTATTAATCTGGCAATCTCAGTGTTCTATAATAGGGACCAAGAGGAACAGGCCCAAAAGGAAAAGCAAGATCAGGGAAGGCTGCAGCCTTAGTCATGGCCCTCAGACAAACAAACCTTGGTGATTCAGAGAGGACAGAAAATGGAGCAGGCCAATCACCTGGTAGGGCTTGTTATCATTGTGGTTTACTAGGACACTTTTAAAAAGATTGTCCAACAAGAAACAAGCCGCCCCCTCGTCCATGTCCACTATGCTGAGGCAATCACTGGAAGGTGCACTGCCCTAGAGGACAAAGGTTCTCTGGGTCAGAAGCCCCCAACCAGATGATCCAACAACAGGATTGAGGGTGCCCAGGGCAAGTGCCAGCTCATGTCATCACCGTCACTGAGCCCCAGGTACATTTAACCGTTGAAGGCCAGGAAATTGACTTCCTCCTGGACACTGACGCGGCTTTCTCAGTATTAATCTCTTGTCCTGGATGACTGTCCTCAAGGTCCATTAACATCCAAGGAATCCTGGGACAGCCTGTAACCAGGTATTTCTCCCACCTCCTCAGTTGTAATTGGGAGACTTTGCTCTTTTCACATGCCTTTCTTGTTATGCCTGAAAGTCCCATACCCTTATTTGGGAGGGACATATTAGCCAAAGCTGGAGCTATTATCTACATGAATATGGGGAACAAGTTACCCACTTGTTGTCTTCTACTTGAGGAGGGAATCAACCCTGAAGTCTGGGCATTGGAAGGACAATTTGGAAGGACAAAAAATGCCCAACCAGTCTAAATCAAGCTAAAAGACCCCACCACTTTTCCTTATCACAGGCAATGTCCCTTAAGGCCGAAAGCTCATAAAGGATTACAGGGTATTGTTAAAGATTTAAAAGCTTAAGGAAATGCAGCAGTCCCCGCAACACCGCAATTCTAGGAGTACAAAAATCAAACAGTCAGTGGAGACTAGTGCAAGATCTTAGACTCATCAATGAGGCAGTAATTCCTCTATATCCAGTTCTACCCAACACCTATACCCTGCTCTCTCACATACCAGAGAAAGCAGAATGGTTCACAGTTCTGGACCTCAAAGATGTCTTCTTCTGTATCCCCCTGCACTCTGACTCCCAGTTTCTCTTTGTCTTTGAGGATCCCACAGACCACATATCCCAACTTATGTGGATGGTCTTGCCCCAAGGGGTTTAGGGATAGCCTTCATCTGTTTGGTCAGGCACTGACCCAAGATCTAGGCCACTTCTCAAGTCCAGGCACTCTGGTCCTTCAATAAGTGGATGATTTACTTTTGGATACCAGTTCGGAAGCCTCCTGCCAGCAGGCTATTCTAGATCTCCTGGACTTTCTAGCTAATCAAGGGTAGAAGTTGTCTGGGTAGAAGTCCCAGCTTTGCCTACAGCAGGTCAAATATCTAGGCCTAATCTTAGCCAGAGGGACCAGGGCCCTCAGCAAGGAATGAATACAGCCTATACTGGCTTATCCTTGCCCTAAGACATTAAAACTCTTGTGGGGGTTCCTTGGAATCAGCAGCTTTTGCCGACTATGGATCCCTGGATACAGTGAGATAGCCAGGCCCCTCTACACTCTAATCAAGGAAACCCAGAGGGGAAATACTCATCTAGTAGAATGGGAACCAGGGGCAGAAACAGCCTTCAAAACCTTAAAGCAGGCCCTAGTACAAGCTTCAGCTTTAAGCCTTCTGACAGGACAAAACTTCTCTTTACATGTCACAGAGAGAGCAGGGATAGCTCTCAGAGTCCTTACTCAGACTTGTGGGACAACCCCACAACCAGTGGCATACCTAAGTAAGGAAATTGATGTAGTAGCAAAAGGCTGGCCTCACTGCTTATGGGTAGTTGCAGCGGTGGCCATCTTTGTGTCAGAGACTATCAAGATAATACAAGGAAAGGATCTCACTGTCTGGACTACTCATGACGTAAATGGCATACTAGGTGCCAAAGGATGTTTATGGCTATCAGATACCCACCTACTTAGATACCAGGCACAACTCCTTGAGGGATTGTTGCTTCAAATACGTACGTGCGTGGCCATCAACCCTGCCACTTTTCTTTCAGAGGATTGGGAACCAGTGGAGCATGACTGCCAACAAATTATAGTCCAGATTTATGCCGCCCGAGATGATCTCTTAGAAGTCCCCTTAGCTAATCCTGACTTTAATGTATATACCGATAGAAGTTCATTTGTGGAGAATGGGATATGAAGGACAGGTTATGCCATAGTTAGTGATGTAACTGTACTTGAAAGTAAGCCTCTTCCCCCAGGGACCAGTGCCCAGTTAGCAGAACTAGTGGCACTTACCCGAGCCTTAGAACTGGGAAAGGGAAAAAGAATAAATGTGTATACAGATAGCAAGTATGCTTATCTAATCCTATATGACCATGCTGCAATATGGAAAGAGAGGGAGTTCCTAACCTCTGGGGGAACCCCCATTCAATACCACAAGGAAATCATAGAATTGCATGCAGTGCAAAAACCCAAGGAGGTGGCAGTCTTACACTGCCAAAGTCATCAAAAAGGGGAAGGAGAGGGGAGTACAGCAGCATAAGCAGCTGGCAGAGGCAGGGAAAGACCAGCAGAAAGGAAAGAGAGAAAGAGACAGGAAGTCAGAGAAAGAAAGAGAGAGGAAGAAACAGAGAGATAAAGAAGAAGTCAAAGGAAGAGAAAGAGACAGAAAGTCACAGAGAGACAGAGAGGAAGAGACAGAGACAAAGAAGAAGTCAAAGAGAAAGAGAGATGGACGTAGTAAAGAAAAAACAGTGTACCCTATTCCTTTAAAAGCCAGGGTAAAGTCGAAACCTATAATTGATAATCGAAGGCCTTCTCTGTAACCCTAAAACACTCCAATACCACCTTGTTGTCAGTGTAAACAAGGGCATAGCCCGAAAGCACTGAGGCCACTGACAACCCATAGCCTTCCTATCAAAAATCCTTAACCCAGCAGGTTTCCTAACGGGGATCTAAATCTTAATTAATTACCATACAAATGTGCAAGTTGTTTGAACTCAGCCAAACCTTAAAGTACTTACAGAATCAGGAAGGAGCCATCTATACCAATTCTAAGTTAATATGGACTGAACGAGGTCTTATTAATAGCAAAGAATAATTGAAATCCCAAACTTACGAGGTTTTCAACAGAAGTAAAGTTTGCTAAAAGTTAACAGTGTAAACATATATTATGTTTACTACCAGCACCCCTCAAAGCTCAAGTCCATCAGCACAGGGCCATACAACTAATACCCCTACTTATAAGGTTAGAAATAGCCACTGCTACAGGAACTGGAATAGCCAGTTTATCTACTTCATTATCCTACTACCACACACTCTCAAAGGATTTCTCAGACAGTTTGCAAGAAGTAACAAAATCTATCCAATAAGGATAATAACTACAATCCCAAATAGACTCTTTGGCAGCAGTGATTCCCCAAAACCCCTGAGGCCTAGACCTCCTCACTGCTGAGAAAGGGGGACTCTGCACCTTCTTAGGGGAAGAGTGTTGTTTTTACACTAACTGGTCAGGGATAGAACAAGAGGCTGCCCGGCATTTACAGGAAAAGGCTTCTGAAATCAGAAAACACCTTTCAAACTCTTATACCAACCTCTGGAGTTGGGCAACATGGCTTCTCCCCTTTCTAGGTCCTGTGGCAGCCATCTTGCTATTACTTACCTTTGGGCCCTGTATTTTTAACTTTCTTGTCAAATTTGTTTCTTCTAGAATCGAGGCCATCAAGCTACAGATGGTCTTACAAATGGAACCCCAAATGAGTTCAACTAACAACTTCTACCGAGGACCCCTGGACCGACCTGCAGGCCCTTCCAATGGCCTAAAGAGCTCCCCTCTGGAGGACACTACAACTGCAGGGCCCCTTCTTTGCACCTATCCAGCAGGAAGTAGCTAGAGCAGTCATTGACCAAATTCCCAATAGCAGTTGGGGCGTCCTGTTTAGAGAGGGGATTGAGAAGTGAAGCCCGCTGGGCTTCTGGGTCAGGTGGGGACTTGGAGAACTTTTCTGTCTAGCTAAAGGATTGTGAACACACCAATCAGCACTCTGTGTCTAGCTAAAGGTTTGTACATGCACCAATCAGCACTCTGTCAAAATGGACCAATCAGCTCTCTGTAAAATGGACCAATAAGCTCTCTCTAAAATGGAACAATCAGCTCTCTGTAAAATGGACCAATCAGCAGGATGTGGGTGGGACCAAATAAGGGAACAAAAGCAGGCCACTCCAGCCAGCAGCAGCAACCTGCCCAGTTCCCCTTCCACACTGTGGAAGCTTTGTTCTTTCGCTCTTCGCAATAAATCTTGCTGCTGCTCACTCTTTGGCTCCGTGTGGCCTTTTTGAGCTGTAACACTCACCTTGTAGATCTGCAGCTGCACTCCTGAGGCCAGTGAGACCACGAACCCACCAGAAGGAACAAACAGCTCCAGACGCGCCACCTTTAAGAACTGTAACACTCACCGTGGGGGTCCACGGCTTCATTCTTGAAGTCAGCCAGACCAGGAACTCATCAATTCCGGACAGAGAAGCATGAGCCAATTAAACGAGACTCAGGTATTTCTTTATAGCAATGTGAGAACTAACTAATACAACAGGATCTCTGAATGTTTCTCAGGCTGATCTCAAACTCCAGAGCTCAAGCAATCCACCTGCATTGGCCTCTCAAAGTTGCTGGCATTATAGGCGTAAGCCACCAAGCCCAGAATAAATTATTAGATATAGTAAAAAACTGGCAAATTTAGGGAATATCGAAGTATATTAAACATAAATAATACAGAAATAACAGTATCAACATGATGATTTGATTTTTGATATTTGAAATGTATGTATATTTTATCTTTTTAAATAATTTAAGTTCCTTCAGTTTCAATTCTTTGTGTATATTTGTGTATGGTGCAGGTGTGTGTATTTATGTGTAAATACTACCTACTTTAATATTTGGATCTGTACTAGTAGTACAAAGCATTCTTTTCTCATTAACTGAAAATGAGAATTACAATGTATAGCATAGTACACTACATACTAAAACAAAACTTACTATATAACTCATAACTATTTCAGGCAGTTAAAAATTGTTTGTTTCTTTGTTGGATTTTAATTTGAATGAAGCAGAAAACTTGTATCTTTCTTTCACTGTACTTGCACTGACAGACACAGTCCACATCTTGGGATAATAGTTCTGTGCCAAAAGAGACCTCAGTCTTCAGTGGCTATCAGACACTCAGAAATTAAATGTCAGTGATAGTGCACAAGTATGCTAGATGAAAACATTTTTCTTGTGTATTTAGTTTAAAGAAAAATTGCAGCTTTATTTTATATGAATAGAAATATTGCATTCCAATTTTCAACTTGCCATATTTAAACCTTTTAATTTAATTGTGCAAAATGTATATATTGACTTTGGGAGAATTTTTATCAAAGAAAGTTATCCTTTCTATTTAAATAGTGTATATTATAAATTATCAGCAGAAAATTAGTGACCCTCCCATTGCTAAGCATCATATCTGTCTTTTATTACTTTCACTGATAAAACTGGAGAAAGTGTATGTTGTGTTCATTTGTCACTACTGCGTATTGCTTATTTAATTTGCGCTCATTTGCAGAGTTTTTGAGCTCAGCCTCACCGCTCTTGAATCATTAGAATCAAATTGTAAGTTAATTTCTCTTTCCGTTCCCCCACACAATCCTTCAAAGCTGGTCTTACAATTCTGTGAAACACAGGGGAATTTAAAATGTAATTGGAAGTGCTTTCTGACAACAACATCTGCTCCCATTACCACAAGCAGGCTATTATTTCCAGAGCACTGTTTCAAGGGTACAGAACATTTAGCATCCTGCTAAGATAAGGGAGTATTTCTCTTGTGGCAGTTTGCTTTTCTATTTTCAGAAGGTATTCAGGTGTAACACCAACTCTGACCTGAGCAGCAGCGAATGTCAGAAAGAACATTCAGTTTCGCTTCTCACTCTCTAGCTCTTTCTTCTACTTAGTTTTCTTAATTTGTTTCCTCAGGGTTTGTTATTTTTCTATTCAAAACTTACCACAATTGCACCGTTTTCACTTTGTCCAATATGTTCCCAGTGCTTCTACTGATTGCCTCAGGTGTGCTAGCTCCTAATGTTGGAGCAGTCCACCAAGTTGATCTGCTTAATGCACAAATGACATGGTCAGTAAAACATGTTTGAAAAAATTTGATGATTTTATAAAATTTCCCGAAGAAAAGGAACTCTCAAATAGATGTAACACGTAAGAACAACGCCACAATTTATTTTCAGGACTGATACATTTATTTGCCTTCCTTTTATACTCAGAGATCACTGATCTTCTCTGGATCTCAATTTTCTTCAAAATATTGAGGACAGTTTACTGGTTATTTTAAAACTCTTTTCACCTCAATAATAATAGCCACAAACTCCAGCATGTCTCAGCACTGTGTGCCAAGTGCTCCTCTCAGAGTTCTGCATACGTTAACTCATTTAGGCTTGTGAGCTAGCACTGTTCGCATCACCTGGTTCCAGATGAGGACAATGGGACACAGACTGTGAAGCAGCTGCCCCACTTCCCACATCCAGAACCAGGTGAACAGGGACAGGCGTGGAGGAGGAACAGCCCAGTCTTTTGCTCAGGATCACCATGCTATGGTGTGACTATGTGAATTGACTTATTTACTCCTTTGCACATTCTGTAATGCTTACTTTATTTTCTCAATAAAAATGTAACATGCTTTTATTATATTTCTTTAGAGGGTCTAGTGGAAAAAGAAATGACATACCTCAAACTGCAGATTTAATAACCCTTACTAAAGTCACGTTTTTAATTAGTCACATAAAATGGCCCTAGATTTTAGAAGAATATGATGTGTTTCCACTTTACCTTACTATTAACGTTTTATATCCAATAAATTGTTATTCTATATTTAACCATTATTTTACCATGTTACCTTTTCATTTTGTATGTGTTTTTTGAAAATAGATAATACTTCATAATTATCTAATGTTTTAATTTCATAATTTCAGTATACATAATCTAATTCTGTGCAGGATTTGTACTCTTTCTAGTGTTTTTATGGTTCATGTCGATTTTATTAAGGAATCTGATATAAAGAAGGTTATCTCTAAACTATTAAGGAATCTGATATAAAGAAGGGTATCTCTAAACTATTAAGGAATCTGATATAAAGGAGGATATCTCTAAACTATTAAGGAATCTGATATAAAGAAGGGTATCTCTAAACTATTAAGGAATCTGATATAAAGGAGGATATCTCTAAACTATTAGGGAATCTGATATAAAGAAGGATATCTCTAAACTATTAAGGAATCTGATATACAAAAGGATATCTCTAAACTAGCAATCTGAGGGTATTTCATGTGAATGTTTTCTTTCCTGAACTGTGAAGTAAAATACAAGTGGGAAAGAATTGATGAATATGTAAACTGACAGAGTGGAACGTATTAATCAATGGTGCTGTGAATCTAGGTTCCTGCTTCTATAATGGCCACTGATTCGAAAGAAGTAAAAAAAAAGAAAGAAACCAGATAGGCTGCCATATGTGAAAATAGTGGCTTATAGTATATGGTAAATATTCTCTTAAAGTTTTGACAATTTTCAAGATATGAAGGTTTTTAGTCGCATTTAAATTGCAGTAATATTTTCGTGGGAAAATTATCTCTTTTGTTATTTAACACAAACTTTCTAATGGCCTTGTCCTATGTTATGGTATAAGTATTATATAATAAAATAGGAACAGATTTTTACTATATAAAGTTTTCTTATGCGTAAATTGTAAAGAGGTAATTAGGGTGATTTCAGGAAAAAACAAGGCTTACTGCTTGAATAAACACTGGGCTTTATTGGAAAAAAGTATTCACAGCCTGACCACCTTCCTCTTTTGCTGATGGCAGGGTGGACAAGTCTGTCTTCATAGGATGGAAACATGGTGTGAGTACCAGGTGCTTCAACAGGGCACAGCATCCTACTTGTGGCAGCCGAGTTCCCTTGGAAAGTGTACGAGCACAGTTGGAGCCAAGGTTTTCAGAGAGAGGGTGGAAAAATGAACTTTAGCAGCTAATCCAAAGACAGAAGCAAGACTGGAAGAAGAGATAATACTCCAAAGGACTCCAGTGGAACATGAACAAAAAAAGGAGGTTGTTAGAAGCAACTGTTGCAGCAGGTGCAGGATGTCCACAGTATGCCTGCTTGGACAGAATGGACTGATTGGCGATATTTTCTGAGTCAACCTGGGAAATTCTTCTGATTAATTCATTGATTCTAAAGTTTTTTAGTTTTCTGTGGTGTTTTGCTCTAGGAATGGGCTATGTCTGTGCTGATATATCAAGTACAATTGTTCAATTTACTCATGCAAGCGACTAACAGAGAACTGAAAAAGCCAATTACCAAATGGGATTCTCTAGCATCTATTATATAATGATGACCATATTTTTATTATAATAATAAAACTAGACATAATAATGCCTGCTAACATTTATGGGATGCTTAATTCTAGGCATTATGCTGAGAATATCTTATGCATTATTTTCTTTAGTTTTCTTAACACACTTAATAGGTTATTATTACTGTTATTATTATTCCTACACTAATAGGGAAGATATTATTAAAGTTTATGAAATGCTCATTACCAACTAAAGGTCACACATATTACAAGTGAGGAGCCCAGCTCTTGACCTAAGTCTTGTGACTCAAACACTACAATTGTTATATGATAATTTCCTCTTCATGGATGCTGATAGAATGTTACCAGAATGCTCTCCCATAGTAGGCACTCAATAAATGACTAACAGAAGAAAGGAAGGAAGGAAGGAAGGAAGGAAGGAAGGAAGGAAGGAAGGAAGGAACCATTACACATTTTTCATGTAAGAATTTTTACATGTGTCCCTTCACCACACCAATACTTTAACAAAGCTTTTTAAAACAGTTATCCATTGCCAAATATGCATATAGTTGTGAAATAAAGGGTGAGTGCATGGGCATTTAGGGGCTAAGGATAAGGTCTCATCAGCATAAGAGGTAGCAGGCAGAGATAGACCTGATGAAAGGGAAATCCAGACAAAGAGCACCAGTAAGAGCTGGCAGACTGTGACTGTGACACAGGCATATGCCCTTCCCTGGTTCTCTCTATAGGAAAACAAAATTATTTCAGAGAAAGCTGAACTTGAGTTTCCTGCTGTTGAATGTGAATAAAGAACTTAGTCATTGCATTAATAATAAAGGAAAAGTAATTATCAATGATACAAAGATATGAAACATGTATGTTACAAAAGCTTTTATATTTAACTCAGTTTCTTCCTTGGAGATGCAATGTCAACATTTTCCTAGGCTAAAAATAGGTAATCAAATCCTTGTATGTTGCTTAAGAAATATTTTTAATATGTGTGCATATATTAAACCTCAGAGAATTATGTTGATGAGATAATGCTTGAATTTCCATTTATCATTTAAAGCCAATGACTTAATTAAGCTTTGATAAATTTTCATTAATTATTTAACCTCAAAGAAAGCTTATAAGACACCCCAGAGTGCTTATTTCTAACTAATAGGTAGTGCAGGAAATAAATTTTATACAAACATTCATATAGTTTATTAATATTTAAGACTACACTTCTTGTTGCCAACTATTTTTAATAAAATGTATTATTTCAAATATATCAAAGAAAATTAGAACTTTGTTAAATGTTACTAACATCTGAGTCAACTACAAAACTATCACACTAAAATATAAGCAGTTTATTTTCAGTATCTTAAAACTGAGGAAAAAAATATTTCATGTCTTAGAATATCCTAGTTAAACTACATTTCACCAACAGGAATCCATTGTAGTGTTTTCATTTCAGTCTAGTCTAATCTTATTTTTTATTATATCATTTTTAATGTATAATTCTAGTCTTAATTGTTGTTTCTCTATCATTCTCCCAGGGTCCCTTTATGTCACTCATAATATTGCAGACATGGGAGGTGCTCCATCAAACCCAGAATGAAAGAATTTAATAATTGCATGAGATGTTAAACATTCCCTAGTTCATTCACCCACCCACACAATGATTGAAGCTCAATTAAGTAAATATGACCAAATTGAACACTAAAACAGTACCTCCCTTCCAATAAAAGAACATCTCAACCAATAGTTGCATTAGGTGTTAAATATCACCTATTTCATTCACCCGTGCAATGATTGATGCTCAATTAAATAAATATGACAAAATTGAACATTAAAAAAGTATTCCCCCCATAAAGGAACGTCTCAGCCACTCTATCTAATGCACCCACTTTACCAGGCACATTAACCTGACCAAACTAACTTGATTAGTCTCTTTCTAGTTGCCAAAGCCTAGAAAGATTTCAGTTGTAGTCTATTATTGATGACTGAAACAATAACAGTTTGAGTTATTTAAAACACAGAAAATTCAGAGGATAAGAAAAATTCCCAAAAGAGTATGTTATGGGCCAATCATGGTGACTCATGCTGCAATCGCAGTGCTTTGGATGACTGAGGCAGGAAGGTTGATTGAGGCCGGGAGTTTAAGATCAGCCTCAAAATAGCAAGACCACGTCTCTACCAAAAAAATAAATTAAATTAAATTAAAATTATCTAGGCATTGTGGTTGTGCATGTGCATGCCTGTAGTCCTAGCTACTCAGGGGACTAAAGTGGGAGGATTGCCTGAGCCCAAGATGTCAAAGGTTGCAATGAGCCCTGATCCTGCCACTGCTCCTCAGCCTGGGTGACAGAGAGAGACCCTATCTCTTTTAAAAAATGTGTGTTACAAACCAAATATTTGTGTCTATTTGTGTCCTCCCTCAATTCATATGTTGAAATTCACACTGTCAATGAGATGGTATTTGGAGTTAGGCCTTTGGGAGATGATTAGGTTTAGATGAGGTCATGAGGAAGGGACCCCATAATGGGATCAGTGTCCTCACAATAAAAGAAAAGCCTGGAGCTTGCTCTCTCTCTTTCTTTCTTTCTTTCTTTCTTTTTTTTTTTTTTTTTTTTTTTGAGACAGAGTCTCGCTCTGTCGCCCAGGCTGGAGTGCAGTGGCGCGATCTCAGCTCACTGCAAGCTCCACCTCCCGGGTTCAGGCCATTCTCCTGCCTCAGCCTCCCGAGTAGCTGGGACCAAAGGCGCCCGCCACCACGCCTGGCTAATTTTTTTGTATTTTTATTAGAGACGTGATTTCACCGTGTTAGCCAGGATGTTCTCCATCTCCTGACCTCTTGATCCACCCGCCTCGGCCTCCCAAAGTGCTGGGATTACAGGTGCTCTCTTTCTTAGTGGGGCAAAGAGGAGGTTATGTGAGTTCATATTGAGAAGGCACCACCTAGGAGCCAAAAGAAAGGGCTCAGAATGAAACCTACGATGTTAGCAGCTTAATCTTGGCCTTCCCAGTTTCCAGAATTGTGAGAGATACATTTCTATTGTGTAATCTACTCAGCCTATGGTATTTTGTTAGGCAACCAAGCTAAGAGTAAAAACTTAGGGAGCAGAAATTGACTAAAAAAAAGGAGGCAAAGATCTAAGTTGTAAGTTGAACATAAAATAAAAGTAATGGAAATAGACTACAAAGAGAACAAGGAGGATTCTGGGGAAAAAAAATGAAGCAAGACATTCAAATAAACCCTGATGTGTCTGAGTAGACTTGAATGGAGATAAAGGTAAATGATTAGACTGAACAATTCAAAGATGTCTCCAAAAAAAAAAAAAAAAAAACAGAACATTAATCATTAAATGAAATGGTCTAGTGAAATATCATTTGACCCTCGAAGATTTGCTTGTTCCATATGGAAATGTGACCAAAAGTTGAGTCAGTTGTTTTATTTAGTAAGACAAAATTTGGTTATGTATATTTTAGATTTTTTGGTCTGAAATATTGCTTAAACAGTAAAGATATTGCAGAATATAAATATACATTTGTATTGGTCTGCTTTCACAGTGCTCTGATGAAATACTTGACGCTGGGTGATTTATAAAGGAAAGAAGTTTAATTGACTCACAGTTCCACGTTGCTGGGGAGGCCTCAGGAAACTTAATCATGATGAAGGCAAAGGAGAAGCAAGCACCTTCTTCACAGGGCAGCAGGGGGGAGTGAGTGCCAGCAGGGAAAATACCAAATGCTTATAAAACCATCAGATCTTATGAGACTCACTCACTCTTACATGAAGCACATGCGGGAAACTGCCCCCAAGATCCAATTACCTCCACCTGGTCCTGCCCTTGACATATGGAGATTATGGGGATTACAATTCAAGATGAGATTTTGGGTGAGGACACAGCCAAACCATATCAACATTTACGTAATTATTTTTCAGAATTATTAATAACTTTCACTGGGCACACTGGCTCACACCTTTAATCCCAGCACTTTGTGAGACTGAGGACAGAGGATCACTTGAGGTCAGGAGTTAGAGACCAGCCTTGCCAACATGGTGAAACCCCGTCTCTACTAAAAATACAAAAATTAGCCAGGCATGGTGGCACATGTCTGTAATCCCAGCTACTCGGGAGACTGAGGCTGGAGAATCCCTTGAACCTGAGAGGCAGAGGTTGTAGTGAGCCAAGATCCCACCACTGAACTCCAGCCTGGGCGACAGAATGAGACTCTGTCTCAAAAAAAAAAAGAATTATTAATAACCTTTATTTTTTAAAGAATCTGGGTGATTTCAAAAAATAGAGATACAAGGGGCCAGGCGTGGTGGCTCATGCCTGTAATCCCAGCATTTTGGGAGGCCAAGGTGGGCAGATCACCTGAGCTCAAGAGTTTGAGACCAGCCTGGCCAACATGGTGAAATCCCATCTCTACTAAAAGATACAAAAATTAGCCGGGCGTGGTCGTGGGTGCCTGTAATTCCAGCTATTCGAGAGGCTGAGGCAGGAGAATTTATTGAACCCAGGAGATGGAGGTTGCAGTGAGCTGACACGGTTCCACTGCACTCCAGCCTGGGTGACAGAGTGAGACTCTGTCTCAAAAAAATAAAATAAAAAAATAAATAGAAATACAAGAATTAAGTATGCATTCTTTATAATCAAGTAAAATATATAAATGTAAAACATCAGTTAAGTTTTTCTCACATTGCATTCAGTGCTGGTAATAACTGAAGAAATCTAATAGCTCTTATTGAAACATGTTCACTGCCTTTCTTCTAATTCATTAATTTTCTCCCCTACTGTGTCCATTCTGCTATGAAATTTATCCTTTGAATCCTTAATTATTACATTCTTCATTTTGTAATCTATCTTATAGGACATGGTAATCACAGCTCTTTGTAAGTTTAATCTCAACATCTTTGATAACTTGGTCATAATTATTATTTTCTTTTCACTTTAAATGACTTTTCTAGCTATTTTTAGTGGGAGTACTTGTCTGCTGCAAGCTGTTTTAACAGGGTAGGAGGCAGATGTGAGTCCCTAGTAACAATCTCCAGAGCTCATTATTGTTAAGTGTTAGCTATTACACAGGTATTAGGGTAGATATTAATATGTTTTCAGACCTAAAATACAGATTCTTTGAAGGACAGCTGTCTTTAGTTACTTTAAGTATTCATATTGCTTTAAAATACTTCTAATACCAGAATCAATTCCAGATCAGCAAGCACAGCTTCTAGTTAACGCTTTCCCATGATAAAATCCTGTGCCAACTTGATGAAAAGAAAAGCCATGGTTTTTCTCCTTAATGACGCTTACTTTTCCCTTGAATAAATCTCTGTGGGTAGATCTTTCAAATTGTTGACATGTTAATTCCACCTCCTTAGGAATTTAATTTACTGGCTATATATTCTGTACCTTTCTTAATTCTTGAATCAGCATATCATGATGGGTTTCTTAGGAGTTTACAGGCTGGGTTTTCTAGCCCAAAATATTCCCAATGAAGTGGCCCAGTGTAAAGTGAGATTGAAGTTGTGCCTCAAGCAAAATATATTAGTTTACATTCATAAATGATAAGTGAAGCATATCATGGTTGCTTACATCCATGTGATATACTGAATGCTGTTTCACTCCCACTTGACTGGGCCTTCCCGCTCTCATCTTCCCTCATAATTAGATGTGGTAGCTTCCAATGTCAACTTTTTGGCCTCCTTTTCCCTAATGTCTCATACCTGCCCGGACTCTTATCCTGAATCTTTCTTTTTGTGCCTTCTCTTTCTTCCTGTAGCTGAGTTGCTGAGTGCAATCACACACACATGCACACACACACACGTGCCTTTGTATTGGGGATACTGCAGATTCATGGGCTGTAATTTCAACTGCATCCTCAGTCCTGTTCTGAAAATCAATCCATAGAATTTGGAAAAGTTTTTTCTTTTTTCTTTGGAAAATAGTCATTTAAAAAACCACATTCTTGTGAAGGAATGCATGATCCTGATGTAAAGGTTGTGATCTAATCAGGGAATCAATAGGAGTGAAGGTAGAGGGTCTCCGTGGCCACTACCAGACTATAATGAAGGAGCTGCACCAAATGTATTACAAACATCTGGGTGGATGCAGGTGACGGCAGAAGAAATGGTCAGAAGGCACCAATAGGGTGGATCTTCATGTCCCTTGTTCCAGACAGTAACATTTTAACCAGAAAACAGTGCCAACAACAAACTGCCTCTCTTCCTGAAGAGGGCTGGTCACTGGCTGCCCAGTGTCCCTGAGTCCTAGAGGCACATGACGCATGGCCAGGGTCAGCCAGTGTCCTCCTAGATGTGGACGGCCATGTTGTCCAAATCTCAGAGAAGGATAATGTGCCTCTGACTAGATTAGTGAGTGACTAGGTCCTTGAGTATTTCTGAGAGGTGAAACATAAAACCCTCTTCTAAGAAAGAAGCACAGGAATACTGGTCAGAACATGCTGTGGGGTTTTCTGTGCATGGTGCATGATGAAACTGAGAATAGCAGAACTCTCTGAAAACCTCAGCGGTTCTGTCATTAATTTGGCTATGACATTGGCCCAGATGCTAAATAGTTTAGCTAAATAGTTTCTATGCCCTTTGGGGTCACAGAAAGCCTGAGTACATGCCAGGTAAACTCCTAAAACCCTCACCAGACAACTGTGGAAATGTTTTCTGATTTACACTCTGCTACCTATAACCTGGGAAGCTTTACACTCCAGAAATGTGGGTCTGGATTGTTTAAGACTGTGATTAGCAGGCACACAATTCTCCCTTCCAATCAAGGAGGTCCTTAGAAATATTCCCACAATGGAATTGATGCTGGTCCAAGCGGCTGCTTGCCTGATCTCTTCTCTTAGAGGCTCCAAACCTCAACCTGAGACCCCCAAAGCTTTGATATGCCTCTCAGAGGTTCTCATTTAGTTTTCATCTTCTTTCCTGTACAGATGCAGAATTTAGCACATATCCCGGGGCACAAGCCCCAAGCCTCTTTCTCTCTCTGCAGTTTTGGGAGATTTCCAACAGTTTTGCTGGTCTCTTGTCCCCAGCAGCCGTCGTCTCCTGGTGCAAATCTGGATACTCAGTTGTGTTCAACATCTGTAAATGTCAAGGGAGAAAAGCAAGGGAGGACTGTGGCCTCACCTGGGCAGTCTTTCTCCCTCTCTAGCCTTAGCTTTTTAGCGCTGTTTGCTTCCACAGACTTTGGCCATTCACGGAAACATGCCTGTGCTTTAGTCTACTCTTTGAGTTATTCTTGGCATGAGTATTGCTGTGCCACTAGCTTCTCCCTCTGACACCAGTGAAAGTCTACTGTATATATGTGTATGAAATAAAATATCTCATGAGCTCACAATGATACTTGTAATTCAAATTTAGGACTAGAGTATTTTTATATAGCCTCATCTACTTTACATTGACACCCTTATTTCCTTCCCTACAGAAAATCACAGTTCCAAATGACACCAACAAAATTATTAAATTTGTTTTATCCCACACCCTCATGTCAAAGAAAGAAACTAAAAATATGAATGCCACCACTAACGATATGATTACTGTAAAGAATCATTATTATCATTATTATTAGTTTGCCATTCTATTTGTTCTTAGCATTGATTCTACTAGGATTATGCAGCTTAATACTTCATTCCATTGTGGATAAGCTGAATTTAAAGTGTAATAAAGAGAGAGATGGTGAGTGATTCAACAACCTTACTGGTTGCAATGGAAATTAGAAGATATTTAAATAAATAGAATTAGGTTATCCAATAAACTGGGAATAATTTAATGCCATGTTTATAATACTATATAAAAAGGGTTAAATTTTATGTTCTCCCTCTCTCTATATATAGATATATATGCATTAAAGACATAAATTAATAAAACAAAACAACAGCATTACAAAAAAACCCTGTATCTTGGGTAAGAACATTTTTTCAAACACTTCAAAATAATCATAAATAATACAGCAAAATAAATTTACAACTATACTTTTAAAAAGCATTCAGCACAAAATAGTATGTAGTTGCAAATGCTAAAAGAAAAATGTAAAAACATTTTGAATATAGATATATATGAGGGATTTACATCTGGAATCAGTTCTGATGGCATTTCAAGCTAATTAGAAGCACTCAAATAAAAATAAGTTGAAAAGTAGGCAAGATATATATATACACACATATATATGCATATTTATATACATATATATATATATATGAGCAGGAAATTCAAAAAACATGGCTCCAAAATGACCAGTGCAATAATAAAAAGTTGCTCAATTTTATTAGACAAAGGAATACTGGATATTAAAATTATAACGAGCTAATGTATTCTCTCAATTGTTGACATAAATGAGCCCTTTAACAATACTAAGTGTTGGTGATAAAGTGGAGCAGGGAAATGGTCATTTTTGGCCTACAGTGTAAATTGGTCTATCACTTTGAAGGATAATTAGGAAGAGTGTAGTAAAACTGAAGCTGGACAGACCCTGTAACCTCATACTTACCATTCTAGTATCCACATGAGTGAGAGGAGCATGTATAAGTCTAGTTGTTGGACCAACAAGAAAAAAAATGTCAATGATCGACAGGCAAATGGACAGTAAAATGAAAAATAAAATATGGCACATTCATATGATGGAGCATTAACTGTGTAGTGGATGATATATATGTACAGTTTTCAGTTTTTAAGAGGAAAAATAATATAATAAAAATAACTAAAGCATTAGGAATAATTGATATTTAAAAGTTGCATTTGTTTGGTTTGTTGGGCTTTACTTTTGTATCCTTTAAATAAACAAAAGGTATTTTATTTATGTGCTTAGAAAGATGGTGCTATTTAAATATATAATTTTGGTATTAAAAATACCAAATATATTGCATTTCTGTAATTTTATCATCTATGCCCTAAATAAAATCATATTTATATGCAGCAATGATAATTCTCTAAAAAATAAAAATGGCTTTAGATGTGTCTTTCAACTCACCCCTTTTCAATGACAATATATATATCACATGAAAGGATAACAGATACATTCTTCTGTAAATTCAAGCTGCCCCGCCCATTTAATGAGTAGAAGACTGGGGTTGGTTTTTTGGTTTTTTTTTTTTTTTTTTTTTAAAAGGTAAAGAAGAGGAGACAATGCTTGAAGCATGTTTGAAGTTAAAATCATGAATCATGAAATAGTGTAAGATATTATTTTATTTTTTATTTTTATTATTAGTATTATTTTCTTTATAGACATGAGGTCTCACTATATTGCCCAGGCTGGTCTCTAACTCCTGAACTCAAGTGACCCTCTCGCCTCAGCCTTCCCAAGTGCTAGGATTACAGGAGTGAGCCACCATGCCCAACCCTAGTATAAGATATAAAATAATGCCATAGTAATTTATAGTATTCAAAACTGAAAAAAAAGTATGCATTCTAGCAATTCGTTTTTTAAGTGACCTACCACACAACAGAAGAAAGGTAAGATTTAGTCATCACATTTTAGGGATGCAGTTTTTGAAATAAAATTAACATTCACCTTTATAACTCAAAAAATAATGACATATTAATACACTAGTTACATAAATATTGTTGCTTCTCAGTCATAAGAATGACTTGTTTGGCTGTTAATGTCCTACTCATTATATAACAATACCTTAGAGGATTTGCATAATAGGGTTGCTTAATATACCCTGATATTAGAGAGTCCTAAGGGTGTGAAAGTCTGTCACACAACTTCAGCATTGCTCACCCAACATCTCCCCACCATAGAATTTGCTCCTTTGATTTGTCATCATGGCTTCCCTTTTTGCAGATTATGTTGTTGCTTTTGGCCACACGCAGACCTCTCTTCTGTCTGCCTTCTTCCCCAAGGGTCCCTGTATCTTTTCTATGGAAAATAATACTTAAAGTCAAACCTGGGACGTAAGGCAGTATATTACATTGGTCCAAATGAGCACAGGGGTAAGTAAAGTGGAAAGAGAAGAGGTATCACACATAGTACGTCAGAGATGGAAAAAGAGGCCTGGATCAACAACCAAGGTCCAGAATTCACACCAATGTCTGTGACTCACTCTGCAGCGTTAAAACATGTTCTCATATTAGTTTTTAGTAATCCATACCTCCCTTTTTTTTTAACTCTAGTTTTCTATGTCTCTGGCAACTTCTGTTTATCACACTATATATTAACATGAGAAATTATGTCTTTGAATTTCAGCGCTGCCTGTGGAAGTCTCCATGTTGTCTTTCTTCTACACAAACTTTGTCCCAATTATCTTGGAATTGCCCCCAAGATATGCAGGATCCTTGTACTGTCTCAAAAACAAAGCACTGGAAAGAAAAATTATTCAAGAATTGTCAAGTGTGGCATGTATGATATTACAAATAAAATTCCCAGACACTTCATATAAGATAATAATGAAAAGATTGATATGGAGAAATATTCTCAAAATCTTGCTCAGAATATTTTTTTAGACTTGACTTTCTTTTCTGTATTTTTCCTTTCCTCTATGACATTATTCATTTAAAAAATTATAAGTGGCATTATTGTTTATCATTTTGTTCCTTCTGCTTAAGATTATTTAGTATTTTTTTGACTAATGTTATTTCACTTTTCCATTCTACAGCTGTTTTCCAACATATGAATGTATTCAATAATACCTTATTTCTTTGTTCCAGACCTCAGCCTAGTTGCCCCAAAAAGCTTATGAATGAAGAAAATGCTGTCCGGGTTTGTTTCTTTGTTTTTGGATAAACAGCTTAGATATATAGCAAATGCATATTTTAAAATTTTGAAGTTTTCTGAAAAAATTTATTGTCTCAGCTTCAATTTGAGAGAGACCCTAGGATGCATAAAAATAACTATTATGTCAGTGGCACAATACCCTTGATATTCCCCAAACCAAACTATTGAAAAATTAGCTCAAAATTAATGCTAAAAAATAAAAGCAATAGTAAAAATATCAAAATTTACAAAGTTGACCTTTCAAAGTGTTTGTTGCTTCTGAAATAAAAACTTCTCCACAAGGATGAATTCACCAAAAGCACAAGTATACAACCCCAATTCCAATCCCATAGTCACATTACATTAGAAACCCTATAGCATCTCCATAAATAATTCCAAGATATCATTGATACATGCCAGGAACATTTGGAAAATGCCTGAGATGGCAGATAATGAAAGAAAACAACAGGTATGTTCTCAGTTGTCTGTTTAGCAAATATCTAAAATTATGAATAGACCAAAATACACCATGGGTGTGCTTATGGTATAGACTATAACTATGTATTTGTAAATTACATTTTGTGGTAAACCACGGGACACCAAAGCACTAGACCACAATGTAAAAAGTAAAATCCACAAAAATAACAAATTCATAACACATTTTTTTCCATCAGGAAAAAGCCAGAGGTTAGAGACTAGAGACGTATCAAGACTTTGGCGTTCTCTCTCCAGCACTCAGTCGGGGCTGTAGTATGAACTGAGATGGCGCCACTATCGTGGCTTCCCCCCAAGTCACCATGCATGGAAATGCTGATGTTTATTTTATACAACACTTAGTCTACCTTAGCAAATACAGGAATTTATATCATGAAAGGCATGTTGCTAAAAATAAAAATTAAAAAAATTAAGCAAGTGGTATTGGCTTAGTAGCACTGGGTATTCAGTTGATAGAAAAAGAATAGATATTCCAGCCTGGGAAGCAGAGGATCTGTATTATGCAGGAGGAAATCTTTGACTAATCTATGGTCAGACATATAATAGCTAGAGGGAAAACCACATGCTGCCTGATGCTCTGATCATAGCAACAGTGATTAGAAAGAGTGAAAGTCTTTGAAAACATTGCAAACAAGAGGTGAAGTCAGGCGAGCTTTGTGCAGCTTTCATGCAGAGATGGATGAGAAAAAAGAGAGTGCAAAGAACAAGATGATGTTGCAATGGACTCCAAATTGTAGGAATCAGGTTCAGAACAATTCCTCGGTGACAGAGATCCAGCAACTCAGTTAAATAAAGTGACATTCTCCCTGGAAAAGCACATCACAGAATGGACAAATACGCTTCTGTTATCATGGTGCTTATATTCTTTGGGGAAAGGGAAACAGTTGAGTCAACAAGAAAGTAATTAATAGTAACAACTGTGTAAGCAATTTTAAATGAAGGATGCAGCTTGAGCATCTTTGCATAGATCATATAGACCCTCCTGTGATAATAGTTAAAATGCTACCTGAATTGAACATGAGGATTCTCATATGACAAGAGAAATGCTTCTCGGCAAAAAATAAAATTAGGTGCAAAGGTAGAAACTTGTTTGGGCTTTTCAAGGAAAAAGCAGCCATTGTGCCCTGGGAGAAAGGAGCCCTGGGGAAAGGGGTGTTCAGTGAGACCCCTCAGGTGAGACCCCTCAGAGTTACCTTTTGCAGAGTGACTCTCATTGCTGGATGAAGTTTCTTCTGCAGTAAATACAGAGGAACATGTCAGTCAGTGTAAGGGACATAGAGAGCCTTGCAATCTCAGACAAAATGCCCAAAGGCATTCTCAGTAACAGGTTAGAATAGAGCTTGCACTCTCTAAACATTTTTTTAAATGACCGTGACACACCTCGTAACTGGAACTTTGTTAATGAACGCTTTACAGGAACTCATGGAAGAATAGATCACTTTAATGTATTTCATGACTTCAGATGAGTTTATCCTTTTATACGTGGCCTGATATATGTTCAGACTTTATCTGTAGACACAGGTAAAGTAATTAAAGGTGCAAAGTTGTTGAAGAGAGTAAAAAAGGAAGATCCCTCTGAATGTAAAAGATAATATGATTGACTATAAAATTAGGGGTTTAGGCAATAAACCTGATGCAAAGCTTCCTTGGATCTATTCCCTTCGGTGGCTGAGGCACAGCTTTGAAATCAAGTAGACAGATGCTGAAGGAAGTGTATTGTTCAATTAGGTGAGGGTGCAAGCAGAAATAATGCTTTAATTCCACTCTGCTACCAAGCAGATGCCAGCACGCTGGAGCATGGAGGACCTGCGCATCCCCGTGCTCATCTCCAGTCGCCATTTTTCTCCCTCTCGCCCACCTCCCCACCTCCAGCACATCTAATGTAGCTGGCCAGAGGGATTATATTTGGTGGACTGAAAACAAATTTCTTTCCTGTTTTTCCCATTTGAACTGTAAGTTTTGCTTTCCACTGGTCCCCAAAGTGTCAAAATCCACCAGGTTTGTTCCCAGTGCCTCTTCATTTCCAGCACAATGAGGTTCAGTGTCTGAGGACCAGCAGCATCGCCTGGAGGAAGACCGTCCTACAGTGGGAGAAGTCGTAGAGCAGAACTCGCTGACACAGTGACTTTTTCCACATCTTCAAGTCTCCATAGACGGCTGTCACAACTCCTTTCTTTGTAGAAATCATGAGTGACATCAGTGATATGCATTTGGGGAGGCTCACGCCTTCCTTGTGCAGCTAGCAGTCTTAATGCTCCCCGCAAATTTTACGAGTGTCAGTGGATGCCATTTCTCCACAATAACCCACACGTTTTAACTACAGATAATCAATCCTACTTTACAGATACTTTCACAAGTTTTCAAGAAAAAAAATCTTAAGTGGTTTAACTTCTAGAAATTTTTTAAGCATCTAGAGTCATTTATGCTAGCACTTACCATCAAGACACAAAAATCAGAGTGGTGTGCTTGTAACTATTATGAATAATAAATGGACATTTGGACGGCTTTTAAACTGTAAGTGATATGCTTTTGGAAGCATGCATTTATTTTTATATAACTTTTTAGATAAATGTTATGAATATATAAAACTAGGGTATCAAATATTTATCACATAATTGCTATCATTGTTTTTTAATGTAATCCAACACATTCCAGGGAGAACAACATGCTGATTTTGTTAGCACATAAAGTGACTGATGTTTTCTGAATAAAGCAATAGCAATTAAAAGTGAAGACACTGAAATATATGAGGCCAGAGTAAATAATGACAGAATAAAAAACATTATATTCTGGCTTGGCAGTGGATTAAAGACTTTAATTATTTTATTTGTTACAATTTTTCAAAATTGAAGGCATTAGCTCAAAATTTAGAATTTTAATGTAGCCATTAACCTAACAAAAGGAAATTATGTATGGACATTGTGTGTTTGAAGAAATCAAATCACATAAAGTTGAGGGGAAAATGTACTTCTCTAAACTTCATCTAAACCTCTCAAATGAGAAAAATCTAAATCCTGAAAAATAGGCTATGTTGCTTATTTTTATTTTTTAACTTATGAAGAAAAATTCTTGAAATTTGAAGAGCAGTTTTCCAATGAGAAGAGCATATGTATCCAACCTCATTCAGTGTTTATTTTTTTAAAACAAATATTTAATTTTCAGTTCTAGCTTTGAGAAGTTTTCTGTGGGAATCTGTGATCTCCTAATCTCTCAAGAGAAGGGCCCTCATCAGATGCAAAATCTTCAAGAAGAGGGTCCTTGTATCTTCCTGGCTCTCACAGGATTGCCCTGGGGGACAAATCAAGAGAGCTGTATGCAGCTCCTATAAACTCTGAGGACTTTTATAAATACTTTCTCGATATAGAGTAAAAGGAATTTTTTTTTCCTGTGTACTCTATAAAAGCAAAATATTAAGTGAATGTCTGAACAATTCAGAATGACAGATTTAAACATCCAACAATGTGTTTTAGGATTGTTGTTAAGTAGAAAGTGCAAATTCCAAGATGACTGAACAAGTAAACAATCACACTCATATCTGATTTTTTTTGACAAAATGGTGTGACTAGTTGAAAACTTGAAAAATTTATTACAATAAATATTTAATTTTAAACAACATTCCAAAATACAAAAAGTCTAAAAATACTGAAGAGCTTTCCTTTCTGAAACAAAACAAAACATTTGTTTGATTAGGTTGATAATTTCTTTCTTGAATCAGCGTGAGGGTTGTTCAAAGTGGGAGGTAAGCCTCAGGATCCAGAAGTTAAGACAGAAGAAAACAAATAAACAAATTTGAAGACTCACACCTTACAATTGTAATGAATTTTATGTGGATACAGCGGGTACATTTGGATGACCATGGGGGGAGAGTGAGTGGTTGGTGGATGAAACTCTGAGGCCAACAGAGCAAACCCAGCAATATGAATGGGAAATTAAATGCATGCAGGAAGTTAGAGTGACCGACAAAGAGTCCTCTGGTAGCTGCTGTGACCTGGGCTGGGAGATAGGAGATTGTCACCACAAGGAGCTCTGTATGTAATCAGCGTGGTCAGGAACAGGGAGAGGAGTGAGTGTTGTGTATGAGGAGATCAGTGTCAGTACATGCTGACACTTGCAGCCACGTGTCTTGGTCTAGGGTTTCTTCCCTGTGTTGGCACTGATGATGTGATATATAGAACTTAATAGGTCTGTAGGTGTAGGTTGAAAGGGGTAGTTTTCCTGAGTAAATTTAGATCTTCTGTGTAATGAAAGAGCCAAATTTACTCAGAGATAAATTAAAGGTGTGCTGGCATAAGAAGACATTGTTATAGAAGAATAATAAGGAAATACATTTGATGACCCAAGCTATCCACATTCATCCTGGACCCTGAGAAGAAAAGCACATTTTACTGTCTACATTAACATGACTTGGCTATTCAGTTGTCTTCAGTGGGTCTCCTTTTCAGGGACTGTGCAGCTCCAGCACATGTTTGATTTTTCATTCCAGGAATGTTGAGAAAGACCCATCAACCTTTCCATGGGAAGCATCAATAGTCAGCATGTGCCAGAGGATTCTTTTAATCCTCCTCTCAAAATCACCACCTTGTTGTTATATCCACCAATCCTGAGCTGTTGGATCATGATCCATACCCAGTCCTAATAAAGCACCCGTTTTGAAAGTTATGCTTTATATCACACTTCCAATTATCAAGGAATTACCATCTTACTGTCTCCCTGCAAACCCTGCCACCAGGGACTGGCACAGCTTTGTGAGGCGGTGTTCATCCTTACCTCGGTGAGAAGTAAACTTGGCTTTGTCTTAGCAGTTTGTGTCGGTGATATCTGGGGAGCCAGGTTTGACAAATGTCTAGAAGTAATAGAGTTCCACAAAATACTCAATAACAATCTTTATTGTAGAACAAAGTTTATGAAGTCTCATTTCATAATACTTATTTAATTTCTTCTTCCTGAAAACAACACATTTGTAAAACAATAGGAGTTTTATTGGTTTATTTATTTATGTTGGTAGAAAAACATCTGGTAAATGCTTTATTAAATAGAAAAAACTATTGTAACAAAACATCAGCCATCTTGCATCTTTAGGTATCTGGAAGTAAAAACGTAGCAGTCATGAACTATAGAAAATGGAAAAACCTATTTATGGCGGTGGTTGCACTAATGGAGTCTGGTTTTAAAATATTTATTGTTAAGAGAGACTGAGTTCTTCAACACGGCACAGATAAGAACATAGTTTTCGCATTCATGGTGCCAAATTCTTCTTAGTGCACTATACAATCTACACTTTTAAAATAAAAATAATAATTTTTATAGTGATTTTAAACTGCTAGAAACCTTTAACCATTAAAGATGTGTGTGTGTGTGTGTGTGTGTGTGTGTATTCTTAGGAGGCCTATCTTAAAAATATATTCATTTAAAAATACAAGCTCAAGTAGGAACTAAATAAGCATCAACTGAAATAAATATGGAAAGAAATAGAAAAATCAAAAATTGTTGGTGATTATTAGTACACCCCTTCAAAAAACTATGAGATTAATTGGATAATCAACAATAATCAGAGCTATTAAAGATATAAATGATAGAAATATTATATTCAAGCTCTTACGTTTTGGATAACACATTTTTTAATCAGGAATAGAAATTTACAAAATGTTTCCATATCTGTATTTAACACAGGAAACTTCAACAAATTCCAAAAAACAATGTTCAGGGCCATACTGTTGTACTCACTTCAGTGGGTGCCTTTCATGTAGAATATAACTGAGATTTCCTAGAGTTAAACAGAGTTGTGATTCTCAATGTCATGCAGTAAAGTTCCTGTAACCAAAAAGCATTAAGTTTAAAAATTAATAAAGTTAATTGAATAAGCTTAAGAGATTGGGAACTAAATAGCATTTTATTAAGCAACGTCTAAGTCAGGAGGATCAGAAAAATAATCAAGAAATATAAGCGCAAAATAATAATAAAAATGAGTCAAGTTAAAATGTCACTTAGAAGATAATTAATAGTGTTAAAATTATCAGGAAACTAGAAATGAATGAGCTAATCCTAAACCTGTAGAAGTTGGAAAAAAAATAGAAAACAAGAAATAAGGAAAAGTAGCAATGACTAAAATCAATAAACTGGAGCAGAAGGAAAAAAACAGATAAGAAGAACAAAACCATAGTTATATAGCCATAGTCTCTGAAAAGTCCAGTAATATAAACATCTGATGAGGCTGATCACCAAATAAGAGAAATAAACCAAATAAAAAAATTTAAAATAATGACAAAATACTACAAAATGAAAATTAAATTAGGTGGATGAGTACCAAGAAAATTATAATGCACCAAAATTGGTACAAAAAATGTAAATAGACCAAAACTAAGCTATTACAAAAATGAAATTATGGGAATAAAAGTTGTTCCCTCCCCAAATTTTATATCTTCCAAAAAATTATTTCCTACCTTTTGTGACTCTTTGTCTCACAAAATAGAAAAAGAAAAATAGAAAGCTGTTCAGATTCTTTTAAGAGGCTACTATATTCTTGATTCCAAATCCACATACATGTATAAGGATAATACAAGAAAATAAAACTGACTAATTTGTAGACATAAATGACTAAATATTAACTAAACAAGTCTAGACATATATATCAAACAGCAATGTGTTATGATCAAATTGGTCTGATTCCAATATAAACATTATTCAAGAACAGAAATAATGAATCACTGTTTTTATCATACTAATACACTAGAGGAAAAAATATTATATAGATACTGAGAGAATATTTGATGAAATTCAATAAATAAAACATCTTAGTAAGCTAGGAGCAAAAAAGGGAATGTCCCAATATGGCAAGAATTACGTAAAAAAATAAAAATCTACTTCAACTGCATTTGAAACTTTAGAACCGCCCCCTAGTAACAGCCACAAGGGAAGTCTGCCCATTAGCAAAATGACTGTCTTCTGTGGTCTGTGTGTCTTTGCCAATACTACAGGAAAATTTTAAGAAACAGTCATGAGAATTGAAAGGAGAGAGATGTGCAATAGTGACAATCCATGAAATACTGTCTTTGTGAGTTTAATATACCACAAAAGAAAGCCTGAGTTACTTAGAGTTGCTTTTTTAGTTTGGTAGAATGTTTGAGCAATAGATGGGTAATCAAAAAAGAGAAATCGTTGCAGGTGCTAGAGTTGAGGAATTCATGTACATTGCTATTTAGAGATTTAGTTCTCTCTGGGGTAAAATCATGCACAAACATTTGACCTGAAATCCACTTTTTATAAGGCTAATGAGGGCAACATTACTTATATTCATCATAGGGTCTGTGCCTATTATCTATTTATCTACCTACTTACCTATCATCTACAGCTATATGCTCTTTATGTGTGTATTTCTATAATACCTGGGGAGGAAAGACATTGAGAACCCTCCCTTTTCATTTTGAAGTTTAATATTATCAAAACTTGTCTGACTTGCTGGCAGGAAAGGGTCCTACATTACAATTAAACATGCTATGGAGAGGTGTCAGGCTCAATACTAAGTGTGTAGTGTGAATTTATTTCCCTGGCAGCATGCGCTGTATTTAGCAACCGTAGATCTGCTAATCCTGGCATGGTAGTTGTGCTCTGAACATGCAGCTAAAAGAACAGAGGCTGAACACTGGAGTGTAAACAGAGAAACAGGAGACACCACTACCCCCGCAGAATGGACAGATGAGCAAGAACAACCCTGACAGCGGGCATTTAGGACACACTATATTGTAGAAGGAGCATTAAACAAACAAACAACAACAACAAAAAAAGCAGGGCAAGCTACTGGGGTGATCAGATGTTGTAGAACTCTTGCCAACTGCTGTTTGCAAACCAGTTTATAAATCCTTTCAAAGTGGAAATGTGGATTCTGTGCCATATTATAGGAATGTGGAGGCTTAATTAATTGGATCTGAAAAAAATAAAATTGGCAGAAGGGGAAATGATTATTTAAAAATATTGAATTTGTCTAAATATACTTATTCTATTAATATACCCAGGAGCTAGATTACTAACATTTTTCATTGCAGTAGTAGCAATAAAATTACAGATCAATTACCTTAACACTGTCCTTCTAAAATGATATTACATAAGATTATCTGTCAAATGAATAAAGCATAACTTTTAAAAAATGCTTAAATTATTAGATATAATTTGTGCAATTTGAAATACTAAATAGTTAAAAATGTGTATTCCCTTATATATGATGTCTTATGAAGTTCTTGAATTACTAATATTTTATAAAGTTTTAACAGAACAACGTGTAATTTTCCATTGAAGTGGGACAACTTTTATCCCACACTCTAGCAAAGTAGAAGGCAGCTGCTAAGCTTCAGAATAAGGGGGGTTTGTTTTTGTTTTTGTTTCAGTCAAACTGCCTGGCAACCTTACTAGCTATGTAACCTTGGACAAACCTGACAGCTTCCCTAACTTTAGTTAATTTATCCATGGAATGTGTTATGAAGATTTAGTAATATAAAAAGGGTTAAAGTTCTAAACCTACCAGGCATACGATAGACCATTTGTGGTAAGCATTACTCAGAGACTGACCTGGATTGAGACCCGAGGCAGCATTACATTTCTGAGTAGGTACTTCTTGGCAATCTTGCCTTGTATCTGTTGGCTAATCCATCACCGGCTATGAGGAAGGAACAGCTGGGATACCTCACTACACTCTCTCATTTCTTCTTTCCTCCTCTGGTACTAAGTCTGCCTGAAGTGTAGAATGTTGCAACCACCATAGGAGAGTGCAGGCTTAGATGAGTAAGGCCAGCATGAGGCATCACAGCATGGTGCAAAAACGAAAAGAAAGCAAAACTGCCCTGGGGTTCTGGAGAGATTATATCTAACCAAACCTCTGCCACTATCTTCATGGCATTCTATACATTTCTTAACTTTTCCGATTTCCATTTTTCTCATACTTAAAGTTAAGAAGGTTTACCATTGTTGTTCGTTAATATTTTAGGAGTTATACACTAGTATTAGATGAGAAAAATAAAAGGTCACAAGAAGTTTCAGGAAAAAAGCAAATTAATCATTCTTTCCTGGTGACATAAGAGCTTGCCTTGAAGCAACTTGAATGAAAGATGATAAAAAATATGCCAGTCTGATTGTTATGCTTTTGTAAGTGAATTGTTCCTTCTTTCTAAAAGATACTAGAATGCTTTCTTTGTCTTTGATCTATTTAAAGCTTACTGTAACATTTAAGGTAGGTTTTTCCTTGGATACTCTATGAATCTTCTCATGGAGATAATGGTCAACTGTGATGTGTCAAAGACAAAATTATAACAAATTTAAAGATATAATTGGCTTTTATTGACAATTCTAGAATCAGGCAACATTGCATTGTATCAAATAGAATAGGTATTCTGATGAGCTGAGCAGAGGGGATTAGCATTGGAGAAAGAAAAGGCTAAAGAAAGCAGAAATAAGGTCATTTCAGTTACTTGCCTTATTGAGTTAAAATAGAGGGTACTTCTTTGTCATGACAGCTCAGGGAAAATGGGCCCCTTCTGATTAGTTGCTGTGACTTTCCTGTTTTTCTTTTTCTTTTTTCTTTTTTTTTTTGAAAACTGGCCCATTTCAGTTTGAATACATGGCACCTAGCATGAGTGACTCTATTCTGGTTTGGTCTGGTCTGTTGGGTCCTAGTACAGGAGCCCACTCCAAAATAATGATATCCCAAAAATGTTGTTCAAACTCCCCTCTTTTGGTCAGACACTCATGTGAGTGAATCATAGGACCTTATGTTACTCTCAGTTGCCACCATTCTGGGTTTTGGTCTTAACATGTCATTCATATGTTGTCACATGTTTCTTTGAGATTTTGTGACTTGAGACAGAGGGAGACCATTTGGTGTTAAACAGATGGCTGTGTGCAGGTATTTAAAACTTTTTGACAGGTGACAGTGCACCAGGGAGACTACTATTATGACTACCAGGAGGATAATTTCAAGAGTTTGGCATATGCTCCTTAGCCAGGGTCCTCATGAGTAAAACAAACTAAAATCAACAAAAGAAAAACAAATGTTAATGATGAAGATAACTATAAATTGAGTCTCTGAGTCCGGAGGGCACTCAGTTGAAATTTTTAGATTTGAGCCTGAGGAATATTTTTCTGCTCCGCAGGTTGAATGTCTCTGTATTGCTTCATTCTCACACTGCTATAAAGTACTACCTGAGACTGGGTAATTTATAAAGAAAAAAGGTTTAATTGACTCACAGTTCTGCAGGCTGTAAGAAGGAATGGTTGGGGAGGTCTCAGGAAACCTACAATCATGCTGGAAGGGCAAAGGGACACAAGTACATCTTCATATAGCAGAGCAGGGGAGAGAGAGCAGAGGGAGAGGTACTACATATTTTCAAAAACCCGGACCTCATGAGAACTCACGCAGTATCACAAGAATAGCAAGGGGGACATCTGCCCACATGATCCAATCACCAGGTCCCTCCCCCCACACTGGGGATTACAAGTCAACATGAGATTTGGATGGGGGCACAGAGCCAAACCATATCAATCTCCAGTTATGGCATTGAGCATTTTGGTGAACTCTCTGAGTGAACTGCACGTTAGGCACAAGCCGCTGAAATTTACTTCAAGCTGTCCAGCTTCAGCCTGTAGGGCTTCAGAGACAGAGCAGTTCTTGTTCTCAGAGATGCCAAGTGGGAGAAAACGGGATTGTAGGAAAACAGAAGGGTTCAGGTCCAATCCAGTTTACAGGTAAATAATAAAAAGCTTCAAAACCATGAACAGGGCTAAATCTAGTAACAGGTGTACCATTTTCTTCTGAAACATTATCTTTCTCTTTACTGTCACCACCAATCCTACTGAAGATAACCACATAAGACCAATTTGTCTGCAAAATAGGACTAGTCTCATTAAACATTGCCTGATTATTAAGTGTACCAAGAATAGTGATTGCCTATATGGGAACATTTTAAGTGTGCTTTGCTGGAACTTTTGACAAGGAATTTCAGATTAGATATTTTAAAGCCTATTGAGGTTAAGAAGCCAAGCCAAAGACTTGCCATCATACTGTGTTTGCAACACCTAAAGATTTGGGTGAATTCTCTTCTCAAGGCCCCCAAAATAAAACTTTAAACATGGTTCTTTCCTCTGTCTTTTTACTTCCTTGACTGACATGCATCAAATAACTTATTTTTAACACCTGAAGATTTGGGTGAATTCTTTCCTTCTCAAGGTCCCCCAAATAAAACTGTAAACACAGTTTTTCCCGCTGTCTTTTTGCTTTTTGACTCACATGCATCAAATAATTTATTTTAACTCTGCCTTCTGCTCTTAGGTTGGATTTATAGTTTTATTACCTGAGACATCTAGGAGATACCATAAGCTTGTTGACTAATAGTAAATTTAGGTAAAAATGCACGTGTGCGTGCGTTTTTAATGCTGATAATTTTGAAGACATTTCTATTTTATTTTACTAAAATGTTAAAACCAGCTTTTATTTGCCAAAAATTAAACCAAATCACATGAATGTAGGAAAATATTGGGTCAGTTTCTACTTTTCTGAAGGTTTCGTAAATACTTAATTTGTATGAGAACTCATTTATCCCTAAGCCAATTTGAACAGAACTCCTTCAAAGAATTTAATAAATTAGTTGTACACTATCTGGAAGCAGAAAAATATCACACATATACAAACAGATGTGCATACATAAACATACAGATAGATGCAAAGATCTTAAAGTTTTAATTAAGATTTTCTATTTGCCAGTTCCAATTTTTTTACTACCCTTTGAGATTACCAATTTTTCAATTGTCTGTTCCATTGCCCTAAGCAATTGTGAGCTAGACCACCCTAAATTGTCATTTCCAAAGGGATGAGTCCTAGCTAGAAAATTTACATTTCAAAGGCAAAGAATTTAGATTTTGGTTCTAAATGCCACAGTTCGCTGGGATAAGGAAAGGCATAAAGAGCGAAGTTAAGACAAGATGGTCAGCAAAGGCAATGTTATGTGAAATTCTAGGCTTTCCAGTTCAGCTCCCATGTTTTACTAGATTACTAAAGTCATAGCAGAGTTCATTAGCAAGCATTTACTATCCCTGGGGTCAGCATAGATGGCTCTGACCAAGAATTTAGGAGGATGTAAGGGTAGCTAAAGAAACAAACCCAGTTAACCTGAAGATTTCACTTTTATAAACATTTATCTAGCATTCTCTTTCTCTGCAGGGAGCCATGGCAACTAATTAAAAACACTATTGGATTTAACTGTTCTTATCAATTAGTTGCTTAAGCACTTCATTTGCCTTTTGTAAAGAGTCTTTTAAACAGGCGGTTTTAAAAAAAATCTTTTTTAGAAGTTTCTGCACATCAATTAAAATAGGCTTCTCTGGATAGGTCTAATTTGGGAGCCCTTATTTCCAAATGCACTTCATCAATGAATAGTCTTGTCCATCTGAAATGTTCCACATTAGCAGCAGCAAATCCATGTGAGTCTGCAGCAACCTCAATTCTTGCCTCCTCGGAAGAAAACATTTGACTAAGGGACATAAGGCAGAAGGAGAGACTGAGGAAAGTTTTAGAGCAGAAGTGAAAGTTTATTAAAAAGTTTATAGGCCAGGTGCGGTGGCTCACACCTGTAATCCCAGCACTTTAGGAGGCTGAGGCAGGTGGATTACCTGAGGTCAGGAGTTCGAGACCAGCATGGCCAACATGGTGAAACCCTGCCTCTACTGTTATAAATAAGTTTCAGTGCCACAAAAGAAATAGCACTCGAATATAAATTTTTCTTTTTAATTCTCAGCAAGGCCGGTTACTTCCATAGAAGGGTACACCCTTACAGATGGGGCAGTGGTGAGTGCACACCTGGAGAAGGGAGGGAAAGGGGTTCTTATCCCTGATGCATGTGCCCCCTGCTGCTGTGTCATTTCCCTATTGGCTAGGGTTAGACCGCACAGGCTAAACTAATTCCGACTGGCTAATTTAAAGAGAGTGACGGGGTGAGTGGTTTGGCGGGAAAAAGATGGTTATGTAGGGTGGAGAATGAGTCAGGGCGGAGCAGGTAGCAGGTAATCGGAATGAGTCAGTGTGGAGCAGGTAATCGAAAAAGGTTGCTTTATGAGGAAGTTAAGTTTAAAAGTAGAAGGCAAAGAATTGAACATACTGACATATTTATTCTTTGAAAAGAAATTTAGAACTCATACCTAACACTACTAAAAATACAAAAAGTAGCCGGGTGTGGTGGCACACACCTGTAATCCCAGCTACTAGGGAGGCTGAGGCAGGAGAATTGCTTGAGCCCAGGAGGCAGAGGTTGCAGTCAGTGAGCCGAGATCATGCCACTAAACTCCAGCCTGGCCAACAAGCAAGACTCTGTCACAAAACAAACAAACAAACAAACAAACAAACAACAACAACAAAGTTTATAACAGGAAAGAAAGGAAGTAAAGTACACTTGGAAGAGGACCAAGCTGGTGACTTGAGAGACTCAAGGGTGCAGTTTGACCTTTGACTTGGGATCTTCTACATTGACAGGCTTCCAGGGTTATGTTCCTTGATTCTTGCCTTGGGGTAGGCACCTATATGTGCAGTGGCTTGTCAGCACTTCGGAGGGGTTGCATGCACAGTGTGCTTACTGGAGTTGTTCGCCTGCTGACTTGAGGCATTCCTCCCCTATCAGTTGAGTGTTTCCTAGAGGAAGGTCATAGAGCAATTAAACTCTGCCATTTTGCTTTTCAGTGTGCATGCCTGAGCCCACTCACCCTACTCCTGAGATTTTTTTTTTTTTTTTGAGATGGAGTCTGGCTCTGTCACCCAGGCTAGAGTGCAAAAGCGTGGTCTCAGCTCACTACAACCTCTGCCTCCCGGGTTCAACTGATTCTCCTGCCTCAGCCTCCCAATTAGCTAAGATTACAGGCACCTGCCACCACGCCCAGATAATTTTTGTATTTTTAGTAGAGATGGAGTTTCACCATGTTGGCCAGGCTGGTCTCGAACTCCTCACTCAGGTGATCCACCCACCTTAGCCTCCCAAAGTGCTGGGATTACAGGCATGAGCCACCACGCCCAGCCCAACTCCTGAGATCTTATTGGGAAGCTGCTGATTATCATCTTCAGGTGTTTTCTGTCTACTAGGAGAACGCCTTTCCCTGGAGCCGGCTGTGACCACTTACTATTGTAGAGAGACAGTTTAACAACGATCTGACCATCACCTCACAGTTGCCTGACACTCCTGGTGGTGTGGTGGCCCTCTTCTGCCCTGCTCATGTCTGGCTACCTACCTACTATAACACACATAATGGTACTGTAATTCAAAATTATCTTTAGTAAGGTTTCACTTACCAAAGTGAATTGTGTATTTGCAGCTTCCAAGGCATAGCCAGAAGATAGAGCACTAGGTTCTTTAGAAATTAAGAATCCCATTTTTACTTTGAATCTTGGTGATTCAGGATTCAAGATTCAAGAATCTTTAGAAATTAAGAATCCCCATTTTATTTTGAATCTTGGTGATACAGGAGTTAAGAAGAAATTACTTAGGCAGATAGTGAGGGTACAGAAGTCCTCGGGAAGGTTTTCCTTTTAATGAAAAGAAGCCCCAAATCATTTTCTAACAAAGAGTAGCCTGTAAAATCGAGCTGCAGACATAGACAAGGAAGCTGGGAGCTTGCACAGGTGAATGTCGCCAGGAAAGAATTACCTGGGACTAGACATGTTCAAGATGGCAGCTCCATCTTCCCTTCTCTGCCAGCCTTCTGTACAGTAAAGAGCTGACAAGTTGAGAGACAAGAGGTGAGTTCATTTGGATAGTAAGATTAGAGTGGGGTGACCAGCCTTCCCCCAGGACTATGTAAACGTCACATCTGATTGAACCAATCTGTGAGCCCTACAATAAATGAGATACAGCCTCCTCAAGCCGGACTATAAAATCTGGCTCATCCACCTCCGACCTTTTCCTCTCGGAAGTACCCTCTCTCTCACTAGAGAGAGAGCTCTTTTCCTTTCTCTTTCTTTTGCCTATTAAACTTCCACTCCTAAACTCCTCGTGTGTGTCCGTGTCCTAAATTTTCTTGGCTCGAGATGACAAACCCTGGGTATTTGCCCCAGATGACGTAACTGCTTCACTGGGTTTCTCAGAGCTGAGATAAAAAACTAAAAGGTAAACGCCACTGGGTTGGGTTATACAATGTTTTCAGTGTTCCTCTTTGCGTGGAAATTTTCTTGAGGCTTTCAGGCGACCTAGTGTCATGTAACCTGCTCCGTGAGCCAGCTTATCCTTTCAAAGTAGTGGGGGGGTGGCGGAGGCTCTAACAGCTGTTAGTGTCCTTCTCATTCCTGCTACGCGGCTTAGGGCTTGGCTCTGAGGTTCCCTCCATTAGCATAGCCAATGACTTTCCCTTATCTTAGTGCACAAGAAAAGTAAATGAAAGGGGGCCAGGCTCTGAGTTTTCCTGCCTGCAGAAAGGGGCTGTAACCTTGGCCATGTCAACTCCCTTTGACAGGTGGCTAGTTCCTCGGGGTCTCCATGAAGACCAGTCAGTTCCCAACTCTCCTAGCACCTGGAAAGCTGATCACCTCAGCCCTGCAGAGAGATCTTGGGGATGCACCACAGCATTCCACACAGGATTGTTGTTTTTGTTTGTTTGTTTTTTAAAGTTTTAATATGTTTTGTTTCTCAAAAATCTTTCTATATTTGCTCATGAGCTCTTAACCACTGGGGTTATCAGTTACTTTGTGAGGCAATGAATGAAGGGAAAATGAGATGACCTCCCTTTGAGTCAGCTTAAGCGACAGTCACCAGCTCATCTGAGCCATCAGGACTGAAAATCGCAGTCCCCACGTTTTCCTCACACTCTGCACCCAGTGACCCAAGAGCAGCAGCCTTAGGAGGGGAACTTCTGTGGTCATTTTCCTGCCCTGGGAGTTTCTAGTTGACCGAGAATGTGATGATTGTCACAAACATTGTCGGTGAATCCTGAGCTGTTTTCCCAGCTCTGACCAATCCCAGATATGCTCTGATGCCACCCTTGAGGGCATCCAGATTGGCACCCAGGTGTCAACGAAAAGTGTCAAACTTTGTAAAATATTTTAAGAAATTTATTCTGAGCCAAATATGAGTGGCCATGGCCCATGACATAGCCCTCAGGAGGTCCTGAGAACATGTGCCCAAGGTGGTCGGGGTACAGCTGGGTTTTATATATTTTGGGGAGGCATGAGACATCAATCAAATACATTTAAGGAATACATTGGTTTTGTTCAGAAGGACAGGACAACTCAAAGCAGGGGCTTCCAGGCGATAGGTAAATTTAAACATTTTCTGGTTGACAATGGTTGAGTTTATCTGAAGATCTGGGATCAAAGGAAATGTTCAGGTTAAGATAAAGGATTGTGGAGACCAAGTTTTATTGTGCAGAGGAAGCTCTCAGATAGCAGACTTCAGAGACAGCAGGTTGTAAACTGTTTCTTATTGGACTTAAAAGGGTGCCTGGCTCTTAGTTGATTATCTCCTGGATTTGGAAAAGAAGGAAGGAAAACAAAGGGGAAAGGGGATTCTCTATAGAATGTGGATTTTTCCCTCAAGAGACTTTGCAGCTCAATTTCAAGGTATGGCAAGGAAATATATTTTGGGGTTAAATAATTTTTCCTTGTCTCATAATGTTATACCACAGTCAGATTGAAAAGTAAGTCATGATATATAGGGTCAAATAAAACCCATCTGATGAGAATTTATGGTTTTCAGAGCATGACTCCCTAGACCCCTTAGGTAGGAATTTGGGGAAAATAAAAAATCAGAGCTTCGTCCTCATGGGTTTCTCCCAGGTGTGGAGACCGGCATGGCCTCCCTCCAGGACTGGCTGGGGAAGGGAGGCGCGGACTGCCACAAGCATGCTCCTGTTCCACCGTTTGACAAAGGCACCGAGCGGATGCCTTGCCTTTCTGAACAGAGACTCATTCCCTGGTTCAAACATCTTCAGTTTTCTTATGTGTGCACATGTACACAGCAACGTTCCGGGCAGTGCTGCTTATGCTGGCAAATTATTTCAAACGAAATAAATGCCCATCAATCAGAGACTAACTGCATTAATTATGCTACAGCCATACTTTGCCACCTAAAAAGAATGAGGTAGGTTTATACAAACTGATAAGGAAACACCTTCAAAATACATTGGAAGGGATCCAACCTAGTTGGAGAACAGTTTTCAGCACATGACCATCTGTAAGGGAAATCACAAAGGAAAGGAACAGTGATTAGGACACAGAATAGAAAGACTTATTTTCAATACATTTGCCTTTTGAATGCTATTTAACACACACTACACAATACAAACACACATCGATTTACTATTTAAAACAACGAATTAAAATAACTCATCACCACAATCATGTAATTCTATATACATAAAATAACACCAATAAAAAGGCTTGTATTTAACAAAGTCCAAATTCATGCCTAACCACTAAAATACATAATATCATAGGATAAAATAATAAATCGATTCTGAAATTTCTAATAATTAAAACAGTCTTTTGCAAGTTCTGCATTGTTTGTTTTGAATGTCTAGAGCACAAATAAGCAAGTTCCTTTCCCAGCATCCTGAGTAATGTGCTCATAAGCTTATAGGAATAAACATTTTCCAAAGCTGCCTTGTTAACTAACAGTGAGTGCTTTAGGCACTGGGAGAACTGGTTTAGTACACTCATTTTCTACTTCTTAGGCACGTTTTCAGATTTAATTAATGTTGAAAATAAACATTGAATTTTTATGTTAAGAAGCTTTTCTAAAATGCAAAGAGTTATTGAGAGTCGCTTTAAAATTAATAAATACCGAAGAAAATTAGCATTTATATGACATTTTGTGCCATTAGGGAGATTTGCAAATATAAACCTCAATCTCTTCAAAACAGTTTTCTAATTCCAATTGCAGAAAATATTTGTGAAACGAGTTTATAAAAGCAAGAAAGTAAGCAGGAGTGGTACATGATTACAGACATAACACCACTTAAATTTATTGACACATGGATAATTCTTTATACATACAGAAGTGGTTAAATATTTAATTTTGTTTTTTTTGTTTCATATCCTATAGGATATATTAGTTTTAGACTTATATGAATATTTTATTTAATTATATACTTCATAATATCAGGAAGTGTAATTGTTTGAAAAAGTGTAATACAAATTTTTGGTTTCAGTATCATATCTAAGAAATTTTTCTTAACCTAAGTTCACAGAGTTTGTCTTTTATGTTTTCTCGTAAGTTTCACATCTAGACTGTGATTTAATTTTTAGGGTGCAATTTATGGATTAAAGTTCATCTTTTTTGCATAGGGACATCTGATGATTGTAGTATGTTTGTCAAGAATTGTGCTAGAATTGCAGTTGTTGTTAGCCCTTTTTGAAAGTTGGCCCCATATGTGTGATTTATTTCTGAAATCTTTATTCTGTTCCCATTGAGTTATTCATCTATATTTATTCTATACTACATTGTCTTGATATTGTAGATTTATAATAAGTCCTGAATCCTCCAATTAACGTAATTTCTCCAATTTTGATCTTTTCTATTCAAAGTTGTTACAGTTATTCTAAGTCCTCATCATTTCCACATGAATTTTGAATTAGCTTCTCAACTTCCCAAACTATGCCCACTGGCATTTTGATTAGGGTGGTGATGAATATGTATATCAATTTGGAGAGAACTGGCATTTTAACAATACTGAGTCTTTCCATGATGTCAGAGGCCAACTTTCTATTTATTTAGCTCTCCCTTACTTTCTCTTAGCAGGGTTTTCAATTTGTCAGTCTATGGATCTTTCACTTTTGTCAGATTCAGTCTAAGTATTTAACATTTTTGACATTATTGCAAATAGTTTTATTTGTAAATTACTATTTCTGATGTTTTCTTGCTGATATTATAGAGATACAATTGAGGTTTGTGTATTTGTATGCTGCAAACTTCCTAAATATACTTATTAGTTCTACCAGCTCTTTTGTAGATTCCAAAATGTGCCTTTCTATTATTCACTAGTAATTTTGAGACAGCCAAGTAAAAAGGGCTCCCCGGAAGAGCCTCCGACTGGCCTGTGCACTGGGAGGAGTGAGCACTGGGGTGGAGCCTCGGGAAGTTCATGCCATTTGCAGGGGGGAGGAGCCTGGTTTCTCCTGTTCTGGGGTTCAAGTACCTGAACAGGTACTTGTGTACCTGGATTCAATCTGCAAGGAGGGAAACCTGTTAGCAGAACTCTTACTTTTCTGAGAGTCCTTGTTTCCCTTTTTTTCTTCTTTTTTGTCCAATAAATTCCATTTTTCTCACCCCTTAAAGTGTGTGCGAGCCTAATCTTTCATGGTTGTGTGACAAGAATCCTGTTTTTAGCTGAACTAAGGAGACAGTCCTACAGTAATTTTATTCCATTGTTGTTAGAGAACATACTTTGTATGACTGGAATCTGTTTAAATTTTTTAAGGTTGGTTTTATGGCAAATAATATCGTCTTTCTTGGTAAAAGTTATTACGCACTTGAAAGGAATATGCACGCTGCTAGTGTTTAATGGACTGTTCCATAAGTGTCAATTAAAGCAAGTTGGGGAATAATGCCCTTCACCTGTTCTATATCTGACTTTCTATCAATCATTAAAAAAGACTTGAGATCTGTGACTATAGTTGAGAATTTGTCTATTTATTCTTGAGGTTCAGTTAGATTTTACTACATTAGTTTTAAAGCTCTGTTACTAAAACAGTTAGTTGCTAATTCCGTCTTCATTATGAAGTGACCACCAATATTCCTAGTAATATTTTTTGCCCTGAAATCAACTTTATTTAATATTAATACAAGTCATTCATCTTTATTTTGCTTCATGTTAGCAGTGTATATTTTCCAACCTTTGATTTAACCTATATTTTTCTTAATATTTAAAATGAGTTTCATGTAGAAAGCAATTTGTTGGGTTTTGCTTCTTTATCTGATCTGATAATGTCTGTTATTTAATTGGGATATTTACATAAGTTACATTTAATGTTATTATTAACCCTTAGAGTTTAAATTCCTTTCTTTTCTCCTTGTTTTCTATTTTTTTAATCTGTTCTGGGTTTTGTTGTTGTTGTTGTTATTGTTTGGTGTGTTTATTTTCTGCCTTTTGTTTTGAATTAAGTATGTTTTATATGTCCCTTTTATATCTTCCTTTTTTTGGCTTATTTACTACAACTTTTATTTAATAGATGCTTAGAGTTTACATTTTACAGATTTAACTTATTATTGCCCTCTTCGCTCAAGTAGTTTTATGTTGCTTTACATACAATCTAGCTTATCAAACCATAGTTCACCTTCTCCTATTTGACCTTTGCATATTACCATAGAGTTCGTTTCTACTTGTACCATAAACTCCACAATGATGTTATTGTATTTTGCTTTGAATGCTCAATTATCTCTAAAACAGATTTAAACATTTACTTTTACCCAAGTAATTACCATTTCTATTCCTCATTATTCCTTCGAGTAGAACCAGATTTCTGTAGGTTACCATTTATCTTCTGCCTGTAGGGCTTTATTTAATATTTATTGTAAGTCAGGTCTATGATGAATTCTTTCAGGTTCTACATGTCTGAATAAGTCTTCATTTCACATTCAGTTTTCAAAGATATTTTATTGGCAATTGAATTCCAAGTTGACTTTTTCTTTTTTTCCTGTCATTATTTTAAAGCTAGCTATTCCAGTGCATTCTGGCTTAAATCCTTTTTGATGATAGGTCTGCTGTCATTCTTATGTTTGTTTGTGCACATGATATCTTTCTCCAGGCTATTTAAAAACTTTGATTTATTGCTGTTCTTAAGAAGTGAGATTATAATTTGCTTTGTTGTAGCTCCCCGCCCCCACCCTGCCACTTTTCTTGTGCTTAGGTTGTGTTGAATTTCTTGGATTTGTGGGCTTATAGCCTTCATCAAACTTGCAAAATATTGACCATTATATTTTCAAACAGCTTTTCCACCCCTCCTTCTTTCTTATCTTCTTTGGAACATTAATTTGCACAAACAGTAGTCTGTTTGGTCTTGTCTCACAACATGCTGATGCTCTGTTTATTTTTTTTCAGAATTGTTCTCTCATTTTGAATACTTTCTAATACCCTATTCTATTACTATATCCTCAAAGTTACTACTCGTTTCTATAACTAATCTACTGATTATTCTCTATCTACCTTGTGTATTTTCTTACTTCATAAATGTTTGTTTTTATCTCTTGAACTATATTCGAGTCTTTTATATATTTTCTCTCCTTAGATAACATGACGATCTTTCCTCCAATCCTGTGAATGTATATAATACAATTACAATAGCTCTGTTAAAGACTTTGTCAACTATTTCAATCATATGTACCATTGATCATTTTCTATTGACTGATTTTTCTCCCAATTATTGGTTGTGTTTTTCACCTTTTTTTGCATGTCTGATCTGAAATTCACTGTTATCACCTAAGACAGACATTATGGTTAAAATAAATTTTTTTAAAAAGTTACCTGTGGATCAAGGATTCAGGGCCTGGCTGTTATGGCAAATTTTTAAAATCCTACAGCTACAAGAAAAAAACACACAAACAAACAAAAAAACCCCACACTCTTGCTGAAATCCCTAAGAACAGGAAGTATCAGACTCCTCCTGTCTGATTTACAACCCAGACCACCATAGCTCTTATTTGGTGGAGGACCGTCCTTACAAATATTCTTTTCTCATAAGCAACTCAAAGCTTACATCAGTTTCAGTAGCTTGTAGAGACTATGCACAAACTTTGTGTCCTATGGTTCATCTTTTGATATAAAGAGTCAAATTCCACCTCATTTTAATGCTGAAACCCTGCCCCAAAGTGAACACGAAATATATATTACATATATGTTTACTCATTGAACATGCACTCAGTTCCTCTCATAAATATATAGTTTTTCTCCTTATCTGCAAAATATATATGACTCGATTGTATAATATGAACTTTATGAGGCATAACACTCAACCTGTCATTTCCCTCTGTGAAGAGATAGCACTTTCAATCCATGCAAGATACTGTCTCTTCCTGGTTTGAAAACTAACATTTCCAGTAAAGCTTTCCTTTCTACTATGTAGCCCTCCTGGTGGTCTTTTGGATGATATATGCTTAGTCATTTTTGCTTGCTTCCCAGATATTGTTGATTTAATTTTGGGGGGTGCTGGGTATTTCTGTATTTCTACAAATGTTCTTGATGATTTGGCTTATGTTTGTTTCTATAGCATGTGATCTAAAATGATTTTTACATTTTTAAAGGCTTGTATAAAATAAAATACTGCACGTGGTCCTCGCCTAATATATTTAGTCTCTGGCTCTTTAGAGAAAAAGTTTGCTGAGGTCAGCTTTACCTGATGCATCATAAATGATAAGGTTTTCCACTCCAGCTGCTAGGAACAGGAGTTATGATAGTCCTGTGAGCCCCTGCTATTGCTCCTTCTAATCCTCTTGGGGTGTTCTTTCTCTGACTTCAGGTAGTTTCCTCATATGCATTCATTGATCATTCCTCAACTGAAGACTTAGCCAGAGGGAGTGGGGTGGGCGGGGGGTGGGGATGACTCCGCAGATCTCCAGGGCTAGCTCTCTTTCTAGCTCTCTCCTTGATGGAGAGAGCTAGACTTATATGCCTGGGCCTATAAGTCTAGCAAGAGACTCTCACTTTCATCAGGGTTTCCCCTTCATGCATCTTAGAAGGAAGAGTAGCAGCGGCTCACACGGTACTATTATAACCCCTGCATCCCAGGCTAGAAACTTTCTCTAGGCAGTAGCTGCAGTCATAGTGCTCAACACAAATACGTAGATTCCCATATCTCAGGGGTAACTAACTTTCCTTGCTTTATGTTCAATATATTGAAAAACTAGTATTTTATATCTCTTATATGGGTTTTCATTTGTTTCAGGTGGCCAGGTACAGCTAATCCCTGTAACTGCACCTTGATCAGAAGCGAGAATGTTAAGATTGTGCTAAGTCATTCTGACTCTTTACTAGTTCCCATTTTAGAAGTAATTTTACAATGGTGATAAATGCCGAATTTTTTTCTATGCAGTATGATATTTCTCTACACAGTAGGGGTTTACTGACTTCTGTCTTAGGGGCCAGTAAACTATTGCCTTTATACTAAATCCAGCCCATTACCTTTATTTTTATATGACCCATGAGTCAAGAATAATTTTTACAGTTTAAAAAATTATTTAAAAAGCAAGACAGACATTTTTTCAACAGAAACTGACACTGTCCAAAAGGCATAAATTATTTATTATTTGGTCCTTTTTAGGAAAAATTTGTACCTGTAGATTTGTGTATCTTTAAGTCTATAAAAGGTATTCGAGATTATTATAAGAGACGATCTTGTACAGCTTTAGATCATATAGTATATATATTTTTTCTCTATGTCTCAATGTATGCCATATCAGCCACTTCATCTGAATTAGCACACAAATAATACCAATTTCATAAGGTGTGTAAGCATTAAGTAAAATAATCCATATAAATACTGATTATTGTCTGACATACAGTAAATGCTCAATATTATTCAATATTTCAAATTATCAGCATTTGAACATTTTTGTAGAGGTTACAAAGCCAAAAGTATAGTACAAAAGTACTATAAAAGAACATATGGGTCATTTGTATCAAAATTTTCTTATCAGCACATTGTGATATCCATGTGCTTTCCAGTAGCATGTACTAAAATTTCACTTAATTATTTTAGGTATCGTTTAAATTGTTCTATCTCACATTTAGGAATATTCCTATAAATTAATATTGTTGGTTTAGTTTGTTAACATTTTTGGAATTACTGATGATATGTGACTGTGATTAATAGATTTGCATTAGTAGTAAAGGCTCTGTAAGATTGCTTGCTTACTCCATATGAAAGATGATATATTGCAACAGATACAATAATCAGAATTATAACAATAATAGCTAGAGGAAATAATCCTCCTTACAAGATTTCACACTTGAAATCTAAATGCAGCATAACATGTACCACAGTTTGCCATTCAGTGACTTTGGTGCTAGTTTGCTATAACTGCAGTATACTTACTTGCAGATGTACTTATTGCCTCTCAGTGTAAACAAACATACATATAACAGTAAAACTTGATTTTAACTTATTATAACATTGTGAAATTTACTATTTTTCTTTTGTTGTTTTTTTAATTAAAAAAAACTTTTTTTGTTGCAATCCACTGTAAAACATTGTTTAAAAACATTGTGCTAAGCTATTTAGATTAACTCCCTTGGATTCTACAATAGCAATGCATTTCTGTTGTTCCTTTTTGCATTATTAACTCTTAGCTGACAAAAGACAAACACACACACACACACACACACACAGAGAACTTCACATTTAGTGGACTTTCATGTCCAAATGATTAAAAAAAAATTAACTCCATGAGGGAAAGACTAGTAGATTTTTAATATTCAGCAGATTTTGGTTAAATAAATAAATTTCAGAATAGAACTGTAAATCTCTGCTATTGTACACTTGGTTATGTTGCTTCCCTGTCTCTTGTTTTTTTGTTTGCTTGTTTGTTTTAATATTATATGTGGCATGCCTCTCTCCTCATGCATGCGTCTTTTATATTACCGTAGAGTGTCCTTCATACATCCCTAAATTGACAAAATCTCCCAGGCCTGGTAGATGTACAAAGAGAAATAAAGAGAGAAGCTAGTCCTGAAACCTAAGTATCTCATGTTCAGAAAACCTGAAAAGAGAAGTCAGTTAAGATAACAAAACAGAAAAAGGTATATTTAATGTAACCATGAGAGTATACCTTTTTATAACAGTATTATAACAAAAATCACGAGAACAATTACATTTTCTATTTGAAATGTTTTCATGTCTGTTTATACTGTGCAGGGAGAAAAATTGCTCCTGGGGTTTGGGGCCATGATCCGGCCTTCAGACTGGTCAGGGTTGCCTCTTCCGTGGATGATTTAACAAACTAGCTAGAAACATAAGAAAGAAAAATGAACTTGGAAATATTATAAAGCATACGTTTTCTATCTTCTAATTTATCTCCTACATCATATTTACAGAAAATCAGATTTGGTAGTTCTATTTTTTTCTGACTTATTTTGTGTGGTAAATAACTCAGATATGAAGGGTCATATAAAGTACGTGTGTACAGAATAAGAATTTCATTATTCTAATGATAAAATGTTATAGACACAGTCGAGCAAGACTAAGTGCTGATATTTACAGATAAGAAAGTCCTCTTGCATTTCAACAGTACAAAGTCTGAATCCTTGTAAGTGGTAAAAAAATTTTGTCTTGTAATGTCCCCTGCTTTTTTTTGCCAACCTCATTGTCTTCCATACAGAAATGATAATATGAAGCTGCTGATTTTAATGCCACATACTGCCCTTGGATGTGTTCCTCCTCATTCTCTATGCCCCAAATCCATCAGGCAGATCACTAGGACTCAGGCTGTCACATCATCTCAGGTGATAGTGCCCCCAAGAATCATGCCCCATCAGAGAGAAGTAATGAGTCATCTCATGAGTGTAGCTAGTATCAAGAGAAAGATAATATATGGAATAACCTCTTTTGTATGAAGCAGAATGGACAAAATGGAGGAATGTATAAAAAAAGCTGAGAAGTCAGGTAGAAACATTAATTAAAAGATATCAAGGAGGAAAAAAATAAGAAAGGGAAAGAACTATGAAGGCAGAAACAGAATGTCAACATCTTTTTTAGTACTAGTCTCATAAAGACACAAAAATAGGAGGAAATATCTGACAAAATAATAACTGAGAATAAAGTTGTATTTTCAATTGAAGGAAAACAACTCCAAATCTATATTTTTATGCTGAGCTAACATAAACTTTAAATAGAAAGGCAAAACAAATATGTCCTAAGGCATGGAAAACTGTAAAAGTTTTACATTCCAAAAATTCTTTTGCAAGCAGCAATCAAACAAGAAGAGAAGCAAATCTAGATGGAGTTTACAAGATATAGGAAATAGAGCAAGTAAAAACAAAAATGTTTGGAAAATTTACTATTCTATAAATTTTTGAAAAAAGCAAAATTAAAAAAGAATATTAACAATGAGAAACAAATCTAACTTTGTAGTTTAACATCCAGCATCCTAACAGGCACTTTTGGAAAACAAAAGAGTTTAACTTTTATTAAAGTCTAATTTATCATCTTTTTCCTTTATAGATTATTCCTTTGATGTCAAGTTTAAGAATTCTGAATAGACCTGGATTTCTGAAGAACTTCTGTGTTTTTCCTAAATGTTATGGATTTTTATATTTTACATCGAAACTGTGATTTGTTTTAATTTGGTTGAGGTGTGAATATAAGCGTTGTGGTTTATATTTTTGCCTATGGATGTCCAATTGCTCTAACATCATTTGATGAAAAGGCTGTCATGTCTCCGTTGATGGTTTTTGTACCACTGTCAAAATTCTGTTGGTAGTCTTTGTGTGGGGCTACTTCTAAGTTCTGGATTCTGTTTCATTGATCTGAATGTATATATGTATACATATTATATATACGTCTATAGATATATATGTCAATATATATATATGACTATCCCTTTGCAATACCATACTATTTTGATTATTTTAGCTAAATGTAGGACTTAGTATTGAGTACAGTGACTCTTTACACTGTATTCTTCTTTTCCAATATTGTTTTAGCTATTCCAGAGCTATCCCTTGGTATTTCCATATATATTTTTGGATAAATATGCTTATCTTTAAAAAGATCTTACTGGCATATTGATAGTGTACCAACATTGCTGATATTAAACCTGTCTATCAGCCTGGGGGAAATTGATAGCTTTACTAAGCTGAGTCTTCTAATCCATGAACATGGAATGTCTCTATTTACTTAAGACTTTAAACAAATTTCTTTCATCAGCATGTTGTGATTTTCAACATACAGTTGTATATATGTACAACATATAGTTCCTGTACATGCTGTATTGTTTACACCTATGTACTTAATTTTCTTTGGAGGAATTATAAATGACATTATATATTTAATTTTCATTTTCACAGGTTTATTATTAGTGTAAAATGTTTTGGATTCATTTTGTCCTTGTTTTTCTGGTTTCTTGAAACAGATAGGAGCTTAAATTATACATCACACATGTTTTGATATCTTACATTTTCATTTTCAACTGATTATTTGCATTTTTAAAATTTACTTTGAGACTTTCTTTTTGACCCATGGGCTGTTTAGAAGTCTGTTGCTTGATCGCCAATTGTATGGAGATTTTCCTGTTGTCTTTCTTCTTTGATTTTTAGTTTGATTTCATTGCATTCAGAGAATATACTCCGAATCCTTTTTTTTTTTTCTTTTGAGATGGAGTCTCACTCTGTTGCCCAGGCTGGAGTGTGGTGATGCAATCTCTGCACACTGCAAGCTCCACCTCCTGGGTTCACACCATTCTCCTGCCTCAGCCTCCCAAGTAGCTGGGACTACAAGCGCCCACCACCGCACCCGGCTAATTTTTTGTATTTTTAGTAGAGACGGGATTTCACCATGTTAGCCAGGATTGTCTCGATCTCCTGACCTCGTGATCTTCCCATCTCAGCCTCCCAAAGTGCTGGGATTACAGGTGTGAGCCACTGTTCCTGGTTCTTCATTTTTTTTTTTTTTTTAAGTAGCATTCTCTTTCTCCTCTCCTTCTGTGATGCCAAAAATACTAAAGTTAGCTGTAGTGCTATTACCTGAAAGGTCTCTGAGACTCTGTTCTTTATCATTTAAAAAATAACCTATTTTGTCTTAATCAGATTAAATACATTTATTTGTCCACACGTTTACTAATTCTATTTCTGTAATCTCCACTCTGCTCTTGAGATCATGCAGTGAAATTTTTTTGTAGCTATAAAACAACTAGTTTTAGTTTTTATTTCATTATTTTGAGTTCTATAATTTTCATTTATGTGTTCTACAGCTTTATTGAAGTATACTTTTAATATCATAAAGCTTACCTATTTTAAAATAGAACTAAATCATTTCAATATAGTAACAGAGCTATTCAACTACCACTGCAACCTAATCTTAGAACATTTTTATCACCCTAAAATTTATGTGTAATTCTCCTTATCCTCCCCACCCCACTCACCCACCAGCTCCAGACCCAGTCCACTACTCATTTAGTTTTTTTTCCTATTCTGGACATTCCATAAAAATGGAATCAAACAATACTTTTTATTAAAATCTGGACGTTTTAAATAATATAATGTGTCAGCACTGGTAATCAGATCTCCTCTCTTTTCTGGGCTGTGTTGCTGTTTCTTTTTTCTGTTGCCATAGTTGTTGTTTATTTGGCTATTAATTTTACTGGACCGGTTCTTTAAAGTCTATTCCCTGACTTGTTGGTAGCTTGTAGCCTAAAAAAAGTTACACTGCAAAGTATGAGCATTCCAATTTCTCGTCATACTCAACAACACCTGTTATTGTCTTTCTACTATAGGTTTTAGCCACTCTACTTAGTATAAAGCTGTATATCATGATGGTTTTGATTTACATGTTCCTATAGTGATATTGAGCATTTTTTCATGTACTTAGTGACCATTTGTATATTTTCTTTTGAGAAATTGATAGTCAAGTCATTTACCCACTTTTATTTGTGTTATTTATCTTACAGTCTAGTTGTAAGAATTCCTTACTTATTCAGGATATTCTGAATACAAGTTCCTTATCTATGAACACTGTACAAGTTTTTGTCCCATTTTTGTGAGCTGTCTTTTCACTTTTTGATGGTGTCTTTTGAAACACACGTTTTTCATTTAATAAAGTCTAATTCATCTGTTTTTTCACTTTTTTCACTGTGCTTTGGGTATCATGTTTAATAAAGTTGTAAAAATTTATTCATGATCTTTTTTTCTGTGTTTTATAGGTTTAGCTCTGACATTGATGACCTATGATTCATTTTGAGTTCTTCTCTGTATAAGAGGTGAAGTTTATTCTTTTCTTGTAGCTATCCAGTTGTTCCAGAACCACTTGCTAGAAAGTCTGTTCTTTCCTCATTGAATTGTATTTGTACTTTTAGCTGTTTTAACATCTTTGTCAACTAATTTCGGTATCCAGCTTATCTCTGTGTTGTTATCTGGTGATTGACTTTTGTCATTCTTATTGTTATTGTCCATGTTCTGTGTATCATAAGTGATTTTTAAATTGTATTCTGGACATTTTTAATTCCATGTTAGAAGACTGTGAGTCCTATTTAATTTTCTTTTTTGGCACAAGGTCTAGATGGATGTGCATGTTTTTGTCTTCAAACTGGATCACACTGATGCAGGATTCTTCTCCCCCTTCATTGGACTTGTGATGGAGGTGCCCCATTTACTCAGGCTGCCACACTCAACCCCTTGTGGGAGGGAGCAAATGAGCAAGCTCCATGGCAGTGCCCAGGTTGGGGTGCCTGCAAACCCTGAAGCACCAGAAGGAATATTACAATGCTTTCTTAGCTCTGCCATCCATGGAGAGCTGTATGTTATCAGCTTGGGGGACCCTCACCTTATCTTGTGGGGTGGCTGCCCCCTCCACCAGGAAGGGCAAAGGGCCAGCATGACAACTTTCTTTGGGTACTCACATTCAGTGGGTCCCGAACTCTTGTCTGGCATCCAAGAAGAATGAGGTTGTTTGGAAACTTGAAGGACGGTGAAAGCGAAGAAATTTGTTAAGCGATGGAAATGGCTCTCAGTGGAGAAGAGAGCTGGAAAGGGAATGGGACAGACAGGTAATCTTCTCCTGAAGTCTGGCCATCTCTGGATGGCTCTTCCCTGAAGTGAAGCCATCTTTCTGAATTTAAGCCACCTCTCTTCTGAAATCCAACTGTCCTCTGAAGTTAATTGGCCTTTCTCTAGTCAAGCAACTTTTTCCCCTCTATTGACTGAGTCTGGGGTCTTTATAGGCACAGGACTGGGAGGTAGGGGGGGAGCCATAGGTAGTTTTGGAAAAGGCAATTTTTGATTGGTTAAAAGACATTATTTAGAAAGACCCAATCAGGAGAGAGCAGGCAAACAGGGATGGAAGTTCTCACTTTGGGCCATGGGTTTCAGGCTTTTGGGCTTGAGGGTGGGGTTTCACCAGGACCCACCCCTGTCTGCCTAGAATTTCTGTGTCTCACTATCAACACTGACATCATCACAGAAAATGTGGGCACTGACTCACATGTCTTCATTGCAAACAGCTGGAGTGAGAGCAGCTTAAAGTGGGGCTCCTGCTCTCACTGTCTTGCGGTTTCTAAGCGAGGGTGTAAGATCTCTCTGTATTAAGCTCTCTCTGTGTTCTTTCTGTCTGCCTCTGGGGAGAAGAAAACAGAGGGCTGTCACACCCCTGTGGCTACATTGTGAAGGCATAACTTAAGCTCCCTCCAGGCCCCTTTGATACCAAGAGAGTAGAGAGGGGGAAGCAGGCCATGAAGAGCCCTACCTCTCACCCCACATTTTGCCCGACTCATGTCCTAGGGAGGTGGGGGCTCCACACACCACTGGGCCCTGCTGACAACAGAGAAAGGGGTAACCCAGTGTTAATTCTTCCATTCTGCATCATTGCTGGGTACTTCATACTATGTTGAGTACTCTGGGAATAAAATAATAAGAAACTTGATTTCTAGCCACAGACATTTTAATTTTATTGAACAGATGAAACGAAATGCAAAATATTGAAACATATCCTCAAAGCAGCATCACTGCTTACACGACTTTTTAGCACCAGTTTTATAGTTTTCATGAAATAAAAAAGAAAGTGCAAACAGGGAGGACACAGTGACTAGTGTGGCAAAGAAGGCAGTATTGAAAATGTAATTTGAGAAGGGGCTGGGGAAAGGTGAAATTTGTACTGAAATATTGGAACATTATCTGTATCCTGGAGGCCCCTTCACTTTTTCTTCCAGCCACTACTCCAAATGTAGCCACTATTCTGAATTTTATTAATTTAATAATTTTTATACTTCATAAATTGAAATAATACAGTATATACAAGTTAGTGTGTAAATTGTCTAGTCAACATGATGCTTGTGACAATCATCAATGCTACTGCAAGTAGCAGTAGTTCGGTCATACTCATTGTGCCATTGGTTGGATATACCACAATTTATTAATGCTTTCTACTGTTTTATGTATTTTTTATTTTTAAATTGATAAAAATTGTATATGTTTTTAGTGTACAACATGATGATTTAGTATATGTATATACTGTGAAATGGCTAAATAAAATTACTTAACAAGCATTTTCTGCCATACTTTTAAAATTTATTTTTAATTGACAAATAATAGTTGCGTATATTTATGGGGTATAATGTGATGTTTCATTTACATATACTTTGTAGAAAGAATCAAGCTAATATAGCTGTCACCTCATAAACTTATTTTTTTTGTGGTAAGAACATTAAAAAATCTATTCTTTTAGCAGTTTTGAAATATACAATGTGTTATTATTAGCTGTGGTCACCATGCAGTGCAGTAAATTACTTCTTCCTCTAGTCTAACTGAAACTTTGTTCTCTTTGATCAATCTCTATCCTTTCCTCATCTCTACCCCCTTCCTAGCCTCTGATAACCCCTTTTCTATTCTGTTTCTATGAAATCAACTTTTATATGAGCTGCATATAAGTGAGTTCATACAGTATTTGTCTTTCTGTGCCTAGCTTATCTTCACTTAGCATAAAATCCTCCAGTTCCATCCATGTTGTCAAAAAGAACAAAATTTCCTACTTACTAAAGGCTGTATGGTACTCCATTGCATGTATAGATATATCTCACTTTTGTTTATCAATGGATTATTTAGGTGCTTCCATATCTTGGCTGCTGTGAATAGTGCTGCGATGAATATGGAAATGCAGCATGGGGGAAAAGTTAAATGACATTGGTCTGGGCAATGATTTCTTGGATAGGACTCCAAAAGCACAGGCAACAAAAGCAAATACAGACAAGTGGGATTATGCCAAATTGAAAAGGTTCTGCACAGCACAGGAAACAATTAACAGAGTGAATAAACAACTCATGAATTGGGAAAAAACATCTGGAAACCATGCATCAGATAAGGAGCTAATAATGCATAGATATAAGGAGCTCAAACAAGTCAGTCAAGAAAACAAAAAACTCAGTAAAAAATGTCAAGAATCTAAACAGACACTTCTCAAAAGAAACAGGAAAATGGCCAACAGTTGTATGAAAAAATCACTAATCATCACTAATCAATATCACTAATCATCAGGAAAATGCAAATTAAAACCACAATGAGATATCACCTCACACCTGTAAGAATGGCTATTATCAAAAAGAAGAATGATAGCAAGTGTTGGTGAGGATGTAGTGAAAATGGAACTCTTGTGCACTGTTGGTAGGAATGTAAATGAGTACAGCCATTTTTGAAAATAGTATGGGAGTTCCTTAAAAAACAAAAAATAGAACCACCATGTGATCTAGCAGTCCCACTTCTGGGTATGAATGTGTAAAAAATTGTTATAAAATTATACAAAATTGGGTATATCCAGAGGAATTGAAATCAGTATTTCAACAGTATGTCAAAGAGATTTCTGCATTCCCATGTTCATTTCAGCATTACATACTTGTGTGTGTGTGTGTGTGTGTGTGTGTGTGTGGTCAGAACACTTAAAATCTACTCTTTTAGCAATTTTCAAGTATATAATACTTTTTTACTACTTACAGTCACCATGATATACAATAGATTGCATGCCACTGTTAATGTGCATTTGAGTAGTTTCCAGTTTGGAGGTATTCTGAATAAAAATAATAAGAATATTTTAGAATATGTAATTACCCATGAATAAATTGCTGGGAAATATTGAGTACATATGTTCAGTTATTTTTCAAATGCTCAACTTGATTGATGTTAAATTTTCATACAATTATAATTAAAGCATTTTGTGTACATTTTCATTGATTATGAAAAATATATAGATCCTATGAACACAACTTCCATTAAGATGACAAACATTTCTGTGATCCCAGAAGCTTTCCTCCTGACTCTTTCAGTAATCACACTATGCCTAGCCCTGGAAACTACTTCTCTGTTCTCAACCATAATGTATTAGTTTGCCTGCCAGAGACACAATACAAATATACAATTTTGTACATCCTCTGTTGTGTATGGCTTCTTTTCCACAACATAAAGTTTTAGAGCGCCATTCATGTTGTTCGTATCAGTATTTTGTTACTTCTCATTGCTGAGCAGCATTTCATGGCAGGGCTATGCCACTGTGTGTTTATTCACCTGGGTATCCACATATGCCCATTGGAGTTACTCCAAATTTGGGGTTTTATGAATGAAGTCTTTATGCATTTTCTTGCGTAAGTCTCTTTTTAGACATACGTTTCCATTTATCTTCATTAAACACCTCAGAGTGGATATAACAGGTCAGATGGCAACTGAATGTTTAATTTTATAAGAAATTGTTAACACATTTTCTAAGAAAAGAGTATTATACAGAATAATATCACTTCTCTGTATTGAATTATCTTGGCTCTTTTGAGAAAAATCAATAGTATATGTTCAGATCTATTTCTGGACTGTATATTCTCCTCAGTTGAAAAATGCATCTATCTTTATATCACTATTTGAGTCTCTTCATTATTGTAGCTTTGGAAAGTTCTTGAAATCAGTGAGTTTAAGTCCTCCAACTTAATTCTTGTTTTCAATATTATTTTCTAGGGATTAATTTCAGGTTCTTTCATGAAGAATAACACTGTGAACTTCTACCAAAAAATTAAAAACATAAAAAGCATGTAAGGATATTGATTAAATAAATCCTGATGGTAAGTTAGCTACATTGAGCTGGGGTCACATTCCTCCTCAAAAGGGCATATAGACGCCAGCTCCACCACCTTCCTCCCATTTTTTTCTTACATGTATTTTCCATAATACATTTCTCTCCTGTTGAGAACTGTCTTGATGCCTTTACTTCTCAGAGGCCCTGAACTAACAAAACAGGGGAGAAAAGAACCCATTCCAGCATACTGATTTTGATAGATTTTTAAATAAATACTATTTAAATACATAATAAATAAACTTTAAATAAATAATATTTTCAAATAAACTTTGTTACATTAGACAGTTCAGCAATATTGAGTCTTCTAATCTGTGAACAAGATATAGGTCCTTTTTAAATTTAGATATTTTTATTCATGTTTCCAGTGTAGAGATATACAAAATTTTACAAAATTAATGTCTACTAGGCTAGGCTTTTTCATGCTATTGTAAATGTTATCTTTTTTTTTTTTTTTTTTTGAGACAGAGTCTTGCTCTGTCTCCCAGGCTGGAGTGCAGTGGCATGATTTCAGTTCACTGCAAGCTCCACTTTCTGGGGTCATGCCATTCTCCTGCCTCAACCCCCTGAGTAGCTGGGACTACAGGCGCCCGCCACCATGTCTGGCTAATTTGTTTGTATTTTGTTTAGTAGAGATGGGGTTTCACCGTGTTAGCCAGGATGGTCTCGATCTCCTGACCTCGTGATCCGCCCGCCTCGGCCTCCCAAAGTGCTGGGATTACAGGCGTGAGCCACGGTGTCCAGCCTGCAAATGGTATCTTTTAAAATTTAATTTTCTTATTTGTTGTTGCTGGCATATAAATATAATTGAATTTGTTATTTTCACAATGTAAGCTCTTAACTTGCTAAATTGCTTTATTATTCTGTGGTGCTTTTCTTTCTCTCAATTCCTTAAGATTTTCTATATCAACAATCATGTCATCTATTAATGAACTTTTTCTTCGTGTTTTCTAAGCTCTATCCTTTTATTCTTTGTCTTCCTTGACAGTGCTGGACAGGGACGAGAGTGGGCATCCTCACCTTATTTTCACTCTTGGGGTAAAAGAGCTCAGTGTTTCAACATTAAATATTACGTGACTTGTAGATTTTAGTATCTGCCCTTCATCAACTTGAGGAAGTTCTCTTAATGTGCTGAGCACTTTTTGTCGTGAATGACTATTGAATTTAGTCAAATGATTTTTTTACATTGTTGGGTTGATCATATGTTTCTTCTTTTTTACTCTGCTACTGTGGGATATTCTTTTTATTGATTTCCAATGTTGAACAAATCTTGTGTTGTTGGAATAAACCTCACTAAATTTTGATGGATTTTTCTATTTTTATATTGCCTGATTTAATTTGGTAGGATTTTGTTCATGATATTTGATTGTATGTTTGTAAACATATTGTCCTGTGCTTCTCATTTCTTGTAATGTATCTGCCAGGGTTTGGAGTCAGGGCTTTGCTGACTTCATTAAAACATTCTGGGATGGGTTCTTTTCTCTCCTGTTGTGTTAGTTCAGGGCCCCTGAGAAGAAAAGGCATCAAGACAGTTCTCAACAGGAGAGAAACGTATTGTGGAAAATATATGTAAGAGAAAACAGGAAGAAGCTGGTGGAGCTGGCGTCTATATGTCCTTTAGAGGAGGAATGTGACCCCAGCTCAGTGTAGCTAACTTACCATCAGGAGGCTAGCTGGCGTCCTCAAGAGCTGTGTCACACTAGAGACTCGACGTTGGTCTCTGTTGCAGGAAGGTTAACATTCAGGGAAGCACTGGGCTGGGTCCACATGCAGCTCCATCCTTGTGCTCGGCTCTTGTGTCCATAGTGCCAGCTCTGGCAAGAGGGACGACAAAGGCTGGTTAACATCAGCTGGCGGGGTTATAGTGTCGATTTGGTCATTCAGTGCCTGTTCCATGGCTGATGCTTTCTAGCAGACATAATGGAAAGGATATGAGCACTTTTCCCCTTTGTGCCTCACCTCCCATCTTATATCCTCCACATTCCTTTATCCCAGACTCCTTTGTTCTCTAGTAATTTTTTTTTTGCAAACACCTCATCACATAGCCAGGTAATTGGCTATTGTCCAGAAATCTCCATGGAGTCTTATCTTCCGCCACTTCACTTTCCACAAAAGTGTATGACTAGGTGCATTGCTCACAGTTCTGACCATGGGAAGATGTCCTCCTTCCATTTTTCAAGGTCACTTCTGCATGTGTCAACAATGCATCCCTAACTATTTTCAGTTTACACCTACACACAAGTCAACACATCTTCAAACCAAGTGCAGGGTTCTTTCCTTCTCTTCTGGCCTACTGTGTAAGAACTCTACCCTATATGTCCACAGATATTAGCTGGGCTAGGGACAGTGTGGTAGAAGGTCTGTGGTTCATGCAGTGTGTCCGTGCACTCTGACTGCATACATTTGGGATATTCCATCTTTCACTTAAAATGGACTGCTTCTGGGCCTAGCAACTTACCAGGTTTGACAGGACCCAGCTCAAAATGGACAGTTCTAGATGCATGGGTACATTGTACTACATGGTCAAGTGACCCATTTCCACCAGGGCCCAGGAACCTACCCAAAGATATTTTCTGAAGCATGTAACACTGGATGGATGTAACGCCTAGACCCCGGTCCTGCACTGTGACTCCCCTACTGGGGCGTAAGTAAAGTCCACTCTGCTCTCTTCCCACAGTGATGCCTCCAATGCCATAGTGTTGGCTAGGTCATATGGCCCAAGGAGCAGATGGCATCAATGGTGCCCTTCCCTCCTCCAGGTCCCACACAAGGCTGGCAGCCCTCTATGGCCAGAGCAATATTTCTAGAGATACAATGTGCTGCCCCTAGAGTCCACAAAGCCCTGCCATAGTGCTCTTTCTTCTTTATGTTAAGGGTACAAGATACAACATATTGTCTTTACTGTGAAGGGGCTATCCTGGCATACCCCTCACCCCTAGGGCCCTTAAATCTTCATTGATGAAGTCAGTTCTCAAATCTTTGAAGAGTTTATCTCTACCCACTGGGCACATGTTTTTTACCAGGACCTCCAGGGTGCTATTCAGATCTTGCTCCTTCTATACAATCAGCAGGATGCTGTCAATACAATGGATCTGAGAGCTGCCTTTGGGAAGACCAGATGGCCCAAACACTTCACACTACATTATGATGCCAGTAGAAGACTAAATCTAGCCCTGAGTTAAATGAACAATGTTTTTCGTCTCTCATGGATAAAAATCACTTTGAATCGTCTTTTCTAATTGAAACAGAAAGGGGAACATTTGCTAAATTAATGGCCACAGACCCTGTACCTGACCTTATTAAAGTACTCTAGTAAGGAGACTCCATCTGGTCCCAAAGCCTCTTTGCCAAAGTCTGCCAGGATCTACAACAGGACCAAATCTGGTCCACCACCTGCTTTTGTATGACCTGTGAGCTAAGATGGCTTTTCCATGCTTTTTAAAAATTATTTTAAAAGCAGTTTTAGGTTTACATAAAAAATGAGTAGAAAATACAGACAATTTCAATTCAACTTGTATTTTCCCCGTTTCCTTTTTTATTAAAATTATGAAATAGTATACATTAGTTATAATTTATGAGGCAATGTTGATAGATTATCAACTAAAGCTCTGTAGTTTATGCTAGGGTTTACTCTTGGTGTTGCTTATTCTGACTTTTGACAATGTATAATGACATATCTCAACCATCAGAGTATTGTACAGAATAATATCACTGCCCTAAAAATCCTCTGTGTTCCACCTATTCATCCCTTCCTCACCCCCAATCCCTGGCAATCACTTACTCTTTTACTATCTCCATAGTTTTGGCTTTTCCAGAATGTCATATAACTGGATTCCTATAGTATGTAGCTTTTTAGATTGTTTTTTTCACTAGTAACATGGACTTAATGTTTCTCTGTGACTTTTCATGGCTTGATAGATTATTTTCACTTAGTGCCAAATAATATCCACTTGTCTGGATGTAGCAGTTTATTTATCTGTTCACCTACTGAAGGACATCTTGATTGCTTCCAGGTTTTGGCGATTATGAACAAAGCAGCTATAAACATCCAAGTGCAGGTTTTTGCATGGATAATGCAAGATTTTTGCTCCTTAGTTCAGCTAAATCCAGGTTCTTGTCTCATGACCAGGAAAAATTAGGCACAAAGACACATTGAAGGGTGAGGAGGATGGAATTTATTAGGCTAAAGGAAAGCGCTCAGCAAAGAGAGGAGTTTTCCAAGCAGGTTTCCCCCTCAGAATGAAGTACTAGGATTTCCACACACGAGCCGAAGAGGCCAGGCTCCTCCTTTGTATAAGGAGCAAATTCCTGTTGACTCCACTCCACCCTTCCGGTGCACATGAGGGCCCTTAGTCTGAGCCACTCCACGTTGATTTATTTCCCTTACTATGCACGTAGTAAGAGATGGGATTTTTCACTGTGGGCATGTTTCAGCAAGACCCCTGTGCATAATGACCTGGGTGGGTCAGAGGTTCCCCAGGGACTCTCCCCTAAATATATAGGAGAGTTCTGTGCCTCCTGCCTTTATCATAGAAATAACTTTTCAGTTCTTTTGGTCAAATATCAAGGAGCATGATTGCTAGATCCTATTGTAAGGTTGTGTTTAGTTGTGTAAGAAACTGCTGAACTGTCTTCCAAAGAGACTGAACAGTTTTCATTCCCACTAGCAATGAATGAGCGTTCCTGTGGCTCCACATTCTTGCCAGCATTTGGCGTCATCAGTGTTCTGGATTTGGGCCATTCTAATTGGTGTGTAGTGGTATGTCATTCCTTTAATTTTTTTATTTTTATAGATTTAGGGGGCACAAGTGTCATTTTGTTATATGGATATGTGGCATAGTGGTGAAGTCTGGGCTTTTGGTGTAACCATCACCCTAATAGTGTACATTGTAACCATTAGGTAATTCCTCACCCCTCACCTGCCCCCACACTTCCTAGTCTCGTGTGCATTATTCCACTCCATATGTGCATGTGTAGATATTATTTAGCTCCCTGCTATAGGTAAGAACATGTGCTATTTGACTCTGTTTCTGAGTTCTACTTAAGACAATGGCTTCCAGTTTCATTCTGATTTTAATTTGCATTTTCTTGGTGGCATATGATGTTGACTGCCTCTTCATATGCTTATCTGCCATCTGTATATGTTCTCTGATGGGGTGCCTGTCGTTGTCGTTGGCTCATGTTTTTGTTCAGTTGTTTGTATTCTTATTGTTGAGTTGTAAGGGTTCTTTGCACATTTTTGAATGGAAGGCATTCTTCATTTATGTTGCAGTGCTTTTGATCTCTCACACTGCCTTTTGATTCTTTCTTAGAGTTTCTGTGTCTCTGCTTCACTGCCCATCTGCTCTTGCATGCTGTCTATGTTATTCATTAAAGCCTTTAACATATTAATCATAGTTGTTCTCAATATCTGGTCTTATAACATGAACATCTCTTTCATATCTGAGCCTTGTTCTGATGCTTACCATCTCTTCAAACTGTGTTTTTTCTTTTATAGCACTGTGGAATTTTTGTTGATACCTGGAAGTGATGTACTACATAAAAGAAACTGGGGTAAATAGGCTGTTTGTGGGGTTTTTTTTTAATTTATTTAGTTTTTTATTATTTTACTGTGATATTAGCATAAGTAGCTATGAAACAGAATACAGAGTCCAGGAAAAGAAACACATATATGGTCACTGGATTTTCAACAGAGGTCAAAGGTAAGTAGTTGGAGAAAGTTTATCTGGCTAGAGTTGAGGCTGTGTTTGCAGTAGCTGTGAGTGTCAATGGCTAAAAATTGCCTCCATTGCTGTTTTTGTCTGCATGCCCCTGCCATCACAGTAGTAGTGCAGCTCCTACTAGGTGAGTGGGATTGCCTCTGCACTTCTTGGGGATCCAGAGGGGAACTGCAGAGTCAACACCCAGGGTACATCCATCCAAGTGTACCAAGTTTTAGGGTATCAGGTTTTCCCCCCAGGCCCTGCTATGTTCATAACACTCCTGTCATGGCTGGGCATTCAAATATCCTGAGCCCTGAGACCCTAACCGTGAGGTGGCCGCATGCTGCCCAGCTGTCTCTGCCTGTCATATGCAGGGAACAGAGGCTCTTTGTGAGTTGCTACTGATGCCCTGTGGCTTCCACACTTACTCATTGTTTTTTGTTTTTTTTTTTTTTTTGAGACAGCGTCTCACTCTGTCGCCCAGGCTGGAGTGCAGTGGCGCGATCTCAGCTCACTGCAAGCTCTGCCTCCTGGGTTCACACCATTCTCCTGCCTCAGCCTCCAGAGTAGCTGGGACTTCAGGTGCCTGCCACCATGCCTGGCTGATTTTTTGTATTTTTAGTAGAGATGGGGTTTCACCAAGTTAGCCAGGATGGTCTCGATCTCCTGACCTCGTGATCCTCCCGCCTTGGCCTCCCAAAGTGCTGGGATTACAGGTGTGAGCCACCACGCCAGCCCTCAGCCATTGTTCTTAGCAGCCTTCAGTGTCTCCCAGTTTTCCTTCAGGGCATACATACAACCTAGCAAAGCCCACCCAATTCTGCTCTTTCTGCCTATGTTCCTTGAATAATTTTTCAAGTAAAAATTATCTTACTTGCCACAATATTCTCCACTAGGATGTTTTCCCAGTTGATTTTCAGTGAAACCACCAAATTGTTCCAGGGACCATCTCTTTCCCACTTAGTAGACACGGCACCGTCCTCTTTGTCTGCTAGGCTATAGATGAGCCCAGGTTGTCAGCACACAACTACCCCTGCTTCCTCAGACCACTCCTAGTGTCACTCATTTTAGTCCTATCGTTTTAGCCACTTTAAGGCAAGAAGAAGAAGGGATTAAACACACAAGCAGTTTATTAGGTGAAATCCCTGTGAGAGAAAATGCTGAAAAACCTGGAAGAGGTTGGGAGAGCCATCAGACTGCAATGAACGTCTGAGTTTGAGTGGGGAAGAGTGAAAAAGGAAGGACAATGAGGGAAAGCTTCTTAGACTACGGTGACATTCTAAAGAGTTTCAGTGAGGACATTGGGGACTTGCCCTCCATCAGAGAATCCTGGAGTCTCCTGGCAATGCGTCTCCCTCAGCAACCCTTCCACGTTCAGGTGCTGGTTTGGAAGTGCCCATGGGAAAGAACCTTTCCACAAGTGCAGTGATTGATTTCACAGTGCAGTAGCCCGGTCAATTACACACCTGCATCCAGAGCACTGAAATGCGCAGTCTCATAACCTTTTCTATATTCTGAAAGATTTTGCACAAAATTGTTGTTATTTTTCCTTAAAATGTTTAATGGCATTCAAAGTGCAAGTGTCTAGATCTAGACTTCTTTGTAAGAAGATGGTGGATTACATATTCATAGTCTTTACTACATAAGACTTCCTATTTTAAAAATCATTTGTAAATTTTATCTACACTGTCAAATTTATTGCTATATAATTGTTCTTCTATTTCCTTATTATCTTTCTAGTATCTGTGGGATCTTTCGTACTATGTCTTATTTGGGTCTTGATTTGGAAATCTTTGTGTTTTCATTATTCTTGCTAGGTGTTTATTAATTTAATCCATATTTCCACAAGCCAACTTGCTTCTTTTTAAATTTGCTCAATTCTTTTCCTTATTTTTATTTTATTGATTTTTGCTTAGTTTTTTATTATTTTACTGTGATATTAGCATAAGTAGATATGAAACAGAATACAGAGTCCAGGAAAAGACACACATATATGGTCACTGGATTTTCAACAGAGGTCAAAGGTAAGTAGTTGGAGAAAGTGTAGCCTTTTCAACAAATAGTACTAGAGTAATTGGATATTCATAAACATAAAAAGTGATTTATTCTTCCCATCAATTACAAAAACTAAATGACTCATAGACCTAAAGGCAAAACCTAAAGACAAAACCACTTGGAGAAAACCTAGGAGAATATATTTGTGCCTTTATGTTAGGCAAAAATTTTCCTTATATTCCACCAAAATAATAAGCCATAGTAGACAACAATTGGTGAATTGGACTTTATTAGAATTAAGAACTTATTGTTTGAAAGGTACTGCTAAAAGAATAAAAGAGAAGACACGTGGGGAGAACATATTTGCAATTCAAGTATATGATAAAGGACATATTCTGTATATATACAAAAAACAAAATGAAACTAGAAGAAACCCTAAAACTCAAAGTTTAATAATAAAGCAAACAACACACTTGAACAGACATTTCACAAAAGAAAATATATAGGTGGTTAACAAGTACATGAAAAGATGCTTAACATAGTTATGTATTAGAAAAATGCAAATTAAAATATAATAGCCCGCAATGTAGTGTAAAATTACACTATTTACATGTGTAATTTTTAAATACTGACAATAGCAAGTCCTGGAAAGGATGTGAAGCAACTGAAATTCTCACCCATGAAAAGTATGACCGCTTTGTAAAACAGATGGGCAATTTCCAAAATGATCTTATGCTTACCCTATGAGCAATCATCCCACTTCTAATTATTTACCCAAGAGAAATAAAACCATATGTTCTTACAATGTTTTGTAGACAAATGTTCTAGTCAAAAACTGGACACAACCCAAATATTCATCACTAGATAAATGAATAAACAAACAAAAATGAATAAATTATTGATTCATGCAGGAGAATGTTATTCCACTTTCTGCCATGCCTCTGTAACTTCTGTTAAGAAATCTCTTGGAATATGCATACTTGTTCTTCTGTATATAATGTATCTTTCATCCGTGAGTGATGTTAACATTTTCTATCTTTGTTTCTAGCAGTTCTACTATTATGTTCCTTGATTAGATTTTTCTCCTTCCTTCCTTACTTCCTTCTTTCCTTCCTGTCTTTATTTCTTCCTTCCTTTCCTCTTTCATTCTTTCCTTCCTTTATTCCTTCTTTTCTTTTTTCTTCCTTTCTCTTTCTCTTTCTGTCTTTCTACTTCTCTGCCTCCTTCCCGCTCTGATCTCTCTCATATATATATAATATATAATATTTTGCTTGAGATTTGTTGAGATTCTTGAACTTTTAAATTCATACTTATCATCAAAATTAAAAAGTTTTCTCCCATGATTTTTTCCATTTATTTTCTCCTTTTTTTGTTGAGGAGCTCTATTCTATGTGACATTGCTCCACACATTCCTGACGCTCTGCTCATTTTTCATAAATCTTTTTCCCTGCTCTTCAGATTATATTATTTATATTAATCTATCTTTAGACATTTTCTTCTCTTGTCAAGTATCTTCTGTTAACTACACCCTGTGAAATATTTTCAGTACCACTCTGTTCTGAATTTTCGTTTAGTTCTTTCTTATGTTTTCTATGCTGAGATTTTTGACCTATTAATTCTTTAAGATTATGCTTATCTTTATATCCTCAAACATCTTTATAGTATCTGCTTTGACATCTCTTTTGTACTTAGTGCAAGGTTTCGGTGTCCAATTCTGGGGTTTTATTGTACATTTATTTCTTGATTATCAATTCTTTTTTGTTTCTTTTGTATTATATATATAGAAAATCTTATTGTATGTTAGACATTTTGAACTATGTGTATTCTTCCACTGAAGAGAGTTGCTGTTTTATTTTTGTAGGCATCGACACAATTACTGGGTAACAATCTACAACTTTTGTGGGCTTGATTTTAATTTTTGTTTGTGGAGATCTATGAAAAGTCAGATGTCTGTGCCAAAATGTTTACTTGGTAGGGCGTGAACTCAAAACTTCATATTCCCTGAGGATTTTGTTGAGGCCTAATGTTAGGCTTTGTTAGGGCAAGGCTTTTGCACTCTTTAATCTGGTGCATTGTCCTTAAGCCTAAACTGTGGCCTTTCTGGTGTTGCAAGTGTAACATGGGGTATTAAAGAGGTTTCTTCACTCTGTGGAGGCTGGAACGTTAATGGTTTCTGTCAATGCTTGATTTCTGAAGCCTTTGTTCTGGTCTCAACCCATTCGTAAGCACACTCAGGAAGCCTCACATGGCATTGTCATGCACATGCACTGGCCAACTGTTAGCCTAGGGCTGGCAGCGTCCAGCCCCAGAGACATCTGGCTTCCACTTCCACGGTGTTCTACTCAGCCTCCTGCCACTTGCAGTCTGTTTGGCAGAGGTCCTCTTATTTGCCACCTTAGATTAATGGGGTTAGCAGGGTCTGATGTGGCTCCCCCTTCCTATGCCATGGTCAGGAAATGTCCTCAGAAAGATTGCTCTCTTCTGCAGTCTATTGTCCAATTCCTGGAAACAGTTGCCTCATGTATTTTGTCCAGTATTGCTATTTACAGCAGGAAGGCTTGTGTGATACCACTTCCTTCCCCATGGCTGAAATTATGTCTTTGACTTTAATTGATGCTGCTCAATTTTTCTCAAAGGCTTGCGAACCAACTGATATTCTCATCATCAGTTTGAGAATTCTAGACACTATATATGCTGGTTAACAGTGGGACATGTATAATATGGAGGTTTTAATCTTTATTTCCCTTATAACTAATGAAATTGACCATATTTTCATATTTATGTCTTCTCACAATTTTATATATTTCATTTTTTCTATTGCTTCTTCATAATGTTCTTATTGTTTTGCAGGTGCTCACTATACAGTGTGTGTGTGACCTTTTCATTTTCTCATCTACTCTATTGGCTGATTTCTAAATGAACTAATGATTTTTTTTCAGTAAGCACAAGTTACTAATTTTAATATGGCCCAATTTAGACACTTTTCCTTTACATTTGGCATACCTTGGAACTCTTCTTAAGAAATCTTTTTATATTCCGTGATCACAGAGATAATTATCTGTTTCCTTCCAGAAATATTATCTCTTTACCTTTCACATTTGAGCCTCCAAAATGTGTGTAATTGATTATTTTTAGTATGAAATGATATAATAATCAAGATCCATATATATTTATTTCTGTACAGATATCCCATCAACTTAGCAATTTGTTAAAAGGACAATTTGCCCCTCATAGCACTCCCATATTACATTTTATAAATCAGGTTTCTGTAAATGTATGACTCTGTTGCTGGGCCAATATCATATTATCTTCATTACTGTTGCTTTAGGATTGAGTTTTATATCTGCTACTTCAAGTCGTCTTTTTATTAAAAAATTATTTTCATGCTATGAATTCTAATAGTTGATTGCAAACTTTTCTGAATTTTCTTCAGAGAAAATTATGTCATATATAAATAAAAAGGTTTTTGTTTTTGTTTCTGTTTTTGTTTTTTTAGTGCTTGAGATTTTATTATTGTGGTGTGGTTGTTTTCCTATACCCTAAGAGATATCCAGTAAAATGATATACATGATATTAGACATCTGTTATCACAAATAAAGCTTTTAGAATGTCCCTGCTTAGCATTATTTGTTGTAATTTTTTGTTTCTCTTGATATATTTTTTGTGATTAAGAAAATGTATTTTAATTCTGCTTGTTAGAATTCTTAGCTTGAATGTTTGCTGAACTCTGTTGATTTCTTTCACTGTATCTTTCAATAATTTCATTTTATTTTTTCTCAATTTTTCTATTAATATGCTATATTGCTAATTTCTAAAAGTTTCTTTTTCTTTACTGTGGTAAAAATAAAATATATAACATAAAACCTACCATTTCATACATTTTAAGTGTTAGTTCCAGCGATATTAATGACATTTGTAATCTTCTGCAACCAACACTGCTATCTATTACCAAAACGTTTCATTACCCCTAATGGAAACCCTGCACCCATTAAGGAATACCTCTTCTTTTGCCCCCTCCATTTTCCCCTGGTAACTTATAGTATATTTAGTTAATAATTTGCCTACTCTAGATATTTCATATGAGCAAACTCATACAATATTTGTTCATTTGTGTCAGGCTTATTTCATGTAGCATCGTGTTTTTAAGATTCACTCATGTTGTAGTATATTTCAGAACTTCATTCCTTTTTTATAGTCAAATAGTAGTCTATTGTATTTATCTATTACATTTTGTTTATCCATTGATCTGTTCAGGGACATGAGTTTTTTTCACCATTTGGCTCTTGTGAATAATGCTACAGACAAGTATCTGTTTTGGTCCCTGTTTTCATTTCTTTTGAGGGTACCCTTGCTGGGAATTGCTGGGTCACATGGTAATTTTATATTTATGGAGAATTACTAAACTGTTTTTCAGAGCAGCTCCATTTGACATTGTCACCAGCAATGTATGAGTTCCAATTTCTCCATATTCTTATGAACACTTATTTTTTTCTCCCTTTCCTTTTAGTTCCTTTCTGTTTTTTTTTTAATTATAATGTAACTGTCTGCATAGAGTGCAGTGATATTTCATGGTTTTAATGTGACTTTCTCTAACAATTAGGGATATTGAGCATATTTTATGTCCTGTTAAATCATTTGTATATCTTATGAGAAGTGTCTATTCAAGGCTTTTGCCCATTTTTAAATTAGGTTGTTTATCTTTTTGTTATTGACTTGTGGGAGTCATTTACACATTCTGGTATTCAACTCAGCTATATGATTAGCTATAGAATCAGCTATGTGATTAGCAAATGTTTTCTCCCATCCTGTAGGTTGTTGCTGTTTTTTTCACTTTTTAAAATAAGGTTATTTGCTACATAAAAGGTTTTTAAAAGTTTTTATGAAGTTCTATTTATCTAATATTTATTTATTTTGTTTTGGTATCATATCTAAAAATCCACTTCTAAATCTAAGGTCATGAAGATTCATTTACCCCCATATTTTCTCCTAAGCATCATATGTTATTATCTTATATATAGGTCATCTATTTATTTTTAGTTAATTATTATATATGATATGAGGTAGATGTCCAACTTCATTCATTTGCATGTGGAATCCAGTTGTGCCAACACCATTTGTTGAAAATACTATGCTTTACCCATTGAGTGTTCATGACATCCTTGTCGAAAATCAGCTGGTCACAGATGTACGGGATTATTTCTGGGTTTACAATTCTGTTCCATGGGTCTCATGTCTCTGTTTTTACCAGTATCACACTGTTACGATTACTTTCACTTTGCAGTAAATTTTGAAATCAGGGAAGTAAGTATTCAACTTTGTTCTTTTACAAAGTTTCATATTAATTTAAGCAATGGCTTTTCTATTTTTGCAAAAAAAGCCATAGGAAATTTAATAGGCATTCTGTGTCTTAATAGTAAGTCTTCCTATTCATCAACACAGGATGTCTTTCCATTTACTTAGGCTTCTTAAATCTATTTCAGTAATGTTTTGTAATTTTCAGTGTGCACGTACTTCACTTCCTTGGTGAAATTTATTCCCAGGTATAATCTTTTAGATGCTATTATGAATGTAATTACTCTCAATATCCTTTGCAGACTCTTCATGGCCGTTGAACAAAATCACAGCTGATATTTGCACGTTGATTTTGTACTCTGAAACTTACTGAATTTTTTTATTAGCTCTAGCAATCTTCCTGAGGAATCTTTGGAATTTTCTGTATGTAGGATCACTTATCTGTAAATAAACATAGTTTTACTTCTTCCTTTCCCATTTTGATTATATTTGTTTATTTTTTTTGCCCGGTTGTTCTCACTAAATCTTCCAGTAAAAATATTGAATAACATTAGTAAAAGTGGGCATCTTCATCTTGTTCCTGATCATGGGGGAAAGCTTGTAGACTTTCACCACTGAGTGTGATGCTAGCTGTGGGCTTCTATAAATGTAGTTTATCATGTTGAGATTATTCTCTTTGGGGTCTCAGTTCTGTATTCTCCGGCAGGGGCCGGAGAGGGGGTGACTGTTTTTAATATGAAGGATTTTGTCAAATGACTATTCTTAGTTAATTGAGATGATGTGTGCTATTTTTCCCCTCTGTTCTATAATTATGGTGCATTACAATGATTGATTTTCATATGTTGAACGCTTGCACTCCTAGGACAGATTCTACCTGGTCATTGGTTATAATCATTTGAATATGCTATTGGAGTCAGTTTACTGGTATTTTGTTCAGGAATTATGCATCTATATTCATATAAAATATTGATCTCTGATTTTTTTTAATATATTCTTTTCTGGGTTAGTATCAGGGTCTTAAAGATTGTGTAAGGAAGTGTTGTAGACTGTGTGAGGAAGTGTTCCCTCCTTTTGTAGTTTTTGAAAGAGTTTGAGAAAGATTGTTGTTAATTCTTTAAGTATTTGGTAAAAGTCACAAGTAAAGCCACCTGGTCTTTTCTTTGTTTGATATTTTTCATGACTGATTCAATCTGTTTACTTGTTATAGATCAATTCGGACCTTCTCTTTCTTCTTGAGTCTGTTTTGGTAATTTACATATTTTAAAAAATTTGACCATGCCATTTTGACTGTTAAATTTGATGCATATAATTTCTGTTTATTTATTTATTTAGTTAGTTAGTTAGTTATTTTGGAGACGGAGTCTCGCTCTGTTGTCCGGGCTGGAGTGCAGTGGCACAATCTCGGCTCACTGCAAGCCCCGCCTCCCGGGTTCATGCCATTCTCCTGCCTCAGCCTCCCAGTAGCTGGGACTACAGGTACCCGCCACCATGCCCGGCTAATTTTTTGTATTTTTAGTAGAGACGGGGTTTCACCTTGTTAGCCATGATAGTCTTGATCTCCTGACCTTGTGATCCACCATCCTCGGCCTCCCAAAGTGCTGGGATTGCAGGTGTGAGCCAATGCGCATGGCCTGATGATGCATATAATTTCTTATAGTGTTCTCTTATAATCTTTTTAAAAAAATCTGACTGTCACTGTCCCACTTCTATTTCTGATTTTAGTTATTTGTGTATTTTGTATTTATTTATTTATTTATTTTTTGGACAGTCAAACTAAAGCTTGTAATTTTGCTAATCTTCTCAAGAAACCAATTTTTAGGTTCATTAATCCTCTTACTGCTTTCCTTTTTCCTATTTTGTTTACCTTTGTTCTAATCTTTATTATTTCCTTCCTTCTGTTAGCTTTGGGTTTAGTTTGTATTTTTTTAAATGTTATTTCCTTTAGGTGTATGTAAAGTTGGTTATTGATTTGATGTTTTTCTTTCTTTTTAAAATATGCCTGTTTACTGCTATAAATTTCTCTCTGAGCTCTACTGTTTTTGCTGCAGCTCAGAAATTTGGCATGCTGTGTTACCACTTCACTCATCTCTATTTTCTAATTTTCCTTGTGATTTTTTTTCTTTGACCCATTGGTTGTTTAAGAACATCTTGTGTGATTTTCAAATATTTGTGAGTTCTCCATTATTCCTTATGTTACTGATTTCAAGCTTCATTACACTGGTCAGATAAGATGTTTTGTATTGTTTCAGTCCTTTTAAATTTATTGAGACTTGTTTTGTAGCCCTACAATACGGTTACCTTGGACAATGTCAATTTTACTACTCTTTTTAAGGAAACTACTTTAACTTTGCTCTTTTTCTCTATCATACCTATTTTTAGATATCTATCTACATCTGTATACTACATTATGTTTAATACATTAGTAGATATGTATTTACATATTTTACTGCATTTTCTTCTCAATTGTTTATTTCCTTGACTCTACATTTCTTAGTTTTTATTTCATCTGTCGATTTTACATTTGAATTACGACTTACTTAAGAATACTTTGTTAAGTTATGGTCTTTTTAAATTATTAATTTCTGCATTAATTTAATTGTGATAAAAATGATACATTAAATGTTTCTGATTCTTTGAACTTTGCAGTTATTTTCTTTATGTGGTAAATTTCTCATTTGTACTTTAAAAATGTGAATTCATTTCCATTATGTATTAAATATATTAATTAAATTATTTTGTAATTGTGGTACTCAATTCCTATGTCCTTACTCATATATTTTCTGTTGATCTGGTGAGCTATTAGTTACGTGAAAGCTCTCACAATGATTTCAGATTTATTTTTCTCATTTTGGGAGTTCTTAAACAATTTTGAAGTCAAGTTTTTCAGTGAAAATTATTCTAGGTTGTATTACTTTCTGTTGAATTGTTCTCTTTATTATGTACATTAAATGCCTATTTCTGAACTTCGTTTTATTATTGGCTTTATACTTGACAAATCTATTTATGTTCCACTTTTGTTCCTTCACTTCTTTCATACTGATGAAACATTATTTTTAGCATTCCATTCCTATTATTTATTAACCTTTTAGCTATACATTCTTTACTCTTCTTTTAGTGACTATCTTAATAACTTAGATCCTTAACCCATAAAAATTATTAATTTTAGCATTTTCTCCATTCTTCTAGGATCTTATTTAACTCTTTTTTTTTTTTTTTTTTTTTTTTTTTGAGACAGAGTCCCGCTCTGTCACCCAGGCTGGAGTGCAGTGGCGCTCTGTCACCCAGGCTGGAGTGCAGTGGCGCGATCTCGGCTCACTGCAAGCTCTGCCTCCCGGGTTCATGCCATTCTCCTGCCTCAGCCTACCTAGTAGCTGGGACTGCAGGCGCCCGCCACCACGCCCGGCTAATTTCTTTTTGTATTTTTAGTAGAGACGGGGTTTTCCACTGTGTTAGCCAGGATGGTCTCAGTCTCCTGACCTCGTGATCCGCACTTTAACTCTTTTCCTCCTCATTATTAACTTTTAAAATTCTTTGTTTTCTATTTTGCCAAACTTTTGGATGATTCTCTTTTGCTCCTTTTTCCTACTTTGTATAAATATAATGTTACGTTTATTTATTTTTATTTATTATTTTATTTTATTTTATTTTTGAGACGGAGTCTCACTCCATCACCCAGGCTGGAGTGCAGTGGTGCGATCTCGGCTCATTGCAAGCTCCGCCTGCCAGGTTCACGCCATTCTCGTGCCTCAGCCTCCCCAGTAGCTGGGACAACAGGCGCCTGCCACCACGCCCGGCTAATTTCTTTGTATTTATAGTAGAGACGGGGTTTCACCATGTTGGCCAGGATGGTCTCGATTTCCTGACCTTGTGATCCGCCGGCCTCAGCATCCCCAAGTGCTGGGATTACAGGTGTGAGCCACCGCGCCCTGCCCATGTTACTTTTAGTATTTTGTTCTCATTCTCTATGATTTTGTTAGCTATATTTTCTTCTTCCTTAATTGGTTATCTAGAGATGACAGCATTGATTCTTGACTTGAATTGTTTAAAACAAGTTACTATTTTTACCATATACTCACTTCTACTTGAATTTACATTTATATCATTTGCTTTCTCTCTCTCTTTCCATGTTGTTGCCATGCACTTTAGTTATCAATGAATTTCAACCTACATGGAGCATTACTTTTTTTGTTTAGTACAATCAGTGTTCATTTATATATATTAACCTTCTCATTCTTTCTTTGTGTACTTTATTTCTTCCTGCATTTTCTTGTTTCCATCTGGCCCTGTTTTCTCTTGTCTGATATACTCTTTTAATTTGCTTTTTAGTGCAGAACTGATTATATAAATTTGCTTCAGTTTTGGTTCCTGAAATCAATCAACTTTATTTTGGAAGATACTTTTGCTTGGTGTAGAATTTTAAGGTGGCTTTTTTTTTTTTTTTTGGTCCAGTTCTCCCTATTTTTCATTCCATTTTCCTCTTGTTACAGTCTCTTTGAGGTGTCACTTTGCTGCCTGAAAACCTGTGGCCAGTGGTGCCTTTGCCCAGGTTTTGCTTGGGCCCACTGGGCCTGTTCTGCCCACTCTATCTGGCAGGCTGTGTTCAGCTCATGCTACCAGCCTGGATCCCATACCACCAAGGGAGACTGGAGTCAGGCATGGAGTGTCGAGGGCTGTGTGTAAGAGAACATGGGGTCTGGCTACTGCACAGTCAGACACACTGGCTGCTGCCAGGGGGCAAGCAGTTCCAGGTGTTGGCATGGGTGCCAGCTCTCTGTGAGGCTGTGGCGGTACCAGGCACACTGCAGGCATCTTCCCTGGTTAGCACCAGGGAATGTGGTGGCACCCGGAAGGTTGGCGATACCAGAAACTACCGGGTCCCAAAGAGGTAATCACAGCCCTGGCTTGGGGAACTCCCAGGTCTGGGCTCCCCAAAGGGCTACAGCTCTTCACTCCTCTTCACTCACAACACGGCAAGCAAGGGGCGTATTTCAGTCCTGTCTGTGTTACAGCAGCTCTTTTAGCCTCACCATTCTGCGGGTCCTGAGTTCTTGTGCTGCTCCCAGGAAAAATGAGGAGACAAATGGAGGGTGAGCAAGATGAAGAGGAGCTTTATTGAGCAATAGAACAGCTCAGAGAAGACCTTCAGTGGGCAACTCCTGTCTGTAGCCAGGGTGTCCTGACAAGTGTTTAGCTCCTAGCAGACAGGGTAGTTGCACTCTGCAGGCCTATCATTTCTACAAGTGTTCAGTTCTCAGCAGAGAGAATACCACCTCTCTGTAGCTGGTCCTCCCATCTGCTTGGCAGGGAGGAGGCCCTAGATAAGGTGGCTCTTCTCTGCAGGCAGGTCGTCCTGTCTGCAGCTCTTTGCTGAGAGGGTAAGTGCTCTCTGCAGCTGATTGTCCCTTGTTTGTCCATCCTCTGCTCTGGCTGAGCCCCAGGCTTTTATAGACTTCAGAGGGTAGGAAGTGTGCAATGATTGGTCCATGTGCGGCCATGGGCGGCCAAGAGAAGACCCCACAAGTCCCCACTCCGGTCTGCGGGACTGGCAGCCTGGTCCACAGCTTCCAGGCCCTCCCTGGCCTGAAGGAGGGGCCTCTCTTGGGCCCCACCCCCTTTTGCCCAGGAGCCCATCTGCCTCTTGCCACCATCCATGGTGCCCAGGCTCCTTACACCTGCACCTCTCTCCCCTGCTTCCACCCCGGTCCACCCCCGTCATGCTTGTCGGTGCTCAAAGTCTGGAGGGGGCCGAGGCAGCAGAGCCCAAGTGTGCACACACCCAGCTGGGCTGTGACAGCACCCAGGCTCAACCCCAACATTGCCCTGAAATTGGAGTGGGCTCCAGGAGTAGAGAGAGGCCTGGCAGTGGGAGCAGACACCTCTGAGCCTGCAAGGGCAAGGGGTGGGGGTGGTTTCCAGGTGCCCAAGAGTGCAGAGAGGCTCAAGGCCACAGTCCTGACTTGCACAGGAGGGCAGAGCTGCGGCCTGCCTCCGGCTTCCAGCTGGTTCCATTGAGTGTGCAGCCCCGGTCGTACCCCTTTGCAGCTTGGGGCAGGGGCTCCAGGTCCTCGCTTGGCCCCAGGTTGGTGTCCTGGGAAGGGACAACGTCTATGTGAGCTCTCCTGTCTCCCTGGTATCGAGCTCCCCCTTACCCCGCCTTACTCATCTTTCAGCCCTGCCCGGGGAGTCTCTGGGAGCAGATTGTGGGCCCAGGCCCTGCCATGGCGAGTGTCAGGCCTGGTGGTCACCCTGATGAGGGGCAGACCTGGGGACGCAGCCCTGGGTGGCCCTGAGCAGAGCCTCCCCTGAGGCGCAGGAACCTGGCACCAACGCACTGGCCAGGTCCCCGAAGTGGTGCCGCTCCCACTTCCTGCACCGCCTGGAAGCATGGCCCCAGCTCTGCGTCCTCCCTGCACCCTCCCTTCAGCAAAGGCCAATGAGAGAAGTGACGTGGGGCCAGGGTCCAGACTGCAGAAGCTCTGGGCTCTGGGCGGGGAAGGTTGGTGGGGGTGGGGGGGCGGTGGGGTGGTGGGGGGAGGCGGATCCCATGAGGTCAGCCCAGCTGCCGGACAGTGGCGGCAGCTCAGTCGTCTGCTTCCGGGACGCGGGGCACGGGAGACCCACCGAGCCATTGCTGCTCCCCCAGCCGCTCCTGCCACCACCACCCGCGCCTCCGCACTGTGAAGGGCCCGCGTTGCCATCACTATGGCTTGTCATTCTGTCACCTCTAAGTCTTACTTGTGTGTCTTTGAAGGTTGTGGGCTCAAATATGTTTGACCCTTTGAGCATGATTTTAATATCTCTGACAATCTATTCTATTATGTATTTTGTTATTTCTTCTATTTCAGATTCAGTGACCGCGTTTTCTATAATCTTATATTCCAGTTAAATTATTTGTTTAAAGCATGTTCAATCTGCTTTCAAATTCACTCAGCAAACTATTTCAAATATTGTATTTATTTATTTCTAGATTTAAATGTATTTTTCATTGATTTAAATTCTATGATTTCATTTCTTATTGTTTTAATCAAATTGTCTATTTTTGTTTGTTTGATTTTTTGAGACAGAGTCTTGCTCTTGTCACCCAGCCTGGAGTGCAATGGTGCGATCTTGGCTCACTGCAACCTCCGCCTCCTGGGTTCAAGTGATTCTCTTGCCTCAGCCTCTGGTGTAGCTGGGATTACAGGCATGCACCACCATGCCTGGCTAATTTTTGTATTTTTAATAGAGTCAGGGTTTCACTGTGTTGGCCAGGCTGGTCTCGAACTTCTGGCTTCAGGTGATCTGCCCACCTCGAGTTCCCAAAGGGCTGGGATTACAGGCATGAGCCACTGTGCTGGGCCCACATTGTCTATCTTTTGTATTTTCTTGAAGATATTAATTATAGTGAAATTTCTTCTTTGTTCATTTAAATACCTGAATTATCTGTGGCTCTGCTCCTGTTTTCTGTTTTGTTTCTCTTACTGTTGATCACATGATCTTCCTTTTTAATGCTATACTTCTTTTTTCACTACATTCTAGACAGTGTATAAAAATCATAGTATTTTAGTTTGATGCAGTCCCATTTGTTTATTTTTGCTTTTGTTGCCTGTGCGTTTGGAGTCAAATCTAAAAAATTTTTGCCTGGTGTACTGTTTTTCTTCTATGTTTTCTTCCAGTAGTTTTCCAGTTTCAGCTCTTATGTTTGTCTTTAATCCATTTTGAGTTGATTTTTGTATAGAGTATGAGATAAAGGCACAATTTCATTTTTGAGCATGTGGCCATCTAGTTTTCCCAATCCTTTTTAAAGAGACTGTTCTTTTCCCAATGTGTATACTTGGCACCTTTGTGAAAAATCAATTGACTGTATAAGTGTGGGTTCATTTCTTGGCTACTCATACCATTCCATTGTTCAATGTGTTTTTTATGCCAGTACCATGCTGTTTTAATTATTAAAACTTTGTTCTATGTCTATACCTAATTGGTTGAGTATTTTTATTTTGAAAAGATGTTGAATTTTGTCTAATGCTTTTTCTTCATCTGAGATGATTGTATAGTTTTTAGCCTTCATTCTTTTAGTGTAGTATATCACACTTATTGATTTGTGTATGTCGAACCATCTTTACATCCAAGGAATGAATCCCACTTGATTATAGTGAATTAATTTTTTTTTTTTTGAGATGGAGTCTCACTCTATCACCCAGTCAGTGGTGCAATCTTGGCTCACTGCAGCCTCTGCCTCTCAGGTTCAAGCGATTCTCCTGCCTCAGCCTCCCAAGTAGCTAGGATTACAGGCGCACGCCACCATGCCTGGCTAAATTTTGTATTTTTAGTAGAGATGCGGTTTCACCATGTTGACCAGGCTGGTCTTGAACAACTGACCTCAGGTGATCTGCCTGCATCAGCCTCCCAAAGTGCTGGGATTACAGGCGTGAGCCCCTGTGTCCAGCCTGTGAATAATTTTTTTAATGTGTTGTTAAATTTGGTTTATTAGTATTTTGATGAGGATTTTTTCCATCTGTATTCATTATGGATATTGGCCTGTAGTATTCTTTTTTTATGATGTCTTTGTCTAGCTATGGTATCCAATTTAGAATGGGGCTGGATCAAGACACAGTAGTAGTTTTCCTAAAACTCAGTCTGCCTTTAATTAATTCTCTTTTAGGTGGTAGTCTTCTAGGTCCTTCAAGTGAAAGTTTGGCAGGTTTTTGTCTCTTGAGCCTTAAAGGACTACGGAAAAATCAGCTCTTCCTTTCAAGAATTTAAAGTTAACTCTTTATGATTCCACTTTACAAAGCTTCTAATTTTGTCATTACGTTGAGTTAAAAACTGACTACTTTTGAGCTTAAGTCTCTGACTTTCTCACTTTAGCCCAGGTGAGTACCACTACACCTGGTCTTTTTCTGTCCTGCAGCAGTGCCATTGTCTAGGATTTGAGGGCCCAGTCTTGCATCTTCTAGCTATACCCAGAATTCGAAGTTCCTTTTGGTAAAAGTGACAGCAGGTCCTCCATGCCAATTCACCACTCCCACTATGATTCACCTATTTTCTTTCAGGACAGGTCTGAACATCATGGGAACACAGGATTTTCTGATTTCTGAGAGTTTTCAGGATAGTTTTGAAGCCTCTTGCACAATCTAAGGGTTCAGTAGTGTCTTGTAAAAACTGTTCATGTGATGGTGGCTCCTCAAATCTCCATACTCAACCCTCCTGACCTCAAGCAGTTTAGTATTTTTTTCTAGTAATTATATTTTTCCTTTGCCAGCTTTCAACCCATGTCATTTAGCCCAGGCCCTGGCATTGGTACAAATGCTTTTTCCTCTGCTCATCTTGAAATATTTCTCCTATTTCTAGAATTTTAGTCTATCTAGTTTTCACAATTTTGACAGCTCATTGCAGCCTTCAGTATATGATTTCTAAATTTATCTGGCTTTTCCATTGCTGTTTGTGTGTACATTAATCTTTTACATATTATCCTGAAGCAAAAATCCTTGATCTGGGATGTATTTCAATTTGAAATTAGTATTGATATTAAAATTGTCATGATCAGCTGAATTTAGAGGAAAAATGCAATTTACAAAAATGTCTTTGTTTTCCCTGATGGTGGTACTCTCCCATTAAGCCCTCTGCAGAGGAACTATGAGAAGGCACAACTAATTCCCATTAATTTTCAAAATTGAGGCCCATTCCACCAATTTTGCTTGGGAGACAGAAAGTCAAAAGTGAGTCATGGTTGTTTATTTTTAAGACATTAGAACAGTTCCCTCACTTTTGGAAAGACAACGCGAAAGATCTGGTTATACATTTGTAGGCAATGAAATAACATCTTTTTGTTTGGTGATCTGTTCACACAAGACAATGGCTTTGTGATCACCAAACAGAAAGATCACCAAACAAAAAGATGTTTGAATGGTTGGAAGTGGTTTGAAAATGTTCTATCTATCTATCTATCTATCTATCTATCTATCTATCTATCTATCATCTATCTATCTACTCTATCATCCGTGAAACAAAGTGTTCAAAACAAAGCACTTTTTGAGCAGATGACGAAAAGTGGTGGTGGAGCCTGAGCTTGTACATCTGGTTTCTTTCTTACTTTCTTCCTCATGTTATCTGTGACAGGGTTCTCCCCAGTCCGCTTGGAAAATGCTGCCTAAAACTATTTTGATTTTATGCTTTATTTTCTCTTTTTCTTTTACTTAGAATTAAGCAGATAATGGTTGCACCCTGTTTGGCACTAGGTTCAATCCATGTTCAGAGGAAACTGATGTGAACTTCTGATTTCAGAGATAACTTTTCTTTCTCCTCCTCCACAGTCCTTTTGATGTAAAGCAATTTAGAACAGATTTTAATTTACATGTTAATAAGATTAGATTATGGGTTAATGAAGCTACAGGCAATCATTGTTACCTACTGGTTTCAAAAGAATCACACATTTAGTCAAACTGTCTTATACTTCAGGTCGTACATTTTAAGGTGACAAGAGATGGCTTTTACAATTTCTTTACTATTAGCTTAAAAATCATTCAAGACAAATACTAGAGATAGTTAATTAGATTAATTTCTTTTATTAATCTTAAATTATGTTTGAACAGAACTTTTTAGTTTTTGTTTTTGTTTTGTTTTGTTTTGTTTTTGTTTTCCTAACAAGTCACTTTAGCTAATGCTGAAGGCAGTCTTGAAATGTTATTTGCCCTGTTTGTCAGGATCCTGAATATCCTGCTTGTTATGCTTCTCTGCCACTGGAGAAGTCCCAGGAAGAGCGTATTATGGGCACAGGAATTCATGAAGACTTTTTCCTAGATTATCAGGTATTCTCCTGGCAAATCAGAATGAATCAGAAATAGGTAACTTAGGGAGTGCTACAGATATTCATCAAATATTTTCACTAATGTTTCCTCTTACACCTGAATTTTTTCCAGCCATCCAATAACACGAAAGTTAATCTATCAAAATCAAAACCATTCCATGTAAGAGCAACTTAAAGGACCCAAGTGATTCTCCTTGAGGCTCAGGAACAGCAAGGCTGTGTTTCCCTCTTCATGCTACTTAGGGTCAGAGAAGTATTCAAGCAGGACTGACTCAAACTTCATATGCAGTAAAAAACAATCTCTGGAGATGAATGCTGAGGAATGGGAGGGAAGAAGGGAGAGAAAGAGAGAGAGAGGGGGAGAGACAGAGATAGAGAAAGAGAATGAGCCAGCATCACCCTCTGTAGTAATCACCTTCTGTAGTATGTAGTAATCCTGATAAGGTTTGGATCTAGAATTTCTATGGCTTTCAGAGCTGATTTGTGATTTCTGCAATCAACATTAGCCAATGGCATGGGGAACTAAACCCTAAATTCTACACCTCACTGTGCCTTTTTTCTTCAACACCTTCTTAAATCTAAACCAGCTGGAATTGGAGGCTCAAGCAGTTCTTTTTCAGCCATTCTGTGGGGTAGATTCTGAAACCTCCATCTTTTGTCACTGTTGCTATCTGAGGACTTACTATCCCTGGGGACTCAGAGCCATGCTATTGGACCCACTGCTCAAGCTGGATGAAACGTGCTTTGTGCACTGTCCTACCACTGAACCAAATCCCCTCTGTTTGCCCTGTTGGACACTGCATTTTTCTGGTAGGGGTTCTGAGTGAAGAGCTTCAGTGTTTCAAATGTTTAAATGAAGTAAGTCTTGAAAACTAAAAAAATAAGCAGATATCCATATGAACAAAATAAGTGCTATAATTAGCGATTTTAACCTCCAAATATGAAAACTATTTTAGTGACTAATATACAATTAACTTTAACACTTAAATGTAACATAATTTTTGCTAGTTCACTATAGCAGAAGTCCACCCAGGTGTCGCTTCTACCATCTTCTGCTGTTTTTTTCATTAATAATCTAATGTAAAATACAACACTTTGTTTTGCAAACAGAGTCTCCAAACAGCTGGCTTTGTATGATAATTAAAATGAAAAACTTTTAAATCTTTTATCAATTTTATAAATTACACAAATGTAATAACCATATGACTTTCACAAGCAATCTTTGAAATATGTAAGAAAATAAAGAGAATAAATCCAAGACATAATTATGCAAATGATATTTAATTCTAATCCAAACAGTTGCATATATCATAGAATCCATCTATTCTATCATCCAAAACATGTAGATCAGAGGTCATGCTTCGATTTATGTTTCTACTCTGCACACTGCATTCAATGTGCATTTCATTACTTATCTAAACAAACATTATGATATACATAATGATAGCATTTTTCTCAAAGCAGTGGTCTAAAACACATTGATTAATTGCAATAAGAATTTATTTAAAAAATGTTCTGTCAAAGGGTCTGAGATTTAGGGGTCTTTTTCTTGTAGCATACTTGGTTGTATTTCTATGAAGACTCCTTTCCATTTTGGTTGCTATATTTAGACAGAGTACCAATAAGACACCTTTTTGGTAGGATATCTTATTCCAAAAATAAAATTGCAAGAGTGAGATCAACACTTGAAAACTTCTGAAGGTTTCTGCCTGAAGGTATTAGAACACAAAAGAAGTTTTATCATGCTGACTTTGCATGACATAGAAAGTTATGTTATTTCAAGAGGAAAATACCAGTGGTTTTCCTGTAGCCTAAACATAGTTTGAGGCTAAGGGAGTGTTGATAAAATCTGTTGCTAATTAGCCGGGCACGGGGGCTCACGCCTGTAATCCCAGCACTTTGGGAGGCCAAGGCTGGTGGAGCACGAGGTCAGGAGATCGAGACAATCCTGGCTAACACGGTGAAACCTCGTCTCTACTAAAAATACAAAAAAATTAGCCAGGCGTGGTGTCTGGCCCCTGTAGTCCCAGCAACTTGGGAGGCTGAGGCAGGAGAATGGTGTGAACTCAGGAGGCGGAGCTTGCAGTGAGCCGAGATCGCGCCACTGCACTCAGGCTGGGCGACAGAGCGAGACTCCGTCTCAAAAATAAATAAATAAAATTTTAAAAAGTTGCTAATTAGGCTCTATGTCCTTCCTAATTTTCTCGTAAAATTTTGTCCAATAAATAATCATAAACTGCCTATTAAATGTTTAAGGACTCTAAAAAATATTTCCTCACATATCTAGAAATTAGTAGATTGTGATATAAAGTATAACATTAAAAAATATTTAATAATATTAAATGATGAGACTCTCATGGGTCAACTGTACCATATACACTCCCAAACACAGACATTCTAGAGACGTTCTAGAGACAAAGGACAATACATAGCATATGTCCTGAAGCAGGTGCCAATATGAATATGCCACTGCATGAGCTTTTCCTTTCACCCTCCACAAAAAGCACTCGGCTGTGTCATTTCTTGTGTTGGTGAGCATTTCATCAAGACCATGACAGTGTTTCAGGTTTTACTCACTCTTGCTGAGCTTGACAATTTTGAGGAATGCTGGTCATATCTTCTATAGAATGTCCTTCAACTGAGAATTGTCCAATGTTTTTCTCATGATGAGGCTAGAGATATGGCCTTTTTTTTGAATGAAGATCTCAGAGGCAAAGTGCTATTTTCATCACATAATATCAATGGTACCTGCTATCAACATGACTTGTCTCTGTGGATGTTAACCTTTATTTCCTGGTTAAGATAGTATTTGTCAGTTTTCTCCACTGCGAAGTTACTCTTACTGTTTTTCCCCTTCCATCCTGTACTCTTTGGAAGGAGTGGATTACGTGCAGTCCACACATAGGGAGAGGGGAGCTGTAACACTTCACTGTGACAGTGAAGTAAATTATTTGGAATTATTCTGCATAAAAATGTGTCTCTTCTCTTCATTTATTTATTCAATTATTTATACCAATTTGGAACTAAAAATATTTATATTATACTTGGTATTATAATTTAACACTACAATATTTCGAAGTATTTCAGTTAGGGCCATTTGGAGATCTTTCAGTTGCATTTGAATTCCTTTGACATAAGACATCATTTTTTTTTAACATTTCCTTACTTGGGGTGCTTCAAGATGCTCCAGGTTCATCTTATATATTCCTTGTTCCAACTCTGGAATCAACCATTTCTCCGAAGAGAATGATATTAGAAACTGAGAAAGTATAGTAATTGTGCTAATTTACTGATGTGTTTTTGCTTCTAGGTCCTCTAAGCAGAGCAAGGATATACATGTATTTCCTAACTTGTGCATATAGACATGTCTATATACATTCTAATGTATATCTACCATATCTATAGGTAGATCAACACGTGAGTTCCTGCTGATATAGCTGCTCCAATTTTATACTTCATAGGCATTTTCAGTCTCCCCTTGCTTGTCCATAACTTCCCGCACCAACAGTGAGAACCCTGCCTCCCACCATCTGCCATCTGTTCATTTAATTGTTCCATTCCAGTGTACAGAATAACATCTCAGTCAAGGACAGACCACATGTACAAAATGGTCCCATAAGATTACAATACCATATTTTTACTGTACCTTTTCTACGTTTTGATATGCTTAAATACACAAATATTTATCATGTGTTACAATTGCCTACAGGATTCAGGACAGTAACATGCTGTACAGCTGTATAGCCTAGGAGCAATAGGCTCTACCATGTACCCAAAATGTGAAATAGGCAATACCATCTAGAACTTTGTAAGTGCACTCTACGATTTCAAACAATGATAAGATAACCTAACAATGTATTTCTCAGAATGCATTCTTGGCATTAAACAGTGCATGACTGTATAGTGGCATTTGAATAGTTCCCATCTATACCCGCATGGGAAGTAACTTTGTCAACTATAGTGCAGGGATTATGGGCAGTTTTTTTAGACTACACTTAGGTCCAAAAGTTACTTAGGTCAGCATCTTTCCCTCATCACCTTTGGTGATTGTTTCACAAACGTGTAATAAAGTTTGATTCTTTTGTGACTGTCCATTCCAAACGGGTATTCCTCAATATTCTAAATGATGTTTTAAAAATTTTACATATGTTAAGTTTCAATCTTTGTGCTGTAAATTTATACAGGTTTTGAAAGATGCATAGTTGCATATATCCACTATGACCTCTGCCAGATTTTTATCCTTGTTTATGCAGAAGTAGAGTGTGTCCATGTGCTTTGAAATCCTGTCATTCATCTCAGCAATGAAAGCACATGTTGAACACTCATCAGTCATGATAATGAACATGCCACTGATTTTACTGATGGAGGTTCATGTATTAGTCAAGGTCCCCCATAGGGACAGAACAAATAGGATAAATGTATACATAAAAGGAATCTTATTAAGTAGAACTGGCCCATAGGACTAAAAGGCCAAGTTCCACGCTAGCACGTCTGCAAGCTGGGGAAAGAAAGAAGCCAGTAGCATGGTGGCTCAGTCCAATTTGGAAAGCCTTAAAACCAGGGAAGCAGCCAGTGCAGCCCTCAGTCTCAGGCTGAAGGCCCAAGAGCCCCTGGGAGACCACTGCTGCAAGTCCTAGAGTCCAAAGGCCGAATAACCTGGAGTCTGATGTCCAAGGGCAGGAGGACTGGAAGCAAGACCCCAGTATGGGAAAGAGAGAGGAGCCCCAAGACTCAGTGGGCTGCTCCTTCCCCTTCTTCCACTTGCTTTGTTCTAGTGGTGCTGGCAGCAGATTCGATGGTGCCCACCCACATTGAAGGGAGAGCTACCTTTCTCAGTCCACTGACCCAAATGTCAGTCTCCTCTGGCAGCCCCCTCACATACACAGCAGAAACAATGCTTCACCAGCCATCTAGGCATCCTTCTATCCAGTCAAGATGGCACCTCATATAAACCACCACAGTCCATTTCTGACATTCAGTTTTACTTTAGCCAAGTGTCAAGTGTTGACTGGTAGATTCTTTACCAGTTTCATCTAGATTCTAGATGATCTGCACATTCTCAGGCAATATATTGACCCTCTCTGTACTGTGAATTTTTGAATGGGAGACTTGACTTACCTTAGGTTGAAGCCAATTAATTGACAAATTCATAACATTACATAATCTAGTGCAGAAGTGTTATAAACCTGAACTTGAGAATACATATCTTTCACTATTTATAGAGACTTTCTTCCAAGCTAGACATTTTCATGAATTTTGCAATGGTTTAGTGTAATCAATGTACATCATAATCCTTAAAATATTTTCTAGCAAATGGATTTATTGAAAATTGGTGGCCTTAACTAAATTCAACCTTGCAATTGCTCATCAGTGGCTGGTGCTACCTCAGTAGGGGATTCTAATCAGTAACCATAGCATATTTGCTGTCATAGAAACCTGGAATGCTCTTTGAGAAAAAGAATAAATATATGCAACAATTCTCTCTACATTTAAAACTGTACCCTCTAAATATAGTGTTGATCCCTTATTTAGTTTCATGAGAGGCAGGTTGATGGACATTTTATGTGTTCTCTGACATTCCAGTGAAGGAAATATTTTTGTGATTTTTTTTCCTTTAGTTATTGCAGAATGATATTACAGAAGTTTAGGTGGAATGTTGCATCCTGGACTTACTTAAGGTGATTTCAATTTTTTAGATGAAAAATGTAGGAATTTTGAAGAATATAAAAATATTTATCAGTTAGGTTTGGAACCTATGCTGCATGTAGAAATTACTTCAAGTATTTTAAGGTTCTCCCAAATAAGGCTGTGGTGCTTTAAGCCAATCTTATCTGATATTTAAAGGTTGCCATCTTTTATACATACTAATAGCCTAGAGGAGGTGAGAAAGTTAAGAATATTTAAATGTGCCGTATTTTCCACTTTCTTTTTTTTTTTTTTTTTTTTTTACCCACAGCTCCCCCCAACCCCCAACCAAAGGAGTCCATAGTAGGAGAAACAATCAGGAGATTTTTTGTTTGGTAAGGAAACTATTATCAGGTAGATATCAGAGAGTGTTTGGAATGTGGACCAGAGAACTGGAGATAAGAAAGGTGAGAAACGTATTTTTTCTCATTACTGAAGATTGTCAGATACATATCAATACACATCTTTTCAAGAAACATTGATTAAATCACTGCTTTAAAAAAATTGGCAAGTCGGCCAGGAAGGGTGGCTCACGCCTGTAATCCCAGCACTTTGAGAGGCCGAGGCGGGCAGATCACAAGATCAGATTGAGACCATCCTGGCTAACACAGTGAGTGAAACCCCATCTCTACTAAAAATACAAAAAAAATTAGCCCGTTGTGGTGGCAGGTGCCTGTAGTCCCAGCTACTCAGGAGGCTGAGGCAGGAGAATGGTGTGAACCCAGGAGGCGGAGCTTGCAGTGAGCCAAGATTGCCCCACTGCACTCCAGCCTGGGCGACAGAGGAAGACTCCACCAAAAAAATAAAAAATTGACAAGTCATAGTTGTATATATTTATAAGATATAATATGATGTTTATATATATAGAGAGAGAGAGAGAGAGAGAGAAAATATGCCATGACTAAATCAAGCTGATTCACATGTCTACTACCTTGCTTGCCTACAATTTTTTATGGGGATACATTAAAATTTTACCCTCTTAGATATTTTGAGGTATATGATATATTGTTATTGGCTATAGCCACCCTGGTGTGTACAGCTAATCTCACAACCTACTCTTCTTGTCTACCTGAGCTTTGTACCTCTTGAGGATGACAGGTGGATGGGGAGGAGTGAAATCACTGCTTTTTTGTTGCCTTGGGGAGTCAGCAAATGGGTGAAACATACTATACTCTATAGAGTATGCACTATGCTCTGCATTGTCTAAAGTATAGAAATATATCATCACACAGCCCCTTTAACAGGAAGAGAAAAATCCACGTGTCCTGAAATTGCCACACATGACTTTTCAATTATGTCAACCTAGACTTAGAATTAAGAAATAGAGCAAATTTAAATAACCAGAAATAAACCAGGCAAGGAACAGTTTTTGAATTGTTTTATTGTTAACAATACATTCTGCATGTACATTGTAGTTGCAAAACTGCAAGTTCCCATTAATAAAATGAGACTATTAATGTGAATTTTTTTAAATGAGGCATTTTAACCCTTGGCTTCAGAAATTTATACAATACTTAATTACAAAAAAGGCCAGATTATAAATTCTACAGACTGAAAATTGAAAAGCACAGTATGAATACTTTAAGAGATATCTCCTTTATAAGGTACCTGACAATTGAAAGTGTAAATTATAAGAGCATTCCTTCCTACGCTTTAATCAAAACACTGCTGTGAGGGAAGAATTTGTAGCACAGAAAAAGCTTAAAAAGGAACATGATGTTACTGAATTATCTCACTACTTCAAAATTGATATGAAATAAGGTGGGAATCAGTACGAAAAATGTGGGTAGCATTATTTCAAGAGGATGAGGTAGATTCACAAAGCTGTAACAATCCAGGAAGGATGGAAAGAATCCCAAGAACAAGGCATAGACTCTGTTCAAATTGAAAGAAAATTGTGAGAAGATGGTTCCCTAGTCAACTGGTACATTCTATGCATCAGTTTTTGTTGTGTGACCTTGTTCTTCTGTTGAACTAAGTGCCAGCCAGTAATTTTAAATGTAGGACGTTTCACAACCCAGGCCCTTTAATGGTCAGTGGTCTCCCAGTCAGGCGATGAACATCATCCTAGAGCACCAGAACAGGAATAGGTACTTGGCCTTGGGTAAGAAGACACCCCTCAATGCAGATCTAATGAGGCTGCAAGAGCCAAGTGTCCAGAAAGCTGCATCTGACAGTGGTCCTGAGAGCAGGAGTGTAATCAAATCTTGCCTTCCCTCAGGATTCACAGCAATGCAAAGTCATATTTTATAATCGCCAGTGCACAAAAATGTTTAATATTGATAGTCTACAATAACTGTGGAAATCAAATGCCAACAAGAAACACAAATTGCAGCCAGAAGAAACTAGGATGGTAGAAAAGCTGAACAACATGGCCGGGCACGGTGTCTCACGCCTGTAATCCCAGCACTTTGGGAGGTCGAGGCAGGCGGATCACGAGGTCAGGAGAGCGAGACCATCCTGGCTAACACGGTGAAACCCGGTCTCTACTAAAAATA